>NW_017729032.1:63908738-63925592 GCF_001723915.1 Gavialis gangeticus | reverse complement strand
AGCAGGTCCAAGGAGGTGATACTCCCCATCTATGTGGCACTGGTCAGGCCACAGCTGGAGTACTACATCCAGTTCTGGGCGCCGCACTTCAAGAGGGATGTGGACAACATGGAGAAGGTCCAGAGGAGGGCCACTCGCATGATCAGGGGGCAGCAGGGCAGGCCCCAGGAGGAGAGGCTACAGGACCTGAACCTGTTCAGCCTCCACAAGAGAAGGGTATGGGGGGATCTAGTTGCCTGTTACAAACTAGTCAGAGGGGACCAGCAGGCACTGGGGAAGTCCCTGTTCCCCCGTGCACTACCAGGAGTGACCAGGAATAATGGTCACAAGCTGGCAGAGGGTAGATTTAAGCTAGGTGTCAGGAGGTGCTACTTCACGGTCAGGGCGGCTAGGATCTGGAGCCAACTTCCAAGAGAAGTGGTGCTGGCTCCTACCCTGGGGGTCTTTAAGAGGAGGTAGATGAACACCTTGCTGGGGTCGTTTGACCCCAGTACTCTTTCCTGCCATGGCAGGGGGTCAGACTCGATGATCTGCTCAGGTCCCTTCTGACCCTAGAAACTATGAAACTATGAAATGCAGTTACATAAGACTCTTATTTAAATTCATGAGAATATTATTGCTAGATTTCTAAACTGAACATAAGAACTGCTATTTACTGGGTCCGACCATATTAGGTCCATCTTTCCCAGTATTCTGTCACACAGTGGCAGAATGGATGCTGAAAGGGAATTGGATATGACCAGGTTTTATTCCACTGTT
The DNA here is from genome assembly GCF_001723915.1 of Gavialis gangeticus. Classification (NCBI taxonomy): domain Eukaryota; kingdom Metazoa; phylum Chordata; order Crocodylia; family Gavialidae; genus Gavialis; species Gavialis gangeticus. The sequence goes on along the minus strand of NW_017729032.1, from coordinate 63,924,833 downwards.
CCTCTCTCTCAGCCTCCAGCATTTGAAAGGCTAGGAAATTCTGATTCAGAGGCTGTACCCCTAACTCCCTATACAGTTCCCTTAATAATAGCAAAACTTGTCCAGTCCCTTTTTGAATCTGGCTAAACTGTCAACTTCTACAACATCTGGTGGCAAAAAAATTTCCTTTTAAACGTACTACCTACTCATTTCATTTTATGACCCACTAGTTCTTGTACTGTGAAAGCTAGTAAATAATAAATCCCTTTTTACTTTCTCTCTGCCATTTAGTATTCTGTAGACTTTTATTATATTCCCCTCTCAAATGTCTTATTTCTAAACTGAATAGGCCTAGCCTCTTTATCTCTCCTTATATGAAAGCCTCTCCATACCACTAAATTATCCTTGTTGCTCTTTGCTGTACCTTTTTTAGTTCTTCAATATCATTTTTGAGGTGTAGGGACAAGATCTGGGCACAGTATTCAAGGTGTGGACACACCATGGATTTATAAAGGGGCATACTGGTACTTTGCTTTAGTTACAGTTCTCTTAATAAGCCCTAATATTTTTTTTTGCCTGTCTGATGGCTGCTGAACAATTGAGCTTATGTTTTTAGTGAAGTGTCCACAATGACTCCCAGGTCTCTTTCCTGTGTGGTAAGAGCTAATGTAGGGGCAAAAAGGCATCCTGCAAAAAATGGAAGGTGTGCCCAAATGAGGAAAATAGAAACACTCTCAAACTCTGGCAGCTCAAGTGACACAAGGCAGGTCAAAAAAAGAATTTGAGGAGCATCTAGCAAAAGATGCTAAAGTTAAACTTTTAAAAACTTTTAAAATACATCAGAAGCTGGAAGGCGCACCTAGAGAATCAGTGAGACTGTTAGATGACAGAGATGTAAGAGGTGCACTCCGGGATGATAAACAGGAATCCTAGTTTTCTGTGGAGAAGAAAGTGGAAAATCTCCATGTAAAACTCACAAAAATCCATGTTTTTTCTCAACCTACCAAAAGCCTGGTGACATCTCACAGTGAATGGCACCATTTCTACTCTCTTATTTTTGCTGTGGTTTTTGTCTCTTGGCCAATCAGCATCAGGGGACAAAAAACCATGCTGTGGGGGCTTTCTCTCCCCTTGTGCTGTGCAGACCCAGGCTATGTCAGTTTAGGGGTCCATTCTCCTGCCTTCCATCCCACTAGGCTGGTAGGTGCAGGTTAGGGAGCAGAGGCCTTAGCTCTGTGACAACTAAGGGTGTGACCAGTCCTGATCTGCTGAAGCACATCCCAGGGCTTCAAAGAATCCTGGGGTGCTGGGCGGACTGTGGGTTAACTTGAGTTGGGAGGGAATCTGGGACAGAAGTTCCATAAACTGGTTTAATCTAAATCAGTTAAATCTGATGCTACATCCATCCAGGTTTATTTTAAACTGGGTTCAGCCATTTTAAAGCTGTTTATATGCACTGAACTTCTGTTCTATTACAGGTTTAAACCAGCTTCCAATCACTTAAAGCAGTTTATATGTAACTTAGCCTTAAGGATTCAACAGTGGTTTAGAATTTAAAACTATCAGCATGATGATTGGCAGCAATTCAGAGAATTGACAGAATACAATTAAAATGAGACAAGGTCATAAGGCACTATACAAAAAGCTAACAATGTTGCTAGTTTAAGTAGTGAGGCTGCAAACATCTGCTCCAGGCTCCGGCATTAGCTCCATACTGGCGGGTGCACACATGCCTCGAAGCAGGCTTTGTCCAGTGGCCCAGGAACCCAGCTCCATGTGCCCGTGCATCTGGTTGTGTGCGTTTGTCTGCCTCTGTCTGGTCCTGTGTGTCTGTGTGTGTGCACACATCTGGTTCTGGATGTGTGTGTGTATATGTGTCTGTTCTGGGTGTGTTCTGGTTCTCTGTGTTTGTGCCTGTGGTTCTCTGTGTGCGTCTCTGGTTCTCTCTCTGCTCACCTTTTTTCTTTCTCTCCTCTGTCTCTTATTTGTCTCTTTTTTTCTCTCTCATTGCAACATGCTCAACAGAAAAGGACTATACAACAAAGGCAACACTTATGAGTATTTAATATGCAGTGCATCCTGCCATGAAGCTTTGTGTGCAAAGATTTGTTGACTAAATTATTGTGTATTCACAAGGGGCAGATTGCTAAAAGGAAATGAATAGTCACCATGGTTGCACGTATAAAATTAGGCTTTAAAAAAATATGGATTTTTCAGATTATGACTGTTAACAAATTAGAATGTACACATAATTGCATCTGAATTTTTTTTTAAACAGTATCTGCAAGTGATTTTAATGCTAGTCTGTGCTCTTTAAGATAGAGGTTTATAATGGAAATGCTTTCTTGGCCACAACTCTAGCATTATAACAAAGTTGAAAAAATGCATTGGGAGCCTTCAGGAAAAACGGTCTTTTTGTAAATGGAGGAAGGTTGCTTGGTGTTCTCAAGGAAAGTAACTGTTCTTACATAATTTGTTATTTGGTATATAAACTATACTGGTACGGGCTGGGAACCAACTGGCTAAGCAGCAGCTCTGCAGAAAAGGACCTGGGGGTTACAGTGAACAATAAGCTGAATATGAGCCAGCAGTGTGTCCTTGTTATGAACAAGGCTAATGGCATACTGGGCTGCATTATTAGGACCGTTGCAAGCAGATGGAGGGAAGTGATTCTTTCCCTCTATTTGGTACTGGTGAGGCCACATCTGGAGTACTGTGTCCAGTTTTGGGGCCCCTGCTACAGAAAAGATGTGGACAAATTGGAGAGAGTCCAGTGGAGGGTAACAAAAATGGTGAGGGGGATGGGGTACATGACTTATGAGGAGAGGCTGAGAGAACTGGGCTTATTTAGTCTGGAGAAAAGAAGACTGAGGAGAGATTTAAAAGCAGCCTTCAACTACTTGGAGTGGTTCCAAAGAGGATGGAGGTAGACTGTTCTCAGTCAAGGGAAATTTAGGTCAGTTATTAAGAAAAACTCTTTCACTAGGAGGGTAGTAAAGCACTGGAACCAGGTACCCAGAGAAGTGGTACAATCTCCATCCCTGGAGGTTTTTAAAACCCAGCTAGACAAAGCTTTGGCTGGGATGATCTAGCAGGGGGTGACCTCCTGAGGTCCCTTCCAACCCTAATTTTCTATGATTCTGAATAAGGATGTTACTATACCTGTTTTTGTTAGTCTCTCATACAAGATCCACATTGCCCTTTTAAAATCTGTGAGTTGGGATGAACTACCCCCCCCACATTATTGAACTTTTTAAGGAAAGAATTGGATAGGCAGCTCTTAGCTACTCGGTTTAAACAGCAGAAGGGCATGGGATGTAAGAGAGTGGGGTTACTGGTAACATTTTAAATGAGCTGTTTACAAGGGCCTTGTAAATTCAACTGTGCTCTACAAATAGGAGCTCAGGAATGTGGTTATACTGTATTTGATAAAAGTGCCTTTCCAAGGCTAACCATAGCTTATTTTACTAAATTCTGGTTTTCCTTGAAAGTCTTCTGTTTCTGAGAGTTTTTGGTTGATTTTTTAAAGAAATATCTTTTAAATCAAAAGTAGAACAATGTTTGCATGAGGTAATATAATTTCTTTCTCTCTTTTTTTTGTTTAATGTAACCAATATTTCAGGGTGTTCTGTCCAAAACATGACCCAGGCAATAGGAACAATCACTATGGTAAGTTTTCTTTAATGGTTAGTTTAATTTATTTTTAAAACCTGTGTCAGAGTCAGTAATTAATTTAAACAAAGTAACGTCACTATCTGGAATGGTGGGTTAAACTCCAACAGTGTGTTTAATTTTGTAGTCATGATTTGGCTGAGATCTGTGTACTTGTATAGAAAATTCAACTGTTCTACCTAAGAAGTGACTATAAGGGCCTTCCCTTTCTTAATGGCTGACCTGAGTTATTCCATCTAAACTTTTAAAAGCATAAAATGGAAACATTCTGAATTAGGAACTGTAAAGGAGCTTGGACAAATAACTAAGGAAGACTATAAGAGCATTGCTCAGGCATGCAGGGATGAAGTTAGGAAGGCCAAAGTGCAGTTGGAGTTGCAGTTAGCAAGGGATGTGAAGGGTAACAAGAAGAGTTTCTACAAGTATGTTGGTAGCAAGAGGAGGAGTGTGGGTCCCTGACTGAATGGGGAGGCAACCTTGTGACAGGATCCAGAAAAGGCTGAAATGCTTAATGCCTCTTTTGCCTAGGTCTTCACAGGCAAGGTCAGCTCCCAGACTACTGCACTGGACAGCACAGTTTGGGGAGGAGGTGAGCAGCACTGTGGTGAAAGAACAGGTTGGGGACTGTTTAGAAAAGCTGGCTGTGTACAAGTCCATGGGCCCAGATGGGATGCACCTGATGGTGCTGAGGGAGTTGGCTGATATGATTGCAGAGCCACTGGCCATCATCTTTGAAAATTCATGGCGATCAGGAGAGGTCCCAGATGTTTGGAAAAGGGCAAACATAGTGCCCATATATAAGAAAGGGAAGACGGAGGATCCAGGGAACTACAGAGCAGTCAGCCTCACCTCAGTCACTGGAAAAATAATGAAGCAGATCCTCAAGGAATCCATCTCAAAGCACTTGGAGGAGAGAAATGATTTGGAACAGTCGGAATGGATTCACCAGGGGCAAGTCATGCCTGACCAACCTGATTGCCTTTTATGATGAGGTGACTGGCTCTGTGGATGTGGGGAGACCTGTGGATCTGGTGTACCTTAGCAAGGATGTGGCTTTTGATATGGTCTCCCACAGCATTCTCGTAGGCAAGCTAAGGAAGTATAAGCTGAATGAATGAACTGCTAGGTAGATTAAAAACAAACAAACAAAAAACAAACAAAAAAACAAAAAAACCACAAACAAAAAACTGGCTGGAGCACTGGGCTTAGAGAGTAGTAATCAATGGTTTGATGTCTAGTTGGCAAGTGGTATCAAGTGGAGTGCCCCAGGAGTTGGTTCGTGGGCCGATTTTGTCTAATGACTTCTTCAGCAACTTGGAAGATGGCATAGAGTGCACCTTCAGCAAGTTTGCAGATGACACCAAGGTCGGGGGAATAGTAGATAGCTGGAGGGTAGGGCTAGGATTCACAGTGATCTAGACAAATTGAAGGATTCGGCCAAAAGGAATCTCATGAGGTTCAACAAGGACACGTGCAAAGTCCTGCACTTAGGATGGAACAGTCCCATCCACTGATACATGCTGAGGGCTGACGGGATGAGCAGCAGCTCTGCAGAAGAGGACCTGAGGGTTATAGTGGATAATAAGCTGAATATGAACCAGCAGTGTGTCCTTGTTGGCAAGAAGGTTAACGGCATATTGGGCTGCATTAGTAGGTCTTGCCAGTAGGTCAAGGGAAGTGATTATCCCCCTATTCAGCACTGATGAGGCCACATCTGGAGTACTGTATTCAGTTTAGGGCCCCCCCACTACAGAAAGGATGTGGACAAATTGGAGAGAGTGCAGTGGAGGGCAACCAAAATAGTGAGGGGGCTGGGGGGCATGATTTATGAGGACAGTCTGAAGGAACTGGACTTATTTAGTCTGGAGAAGAGAAGACTGAGGGGGGATTTAATAGCAGCCTTCAACTACTTGGAGGGGGGTTCAAAAGAGGATGGAGCTGAACTGTTCTCAGTGGTGCCAGATGACAGAACAAAGAGCAATGGTCTCAAGCTGCAGCAAGGGAAGTTTAGGTTAGATATTAGGAAGAATTTTCTCACTAGGAGGGTAGTAAAACACTGGAACAGGTTACCCAGAGAGGTGATGCAATCTCCATCCTTAGAGGTTTTCAAAACTCGGCTAGACAAAGCTTTGGCTGGGATGATCTAGTTGGGGATGGTCCTTATTTGAGCATGGAGTTGAACTAGATCAGTGGTTCTCAACCTTTTTGGTACTGGGACCCACGTGCAAAGATTAGCTTGTCCTGACCCGCACCTCCCTGGCCCTGCTGGTGCCTGACCCAGTGCCTTGTCCCCCCTGCCCTGCCACAGCCTCAGTGGCTGGCCACCTTCCCCCAGTACCAGCAGGCACCTCCTCCCCCACACCCATCCCCTACATGTACAGACACACATGCGTGTGTGCACACACCCCATGCACCGCACCCCACCCCGGCAGTCCCCAAGCCCTAGCCCTCCAACTCTCATTCCCCATACACTTACCTTCATCTGGCTGCTGGGGCTGTTCCCATGACCCTGCCTTGCTGTGTGCTGGTCACACACCAAGCAGCTGCTTGCTGCCAGCCTGCAAGGGGAAACCCGCACTTTTGCACATTTTTCTGGCATTTGCTCGCGACCCTTTGAAATATTCTTGTGACCCACTTTTGGGTCATGACCCACGGGTTGAGAAACACTGGACTACATGACCTCCTGAGGTCCTTTCCAACCCTAATTTTCTATGATTCTATACTGATTTATACCAGTTGAAATGTGGCCTTGTGGTAAAGGTTTAAGTTTTTCAGTATAAAGATTTACATTTTTCACCTGTGCTGACAGGATCCTGTTTTTACAAGTTGACTGGCACTAGCATTTGAATTAAGTATTTTACTTCTCAGATAGATTTTGTGACTTCAGGTGCTTTTATCTCGTACTTTTCGACTTCTAAATTGAGCAAAATGGCTTGTAAAAGCATGTGCTTGGCACTATGATCACAATTTATTAGGCAAGTAGACACTGAACTTTGTTATAACAGGTCATTGGGATTCTTATCACATGCAGTTATTTGTTACATCCTCTCTTTTCATTCCCAGCCATCAGCTCAAGAATAAATGATGGGGGCTTGCTGCTCACTTGCTTTCTATAGCAGTAGAGTATTTTTGAATATTTAATAATTGAACAAAGATGGATTTAAGTTGCATTTAAACTCTTGTGTGCATACTCTTCTTCAGAATAAAGTAACTTTAATTTGATTTAGCTTGCTTCATTCCCAACTTGAAATGGGAAGCAACCACAGCAGAGCTAAACTTCACTTATTCTAGCCAGACGTGCTGGAGCATAATCCACTGCCTTGCAGCCCAAAAACCACCTGCACCAAACTGTCCATCAGTCACCCCAGGCCAAGTTGCCAGTCAGCTACTACATGTAGCCAGGGCACCACTGGAAAAGAATACAAAGTGCACCACTCATCATGAACTGAAGCAATATCGGAAGCAGCACACGGAATATAACAGCCTTGACCCCTTTGAAGTCACTGAACTGGGGGAAAAAAAAAAGTCTTAAATGGCCTGAAACGTGGCAAAGCTGCTGTTTACAACAACATCTTACCAGCTTTCTTGAAACAACTTGGACCCCAGGCTCACATGTGGCTGATCCAATTCAGTGCAAGAATCATCAGCTCAATGTCATTCCCAAAGAACTGGCACATGGCAAGTTTTTGCCATTCCAAAACTTGGCAAGGACCTCACACTGGTGACCAGCTACCAACCAGTTGCACTACTGTCTGTGTGCTACAACGTCCTTGAGCGCCTCATTTTAGAATGGATATCCCCAGAAATAGAAAACATCCTTGGCATCAATCAAGCCAGATTCCACAAGGGCCTCAGTGCATGTAATCAAGCACTGGCACTTACCACCTACATCAAAAATTGTTTTCAGAAGAACCTGAAGACAGGCATGGTGCTACTGGACTTGACAGCTGCCTACGATACGGTATGGCACACCGACCTGTTTCTAAAGCTGTCAAGAGTACTTCTAGGCTGGGTCGTTATAGTTGTCAAAACACTTCTCCATAACAAATGATCCAGAGTCCACCTTGGGCAGGGGATAATCACGTAGAGGAGACAGGCCAGTGGACTTTCACAGGGCTCAGTGCTGGCCCCAGCCCTGTTCAACTTCTACATAAGTGATCTACCAGCAACCACATCCTGCAGGTTCATCTGTGCTGATAACATCTACTATACCACTCAAGCTCCATCTTTCTGCATTCTGGACCAGACCCTGAATGAAGATGTGACAAAGCTAGGCAGACTACTGCACCATATGGTGGCTCACACCAAGTCCTGCCAAAACTGTATCTAGTGTATTTCATCTCCACAATGCTAGTGCCAAAAAAGAACTTAACATCTATATGGGTGGTCAGAGACTAAAGCGTGATCCCTGCCCAACATGCTTGGGAGTGTCTTTAGACAGAACCCTCACTTTCTGGGAATGTTTAAAGAAAACAGCAGCAAAGATCAAATCCTGAAACAACTTACTAGCCAAGCTTGCTGGATCAACTTCAGGAGCTGCAGCCACAACAGTCTGGACCTCAGCTCTTGCTCCATCATACTCAGGAGCAGAGTAGTGTGTACCTGTCTGACAAAAGTCATCACACATGCATCTTGTTGACACTCAGCTGAACACAACCATGCATATCATAACTAGAATCCTCCCCTCCTCTGGCTTCCCATCCTTGCAAATATCACCCCCACACATCCGTCAACTGATGATGACCCGGAAGTTGGTCAAAACCATTTGTACTGTACCTTATCTACCACTTTGTGATGACCTGTTTAATCCACCCAAGGCCTGCCTTCCTTTGCCATGCCCCTTATGGAGCAACCTCCCTGACTGGGATCTGCCTAATAAAGTATAGCATAGTTAGGAAAGAGAAAGGTAAATTATTGTACAAGAGAAATCTCTTTTAAGAAATATACAATAATTTATCCTTCTTTGTCTTTGACTTTCCTAACTATGCTATACTTTATCATGCATGGAAATAATAAAAACTTAACTGAAATATAAGGAAGTCAGGGCAGCTGAAATATACTGTTGCTTTGTTATCCAAAGTGTCTACCTTTTTATAGCCCTCGGAAAGATACCCAAATCAAGTGTAAAACATTTATCTAAAAATGTCAGTTTAATGTTATTAGTGTTACATTAATTATTAGAGGATTATTTCTTGATTTCTAGATGCAGTCAGTAGGAGGAGAAGGCAGTCGATACCTTCCACCATCAGGGAAGCAATGGTAATTTTGAATTTAAGTAGCTCTATTCAAAAACTAAAACTTCTGTGCTTCTAAAAACTGTAACAGACTGGTGCCAGATTATTCAGAAAATAAATATTTGTATATAGGAACAGCATTTCCTGAACAGCTGCTTTTTATAATTTATTTTGATTTTGCAATGCCTTCAAAGCAATACAGTTCACATTCAGAGTTATCTGGGGTAGGTCTGATTCTACCCTGGTGTAATTCAGTGCAACTGTAGTGAGATTCTGGTCAATACAATCAAGGGTAAATCTGGCTCTGGGACTGTGATTTGCATTTTTTTGGTGAATTTCCAGGGTACTGGGACCACAAGAGTAAATCTACCACCAATCAGAATAGCTGCAATATTCACCAACACTCTCTGATGGATGGATGCCATAAAAAAGATCATAACAACAATTTCTTATTGCTTATTGTTAAACACCGGAGATGTTGCATTGGCAAAATAATACATTACCATTACCCAGTGAGCCCTTGGTGTGGCTTCCATAAATGTTTTAATAAGGCATAAAATGTGTAAAAACAGGTACATGTGGAGCCTTTTCAAAAGGGGAATCTTCAAAAAGGGCAGCAGTTGTTATGCTTTGTGTGAATGAGTTGAGAACAGTGTAAACAGAGCACAAACCCAGCTTTAATACCACTTCATCCAGGAGTAAAAGTTGTTTTGCTACATTTTAATCCTTAGCTCTTTCACACCTAACAATTAGGACAAAGCAGCTGTTGCCATCTTGAAACTTCCCCTTTTGAAAGGGCTTCAGATGTAGATGTGTCCACACCCAGCTGATTTCAGCTAGCACCTGCACTTAGTTCAATAAACCTCAGTAGAGGTAGATGTAGCAGTTTTTTTTTTTTTTACTTTAAACATGAAGGTTCTCTTAGTGTTGCACTTTTAAGACACCTTCTGAACCCTAATGAAGTGCACAGGTCAAAATGTCTGACTTTTTAGGGGGGGCGGTTGTGCATTTTGGATTTTGCATATGGATTTTTGTATTGGGCAAACTTCTAGCTGCAGTTTATATGGATTGAGCATGATAATCAGGCCTTCTTGAAGAATGTGTCAAAACTTCCATTGCTTTCAGCAGGGCTAGGCTTTCCAAATATGCAAGTGTATAGTTTATTCTCAGTGGTTGCTACAAGAAGTTTTCACCTGGAATTAAAAAGGTCTTTAGGATGACAAGCTGTGTACTCTTGTCTTAATTAATCAGTGACTGCCCTGAGGGATCAGAATCCAGAACAAGAGCACAGCTCTTCTTCTGGTCCTTTGCTGAAGAATACTATCCTTACTTCAGGAGGCCAGGAAATCCTTGTGGTTGAGGGGAGGGGAGGGGAGTTCCTGACAAGTTCCAAAGGAGGCCATATCTGGCCTTCCTCAGCAGTCACTATAACTCCAAGACCCAGAGGTGAACGGGAGACTAAACTGGAAGGTGTGCACAATCCTTGGAACTTTAAAATATTATTTTTATTGCTAGATTAATTTGTCCCCAAAAGTTTCTCTGGCTAGAAACAAATGTTGCATTTGTCCCTGGATAAATTATGCCCACTTGTCCCAGAACAAAAATGTCCTGGAATTGGCATGTACACACACTATCCTTCTAATCAGCGTTAGTGAATGGTTGAATAAAGTGCCACGTGTTTTGCTATTAATTCAGTGATGCAATCCCATGATACCAGTGGAGAAATACTTTGCAATATCCTGGGATAAAATTGTTACTACTTTTTATCTGGAGAGCTTTTTAAGATTTATCCTGGGATAGTGGGTGTAGATGTTGGTATGCTTGCGCTTTGTCCTATAATAAAATGGTTTATAGTGGGAATAATCAACTAAACACTCAAGCAGAATGACTGACTGTTGTGGGGGAAAAGGCAGTTAAGTACTGTACTGTTTTGGTTTTAAATCTTTTAGTAAATAAGGAGATAGAATGAAAACAACTAAGCAGTAAATGTCAGTACTGGTATAAATGTAATATTTCTCTCTCTCATAATAGAGCACAGAGGAAACGGCAGAAGAGAATAGCTTACGAGTTCTAAGGAACAATAACAGACACAAAGGTTTGATAGACCTTTAATATTAATCATAACTGGTTGGTATTATAATCACATATACTGAAGTAATCAGTGTGAGCTCAGAGATGCTCTCTAGAAAGAAAATCACAGCTGTATGTTTTCTTGGCCTTTTCTCTTAAAGTCTGATCAGCAAGGAAAGGTTCTGCGTAGTTTCCTTCCGGGTTTTAAAGAGTTATATTTAAGAGGAGTTGTTGTTAGTTGGAGGAGGAAACAGGCTATTCTTCTTTTGAAGAGTTGGGGAGGGGATAACTTAGCAGGGCAGAAGTTGATCTGACTATTAATTGTGGTTAGTGGTACTTGGGGAGGGACTTGAGGTTAGCAGTCAGTGTAGGAATGAGATGTACAGTTCAGTATGCTGCCTACATGAAGATTATTGCTCGCTAATCATTGAGTGATAATCTGACCTTCACATTTTATCAGGAAAAATGAAAGTATTACCTCAAATGGGAAACACCCTCACATTGTTACCTGAATGCAAATCATACTGTAGTGCATGCTAATATTTTGGTTTTACTTTTTGTAATTCAATTTTTCTGTGGTAAAACAGGTTGTGCAACAGTTTGTCTTGGGGACAAAGTTGTCTTCCAGATTTTTCCAATGAACAAAATGTACCCTTATAATAAATAGGACTACTCTTCCAAATATAGATAGTTCATATTAAAGAGGGTTGGAAGATGATAGTGGCACTTATGGTCTAAATTCATTGAGTCTTGTATAATATTTAAAGAAGAATGGCAGAGTATTACTTGAATATGCATTTACTAAAATCATATTTTAAAGATTAGAAAACTGCTTGTCATAGTAAATGACAGAACACTTGTCTGTTGAAAATAGCATCTCTAGTGTAAACAGAGCTTAATTTCCCTACTCTCAAGCACCTCTAATTTAGAACATCCCTTTCTATATTTTATTAATGAAAATGGTGCTTCTTTCTGAAACTTCTCCCACTGAAGTTCTAGGTTTCATATACCTCTATATAGCAGCTAATTGATGCAGAAACATAAGGTTACGATTCAGGGTAGAAAACTGAACTAGACTAATTGTATGTAAGATGAATGTAAGATGCATTGTTTTATGCAAGTGTCCTAAGAAAAGACTAAATGCAGAAAGTTTTGGAGGGTTTGCCAATAGTGAACCCTCTTTAAAGGTGATTGCTTGCTTTAATAATAGGATGTTATACATTCTAGTGAAGTCCATTTTTTACAAATGTAGCCAGGTTTTTTTTTGAAGAAAAAGGAATGTCATGTTGCATGACAGGATTTTTGTACTTGGGTGGCTTGCAAACTGTGCAGTAGGGTGCTGAGGCCCTGCATACCCCTAGTTATTTCACAAACCCCCTTCTTTGCAGTGGGTTAAGAACTTAACTCTGTAAAGAATCTGTGTTCTACTGAATTAACTAAATATACACATCCTTTTTACTTTCAAAGAGCCTGTTAATCTTAGCATTATTCATAAATGACCTGGTGTCCTAAGAAAGACTGGGAAAAGTGAGTATTTATATTTTTCTCATAGCCCAGCTGTAATAAAACAGCCATATGAGATGGGCTTGTGGTAAGGCAAATTAAGTGCTGTATTACTAGAGACTAAAGGCCAGGAACTATTTTTCAACAAAATCTAATTCAGTTTGCTCCATTAGGCCTCTTTCTTTCCTCTTGTTGAGCCATCCATGGAGCAACCCTCAGAAAGGGAAGAATTAGAAGTGAATCCAAAGGATTGTGATGGCAATCCTCTTGACTACTAAAGGCAGGCCTGGGATCCAGAGGGATTAAAATTCCTTGTGCAGTACCTGTTGGGACACAAGAGGGTCTGAGTACATATGAAGGGAGTTGTGAGAGCAGAGTTAGATCACCAAAAAATCTGCTGGTTAACATTAGTGTTTTAACTAGTTAGAAGAGCGAGAAGAACAGCTTCTGTTACAGAGTTTTATAGGACAGTGACCTGCAATCACCATGCTGAAAAACAGTTCTAGCAAATGCAAACGCTTATATATATATCTTTATGTATCACAGTAAGAATAGATTTTCTTCGGAAGTGCAAGCAGGCCGGGCTTCTGGACGATATATTCGAAGCGATGCTTGACACACTTCACCTTGCACAGGAAAAACTCATGGATGATAACACTTCAGAAACAGGTACTATGAACAAAAGGGAAGTGACTTCCCAATACATTCTGACATTAAACATGCCAAAATTTAAACCCTAAATCCTGTTCTGAGAACACTTAGTGCCTTTTAAAACCCTGGTTTGATGTTTTGGTTACTCAGGAGACTTGTCTGACTCCACTTGCAGCAGTATATCATTGCTTTTTGTTGGGAAGGAGCTGCCAACAGAAACAAGATCCTCACACCCCCATCAGCCCAACAAAGTTTTGCCTGATTCCTGGTCTGACTTGTTTCCCAAGCATTTAAAAACCTGCCTCTGAATGCAGACATGCATCACAATTGAACCAGTTCAAATTAGCACCACTTGAGAACTAGTTCACAGCTGTGTGAAGTGCTGTGGCTCTGACACCAGCAGATGGGAATAAGCACCCAGCCCAGCTTACCTTTACAGTGCACTAATGCTTTGGGGATCCCAGGGCGTGGGGGACTTGTGGCAGGGGACACTTTAATTTTTCTGCTTTCCCTTGTCTCCTAAACATATATCATTAAATTTCAGTAGCCTGTAATTGGTTAAAATCTGCAGCGTGCTTCCCTGACTTGGAAGTGGGGTGGTAGAGTGCTTGGACTCGTGCTATCTGGTTCCCAGAGCTGGGTGAGGGCAAGATGAGAGGGGGTTGAGGTTAAGTAGCGGTGAGGACATGACTGGTTTTAGAAAAATAGCTTTTATTGAACAAGCAGTTTAAAGAAGCTTATTGATTTAAAAAATGCCGAAAAGGGGGTATCTGTTGTGTATTAGCAGTAGGGGTGAGGAGTGACACAGTGTGGGATGCCTGGAAGACTGATGTGAAGCAGAATTCTTGGTGTCCACATGTAACATCAAACTGGTTTGCAGGGAACCAGTTCAAAATGGTACTTAATTTTTCAGGTACACTTCCGAACTGTTCCAGGCCATTTTACATCGGCTTAACAAGCTTGTACATATGTCTGCCTTAAACGCATACAATGCTTTGAAAGGTTTAAACCAATCTGGACTGCAGTGACTTTTTTCACAGAAGGATAAGCAGTCTGTTAATATAATTCTGTGAAACATAAGTGCATGAGAATGTGTGTGTTAAGTCTCCTGGAGAGTGATTTGGATGTTTTGAATATTAACTTTTAAATGAATATCTGCTTCTATGTAGGATGTTTATGTTAACTTTTTGTACAAAAAGTGTTGAAGGAATTTGTCCCCTTTAATGATTCTGCAAACAAACATTAAAGTGAATTTAAAAATTTTCCTCTGTGGTATTAGCTTCCTCAGCAGTATTAGCTTCCTCAGCTTTAAAAAATTATACTGAGCATTTTGAGGACACAGAGCATGAATTCTGTGCAAAAAAATGAAATGGAAAATGTTTGTCTAGGTTGGCTTACTGTTCTTGGTATAAGAAATGTAAACATTGGCATATCTCCGAATAACCTAGCCTCTTTACTTTAAGCCTCAAGAAGCAGGTGTACTACACAGATAGTGCTGCTTTAATTAAAGTTCTATACTACTGTGTAACATAAAAATAAACTTTTGTTTTCCATCCCTAGAGTATGAGGAAACTGTAACATCACTTTTTGAATGTGGCCTGTTTGAAAACATACTTACAAATGCTCATTCAGGTACGTAAACATTTGCTGCAAAACAAGGGACTGTACCAGAAGTGTGGTTTTAAGCATTAAGGTTTTTATTTTGATGGTTTGGATACTTAAAAGGAAGTTCTAATCCATACTTCCCTTTTTTGAAACTCAGTTCATAAAACATTGAGAGCCCCCTGTGACATCAGTACCAGACACACGATTTAATGTTTTATTCCTTTCAGAGAATTCTAGAATGGAGGTTATCTGCTTCCCTCCATACACGTCTGTGGAAGCTATTGAAGTGTTTGAGTTTGCTTCCCCCACACATGGGGCACTTTTACTTGCCTGTAGTACCTATTGGCTGTCCTGTCCTTGCCTTCATGCTCATCATAATCCTTGTGGGGTGTGTGGGCATGAGGGTAGGGTTTGTAGGTGGGGGGTGGTATGGAAGCTGCGCACTGTCAGTCCAAGCAGGCTCTGCACCTGTGCGTACAGTTTTCTGCACTCCTGCAGGATGCTGCACATGGAGGTGTGGAGCCCGCAGGTCCCATATCCCACCCCCCCAATACACCTGCCTATCAGGCTGAGAGGGCTCCATTTCTTCCATGTGCAGCATCCTGCAAAAACATAGGAAGCTGCACACAGGGGCGCATTGACCCAACCAGGCTCTGTGCCTCCACGTGCAGTGTTCTGCAGGAGTGAAGGAAGCTGCACATGGAGATGCAGAGCCTGCCCAGCCAGTCCTGTGTGTGGAGTGGGAGCTGTGCGCTATTGGCTGAGCAGGCTGCGTGCCTCCTTGTGGGGCTTCCTACACTCCTGTGGGAAGTTGCACATAGAGGCATGCAGCCTGCCTGGCCTGCCCTGTAGCTCATGGACCAGAAGCTGCATGCTGTTGGCCCAAGTGGTCTCCACACTTCCATGTGAAGCCATACACTGAAGCACAGAGCCCGCCTGGGCCAACAGTATGCAGCTCCCAGTTCGCTGGCTGACTGGGCCCTCCATGCAGGGCTTTCCCCAACACCTCCCCACTCCCCCGCCCCCACCCATGCACCTATGCTGTGCCCCGCTGGCTCTTTCCATAACCTCCAGCCCTGCTAGTGCCCCCCGTCAATGACCTGCAGCCCTGCTTACCTCAGGCTCCAGGAAGAAAAAGTGAGCCTGAGCCAAGTCTGGGGGTTTGCCACCCTTTTTGCAAGAAGTTCTCACAGGATGAAACTCTGCCAGCCTGAGCTCTTTGCAACAGTGGGAAATCTGTGTGTATCTCTGCTAAAAGGAATAACCCGTATTTTCTCTGATAAAGTGGGGAGATCCATGTTTTTCTCTGTTTTGGAAGAAACTTTCAGGGGTGGTATCCTCTGCTGAGCATGAATTCTACCAAGTTTCAAGGAGATAGGTG
>NW_017729032.1:63892554-63903738 GCF_001723915.1 Gavialis gangeticus | reverse complement strand
CTGTTTTTCCGTGGGAAATGGAAAACCCAGCTCTCTGGTGGTAGGTATTTTGGAAATATAATACTGGAGCATGCACACCCCAGTGGAGGCTGCCTTTAGAAAACTTGATCCTTTCTAACACTTACCTCTAGAATAGGGATCACAAACCTAGAGTCTGCCAGCCACATCAGGCCCAGGGAGGCATTTGATCTGGTCTGCAGACACGGGGCTTCAGCAGTAATCACCTTCCCCTGCCACTACAGGGAAAGATGCTAGCAGCAGCTAGGTTCTAGCACCTGCCTGCCTTTGACTGGGTCAGTCTGGCCTGCAGCCTTAAAAGGATGCTGAATGCTCTAGAAGCTTGCCAGGCTGTGTTTAACTCTCTCTTCACTGGACAGAATTCCAACTGCAGAGAAGAATTCTAGAAATGATTAGAGCAGGCAAACTACACTGACTGCACACAAGGGAGTGGTGTGATCCCTCCAACCCCTTCCCTCCAGTCAAGGCTGGGACCTAGGTGAGCAGCCAAGTCTTTATTTTTAGAATAAATTGCAAACATACACGTTATTTTACAGGAATACACAAGTGACACTGCACAGAAATGATGTCTTTGGTTCTTTTTAATTAGCTATTTTAAATGTAATAATTCAAGTTTAAATGCTGTTTTAAGAGTTATTTAAAGATGTCAAATCTAGCCTCATCAGGAGAGCCCTCAACAAATACAGACTGTAGTTTGGAACAAATAAGTGTGTGTTCCCACCACCATGCATTTTAACTCCAGTGCTCAAAGTAAAATCCATCTTGTGACGGAATCAAAATATAAAACATGATAGCCTAACAAAATGTGTTTGAGAACTGTTCATGGTGAAGTTTCGACAAACAAACGATCTTAAGTAATTTGTGATCAGATGCATATATTTGTGTGTTTTACTGCAAATAAGGGTGGTGGGGTTTTAAGATTTTCTTCTCACCACAGGGACAGAAGAAAAGATTCAGGAACTTCTTGAAACCCGGAAAAGGCTGGATACTCAGATTGAACTGCTGCAAGAGTTAAAAGAAGAAGTAGTCCTTCCTGTTCAGGAAAACAGAGCCAGTGCATCTAGTTCAGTGTCTGAATAGCCATGAAGTCTTATAGTAGTGGCTTCAATCAAGACTTTGTTTTTTAAGTGACAGAAGTTACCGGGACCATGACAGGGATACTAGCAAAAACTGGGTGATTTACTTTATTATCATTTTTTCTTTAAATACCTCACTGTTGCAATAACATTTTTGTTGTCCCTTTAATTTTTGCTGTGGCTCAATGAGTTTCTTTCTTTTTAAAAAAGAAAAGTAAGAAAGCAAGCAAGTGAAAACAAAAAAAGATCCATAAAAAGATTTTTTATTTGTAAAAGCTCTGGCCTGGAGCCTCTTAACAATTAGCTGCTATAGACCACTCTTCACAGTCATTATGGCAGCCTCCCTTCAGACCACGTATCACTGATTTTTTGCTGTCTGCTTATAGACAGGGAACAATGAGATTAAGTTGTTTTAAAGACTATTTTGCTGCTTTGGCTTCCAAAGAGGGAATATTAGCAAAACTTGCACTTGAAGAAGCATTTTGAATCATAAATAGGAGTTTTTATTAAATGTTTTCCTCAATTTACAGTGTTAATGTTTAAGTAGTAGTTTATAACTTCAGTGCTGAGAGATTGTGTCAGTCATTTGCAGACTGCCAAGGATAGCTGGCTCTTATTCACTGACAGACCTGTATAGTTTAAGACTATGTCAAATAACACGTTATCATCCTTTATGAATTCGGAACACTTTTGGCATCCATGTGTTTAGTCTTAAACTTTCCTATATTAAAATGGTTTGATTACAGAAAAAGTCACTGTTTAGCTACAAAACGGGGGGAAAAAAAATGGAAAAAACTTGACAATAAAGTGTTTTTGTAAAACATGTTTTGTACTTAAAGCTAGTAACATAATCAGCATCCAAAATATGCTGTAGAGTAGAATCCTGTATATTTTTCTCTGCTAGTCCACAACCTTGACAATTCTTTCAAAACCCCTGCTTTTATCATCTCGATTCACTGAATGGATAAAATACAGGTGGAAAGGTAGATTTTTAAAAACCTTTATTGATCTGTTATGGGATGGAGTTAAACTACACATGTTAAAGTACATGTTGTAGGGCACTAACATTGTTCATTTGCTCTTTTGCAAAACTAGTAATACCATTCCCCAATAATTAGCACAAAAGGATATATTTGGGTTGTTCAGGTAGAAATAGGGGATGATTCCATGGGCAAGAGCAGACATTCTTCCAGGAAGTCCTCCCTCCATAAAGGAAGGGAGGAAAAAAGAGCTAAAGTAGTGCTATGACAGATAAATGAGACTAACACCATACATGTATTTGTAGCTCTAATTTGCTTTGAATTAGATCTGTTGTTTTCAAAGATTCCCAAGGGAATTTTATACCAAATGCATATGGGGTATGTAGTACCTTTTTAACTTATTTAAAAACTGCTACCTTATTCTCTGCACGTATTGGTTTTTCAAGTCTTTACACCCTAGTAGCAAGGGCTTGGAATGAAATCTTCAAAAGTATGTATTCTGTGGTTTTTTACTAGGATTTAAGCACCTCGAGTATTAAATCAGTGCGACTAATAGCCCAGCCCAGCCAACCCTCATCTTAACCTTTGTGCTGTTTTACTTGTTACAGCTTGAGAGAGGTGGAAAGGAGAAGATTCTTCTTTACTAGCTTCAAGTTAGTTTCTGATTTTTGGGGACGAGTGTCTGACATTACTCACTCTAAGATTCCTATTGAGTGGAAATAAAATGAGAACAACTATTTAGCTTGAAGTTCAACTCCAGATACATTAAGCAAACTTAATGAGGCATCTCAGCTTAGTTGTAAAGAAATTTGGGAATAGTGGGGATGGGGCACAGGGAAATAATTAAGCTAACATCTCATTAAAAGGCTTCTGATGCTCTTGCTCACCCCTTTTATTGCACCCATGACATGTTATGTAAATCCTGTGACAGGGCCAGCTTATATTTCTTGTGTCTCAGTTCTTTCTTTGTTAAAATATCAGGATAAGATTTGGCCAGAACTGCTAATGACAGAACGACACTAAGATGTGGGGAGAAGTGGGCATGCTAGAAGGGAGGAATAGGCTGCAATTGGACCTAGACAGGTTACAGGGGTGGGCAGATGAGAACAGGACGGGTTTCAACACTGACAAGTGCAAGGTGATGCACCTGGGGAGGAAGAACCAGCAGCATACCTACAGGCTGGGGAACTCCCTTCTCGTCAGTGCAGAGGCAGAAAAGGATCTTGGGAGTCATTATTGATGCTAAAATGAACATGGGCTGACAGTGTGGGGAAGCAGTCAGGAAGCCCAACCAACCGTACCTTGTCATGCATCCACAGATGCATCTCAAGCAGGTCCAAGGAGGTGTTCCTCCCCCTCTATGTGACACTGGTCAGGCTGCAGTTGGAGTACTGCGTCCAGTTCTGGGTGCCGCACTTCAGGAGGGATGTGGACAGCATGGAGAGGAAGGCCACCCGCATGATCAGGAGTCAGCAGGGCAGGCGCTATAAGGAGAGGTTAAGGGACCTGAACCTGTTCAGCCTTCGCAAGAGGAGGAGGGGCAATTTAGTGGCCGTTTACAAACTAGTCGGGGGGACCAACAGGCATTGGGGGAGTCCCTGTTCCCCCGAGCACTACCAGGAGTGACCAGAAATAACAGTCACAAGCTGGCAGAAAGTAAATTTAGGCTAGATATCAGGAGGCGCTACTTCACTGTCAGGGCGGCTAGGATCTGGAACCAAGTTCCAAAGAGAAGTGGTGCTGGCTCCTACCCTGGGGGTCTTTAAAACGAGGCTGGATGAACACCTCGCTGGGGCCGTTTGACCCCAGTACTATATCCTGCCATGGCAGAGAGTCGGACTTGATGATCTGCTCAGGTCCCTTCCAACCCTACCAACTATGAAGGAAACTCCTTAAGCATTAATGCCTTCCAAAGGCATAATTATCTAGTTCAAATAATACCGTTCTTGGAACTCTGTCTAGTACTTCCCCAACAGCAGGTATGTGAACATGCACCTGTTAATAAGTTAGTAATAAAGAGCCTACACCTCTAGCTCAGGTATACTAAAGCAATTATTTACATTGATTCTTGTCAGTAAACATTAGGGAAGTTACCTTTAATAAGTAATATTCCTAAATTTGAACATTGAGATAATAATGAACTTGATTCAGGTTATGTTGTACTTCTGGGGCTAAATTCTACACCCAAGCTACCACCAAATGCCCTTTTCACACAGTTATACCTCATAGTTGAAGAAAATACTCTAGCTATCAGAAAATTAGTGACAACCTATATACCAGTCTTGTTACATTCTGGCCATTTCCTAGGCCAGGGGTGGGCAAAATGCGGCCCGGGGACCAGATGCAGTCCGCCAGGCCATTCTATCCAGCCCGCGGGACCCCTAAAAAAAATTTAGAAAAATTAATATTTATCTGCCCTGGGCTGCCTGTCATGCAGCCCTTGATGGCTTGCCAAAACTCAGTAAGCAACCCACTGCCCAAAATAATTGCCTGCCCCGTCCTAGGCCCTACAGTATTATCAAGGGCTGTTTCAGTACCTCCTGGACCAGTAGGTGTGTGCCTGTAAGGGCCAGATTTTTTTTTTAAATGGAAAAGCTGAGATTCTGAAGCCATAGTCTGGATGTGCCCATGATAGCCACAGGAAAGTGCACACTCTGGCACCATATGCAGGCATTCCCTATGCTGTTACTGTGCAGTGTGCCCGGGGAAGGATGGGGAAGATTGACCTCAGAAGATCCCGGGGTCAAAAAACATACACCTGAAAAAACTGGGGCAGCGTACATGGTGGCAGCGCACACCACCCAAACCAGAGCCTAGCCAGGCTCACAGCTGCAGGAGTGCCACAGCTGCAGCTCCCGGGAGGCCCCCAGAGCACCAGATAAGGCTGCTGCATACAGCAACTGTACTGGCCCCAGCCTCTCCTAACCCACCTAGGGCAACATGCTAGGTTGCGCATGGCGCAGATGTTCTCTGGGGACAACTAGCAGTGGCACTGTGCCACTGCTAGTTGTCCCCAGGGAAACATGTTCCTGCTTATGGGGATGCACCCCATGTGCACAGAGCCTCTCATAACACTGACAGAATAGTTTTTTCCAGCCTTTCAAGGGTAAGAAGAACCCATACCAAGTGATGTGGTATCTATACACTCCAAGATTTGAGCTTCAGTAATTTCTACTTCAAATGAAGACGACAGAGAAACCTCTACAGACAGAGGGAATAAAATGGGCTGACTACATACGGGGAAAATGACGAAGAGAGTTTCAACTAATCAAATTGTATACAAAATCTATGCCAGTGTGTACCCCTCAGACAACTGTATTTTTGCTTAAGACGATGTGCAGTAACTGAAGAGAATCATACACTATACTTATTTTTATAGTTCATGCTTCTTTTCCTCTTTAAATTTTAATCTCGAAATTTTAGTCTGGAAACTCATTTTTTATCCCCTGTCTCTTTCACAGACTGAAACATTTCTGAATAGTTAAAACAACAACACTGCTAGATAAGCTTCCCCCTTCTCCTGACTCTGGAACTTCTCTTTAAAAATCACGATTTCACTTTACCTCAAGTTTCCCATCCATAAAATGGAAATAATTTTAGCCATTCAGGCTGTAATAGGTACAGTATTTCATGCAAAGTACTTTGGAAATCTTTGGGTGAAAGGGGTAAGGAGCAGAATTTTTTTTTTTTTTTTTTACATTTCTCTCTGGGAGCAGGGAGGCCTTGTCAGCCAAAGAAATAAATCTTAAAATATAAACAGATTCAAGTGATCTTACAGGTGTTGGAACATTACCTTTATCCTTTTGCTCAATTTCATGTCATATTAATTTATTCACTGCTTTTGCAAAGAGAAGTGCTAGGAAAAAGTAAAACGATTAGGTTAGTTTGAGCTGGCCCAAGTGGCATAAACACTTTATATTTTCCTTATCTAAAACAGGGCTGCCCTACTTGTGACCCACAAGTTCCCATCTGGGCACCATCCCCCCCCCCAATTCTGGCTGCTGCTGGGGTCTCCAGACTCTAACTCCCTCCTCCATCTTCAGTTTCCTGCCACCATGCCTAGAGGCAGGGTGGGGTGGAGCCTATGGCACCCATGGTTTGGGGCTATCTGCATAGCAAGGCGCAGCTCAGTGAAGGAGGATGTGGAAGCCACTACAGGGGGCCCATGCGACATGTAGCTCCCAAATATTCAGAAGTTGGACAGCCCTGATCTAAAATGCAGCATCTATTACTTCCGGAGCTCACCACCTGTTGCTCTGGTTTTTTTTCCTTCTAAATTACACAACAGAAAATGCCCAGATCTGTTTCCTGCATCTCAGTTAGCATCAGCCTGCCAGACAGCTTGCAGCAACCTATTTTAATGTAATGGTAGCAAACTGCGGTAGCTGCTGCTTAAGCCATACAGCACCAACATTAATTCTGCCTAATGGGCATATTCTTTCTTGGTGATTAATAATCTGTTAAATTAAATGTGTTTGCTCTTATACCCAAGATCTACTATTAAATTGAGCAGCTTCAGAAAAAAAGTAGAAAAAAAATAAAATTAGGACCAACTAAACATATGGGGTAGCTCTGACTGGCTGTGTTTACACAGTAGGCAAGCAGACAGCAGGACACAGGGAGCACCTTAGACACTTAGTTGTCTGTCTTTATTAATTTCCCCAGAGATCTAAAGGATGGTCAGAAAAGCCCCCAGAGTGGGTTGTCAGCAGGCCTTGAACCTTAAGACTCTAGTCTTAAAAGCATAAGCCTTGATTGCTGCAGGTACCCTTTTAGGGGAAAAAAAAAAAAAGCTACTCTGCATAAGACTGGCTTTGGCCTGTGGGTCACTGGACCTTCGCAGCCTCAATCTGGTCCACATCTTACTCAAGGGTCCACTGATCCCCAGCCATGTGATCTGTTCTGTTTTGCTAATGGTACACTGGTAGCTTCCAGCTCTTCTCCCTCACTACAGCCTCTAACTCACTGTTGCTGCAGAGGCTAGAGGGAAATGATCACCTGCTATCCGCAGCCTACATGAGTAAAGTGTTGCCAACCACTGGCACAGGAAGTTGGAATTAGGCAAAATCTACATTATGTTCACGCAGGTTACACATTTTTGTCTTATTCGTTAGGAGACAGGAAGCCATAATTGCCACTGAAATGTTCATGGTATTCCATTTCATCAGAGCACTTCTTTTTCCAATCTAATTATTGACCAGACATGGTTTCCTTTAGAGGACAATCTTTTCTTTCTCCATTCTTCCTTTCCACAAGCCAAGCCTTTAGAGTAAGTACTGCAATTCATTCCATTGCAAGCCAGAAGGAAAGCAAGCAGCTCTACTGCATACCTCATGTGTAACCTTGAACCATTCCCTGTGTTCCTTTAGAATGGGCAATACAACTTCCCTGCTAATTAATTATTTGAAGTAGCATCTGTTATATTTTAGTCACTTTGCAAATAATGTCCAAAAGTTTATGCCTCAAAGTTTTGCAATTGTAAGTTAACAGAGTGGGAGGCATTCCAGTACTGCACTGAACGGAGGCTAAGTACATGAGCAAGTAATTCTTTACTGGAGTTCAGAGATGCTTCATTACCAGGCAGTGCTAGTAGGTACTGCAATAGATGTAAAAGAAAATGCAAGTAACATTTCCTCAACTCAAAGAGCTTAGAGTAGATGATTTGAAAAGAATGGCAATTTTATTACAAGTAATTTTTAATACAATACTTCAGTGCAAAAAACACTTTCCAACAGTAGTCTTATGTCCCCACTCCCCCCCACCCCCTTTATTTCAAAAGATACTTCTGGGGACAAATCACAAACAGGGAACTGCATCTTTCAATTATCATTATATCTACTGTTTGCACAGAAGTAGACTACACTACCATTTGTGGTAAGGTACCTCCTTAACTTATAGCTAAATACATATATTACCTCTAAGGACTGAGGAGTTCTTTGAAAATATTTTGTAGCTACTTCTTTTTTCCAATTTCTTCTAAGCCTTGAATATACTTAGTGATTTATACACAGCAAATTACAAACAAGTTCATAATCATGCAACCACAATAAAAATAAATCAGTCCTATCTGCTCCTTCATAAGCCCATAGGGTTAGAATTTCACATGAAACATTTCAAGGGTTTGGTGCAGACTATGCTGGAATTCCCCAAAACCAAATGATGGTAGCTCAAACTTTATTAAAAATATTAATGGATCATGATGTTACGAAATTCCAGTTCCTGGTAGCAACAGATGAATCTTCAGCGCTCAAGATCTTCATGCTTCAGTTTTCCCTCCCTTAGGACTACAGCCATCTCAAAACAACGTCTAGAGTTCCAGATTTGCCAATGTGACTGAAAGTTTGACTTGAATTACCACTGTTCACTCTTAAAGCATAGATACAGGACACAGAACATTCTTTTTTGGTGCATTTCTATAGAGTTTTACACCCTCTGGTATAAATAAAAAGGAATAGGTTTTTTGGCTTGCTTTTGTTTTTTGTTTATCAGCCTGTTGCAGATAAATACAGCACACCAACTATAATCATAAGACCTTACATCATCCAAAACTTACAGCCAGGTGCTTCAGTTCTTAAAGGCTCCACATTTACTAGCTTTAGCAATGAATTCCTTTAGCAGAGGGCCATCCATTTGCCAAAATGCTGCAGTCTGTGTCACTTCTGTCAAATGATTGACACAAAACTTAAAGCAGAATTCTTCTAAATCCTAGACATAAAAGAAAACAAAAATCTTTTTAGTAGCTTCTATTATATCACAAGAGCTCTTTTTTTATAATTAGGCTCAAACATTTTTACATTTCATAATCAGCATTACTCAATTCACTCCAAAAATACCCATTATTCCAGTGATTTTAGAACTTCATCCGTGCTATGACTATGACGGAACAAAATAGTTCCTCCATTATTCTCACAAATATATTTGCAACCTTCCATTTTATATACTAATTCAAAACGATTCGTTTTTACTGAACTACCTAATCTTCCTTCAAAAGTCTTCCGTAGCTTCCAATTAAAATGTTACCAACTGTTCCTTGTAGAGGGAAACCTTATCTTCTATGTTATAGAATCCTATGCTCTGTTATAGGAGCTGCTGCATCCTTCATAAGCGTCACCTTTTTATTCTCCCACCAGTTTCTAACATTCATCTAATAGACACCACTAGTCTAGAGGCTTACTGAATGCTCAATACATTTTAAAGGACAATCAAGCCACCTGGAATGTACACACATTATTAGATACAGCTCTATTTGTATTTTTCACTTGAGGCTAAAATGGAAAGTTTGACAGTCAGGCTGTGATCTTTGGCACAGCAATACGATAAAATATGCCTTGGTGTAAGATCAAGATGCTTGAAGCTGTGTCTGAAATAACTAACCAGGCAGTCAGAGGTATAATACATTGTTGTGATTATTTTGTGGCAAACGTACAAAACAGATTTTAAATAAAACTACATCATACACATTTACTGTATTACAGTATTTTATTTCTTATATTCTGTGTCAGAGAAACAAACAATACACACAGAAATGCCAGTTGTAACAAAAAACTACTTTGGAATTTAGAATTCTACTGAAAAGTTAGATGAATTAAATCACATACTTGCAGACTGGTGCACTTCAAGTAGTGCTACATAAAACAAGGTTCTAAGTCGATGCTTCCCAAACTTTTCCTCAGCACACCCCATCTCCTCAGCATGGCCTCTCACTCCCAACCCACAGTCCCCCACCCCCACAACTCCTTCCACTGATGTTATGACTCCATTTGGGGTCACAACCCAGTTTGGGAACTGCTGTTCTAAAAGCAAAGCTACTAGTTAATTATGTGGAGAAACTGGACCTAAACTATAGCTCTGACTGACTGGAATATAATGGGTCACTTCAGAAAACCAACCAACCTTAGTACTAAAGTAAAACATTACCATATCATGAAACTCTGTAAACAGATGATGCAGCTTGACCTACTGCTTTCTGAAAGAAACAATGTTCCCTGAACTAGCTCCAGAGTTAAAACTGAATAACCCCAGTAACTTTCGCATACACCACAGGCAGGCTGCAGACAGTCAAACATCTGTTTTCTGAATATGGTCACAGATTTCAAGAGCAGCTCAGTCACATTAGTGCCATCCATTTTTAGCTGGACTGCAATTTGTATACCTGTCATAATCCATAAAACATTATTTCACAAGCTTAATTTAATAAGGAGTTATGCACATGCTATCGCACAATAATTTGATTCTTTCCTACTCTTTAGTAGAACAGTCATGGTACATGAGAAATACATTCTGCAGGACTCTCACTTCTGGCTGCCAAACCATACTTAATGTTTTTACATTCGCCTGTATTAAATTAAAAGTGGTCAAAAACCTCCTGTTGAAATTACGAATGTATATTCTATTAACTTCAAGTGAAAAAACCTTTACAAATAACAAAAGGCTTCAAATAACTGCAGTCCTTTCAACACAGGCAAAGTTAATAAGCAGATGACTATCACATATAGTAAACCAGCCATTCTGATAAGGCACATTAGTGAGCAACATATTCAAAAGCTTTGAAGCAAGTACAGCCGCACAAGGACACTGTGCATTTTGGCTGCTTTAAAGCACAAAACCTTAAAAACAAAACCAAAAAATATATATATATATATATATTTCAGTGGAGCACCATAACCTTTCATGAGAATGCAGAGGCAATGGAAAACGAGCCAGCTCCAGTAGAGGTGCAAATCTGATAATAAAAAAGCCACTGTAAATAAATGCCAAAGAAAAATCAAATCTTACACACGTTCAGGAGCTGAAAAACACTGTGCCAGATGATCGCCTTAAGTAGTGAAATATTTAGGAATTACTTAACAAAAAAATCCTACCTCCCCCACCCCAGTCACACACTTTATCTGACTACAAAACTCATCATTACTTGGTCTTATAGTGAGATTTGCACACTGACATTTGATTCCATTGTACAAACAGATTTTATACCCAAGGACTGGAAATGTATTTTATTTGGATTGTAAAACAGACCTTTTCTTTGATGCAAGATAGGATAATGAATTTATTTCCATTTGAAATTTGGTAATAAAAAAAAAAAAAAAAAAAAAAAGGGTTTTTTTATTTTT
>NW_017729032.1:63890648-63892399 GCF_001723915.1 Gavialis gangeticus | reverse complement strand
TAAAAAAAAAAAAAAAAAAATGGTATTATTGATTTGTCTCTCTCAAGTTCTATGAACTTTGATCCCTGAGCACCGAACATTTGTCCTTTCATTCCCAAAACATACTTGCTGGATCTCACACATTTACAAGATTACCACGATGCAAAGTGTAAATACAAAATAAGATGACAAATATTTCAATAGCACAAAGACACTATTATCTGTACCAAAGTAAATAAACAGAGCACAAAAACAGGTCTACTTGGTGCCTATTATGTCATCTGCTCAGCTTTGTTAGTTAAGTTCAAGGTGTCCGACCAAAAGGTAAGAAGGCAGGAAAGCTGGGCCATAACAAGTGGGCCAGGGCTGGAGGCCTGCTTTCTGTAGTTTGCCATGGATAGGAATGATAAGAAAAGCCCAAATATACAAAGAGGATTTAAAAAGGTACAACTAGTGTACACATTTTAAAAAGCATAACATCCAAAAATATTAGTCTTAGTGAAATCTACCACGCAGAACTTTCAGAAACTCAAAGTTTGTTCCCTGCAAGCTTTTTCTAGCCTGTGTTTTCTGTGCAAAACATTCTAAATAGGAACTTTTCAACATAACCTTTCTTCCACTTGACACACAGCAATTTATTATGAAGCTAAACAAGAAATCATAAAATGGTCATCATAAACCACAAAGCATGAAATGAATATATATTGCGTCTCAGCCTGTGGCTTTATTATGACCATATTAACATATACAGGTACTAGTTTTTCTGCTACTAGTTTATTACAAAAATACAGCTTTCACTTCAAATATAACTGTCTTAAAGTCCAAGGAAGAGCATCAGAATTCTATTGATACAATTCTGAATCCCATGAACAATTCTCTCATAGCAG
Source organism: Gavialis gangeticus (assembly GCF_001723915.1). NCBI lineage: Eukaryota > Metazoa > Chordata > Crocodylia > Gavialidae > Gavialis > Gavialis gangeticus. The sequence continues at coordinate 63,891,533 of NW_017729032.1, read as the reverse complement.
AAGTAGAGGAGGTCTTTCTATAATTAAAGCAAAACCAATTGCTTTGTTCCATGGCTTTGCTCATCTATTTAGTTATCTTAAACTTGAAAATTTTACCTCTGCATCATATCTGACTGCAGCAGAGAGCAATGAGAATGCATTTTCCACAGTAATTCCTCTTTTGATAATGTGTTGACATAGTTTTTTCAATCTGTTTTCACAGTAAGATGTGGCCAAATCCAAAAGTCCTAAAATTAGAAGATACCATTATATTAGCCACTTCTAATAATCTGTTTTTATAGTAAAAACTTAAGCTCTTCAGGACATAAATCGGATCTTCATCCCCTAAGGGAGGTGCCATACACAAATGCTACGGATGTAACTGTTCAGAAAACCCATTTTACTACCACACAGCAAGAAAACAAAAGTCAACATGACTTTCTTGGCCTAATCCTGCTAAGGTTACACAAATGCTTTCCTCTGAATACAGGGTTCCACTGATGTCAGTGGGGCTACCGGGGCAATAGCATAAACATAAAATGGTTGCTATTAAAGCAAAAGCTTGTTCTTCACTCTTCAGTCTCTATAGCAGTGGTTGTCAACCTCTTTGGACACAAGGCTTCTCTCAGAAAAATGCCATCTCTTAGTTTTCACTCCTCTTGCCTATGGGTGGCCAAACTCAGAAAGACCACAGCAGGTTTAGAAATCCATAGCATTAAAAAGCATTCCATTTGTAATCTCTGGGCATGTCCTGATGAGCATGCACGTGTAGTTTGAGGCACCACAAACCTGTTTGAGGTGCTGCACACCAAACTCTGTATACATACACCCACTAACTGCACTGCTAATTAGCAGAATGTTGTTTTTTTAAAGCACACCAGGAAATCCAAGTGTCAGCCCCCCCCC
>NW_017729032.1:63884022-63890477 GCF_001723915.1 Gavialis gangeticus | reverse complement strand
CCCCCCCCCCCCCCCCCCCCCCCGCTAAAAGCAGAGTGGTGCATGTGGCAGTAGTGTGCACCACCAGAAACCAGAGTCTGGTCAGCCAGAGCCATGCTCTGAGTGGTCAGCCCGGCACCACTGCTGCCCCAAGAGGCCCACAGGACCCCAGAGAAGGTTTCTGGAGCCAGCCTCCCCTCTCTCACTCAGGTCACTTTGCTACCTCTACCCCACCTGGGTCACTTTGTGCCACTACTATTTGTCCTGCAGGAAATGTGCACCCCTGCATGTGTGCACTCATTGGGACGTGCCCTCTGGGTTTATCTTGTGAATCATGTTTGTGCACCTAACTCTACGTAGCACACCATGGCACCCCTGAAAGGACTTCTCAGCACCCTGGTTGAGAATCACTGACCTATAACATGGGAGTTTTATGCTGCAATGATTCCATACATTAACCCAAGTCAAAATCTATGCAGTTTAGTAAAACGTGCAAGTGTTTAATTCAGAAGAAAAAAATGTAATCAACTTTCCAACCTTTTACTCCCCAGCACTTTCTGCTAGCAGCTTTCTACAGAAATGTATGAATACTAAGCAGGGTCTACCTTTTTAAAGCACAATTATATCAGTCATCAAAAAACTGTTATACAGTAGGTCTCAAAATCATCTTTTATTCCCCCTACTTTTTTTTGTCAGTTACTCAGGTCACCAGATTTCTCATAAATTTGGCTAAAGAAGGTTGTGCTACCTATAGCATCTTCAGGTGGCAGATCAACGCTGTCTGTGTATAGATACTCAAGGAAGGCACGATATACTGGGTAAGAAAACTGGTCTATTTCTATCACCTCCTTCATGTCCTCATTCCAATACGACTGGAACATGCTTCTGAAATGTTCGCACCTGGAACAAGAAGGCAGAAGCTTTACCTGGCATTCCATATTATTATACAAATATGTTAAGAATGAACTATGTTAAGGAGTCCATTTGAAATAAATCTAGCCTCCATGGTTTACAAAAATATGCAAGGGTTTTTTTGTTCTCTTCTTTCCTGTGTACTCATGTGCAACTCATAACAGCAAAATCCCCCTTTAAAATACTGTGTACAAATCTATGGTTTTTAAGATGCAATTAAATGGGACCAGGTGCAGAAAAGGAATACTGGGAAGGTTAGGGGAAATGGAGAACCCATCTTGTGAGTGGAGGTTAAGTGAGCTTGCTTATTTAGCTTTACAAAACAAAAGATTGAGAAGGGCTTAGACATCACTCTTGCTAGGCACATTTTAGAGTGAACATTGGAAGGAAAAAAGCTAGAGTATACGCATTGCTATTTCTCAGTTACATGCTTATACCAAGTTCTCACACTTTAAAATTGTTTGAAAGATAAATATAAAATACAGAGGACAGAGAAATTAATGGCTCCGGTAATGTGACTATGAAGCGAGGACAAGAAAGTGGGAAAGGAATAAAGCAGCATTTGAGGCGAGTGGGAAAAGGAATAAGAAATTCTCCCTCAAACTGTGGTTTCACAAGGACCATTATGGCTAGATGATACCTCCCAAGATCACCAAAGCACTGTGTTAGGCTAGCTCCCAGAAAGACAAAAAAATTGCAGCTGGCTAATCAGTAGATTAGCATTAGAAGCAAGTTTACATATAAATGTAAGCTTAAATCAGAGAGAATACATAGAACACTAGCGAATACATTTGTCTTCCATCAGCAGATATATTTTGCTGTAAGAGGCAGCCAGATATACACTGAGGCAAGCGTGTATATTGTACTTTGGGTATACAAAATAAAACTAAACTAGACTGCAGATGTGTTTTCTGCCTCTTATCAGTAGCAGACTCACCAACATACCCATCATCCACATAACAGTTAAAAGGAAATTCTCTGGGACACGTTTGGTAATACCATATTTTACAGCTTCTTCTGGTTGTGTGATGGAGGCAGGAAGATACCCCACCCCTTCCTAGCCTATGCCCAAATGCACTGTTTGGCTTCTGCTTTCCTTCTCCATTGTCCTCCTCTGAAGCCACACGTAGGGGTGAAAGATTGCCTTAATGGTACTTAATGATACTGAGAAATTTTTTCAAGTGCTCCACTGGTGGATTTTATTCACATGCTCAGGATCAAACTGATCACCATTTTTGCAATCAAAAATAAATTTTCCCACAGGTCAGACTGGCAAGCACCACTTTTTGTTTTGCTTTGTTTTTGCTTTCTTCCGTAGCAAAAAACACACTTGTCTTCATAGGATCAAGAAAATTCTTTATCCTAACAATTTCTCTGCTGGTTACAGCGGTCTGGTACTGACAATACCGTCGTCTTTTCCGCTCTTTCCCTGTGCATGCTGTGGTTCCCGTCTCCTCTTTCCCCTAGTCCGACCCTGGATACTCCATTGCTTTGGTGCACCGAAGGAGCTGGAAGTGAATGTTCTTGTGGAACCCTTTGGACAAACAGTTGCCTGATAATGGTGTGGAATTGAACTCAATGGCTTGAGAGGTTCCTCTTATTCTATGTTCCTATATTTGTTCATCAAAATAATAGCGCATTTAATGTGTGCTATAAATGACTGTAGAAAAAGATTTTGTTCAGATGGCATTCAATAAAAAAAAAAAAGAAAGTTCTTTAAATTAAAACCTTGTTGTAAAGTTTGGACACTGACCTCCAATTTGAAGATGTTAATATGGACTTTGAGGACTTTAAGGACTAGCCTTTGGTTTCAAGCGCTTCTGTAGTAATATAGTTTTTTTTAAAGTTTTATACTTGTAAGTTACAATTCAACAGCGTTTAAAACCAAATGCAGCATCTCACTTGCATACATTTAAGTCAGTATAAAAACAAAGGTAAAAAAATAGTTAATCAAAGATCTGGTAACCTTAGTGATATTATCCAGGTGTTGGAGTGATGTTGTAGCTGTGATGGTCCAAGAATTGATATTTGGGGATCCGGGTTTTCCATTTCCCATGGATTTCCTGTTTTTAAAATCAGAGAAAACGTGGATTTTCCCTTCTAGCAGAGAAAGCTGTGGATTTCCCCCTTTTGCAAAGAGCTCTGCAGGCTGGTAGAGTTCCAACCTGCAAAGGCTGATTACAAAAGGGGTGGGAAACCCCCAACCCTGCCCGGAGGGAGAGGGGGAAGAGCAGGGCATGAGACTTTTAGTCCCAAGGCTTACCTCTGGCTCACTTTCTTTCTGGAGCCTGTAAGATTAGGTAAATGGGGCTTGCAGGGGGATGGAGGGATGTGGGGCAGGACTGGGGGGTGGGAAGATGGCTGCAGGATGAGGGAGTGGGGAGGTGTTGGTAAACCATGCAGAGCGCCCAGGCAGCAGCAGATGGACCGCCGGCAGCACTAAAATTGGCCCGATCAGGCTCGATGCCTCCATGTGTGGCTTCCCTTAAGGGCCCATAGTGCCGCTGGTGGTCCACATGCAGTTGGCTCACATTGTTTCCCCCGTGACCTGACACAGCAGAGAGCAGAGGAGCTGTGCAAAAAACCTTCTCACTGCTTCTCACACCCCTGCTGCCCTGGCGACACACTCCCTGCATGCTGGGCTGCACTAAGGACAAGGGCGCAGGGCTGTGTTACTCAAAGCACCAGCACAAGAAGGGGTTACATCGCCAGGGTAGCAGGAGGGGCAAAAAGTGGCAAGGAATCCCTGCGCAACCTCACTGTCCCCAGCCGCTCTGAGTTGTGCCCACTGGGCTCCAGAAGCCCTGGGGAAGGGAAGCAGGGTGGGAGCTTGAGCCGGCAGCCTGCACCTACCTGAGTACTGATCTGGGGGGCAAGTCCCCCGCATTCCCTGGGGGTTTGAGCAGCAGCGGGGAGCTGCCCAGCCTGAGCCCGCAGCAGTGAGGGAGCAGCGGCAGAGGGTGGTTGGCAAGGGGCACTAGCAGGGCCGGGGGACTTTGGGGGAGGGAGGCTTTAATTTTAATCACAGATTTTGGAAGTTTTAGTAGAGAATTTGTGATTTGTTAATCAGGGAAAGCCAGGATCCCTGGTAATATCTTCTGTTGGGCCTACTTCATGACTCAGATAATGCTAGATAAGCATTCAAATACAAGATGACCAGATGAAGAATGCCTTGCATTTGAAAGCTTGTCTAACTTTATCCCAACCATGAAGTTGGTCCAATAAAAGATATCACCTATAAAAATTCTTACTTCTTGCAAGATATTATCCAAGAAATTTTCAAGATTACTAATGTTCCATGTAATAAAAAGATATTAGTACACTAATCATGACAAACCCTCTATTTTTTGACAATTAAGGCAAAACCAAATGCAAATTCCATTCTTTCAATTGACCAAAAACATAAGCAGAGGCGATTTCAAATACACTTCAGTACACTGTGAGAGCTGATAAACATGCTGCTCCCTTACTGTAACTCATGGTACTTGACAGGAAACACCATGAGTCACAGCAATCTCATCCCCTCCCCCGCCACTCCCAACCCCAACCCCAACCCAACAGATGTTCGCTGTTGGGTCCATGGGGGGCGTTAAGGGGATTGTGCCTCAGTTTGGAGTGGCTGCATGTCTGCAGCCTCTTCCTCTTGGCCCTACCTCCCTGCTCCCAGCTCTGGTGCTGCCTTCAGGGGATAGGAGGCGGAAAAGGAGAGGAAGGAGCTCAGGCTGGGGTTTGCCTAGCCTGCGCTGGAGGGTGGGGTGGATAGACTGGAGCCCCCCAATTCTGTCAGTGCCATTAGACTTTAAGTACAGTAGACTGGATTTCCTTTCCCCATGCCTTAGTGAGGAATTTAATTGGTTACTCTGCATGCAGTAGAGCAGCAACCTGCAGCACATGTCACAAGTAACACAAGCAGCCTGTATGGAACATAACAGATTGGGAAGAGGACAGGCAGTAGAGTGAGAGATGGGGCAAGGAGCAGAAAGCAGAGTACCAAATTGGGCAGGGAACACAGGACAGGAAGCATAAATTAAACAGAGAGCACAGGGCAGGAAACAAAGTAGAGCAGCCAAATTAGGCAGGGGGAAAGGGATCAGAGCAGGACTCGGGGACTATCTTGTGGCTTGCCTGCCAAAAACATTGGCCCCCACTGCAACAGAAGTATTGAGTACCCAAGAAGCATAAAACAAAAACTACCTGATTTTCAGAACAGCTTTATGAACATGAATGTATTTTCCATCAACACGGAACTTTAGGTCTGAGGTTTCTGGGCTGTCAAACTCTTTCTTAAGAGATTCAGCTACTGTTAAAGAGTCTTCATGCTCTGTAAAAAGACAAAAAATGGTATTGGTTTTTAAACCTTTCTGCTTAATGATAACATAGTCATTTTGCACCAACTTAATGAAATTAGCTGGTCAATAAGATGTTGTTGGATAACATTATAGTATTTATTCATTAAATCCTTGGTAACTATGTTGGAAGCCCTGACTGCCATGCTATGAAAAGTATGGTTATACAACAGCCATTTTGCTACTGATGCAGTACTTCTCTTCAGTATTCTTGGAAGTTGAGTAAAATTACTACACAGAACAGGCTTCCAGATGGAGCTCCCTCAGCATGTAGACAGCTCTTATGCAGCTCTGGAAAACACTGATTCATTTCCCTGGTATGAAATGGAGACCATAAGACCCATGTATCAAGAGACAAAATAATCTAGGTGACATGACTCTTTAATATTTATTATTAAAGAGAATAAAAACAAAACAAAAAATACACCCTTAATATAGTTTAAGCACTTTCAGAATTTCTAAAAAAGGAAATTGATTGACTGCTCAGGGAACAAGTCCCTTAACACTAATGCCCAGATATGGCAGGCGCCACTGAAAAACAACATGTGCCTGCATAAGTGCCATTTTATGTGGTACCTAGCATCCCACTGTATCCTTCCTCATTTTACCCTTCACTTTGTTAGGAACAGTTTTCACTGTACTGGGATTACTTGTAGCAGCTTACCACAACTCACTGAACAGAAAAAGGTCATGGACCCTTATTTCTGTATGGAGTGCTGTGAGTCTTTCAAATAGAGGAACACAAAAGCCAACTCTTGCCACAGGGATTTCTAGCAATCTGACAACATACATGTCAGCGCACTACAGTGCAAAAGATATGCCAGAGGAAATTCTAATATTATAAAAGCCTAAGTCTGTCTGTCTGAAACACTTTATTCATGCTCTGATTGGCCGACAAACAGCCATTCTGACAGAAGGCAGCCCGCCACCATGATGGTGGGGACACAAGGGACAGAACAGGGAGGGAGAGGCCAGCACAGCTGGCCTTGGCTACCCCGCCCCACTCCTTGGACGCAGCAGCAATAGAGCAGATGGACGGATGGGGGGCAGGGGGGATGAGGCCATCAGGGCTTCCCTCACCCCTGCCCCGCCCTGCTCCCTGCAGGTAACACAGGGGAGGAGTGGGCCCAGGCCCAAAGCGGGGGGGACGGGAGTGGGCCCAGGCCCCAAGTAGCAGGAGGGAAGAGGGAGTGGGCCTGGACTGGGGGGGGGGGGCAG
>NW_017729032.1:63882437-63883864 GCF_001723915.1 Gavialis gangeticus | reverse complement strand
CTGGGCGGGGGGGGGGGGACAGAGCTCCGTCCCTACCCGCTCCCCCTCCCACCCCACCCATCATTCTTGATGGATAATTGGCTAGTCCTTAAGATAAGGACTGTCGCCATCTGAAGAGGTTTCTATAAACTAGTCACACACTGGCCAGGCACAGCTAGCTATGTTCACAAAGTAAACAACAACTTCTGTCTTGGAGAAGAAATTATATCAATTTCTCCAACTCTGCACATGTGATGTGTCTATAGCATACCATGCTCCATATCCAGGAGGAGAATATTATGAAACTTAACAGCAAGTTGGAGCACCAAAGTCAGAGTTAAGGCTGCACAGCCAGTCTGGTGTATACCCTATTTTCTTGATTTTCACAGTTTTAAGTGTAGGTGTACTTGACATTCGTGGGGGATAGGAGACAATGAGAAAGTGAAAGGGCACAAGGTGGCTTCCTAGGAACAGGTCATTACTACTTGGCTACCAGTTCTCCTCTCCTGATCTATCCATGCTCTGAGTTAGGAAAGACAATGATGCTCCTATTAGCATAGTATCGTAATATCATAGTACTTAGGGTTGGAAGGGACTTAAACAGATCATCAGGTCCGACCCCTGCTCCGGGCAGGAACAGATGCCGGGATTATATATATTACATCTACCAACAGAAAGTGTAAGAAAGAGTGGGGGTCTATATATGGGGAAAAAGGGTTCTGCACAAAACTAACCAATTAATTTCTACGGGTGCTCTCCTCCTCACAGAGTCTACTACAGCACTTGCAGTGTACACTGATTTTCAAGACAAATTTCATTACTCATGTGGGGTTTAGTACAATTTGAATATTAAGATGGGGAGGGGGAAATGGCTATACCTGAAAAAAATTACCAAAACTCACCTTACACTTTTAACTGCACACCCAGTTTTAATGTGAAAACAGCAATATATGGAAGCACCACAATTGAACTTAACCTGTATTTCCATTTTTAACAGGGATACAATCAGGTCTATTAAACTCTTTAAGTTCAAATGTTTATTGTAGTTGTGTAATGTTTTAATTTTCTATAACATTTTAAGGGGGTGGGGAAGGAATATAATTTGATATTTGCTACAAATTTTAAGGGCTGAAATTCCCAGTGTCCAAAACTTCTAATACATTCAAATAAACTACTAGACTTTGGAGGGATGCCACTGAAAAGGGTAAAACTCTTGGCTTGGTCTTGTGGGGGTCATAACTGACCATAAAATTAGGGATGCACTAATAGATTTTGGGGGCCAATATGGACATCCAATTTTTAAGGAGGCATTTTGGCCAATACTGATCTGATTTCCAATACAGCTGCGTGCAGCTGGTAAGTCCACTGTGGTGGAAGGGGGGGGTGGTGGATGGGTCTTATTTGACCTGGAGGGATGTGGGCAGTGGCGTTCCGCAGGGCTCGGTCCT
>NW_017729032.1:63870009-63882069 GCF_001723915.1 Gavialis gangeticus | reverse complement strand
GGGAATGTGGGGGTGGGAGGGGAAGGGGAAGGTCATCTCCTGCTATTGCTTGCACCCCAGGAGGGCATGTGCCCCCAGGTCTGCATGCAGTGAAAGTCAGGCAGGCTGCAGCTGCTGGCTGGACTCAGGGTGGGCGGCGGCAGTGCTGGGAGGGGGCCATGAGGGAGGCTGCAGCCACCCCAAATTTCATCATAGCCACCCCATAGCTCCTCCTCCCAGTGCCACTGCCACCTGCTGAGCTCAGCCCCTACTGAGAAGAGCCCAACACAGCCCCGGCTCCATCCCACAGCTGCAGCCCACCCACCCTGCCCCACGCAGATCCAAGGGCACAGGCTGCCCCCATCTCCCTGCAATGCCCTCCCAGAGTGCAAGGAAACAGGTGAGAGACATGCAGCAAAATTATTTTAATGCTGTATTTAAGAACGAAAATGGATGAAAGCTTTTAGTAAATTAATGCTGCTTTCTTTCACAATACTTATAAAGTAAAAATCACAGCATGCATACTCATTTTACAGCATTTTGAAGCATCTACTCTTACTCCAGAAAATCTGCTCTCAGAAGACTTCTCAGAATGCAGAGAGCAACTAACATCATTAACATTCTCAGATACTGCCATGGGGAGGACTTGATGTCATAGTACATAGGTGCTGCTCAAGTTTAGTTGCTAAGCAATATGCCGTGTCTAATGGTTACTCTGCACGCAATGTGATGTCAACCACTCTGGTTCACATCCAGGATCTAGTCCCACTACATATGTGCAAATGACTCCCTGGCTTTTCAGCTTAGCTCAAGCCACCCCATAGATCAACTTAACTCTTAAAAACTTATCCAAATATTGCTTTGTAAAAAGAGGTAGCAGAACTGGAAACCAGCTGAGCTCAGTTAGGAGCAGGAGATATTAATTAGTTTGGGAAGGATCATAACCGTACAAAGTGAGACTAGATGGAGTGAGATCTTGCAGAGGACATTAAAACAACTAGTAAAAGTGTCTTTAGCCATATAAACAGAAAACAAGAAAATGATGCCAATGAATTAAGAATGAAGTAAAAAGTTAAGACGGTGTATGTAGCTATGGTCCAAAGATTAAATGAATACTTTTCCTTCAGCTTTCAGTAATGATAATGGTGTTAAACATGCAAATGAGAAAAACTGAACACAGATAAGAGAATGGAGCTACCATAGGTGTAGAAGCAAAATGCAAAGAGCTCAGAGTGCCCAAATTGAGGCTAGTCTTCAAATCACAGAATTCTGAGAGTTCTGGATCAAAGATTTTTACTAACTCAAGTCAAATTAGGGATGGTAATGTATGACTAAAGAACAGTATAGTAACTGTAATTAAGGGCAAGAGGGTGGAAGTGCTCCAAACAGTTGCCGACCCAGCAGTCTGTACACTACAGTATCCAAAGCTTTGTACAAACTCTGAAGGAAAAAAAATCAATGAAGACATGGAGGAAATGGAAAATGGGATAAAATGAAACATGAATTTACCAAGGTAGATTGTGCCAGACTGCCCAGGTAGCTTGATTTTCAAGATGACAGAAATTCAGTAGATCTAGTCTATCTTGACTTTGGTAAAGCAGTTGATAGAACTCCAGTTGAAAAATTTGTTAAGGTTGATATGACTGGGATTAGTTCAAGAACTGTAAAGTTGACAAACAGGAAAATGACAGCAGTTTGTGCCAAAGGGCAAAATATCAAGGTATGGGGAGGTCACCAGTAGAGTTCAAGGATTAAAACTTGGGACTGACCTTGTTTAAAATTTCATTAATACTGCTGGCACAAGAAATAGGAATACACTTGATCTGAGCCTTCAAGAGGCTGAGAAGAATTAAATCTGCTAATGGAAAAACTGGGAGGGATTGTCAACATGAAGGACTAGAATGTCATACAAGAGGTAAATTAGCTTGAGGAGTGAAATTAATTTAATCCCATTCCTACGTTACAAAGTGTAGGGTTACACACTGGGTTAACAACAAAAAAATCCGATTAAAACTGGTTTATATCTTAACTGTTGTGGTTCTGCCGTCACACTAAAACACACACACACACACCACACAATAAAGCATTTATTAATGTATGCTATAAATGACTGTAGAACTAGATTTCTGTTCACATGGCATTCAATAAAAATAAAAATTAAAGGTCTAAAAATTAAAATTATATATCTCATTACATATCTGCAAATGACTCTCTGGTGTATGTGTATGTATATGCAAGCCAGAGAGTCATTTGCACATATGCAGTGGGATATATAATTTTAATTTTTAGACCTTTAATTTTTACTGAATGCCATGTGAACAAAAATCTAGTTCTACACTCATTTATAGCACACATTAATAACGGCTTTATTTTGATTATATATAATAAAGCACTTACTGTGTGCTATACCATTATATACATACACACATAATTTAAATTCTTTTTTTTGATATCTATTTCCACTTTTATAAGACTGAAACCATTTATATTTGAATCAAAAATCTGTTTCAGAGGTGCACTGCAGTACATAACCCTAACTTGTCTCACCTACTGAAAGGAGACGCCACATCACAGCAGGAGTAGCAAAACAAGCAAATACATCATCAGTGCAGGTGAAATGAGTAAGGTGTGGAATAATCACAGACTGGCCACGGCACTGGCCCCACATGTATATCTGGCCACTCTGGGTCTTGGCAGCAGAAGTGTGAGCAGAGTGACAGGCTGCAATCTCTACAACCCTGTAAACAGAAACATAAAATATGCAGTTTTCCTGCAACAACTTTATGAATGGAACTATAATATTAAAAACTCCCAATTCTGTCAAAGAAAAAAAAAAGAGACACTGGCAACTGTAGTCCAGTCTTTTGTTTACCAAATCAAACTCAACTGAACCACCTTTGCCTAAGCAAATTCAAAATTAAGTTACAATTACATAAGCAAAATGCAGTTTCAATTAGTGACATTTATAAAAAGTGACATTCACAGAAGTCTTTCACCTGAAATGCTTCATGCCTCACCTACCGTAGGTCATGAACAGTCAAACATTTCTAAAAGGAATACACATCTCGCCAAACACAAGACAAATAAGCAAAATCTAAGGATAAACATATTGATATCTTCATGTTTCTATTTTGCAGCAAAAAGAAATTTGGGAAGAGTCAAGAAACCAATACTATTAGTAAATTAATGGTGCATGTTCTAGGCCTCCAGATGTCAAACAATATTTTATAAATAAGGATTTCCCGAAGTCGAGGCAACTGCCAGCTGATTTCACAGGCAGACCACGTGGCTGACAGCTATCTTCTTGGGTGCAGCACAGTGGCTCCCCACACACCTCTGATTGGCCAAGGGGCCCTGATTGCTGCTCATCATTCGGTCCCACCCCTCACCACTGATTGGCTGCAAGGGCTATCCCTCATATGGCCTCGCCCCTCACTGCCAATTGGTGGTGAGGGGCATGGCTGTATAACAGACAGCCCTCACAGCCAATCAGTGGCAAGGGGAAGAGGCACCAGCCATCTTGCCATGCCAGCAGCGTCCTTCCCCTCTTCCCAGAGCTAGCATTTTAGTTTTGAAGGGTTTTTCTCCCCACCACAGCGAGCCCCTGGCTTTTTCCCCCGCAGGGTCTGCCCCAAAATTACAGTTTCTGCAAAAATCATGAAATCACAATTTAGGTCCTTATTTATAAAACTAGTCAACTACCCGTCAAGAATGACAGAGGGTAGTGTGTGCAGGGTTGGAGCTCTGTGCCCAACCCCTCACCCCACCCCCATCCAGGCCCTCTCACCCACTCACCACCTGCCTCTTGAGGCTTGGAATCCGGGCCCACTCTCCCCCTCCCCACTGCAGCGGCGGGGTGAGGGGAGAAGTGGGGCTGGGGAGAAGGCAGGCCGCGGCAGCATGGGAGCAGTGGGTCTGGGCCGGCCCGGCGGCAGCAGGGGGACAGAAGCAGGCTCAGGACCAATGTGGGGTATGGGGGAGGAGTGGGACTGGGCCTGAGGAGGGGAGGCCCACTCCTCCTGTTCCCATGGTGTTGCCACATCGGGCTGGGCTCGCAGTTCCTCCCCCCCAGCACCACAGCAGGCCAACTTCTCCACACTCCGCCTCGAGCCTGATCCTCCCCCACATCAGACCCAGGCCTGGGCCTGCTACTTCCCTCCTCCCACTGCCATTGCATCAGCCTGGGCCTGCTTCTGCCCACCACCCCCATGTTGGGCCTGTTCCTCCCCCCCACCCCACTATGCTGAGCCCAGGCCCGTTCCCCCATTGCCCATGGTGGTAGCATGGGGAAGGAAGGACTGTGCACGGGCTTACTCCCTTCTTCGCTGCCACGGCTAGCCCAGGCCCGCTACGCACCGATGCTGCAGCTGGGGCTGCTTGCCCCCACCCCCATCACTTGGGGTCCAGATACACTCCACCTTGCAGAGCTGCTAGCTCCAAGAAGTCAGGGGAGGAGGTGGGGGGGGGGAGAATGCAAAGACAGCTCCTTCCCCTCCACCACCACATCGGCCCTGCAGGCAGCAACTATGACAGAAGGGGGAGGGGTGGGCCTGCAGCATCCTGACCCCTCTTCCCTGCATGCCACCACCACCATTACCTCCAAGTAGCAAGGTGGGGAGCTGGCCTTGCCCTCCCCTTCTGCTCCATCATCACCACCTGCAGGGAGCAGGGTGCAGAGGGCGAGGGCAGCTGTGCTGTGCTGGCCTCGTCCGCCTCTCCACTTGCTCCATTCCCTGTGTCCCCCCCACCACAGTGGTGGGCTGCCGCCTGTCTGAATGCTTCTTTGCACTCTGATTGGCTGTTTATCACCCAATCAGAGCTCAAACAAAGCGTGACTGACAGACAGACTAAGGTTTTATAATATTAGAATGTGAACTATCTTAAGTTATTAGGAACAATGCAATAGAAAAGATATTTTGTAGCAAGCACTGAAAAATACTCCACTTGAGGAAGCTTCCAGTCCCTCTTCAGCTATGCTTTTGTATTTAGGCAGTGAAATTGCCTGCCCCAAACCTGACTTCGTAAGGACCACATAGGCCTTGGCATAAGTGCCTCTATCTTGTACATATCCTCCATTACAAAACAAGGGGAACTGTACATTTTTGCTGTAAATGTGCATTTAAAATAAAAATTCTGGGTTAAACTTGGCTAAAGACAGGCTGGCTAAGACCAGATTCCATATTTTTTATTTAAACAGGAAGACACTGACTAAGTGCTTGACCACAGTAACAAAGTTACTTAAATAGTACCATAAGGAATGGCACTCAGTGTCAGAAGCCAAAACTTAACTGTTAACCTCTGAAGACCATCATAGTTAAACAGTTGTTGAATAGTGAACGTGGAGCCTCATCAAATTATTCAATTAGGTAGGAGGTCTTCATGACCAACCCATTGTTAACATATATCTGAAGTGTTAACTGACACATGTAATATGGAACTGAACCACCATCAAGAGCTCAGAGGTGCTGGGGTCTGGCCTACACCCCTCCTCCCAGGAAAGAGTATGTTTTTATGCTCCCACTGACCTGAATGCTATGTAAACTTAAGTTAACTTTCAGATAAAGTGATTCTCTTAAGAAGAGACAGGTGTGCTCTATTACAAGACCCATCTGACAAAGAAAGACCTTTTGTCCTAACCAGGTCCACATGACCTAGGATTCCAGGTTGCTCATTCCTAAACCTGGCCCAATCTGCCAAAAACATGCCCATCTCAGGCACTGCATTTTACATTAAGCTTTTTCCACTGCATTCCCCTAGGTTTAAAAACTGCTTGGAATATAACTAAAATGGACATAGTCCTCATGTTCATTTTTCAAACATTCATATTTAATACCATATTCTTGGAAAAGATACTTCTTATACAGAGGTTCTAATTTCTATTTTTTATTATTTATTTTTTTACTTCTCAGATCTTGATCATGGTATTGAAGCACTGCAGCTGCTAATGTACAGTTACTTTATTTTGTTCTCTCTTTGCTCATGGAGTCCCTATACCTATTAGTTGATTCAGTTAGATCTGAACCAGAAAAGTCATATTGCTCCTAAAGGAACTGTACAGGTATTTCCAGTATCTCTACTCAGCTGGTAAAAAAGTGCTTGAGAAACTAAAAAAAAAAAAGGGGGGGGAAGGGAAGGATATAGGAGGAGGCAAGGAGAATCCTAGCATTAAGCTTTGAAACAAAAGCTATGTTTTCCTGTTTTTTCCATGTTAAAACATACTAAAAGGGATTTCCAAACAGCCAGGGGAAGAATAAGACAGAAAAATCAGGAAGCTTCCAAAGAGGTCAAAATCCCCATATTCCCCAATAGATTTTTTTATTTTACATCAAAAGCCAGATTTATCCTATGCCATTAATTTAGGAGCAGCATACCATCCAGATAATGGCACAAAAGTTTTGTCTTTTGGCATCCTCTATTTTGTGATAGTGTTGGGGTGATGTTGTAGCCATGATGGTCCAGTTAAAATGCTAGAGGCAAGGATTACTGGTAACATTTTGGAATTATGAGGTGAAGCTCCTTAGCTCTGGAGCATGTAAAAAGCTCTGACTCCATGAGCCAGATGTTGCCAGCCCTGCAAAAATGGACTATGGTTTTCCCAAAGGAAAAATTTAGCTTGATAAGAGAGACAGCCAAATATCAATCGTTTGCCAATTAGAAATCTGTACACGAGCACTGGAATAGAATGAAAGCAAAGAATCATTAGAAATTCAAGTGAAGTGCAAAGGTCTTCATGGTTAAGTGTGGGGCAAGTGGTCCCCGGCCATTTCCAAATAGGACAGCCCTCTCAAGGCAATAGATTTATTTAGTGAAGTGGCGGTTCAACCAAGCAGCCCACAAGCAGCCAGTATTCAGCCCATAGGCCCTTGTAGCTGCCAGGCCTACAGCATTTTTTAAGCCAGGGTTGTCCAACTGGCAGCCTGCGAGTGGTTAACATGCAGCCTTTGGGCTCCCACCTGCCCACTGCTGCCCCCTATCCAACTGGCAGCCCACAAGCCCCTGTAGCTGCCACTCGCACAGCCATGTAGTGGGGTAAGGCAGGGCTAAACGCCACCTATAATGCCTGTGCAGCAAGGAACAGATCCAAGGAGGACATGTGCCACTCACACTGCCCACACAATGGGGCAATGCCTGCTCCTGCAGCATGTGTCTGGTGCAGTATACAGTCTGCAGGTGTGGAGAAGTTGGACAGTCCTGACTTAACCTAGTTTAAAAACTTGGCACATATCATTTATAATTTCCCATTCCATGGAGAAGAGCAAAAATATTTGGGCTGGCTTACTGACTCTGACACCTGGCTTTCTTATACATATTCAAGCCAGGAATGCAATGGATAGGATGTTGACATACTTTCAGAAGTTAGTGTAGAAGCCACTACAAGATTCCAAAAAGTATGCTGTCTACAACTCGGAGAAAGGAATAAAGGTAACAGTATGGAAAAGTACAAAATTAAGTTAAGCAGTAAGAACAAACATCCACAGATCCAAATGTGTATATGATTCAGCATGCACTATGGCTTTAGAAATCTCTCAATCCATGAGTGTTAGCTACAGCAACATTACCTTTCCTTTTCCATCATGATGTGCGTTGGGCTTAGCTGGTTATTTTTATTGCCAGTTCCCAGCTGCCCATAAGTGTTAGCTCCCCAGGAATAGAGCAAACCCTCATCTGTTAGTGCTAGTGTATGCGCAGAGCCACAGGCAATCTATAAGTAAATTTACAACAATTATTACTAAACAGAGAAAAGCAGAAGATAAATTATTGCACTCATTACTTTTACATGACTTGAACACATGAAATATCCCCATCATGCTTTATTTAACATCAGAAACTGATCTTTCCCAATATGTAAAACTAATGAAAATGACACAGTAGAAGTAAGTACTGGGAAGTGTGAATCCCTGTAATGTAGGGTTTATTAATTATTTATTACTGACAATTAAGAATCAATGACAGCTCAGAATAAATCTATACACATAAAACAACCATTCTTTATCCAGAACAGCTAGTCAAGTTTTAGCTTATGTTTTAAATACAGGCCTATTCTATAAAATTCTCTTATAGCAGAGATGGCCAACCTGTGGCATGTATGTCACAGGTGGCACAGGTAGCTGCTGTACTGGGCAGGTGAGCCCTAGGTACTAATGGGAGGCAGCAGAAGACACAAGGAGCAGAGCATTCCTTCCTAGGTGCAAAGTGGGGGCAGGACACTGCTATGAGAGGTGTCAGGTGTTACAACCAAGAGCCAGGCTAACGTTTTCTTAGACTTGTAGCTGTCACCAAATTTAGGGCTTTGGATCCTAGCACACCATATAAAAACTTTACTGGTTGCTGGGGCCACGGAAGGGTTAACTTGGTTCTTGGCAGTGTCACTCCTCCTGTTACTGGAGTTTCCTGCCCCTATTCTGCTCTGCTTAGCTGGAGGCTCAATGCCTCATCTCCACTCCAGCACCCAGTGCACAAAATCTATCAAGCAAGACTACAGGGGAGTGGGAAAGGCTAAGGGATGAGAGCAGCACTCAGGGAGATGATGGCAGACATAGGAGATTAAGTTGTGGCACACCTGCCAAAAAGTTTGGCCACCACTGCCTTACAGTCTCTGACCAATACTTGGTCTAAATTACAAACTCCAATAATTCATCCAGAAGGAACTGTCAGGGTTCCTTCACTTCTACCTAAACTTTTTATGAACTGAGGCTTCACAAGAGTCTTATGAAGTAAGTTCCTATTAACCCATCTAAAGATATCATGATTTAGTGTGTCATTTAAACCTAAATTATCAAGATAGTCTGACAGAGCCTAGACTAGAACACAGATCTCCTGATACTTAGAGCAGACATTCTCAAACAGGGTACTGGGGCACCCTGGTATGCCACCACATCCTTTGAAGGGTGACTGAAGTGTGAGGAGATAAGATAATAATCTCAGCAGATAAGCCAGGCTCAGGCTTATTCTTGCCTGAACAAATCTCACACTCCCTCTTCAGAGGTCCTCTCCAAGGAAGTAAGTGCTGAAATATGTAAATTAGTTTTGAAATCAGGTGCCACTAAATTCACAAAAGTTAGGGAAGGGTGACTTGAGGCCAAAAAGGTTGAGAACTACTGTCCTAGAATCTCATACTTTCACTTTAAGACCATCTTTCTTCTCTGGTTCTCTCATCCCCCTGAGCCTTTCACTCCTAATCCATTTCCTAATTTGAGATATTAAAGTAAATCAAATCCCTTGAAAATCCAGGCTTACCCAGTCTCAATCATTTGTTCTGTATTCACCTGCTCTACCCACTTCACTCTTCCTTGCAAGAAAGGTTTACAGCATAATGTACTTGATGGTTATAGTTAGACTAGTCACATGTGAAACACTCCTAAGGCTTGCAAAACAAATAATCTGTTGATGGACGTTAGGCCATTAGCTTTAATAGAATTTAAGAGACCAACTTAAAAAAATGAAATCCTTAATTCTACATGTTTAACTCTTAGAATAAGATTTTGGTGAGATAATGAATATTAAATAAATGCATTTTCACTTCTGACTTGGACTTACCTGAAGCACACAGACACCCTGCAAGGCTGTCACTCTATATGGAGTTAGCTGATTGCTATTGTTTCCAAGACCTAGCTGACCATTACCATTGTAACCCCATCCATATACCTGGTTTAAGGGAGGAAAAGAAAAGATTAAACTTCCTGTTCTATTCGTAAAAATAATGAGTTTGACTCATTATTGATGCAACCAGAGACAACAGAACTCTGTAAGAAGCGTCTCTGGTGACAGCATCAAATTGTGAACCTGAGAAGAGGTGATGGAATAGAGAAGGAAGCATATAATAAATTTAATAAATTTCTGCTATTTTTTTCAGTTCTATATTTAATTCTATTCCTCTTTTAAAAGAAGGCAAGCTATTTTAAAGATGCCTTCCTTTACTGTAGTAGTAAGTTTTCTGTAAAAAAAGTGGCAATATTCTTCACTTTTCAGGTCCCACTGTGCTGATTTAATTTTTTAGCTGACAATTTTAAGAACAGTATCAATCATCTTGATCAGCTTAAAATGTATCCAATAGCTGAACAGGCCTCTATTTTGACTATTTAGAGCTCCAGATTTCTTCCTAGTTTCTATCAGCAAGTATATATCGGAACTAGAGGTGCACCAATAAAGATTTTGTTGGCTGATACTGATCTGATTGCAGATATGCAGCCCAGCAGCTTGGAGATCAACATCCAGCTAGTAAGTCTGTGGTGGGGGGGGAGGGTTGTAGGGGAGAGGCCAGACTGAGGCCCCCATGGTAAAGGAGGGAATGGGGCTGGGGCCAGGGTGGGCCATGGGATGGAGCTGAGGGTGGTTTGTCTGGAGGATGGGGGGGGGTGACTCCCATCACTGTGTACCCTGGGGGGATGATGGGGGACACATGCCCCCCAGATTTGTGTGCGGGGCGAGGGCAGGTTGCCCACCACATATTTGGGGCTAGGAGCTGCTCCAGCCTCTTCCCAGCAGTACAGGCTGGGCCAGGGTGCTATGGGCTAGGCTACAGCCACCCCAAAACTTGCCATAGCCATGCATGTCAGAGTCATAAAATACCTCAGACCCAAATCACACTATTATTTTAACACCTTCTGGGGGCCAGAGACAAATGTATTCATTTTCTCATCTTAGTTTCAATTCAAGATCCCATTGCTGAAATGAAGACAAATAAACAGAACATGTTCATTCCATACTAATATCTGAAACTATAAGAGTCTAAATATACAGCAAAGAACCAAATGATGCAGAGCTCAAAAAATACTATCAGTTCCACAGCAGTACTGATGTATTAGGAGTGTTTTCTATGTCAATACTATCCAGACATGAGCACAATATATCTTCTGAGATGATACAAGATAACTTACCTCACCATTCTCTACTACAGCCATGGAGGAAGTTTGACCACAAGCAATACCAACAACCATTTTAGTCTGTAAACAATTTGAGACTTTACGAGGAGTTGGTTGATTCGCTGTAGATCCAGATCCAACTTGACCACAGTTGTTATATCCCCAGGCATATACCTGCCCATGGTGGCGGGGATGGGAGGGAGGCAAGAGAAAGAGATTTAACCAAATGGCTTAATTTAAAATTTTAGCTCTTGCTAACTAAGTCCTTTGGAAGAAAGGATACAATTTACTTTACTATATATCAGACACATTTAATAAAAATATTGTCAATGTCACAAGCCACATGCAACCATGATAATCTGGCACTGTACATATAAACACAGGAATTTTCTACATGCTATAAAACTCTAAATGTTTTCCTTGTGATACTTTAAATAAAAATTTTTGAAAACAACTTAACAAGATTCTAAATTTAAGATTCCTATGTCTAGAGCAGGGGTATCAAACTTATGTCCCACAGGCCAGATCCATGGAGCTGTGTTGCATGCCCTTCTATCTATCTACCTTAGACAGGTGGAGAGATCCCTACGTGCAAGAAAGAATGGACACAAATTTGATATCCATTCAAGAAATACTGGCTTATGGTGGAACACTTAAACCTCCCTGGATATTCCATCATTTCTCTCAGAGTAGCTACTCTTAAAAACAACAAAACTTTAAAAGCCACCTCAAACGCAAAATTGTGGAACAAGGAATTATCCACAGACTGGATTGTGTTAAGTATGGTCTTAACAGAGACTATAGATTCTTATACCATTAACTGGTCTAGCTTTTATACCCCTAGGTTTCTCAGCAGGTTAACTGCTTTGTTTATCCATAATGAGCTATTCATTCTACTTCTCACCAGTGCTCCCCACCCTCCTTTTCTCATGCTTTGCATTTAAATTCCTTTCTAATATATCCCTGCTTTCTAAAATCCATTCATAGTATCTGATGAAGTAGACCAGGGGTGGGCAAAATGCAGCCTGCCAGGCCATTGTCTGACCCATGGGGCCCCTAAAAAAATTTAGAAAATAAATATTTATCTGCCCCTGGCTTCCTTGATGGCTTGCCAAAACTCAGTAAACAGCCCTCTGCCCGAAATAATTGCCCACCCCTGAAGTAGATCATAGGCCATCGCCTACAAAACTTATGCTTTTCTGAACTAGCCAGTATCCAA
>NW_017729032.1:63859089-63865009 GCF_001723915.1 Gavialis gangeticus | reverse complement strand
CGAAATAATTGCCCACCCCTGAAGTAGATCATAGGCCATCGCCTACAAAACTTATGCTTTTCTGAACTAGCCAGTATCCAAGGTGCCACTGAGCCCTGTCTTCTGCCCAACAAGTTATAACAGCCCTCTTCCCCTTTGAATAGGCTTATTCATTTACATAATTAGGTTGAACAATAGCAACTATTCTCTACTTGGTCTGTATCTACTTCTGATAATCTCTCTCTGCTGTATAGATTTACTACTTGCTTCCCATTTAAGTGATCACTTTCATTAATATAATGGGGTTAATGAAAAGAAATCATTCTACCTGGTAGTTATCTTAATCTAGATAAACTTTGACATACACAGCCATTCCTCAGACCTGTGAATGTAGTATATATAGTTTGTCTCTCAACTGTAAAGTGAGCCAATTAAAAAAAATATTACCAGTCTTAAGCTAGTCTACTTTTAATACCAATACAACTCTTTATCATGTAACAATTCAAAGCTCTTCTGAAATTCCAAAAAGTTAGTCACATACACGTACCAGCCAATTCCTTCTATAAAATGTTGTTTAATTATATTTAGTATAATCACAATTTATAAATCACATCTATTGCCTGTACAATAAAGCCTGAAACTGAAAGTACTAGGGAACAAACGTAGGTTAAAAGCATCTAAAAACTGTATTTAACTACAATGCTGACACTTGTATAAGTATTCATATTAAAAATAATTTCAGTTATAATTTTAAAACCTGTAGAATTCCCTGCTTACTTTTCATCTCACCTTGTTCAGGCTTTATCATTTGCCATATATGGAAGTGAAAATACCAAATCTTTTCTATTCCTTTATTACATGTATATATTGCCCTTCTCAAAGAAGGCTCAAGGCAGCTTATAATATAAAACAAGAAGTTACAGAATCAGAATAATATTAAAATACCCCAAACCACCCAAAATTCAGATGTAATCTACCACCTTATGCTCCCTTGCCTCTGACCAAGCAGGTAAACCCCCACAAGCCAATCTACATTCATTTACACCATAAAGGAAAGCAGTCCCCTCAGATCCCCTCCCATTCCTATCCATTCCTGGTTCCCCCTATCTCACACACAAGAGCCCTTCCCTCCCTTACTGTCCCTCCCTCTCATAGCAGAGCCCCTGAATCTTCATTTCCTCCACAAGGAAACATTATTCAAAGTCCAAATGATAACAACAAGCGATGCAATACCCCATCCTCCAACAGTCCTCATTTCTGTCTCTGCCAAAGGGTGCTTTTTAGCACTGCATTTTGGCAGTGCCCACCATAGGGTGGTTGGCAGTCCTTTCAAAAGGCCCCCGGCTGCCTAGTCTCAACCACCTTCCAGCTCAGGTGGCCATGCAGTGTGCACGTTCCTTTCACAGTTAACCTTCAAATCTTTTTCTTCCCCATCCTTGAAAGTATTGATTTAATACATTAAGTTGTAAACACCCTTCTTCAGGCTCTGCCTGAAGCTTTGCACCCGAAAGCCTGCAAAGAACAATTTTCCCAACTATTTAGTTGGTCTAATAAAAGATATCACATTTACCCAATGAAACTTGTCTACCTTTTCTAGTAGAATTCTCCAAGTAAGGAATAGTATAGACAAAAAAAAATCTTTCACAATGATACAGCTTTAAATGCAATATTCTTTTTAGTTTAATTTTTATGAGAAGCATGCAACTCTTAAAAAGCCACAAGAAAACTCACTGGCTTAATTTTTCAAATTACAGTAGGTGAACAAAAGAAGGATTTAAGTTGTCCTAGAAAACAAACTATCCTGTCCCCTGGCATGTCTGAGGCACAATGTTAGGACAACAGGGGTAAAGGTTACTTTGTACCTGAGCTATGGACAGAGAATAACTCAGTCTCCAAGGCTATCAGATGCCTTTATTTTCAAAGGTTAAGTGAAAGAGTTGAAGAGGTATTTTTTTTCAATATAAAATAATAATAAAAAGATGACTTACATCTCCATCTGATGATAAGGCCATAGAATGGTGAGAGCCACATGCTACCTGAATCACTTTCTTTACTAGGAGATTGGTACATACTTGAATAGGAGTAATGCCCTGATTGGTTGTGCCATTCCCAAGCTGGCTGTAACCATTGTGTCCCCAAGCATAAACTTCACCATCTGTGTAAGATATCACAAACACGAATCACCACCACAGATTCCAAAGAAATTAAGATGTCCATTGAGTTAAAATACTTACAGAATGATTTTATTATTTATATCTAGCTGCAAAATACAGAAAGATGAATGACTCAGCAAGTAGGGAGAATATTGCAGGAACTGTAATATGTGTAAACTCTAGAACAGTGGTTTAATTCTCCTTCTGCAGTTTAACCATGAACAGATACACAGTGACACAAGCCTGAGACCATTTTGGCAAAACAACTAATAGCACAGGAATATAACAAACATCACAACTAACATGCAAGAAATGCTTTATTAAATTTAGCACAAAATGAATATGTTTCACTCCATCCCTTTTATAAAATTGGCAGCAAACGTACCTCCCTTTAACCAGGCAGTGCACATCAATCTTAACCATGCAGTATAAATACAAGCCATTCCCCACCCAGTTCAAACCTATGAATTTTCCTATCCAATAATGGAAGCTACATACAAAGCAACTTTGTGTGGAAAACACTAAAACTTCATCCAGTTTCCCTCTCTTTCTTGGAACTGAAACTTGTGGGATTTTCCAAAGTAGCCCCCATTCACTCACTGCAGTTTTCCCCTTTTCTCAGACTCCTGTTAAAAAGTACTAAATAAATGTCTGCCTTAACTTGACAAAAGGCATGTTGAAAGAGGGTTTTGCCCAATGAGGCCCTATGAAAAGTTGAATCACTATTAATATCACCTTTCCCAAATGGTAATTCATTTCAACATGCTCACAATGCAATAGTAAATACATAAAATAATAAGGCAACAACTTAGAGAAAATGAATGACTCATTTGTGTTGGTTACCAAAAATAAAATGATACCAACTTATTAAAAACAACTTATGCTCCATCATTCAAGCTCATATGCATTAACTATGCCAAACCTAAAACAACTGTTTAGAATCCAAACATTATAATGTTTGGTTTAAACAGTCCCAAAGCCCCAAACGTTTTGGTCAGCATCGTCAAACTAGTGTTTACCTAACTTTACATCCTGATCTTACAGTCTGACTTCCAATTTTATTCCAATAGCCACTTTTTCTTACCCATCCAGTATTGAGAACCCTTGCCTTCTTCCTTTAGAAGAGTTGTGTGTTTTGGAAGCTAAGAATTTGCTGTATATACAATTGGATTCCGAAGACTACAGCATTTGGCTATAGCATTTTAATTGACCATTAATTTCTAAGAATTAGTCATTTGCACGCCTTGATTCCATAGAGAATAATGATGTCACCATCATGCCACAAATTTGGGGTCAGATGCTTAAACTGGCATGAACTGACTTCAGTAATCAATGGATTGAATCCTAAGTTGTTGACAGAAGTACAAATTTAGACAAGTGGAGGAACTTGCATGTGATCTTTGCCTGCCCAGCATCAGAAATCCACAAAAGCTCCACTATACTGGAATTTCAAGATCTCTCTGATTCCATTCTTGCTTATTCTAAAATAATCTGTAACTTACATTTTACATACTAAATATTTATTTTCTACCTTCAGTGCTAAGTACAATATGAGGTCCACTTCCGTAACCAAGGCTGCTAATCTTCTTTCCACATAAGGCTTCTAATTTCTTCGGTACTATTGTGCTCTGATTATCTCCAGTCCCCAAACAATTACTACAGTTTAGTCCAAAAACAAACACCTGGGGGAATAAAAAAAAAAAAAAGAAGCAATTTTCCTTTCAATCCAAGACAACCCATTTAGATTTATAAGTATGAAGAGAGATGCACATGAGAAGAAATTCTGGCTCTGCTGAAGTCTGTTGGAGTTTTGCCATTAACTCCAATGTCCCATGAGCGACATTGTTGTCCTGTCAAACTTAACAGTTGATTGAACTAGCTCCAAATTCCCAGTTTACATTTTTTTTCTGTTTACACCAAGCAAAAGATTTACTAACCCTAATGAAAGTTATTCTACTGGAACTCTCAGGCCTTTAAAAATTCAAAGGGGTAGATCTAATAAAAAACTCGAGCTGCAATCCTTACCATTTAGAGCCTAGCCCCCAAATTGAATTCAAACTCCAGAATTGCTAAGGTTCCTTGTACAATGCACAAGTAGAGCTGGATATGAGGCTGCCTAGAGCTCATCAGCAGTAAATTCTTAGGTAAATACTCAGAACAGTGATACTCTGGCTCTTACGCACCTAACTCAGGGCTCCAGGCAAGCAACTGTGTTCAACCAGAACTCGGAGCCCAAAAATCTCCCACACAGTACATAGCTACATCCATCCTTTGAAAGAACCAAGCAGGATCCATCCTTTTTTTTTTTTTTAAAACCCACCCACACACAGAGTCACTTCGGATGCCTGTAGACATGTGGGACATCAATTAATCGAGTCTACTGAAGATTGCTAATTAGCATGTCCCAGCAGCCTAGGTGTCTCATGTGTTCAAGGTCCCTGTGTCTCAAAACGGTGGTAGGGGCACTTTAACAAAAGTTCGTCAGAGCTTTAAAGTGCCCCCTCCCCTGCCTCAGACCACATGTAAAGATGCCATCTATGCCTACTGCTCTTATCATGGGCAACTGGTGCCTCCAGAGTCTGGGGGGCAGCAGTGGCCAATCACCAATCATGGGGAAGGGAGGCGAGGTTCCCTAGAAGCTGATCAGTGCCGGCAGCAGAACTGGAAGTGCCACCAACACTTTTCTCAGTGCTGCCCAGCGCCAATCTCAGGGGGGGCACTGGCCAGCACCCAAGCCAGTGAGGGCCAATCTTGGTGGGGAGGGACATGTGCCCTCATGCCCCTCCCACATGTCACCTATGGCTCTTAGACAGAAGGGACCTAGGTTTAAATGCATTCCTCAGCTGGAATGGGTTCAAACCACTCTCTCATGTCCAAGTAGAGTACACTAAAAGACAAACTATACACTATGGTTGGAGCGGGATCAAGACACCCTCCACCTCTCCTGTTGAAGTTACTCCATTTAAGGATGTGTACAGTTAAACATTTAACCATTCTTATATTAATAACTAGTAATGCCCTACTGGTTATCGTTTAGTGTGGGATGGAGAGCAGTCTGGTAGGGAAGGGGGAGAAAAGGAAGTGACATCGTGCCCGTGATGGCAGCGGGGCAGCCAGGAGGGAGGGAGGAGGAGGTTGTGGGGACTAGTACATAGTACAGTAGGGAAGAAGCAGGAGAGCCATGAGGGGCCCAATCCTTGCAGCAGCACGACCCTGGCCCCTTACCCGCCATCCACCCCAAGACACATGCATACCCACTACTGGTAGCAAACCAGGTAGCATTACTGGTAGCAAACCAGGCCACGGCTCTATGGATCCTGGCACAGCTGCTTGTAGTCCTGGCCCCTGGGCAGCTATGTGTGGGTAGCAGAAGCAAGCGAGGGGCTTTCCCAGCTGCTGCTGCCACCTGTGGCTTTACAGGGGCTATGCCAGGACCCCCTGCTGCTGCCTGCAGCTGGACCCAGCCCCTGGCAGCATCAGGCGAGGGGCTTTCCTAGCCCACTGGAAGCTGCAGCGCTGCGAAGCTGCTGGTGGCAGCAGCAGAAGAGTTTTCTCAGCCCACTGCTGCTGCCTGAAGAACAAGTGAGTACAGGTGGGGGCCGGTCCCTGTTAAACACATGCTATCAGTTAACCATTTACCTGATAACATTAGGGGAGTTTAAACAGGTACTTAATTAACAGGTATTTACATCCCTGGTTCCAATATGCAGAAAGGATTGCAAAAAATTCACAGGACTGGAACAAGGCAGATATGTGGGGAGCCAGAGAAAAAGCAAGGGCAACATTGG
>NW_017729032.1:63858062-63859078 GCF_001723915.1 Gavialis gangeticus | reverse complement strand
ATACAGCACATTTATAGTGTTGCAGCTCCTTCGGCATAACTCCCCATATGAATGCTCGATTCCAAAGTAAAAATATGGTTTTTTTGTATATTTTATACCAAAATTAGCTATAACTAATTACAGAAACAATGCTATCAGACAGAATGACCGAGTAAAGCATTAGCCTTAAGCTCCAGTGGGCATATGTTTGTGTGGGTTTGAACACCACTTCTGGTAGCTGCTGTTTTATTGGGCAGCACAGTTTGAGGAGGAGGTGAGCAGCCCTCAGTGGTGAAAGAACAGGTCAGGTCAGGGCAGGGTGGGCAAAATAGAGCCCATGGGGCCCCTAAAAAATTTAGAAAGATGACAGGAGTCAGGGGCAGTAGGACCTAGGGGCTCCTGCAACAGCAACAGCAGGGCCCACCCGGTCTCACCCCTCCAGCCAGAAGCCCCTGCCTAGCCCATGGGGCTGTTTGTGGCTTCACTGGCATGGAAAATTCAGGTAAGAAGGGGCAGGGGGGAGGCAGGGGAGGACCGTGGGGATCACCCCAGTCCTCAAGGCCAGGCCGGCTCCTACTGAGACTCCAGCCAGCGGGTGGGCAGGAAAGCAGTGGTGCGGGGGGGGAGTGGAAGCAAGTGGTGGGCGGGAGCAGGGCGGCCTGCACTGGTTTCCCGGGACCAGCGCCAGCAGGGCCCAGAGCAGGGTGGTAGGAGTGCAGGGTGTGGGCTGTCAGAGGTCTGTGCAGCCGGGCTGGGCTGCACCAACAGGGAGAAGGGGGAGCTGACTCGGCTCCATAGAGCCCCTGCTAGCTGGGACCTCGTGCTCCTGCCCAGCTGCTCCTGGCTCCTGCATGCCCACTCAGTGCCTCCGCCCCAGCCCCACAGTACAGGTACAGCGCACAGCTCCAACCCCGTGTGTTTGTTACGGGGGCTTGCTGTGTTTGTGGGGGCTTGCTGGGCAGCACAGGGGCAGCAGTGAAGCCTAGTCAGAGGCCTTTTTTTAATCCAAGTATATGATGTCGGCGAATATACACTAG
>NW_017729032.1:63847801-63853062 GCF_001723915.1 Gavialis gangeticus | reverse complement strand
TGCCCACTCAGTGCCTCCGCCCCAGCCCCACAGTACAGGTACAGCGCACAGCTCCAACCCCGTGTGTTTGTTACGGGGGCTTGCTGTGTTTGTGGGGGCTTGCTGGGCAGCACAGGGGCAGCAGTGAAGCCTAGTCAGAGGCCTTTTTTTAATCCAAGTATATGATGTCGGCGAATATACACTAGAGGGTAGGGCTAGGATTCAGAGTGACCAAGACAAATTGGAGGATTGGGGCAAAAGGAATCTCATGAGGTTCAACAAGGACAAGTGCAAAGTCGTGGACTTAGGATGGAAGAATCCCATGCACCAGTGCAGGCTGGGGGCTGACTGCTTGGGTAGTAGCTCTGCAGAAAAGGACCTGGGGTTACAGTGGACAATCAGCTGACTATGAGCCAACAGTGTGCCGTTGTTGCCAAAGCTAAAGGTACACTGGGCTGAATTAGTAGGTGTGCTGGCAGTAGGTCAAGGGAAGTGATTATTTCCTTACTCTGCCCTTGACACAGATGCCCACCATTGTCTTGTATGTGTCATCCAAGTAATATCAGTGGTGGAAGCAGAGTTTACTGGTATAGCAGATAAGCTTGGGACAAAGTCAAAAGCAGCCCTGTCCATTAACTCAGTTCTGCTAAGAGGTTCGCCTTATAGGACTTCATGAGGTAGCTGAACTACTGGATATTATTCAATACTGCACATGCAATATTGAGTTCCAATAGTTATATATATGGTGCCCAGGAGCTGAGGTGTGTTTTCTGATGAGCGTGCAGAAATAAGCAGATTCCTGAGGAATTACTAGTGGAAGTTGTTAACCAAATCTTCCAGTTTTGTGTTCCAAGTTTCTTCCCTTCTGAAGCATTGGATGTTTCAGATCACTTTTGCACAGATGGGAATGATCTTTTTGACTTCTCATCAGCAGTCCAGCCAGGACAATTAAGGCCTCTGTGAGCTTCTCACCAGTGTAAGCACTGCACCCTATCTCCTAGATGCAGTTACTTAACCATTCCAGATTTAGTTTTCCTTGCAGCTCTGGAAGGGAGAGTGCCCCTGGCAGCTCCTGTTTGTTGGCTAGAAGCAAGACTGGTTTATGTTACTCTGAACTTTCTCCAACCTAGCCATTGCATCTGGCAGCCAGGTTTTGTCAGTACTGTCTAACACAAAGATGAGGGTATCTGTGCCTTCCAGACAGTTCTTGCAGATGGCATGGAGCTTGTCTTGATCACCAACATGCCAGAGTCAAGGATACATGATAAGAGGTTTCTAGAGAGTCCACGCTGAAGCCCACTGGTGGGGAACTTTGCATAACCTCACCACTCTTCAGCTTATACAAGAAGGTAGACTTGCTAGCAAAATCCAAGGCTAGTATTGCAATCCAAGCACTTTTCAATCAAGCCTTGGAGTTCAAATTCCCTGTCAGACTGCTGCCACTAACATTTCAATGAAAACTTGTATATAATAAAACATAAATTATTCCTTTCCAGAGAGAAATTATTACTAAAATTAATACAAGTAACACAGGAACAGAATGACAAAACCTGTGGGGAGGGGGTCCAGTTAGCCACCAACTTATGTCTGAGATCCAAGCAAGTCCAAAGTATGAAGGTTTCTTGAAGGATAAAACAATCAGCTTTTCATTGTAACTAGAATGAGGCAAGTTATATTATTTATGAGGTATGGAGCAGAGCCAATAAATGTGGTCTGAAATAACAAATGGCTTCTGTATTAGTATTTTCTGCCTCTAAGTTCCATTTTCATCTGCAACCTGAGATTACTCAAGAGTTAAAGCATAAATGGAGCCAACGTCTTGCCAAAAGAGGTGGGGAGACTATACAGCTAGTTTCTTCTTCCTCCTCCTGTGTACAGAAATAAGCGACCTTTTGCCCATTGTTCTGACCGGGGTAATCCCCTCCATCAGAGAACAAAGAGGAAACTAAACCAGGGGCTGTCAACCCGGGGTATGCAGACCCACGGAGGTATTTTGAAAGGTCCCGGGTGGTATGCGTGGGTGGGGACAGAGCACTGCCACCTCACAGAAGCAGGGCCGGAGCTAGGCAAGGGCAGTGGCGCTCCTCTGGAGGCCACACAGGCACCGCCTGGCCAGCCGGACACAGACGGGGAAGCTTGCATGCAGTGACCACCGCAGCCATTCACCCCCCCGGCGCTGCTGCTCCATGTGTGGCCACCGCCACCCACCCCCCTGCTCTGCAACTGGATGCCGCTACCCACCCCACACCATGCTCCACGACCAGCCGCCACTACCCCCCACCCTCTGCTTTGCGACCGGCCGCCGGGGGTACACTGCTCAAAAAAGGTTGAAAACCCCTAAACTATTGCAAGTGTCCCTGCTGGCAAGTGCTGAATCAGAAACTGAGGTAGGTCATTGTTTTAGAGCACAGGCAGGCAATTATATCAGGCAGAGAGACGCTTACTGAGTTTTGGCAAGCCATCAAGGGCCGCATGACAGGCAGCCAGGGGCAGATGTACATTCATTTTCTAGATTTTTTAAGGGCCCCATGGGCCAGATAGAATGTCCTGGTGGGCCACATCCGGCCCACGGGCCACATTTTGCCCACCACTGCTTTACAGTATCATTAAGAGGCAGTCATAAAGCTACTTAGCCACTCCTGGGTTAAAATTAATAAAATAATCTTCCCAACTGCAGCAGCTTTCATTCACCAGCTGCTGTGTAGATTATAGAGACAGAGATTTAGAGAAATATATATGAATGAGGTTTTAAATAACTCATTAAAATGCAATCAGCAAAAACCCTCTCCCTAAGACAGAAAGGCTGCTTTATAGCAAATCTGACATGAGTGAGATGGGGCCAATATTCTATGACAAAAGCAGATACCATACTATCCTTTAAATCAATGCACTGATTAGAGAGACACAACCTGAGTGTACGTGCTACAGGAATGGTGGGACTAATACAAGGAAATTCTATGCTACTGAAATATGTTGCAGTCACTCAGACAAGTGCTGTTGCTAGCAGTTGTACGGTATGCCAGCAAAATAGGTATCTAACATTATATGGCAAGATTTGCATGTTAAAACTGCTGAAATGCACACAGAACACAGCCAACCACAATGGCTGTCTTGGTTACAGTATCACTGGAGAGCTTTTGATTTCTATCCACCCTTGTCTCAACAACAAAAAGAAAATGTGATTGGTTTTCCTTTTCCAGGTGCTCTCACCGTCCCTGGAAATCTTCAAGAGGAGACTGGATGGGCACCTGGCTGGAGTCTTATGACCCTGCCCACCCCCAGTGCTCATCCCTGCCCATGGCAGGGGGTCGGACTCAATCATCTGTCTAGGTCTCTTCCGACTCATTGATTCTATGATCTTTATTGCATCACCTTTTGCTATGCTACAGACATAAGTTTCTTCTGAATTAAGTGAAATAAATCCAGACTAGACAACATCACTGGGATAGAGTTGTGTATAATCTTTTACAGCCAATAATGCTGTTAATAGTATTCTGCTCCACTTGCCACATAGTCATTGATCACCACCACCACTGTAGTTTTAAAAAGAAAGCATCCATTAGTTTATTTTGTAAGATAGAATCATAGAATATTAGGGTTAAAAGGGACCTCAGGAGTATTTAGAGTATCATTAAGAGGCAGTCATTCCATTTGCATTGGAAATGTTTCAAAATTACATTGGAATTCCAAATTCCAAATGTTTCAAGATGTTAAACGAATTGGGGATTGTTAGGGGTGTGGAGTAGATCTGGACAAGGAGGAGGAGTCTGGAGATAAATCCAAGGACCGAGGGGCAGTAGAAACAAAAGAGAAACATTTTGAGCAGAACATTTCAGAAGTCTTGAAGGATACGTTTCTGAGTACAGCCCCTCCACTGATCTGAGATATAGTGAGGGAATGGTATGGCAGAAGGGAAACCCTATCAAGAAGAATTCACTTTTTGTAAAAAGCAGTGATTAAATTGAGGCTTCCTGAACAGTGATTTAAATCACTATTTAAATTGATTTGATTTAAATCAAATCCACCCTGAAGCCAAGTAGGGAGTGGTGGCAGCAGTAAAATCCAGGAAATTTTGCCAGTCAGGGGATGGGGCCAGGCAGGGCCATCATGGGGGCTTCTCCTGTGGCTCCCCTGGCTGTGCCTGCCTCTGCCCTGCTTCCGCTTGCCTACCTGGTGTGGGGTGGAGGCATGATGCAGGCATAGCTTGCTCCAGGTGGCAATATGGCATGGCCCCCACTCCCAGGGTTACTGC
Organism: Gavialis gangeticus; assembly: GCF_001723915.1. Classification (NCBI taxonomy): domain Eukaryota; kingdom Metazoa; phylum Chordata; order Crocodylia; family Gavialidae; genus Gavialis; species Gavialis gangeticus. The sequence goes on along the minus strand of NW_017729032.1, from coordinate 63,848,831 downwards.
GCCCACATCATTGCTGGGAGCAGGGTCTCTGCTGCTGCTTGCCCACTTCTGCCTGCAGTGAGCCGTGCCTGCTTCCTGCCTCCCCCCTGCCCTGGCTGGACAAGTGGCAGCAGAGCAGATTCCCTGCTCCGAGGGCTACCACGCCTGCATCCCGCACTCCACACATTCCCCTCCACAGGTAACATGCCCCCTGCCCCAGCTGGGCAGCTTGTCCCAGCCCCAATCTCTTCTCCAGCACCCCTTCCCTCTCCCTTCCCCCAACCCCATCAGACTTACCAGCTGGAGGCAACTGCCAGCTGCCTGTTTAGTCTATGGCCAAATCTTTTTCCGAATTGATTCAGATGTTTCAAATCAATTGGGAGCTTTTACTTGGTCTCCCGATTCAATTTAGATTCAGAGATTTGGTCCCCAAATTGGGCCGAATCTTCTCCAAACTGAATCAGCTACTGAGGCTTCGCACAGCCCTATCAATTAAGGCTTGTTGCGGGTAGGTCTTGCTTGACCAATCTCATTACCTTCTACGACCAGGTGACCTGTCACTTGGACAAGGGAGAAGAGATTGATGTCATATATCTTGACTTCAAAAAAGCCTTCGATCTGGTATCCCATGATCACCTCTTGGCCAAACTGGCCAATTGTGGCCTTGGGTCCACCATGATCCGCTGGCTGGGAAATTGGCTCCGTGGTTGGACACAGAGGGTGGTAATTGACGGAAGTCAATCGTCATGGTGCCCTGTGACCAGTGGGGTCCCCCAAGGCCCTGTGTTTGGATCCATATTATTCAACATCTTCATTAATGATGTGGACATTGGTATCAGAAGCCGACTGGCCAAGTTCACCAATGACACCAAACTTTGGGGCAAAGCATCCATGCCAGAAGACAGGCGGGTGATCCAGGCTGACCTGGACAGGCTCAGCAAATGGACGGACGAGAACCTGATGGTGTTTAACACCGAAAAATGCAAGGTTCCCCACCTTGGGAAGAAAAACCTGCAGCATCCTTATAGGCTTGGCAATGCTATGCTGGCTA
>NW_017729032.1:63836280-63842801 GCF_001723915.1 Gavialis gangeticus | reverse complement strand
AGGATCTGGAGAAGCTTGATAGAGTCCAGAGAAGAGCCACATGCATGATCAGAGGTCAGGAAAACAGACCTTACGACGACAGGCTGAGAGCCATGGGGCTTTTTAGCCTGGAAAAGCACAGGCTCGGGGCAACCTGATGGCCACTTATAAGTTTATCAGGGGTGACCACCAGTACCTGGGGGAACGTTTGTTCACCAGAGCGCCCCAAGGGATGACGAGGTCAAACAATCATAAACTACTGCAAGACCATTTCAGGCTGGACATAAGGAAGAATTTCTTCACTGTCCAAGCCCCCAAGGTCTGGAATAACCTGCCATCGGAGGTTCAAACACCTACATTGAACACCTTCAAGAGCAAACTGGATGCTTATCTTGTAGGGATCCTATGACCCCAGCTGACTTCCTGCCCTTTGGGCAGGGGGCTCGACTCAATGATCTTCTGAGGTCCCTTCCAGCCCTAATGTCTATGAAATTAGCCCTTAAGGCTATAGGTGTTCTACAGTAGCATGGTCAAGAGAGGCCCAGTGAGGGGTTTGGGAGTAGTGAATCCTGGCAAGGGACCTGGGAGTATGGTAGTTGAGACCAGTAGGGTGCTGGAGAGCCCCGGTAGGGGTTCAGCTGGACGGCGGCCCATGCTAAGGCCCGTAGACAACCTCCCTTTTAATCCTATTATCACATCAAGGCATGGCAGGAAAGACAGAAGGGACCGTAGAAGCAGAGTGGGGCACAGTTGCGGAGCTGCCACGGGGTGTTATGGCCCCCCTGGGTCCCAACGTGCTACACATTGCCACTCCTCCTGCTTTATTAGTGTTTGATCCAGACTACCTAAATGGTCCCCAACCCCACTGCCTTTGGTAGTTTGTATGGGTCTGAGAGGTTAAGTGTGGGGTTGGGTAAAGTTATGGAAAGGCATATGGTTTTTGATACTTTTGGAGTAATAATTTTTTAAAACCCTTATCAGTTAAATATCTGATACACATCCTCAATGTGAGGACTTTATATTAAATGTATTTTTGGGACTGGGAGATGGACTCTGAGCTTGTTCCATCCACTCCACACATCGGCCTGGTATTGTAGTAATACTAATTGTTGCAAAAGCATCACAAGACTCAGGATTTCTAAGTCAAAATAACTCTGACTTGTGATCTCCCAAATGAGCCCTCAGATCTCTGGATTTTCCCAGCTGGTAAGTCTGTGGAGGGAAGGGCCAGGGGAGGAGGGAAGGGGCAGGTGTGGGGGAGAGAGATTGAGGCCCCCACAGTGAGGGAGGGAGTGGGGCAGGGGTTGGGATGAATGGGGTGCAAGGGCTGGGATGGGTTGTCCAGAGGTGTAGGGGGGAGGGGCGCAGTTCCCTGTAGCTGCACACACCCCTGGGAGAGGTGTGGGGGGCACGTGCCCCTTGTGGGGCAGAGGCGGGCTTCCCACTGTGGGCTCTGCACCCTGCTGCCTTTGCCCCAGGAGCTTAGCTGCATAACGCCATTGCTGCCCACCAGTGCAGTACACCCCCTTCCCACTGGTGGCAGGAAGCACACTGGTGTCACACAGCTGAACTCCCAGGGCAAAGGCAGTTGGGTGCAGAGCCCCAAGCCTGGAGTGGGCAGCCCACCTCTGCCCCCCATGCCTCCTCCAGTCACATGCCCCCCATGCCTCCTCCAGGGGTGTGCGCAGCTGCAGGGAGCTGAGCCCCTCCCTCCCCCTGCACCTCTGGATGACCCCCACCAGCCCCAGGGCCCCATTCACCCCAGCTCCTGCTTCTGCCCCACTCCCTTCCTCACCGCAGGGCCTTGATCTCTGCCCCCAGCCCTTTCCCTCCCCCCCACCCTGCCCCTTCTCCTCCATTTACCAGCTGGGTGCTGTCTGTGTGTCTGTCTCTGTCCGTCTGCTCCTCACTCCCAAGCCACAGCTTCCCCAGCCCTGCTGCTGCCCCTCACTCCTGACCCACAGTACCCCACATCCACCCAGGGTGTGCGGGGACCCTCCCTCCCTGGGCTCCAACCCCCCCGCAGCCCTCCACACCTTCGCAAAGAACCCCTCCCATGTACACGCTTCAAAACCACCATCTGATTTACGTTCCAATATCTTGATTTTTTAAGAGTTTGTCTCATGATTTTTGGGGCTGGGGTTTTGACAGTGGGGTTGGCAATACTGGTATTGCAGTACCTTCAGAAGCACACAGCCGTGTCAAAGGCAGAGCCTGCAGTTTCCCTGGGAGACGGCTGGGGGGTCTTGTGTTGTGCTGGGCCCTTGGTGCTCAGGCAGGCAGGCGGCTCTGCAGACACAGTAGCCCGCTGCTGCTGGCTGCCAGAAGCCTTGAAGGGGAGGGGTGGTTTCAGAAGGAAAAGCAGTTCCTGTGCCTGTGCCTAAATGGAGCATAGTTAGGAGGGTGAGGCTAAGGGCACCGTGAGGCTGATGGTGATGGTGAGCTTTGTGACTGACTGTGAACAGCTTCATTTCAGATGCCAGAAATTTTATGAAACAAATAAAAGCAAACAGGAGCTGAAGGTTTTAGGGGTCAAATGCAAGCCAGAATGGCAAAGCTGGAAGGGCTGGGAAGAGACCAAGGCCACCACAAAACCAAGGTGAAGCTTGTAGAGCAGGGCAGTGTTCGAATGGGCCCATCTGGCTGCACTGGGATGGTCTCAGCTCCTTTCACACCCATCCCATAGAGCTTCACAGCTGCTTTGTTTGAAACAAGTTGGGCCAGGGGAGACAGATAGTTTTTGCTTGCCCTCCTGCTGCCAATGGCCATGTAAGCAGGGCTCAGGGCCCCTAAATTTAGTGACATATCCTGCCCCTCCCTAGCCATGCCCCTCAGCTTCTGGTAGCCCACCAGTAGCCTGGCAGGCAGGATCCCTGACACAGTGAAAGGACTGTCAGATCCTGCTACCAGCTTCTTTATTCTGCTCTTACCAGATGCTTACACTTTGCCCGTCCCTGATCGCTATGACTTGGGCTTCTGTTCAGTTCTGAGCTCAGGTCTTGCTCCTACTTGGGTTTTGCCTTAACGTGCCCTCTTCTTCTCTGGCCTGGAACAGGAACTGCCTTGGACTTCCTTTTTCCTTTCATTGTGGTGCGCTTCATTTCTCCCCTCTCAACCTCGAACATTTCCCCCTGTCCACCCCTATCTTCCCCAACTCTAGGAGGCTTCTTAACAGAGCTGGGTTGGAAAGGGAAGCTCCTTCCCCCTTCTCCCTTCCTCCTCATCCTGCTCCTCCTCCTCTCCCATCATGCTCACTGCTTTTGCTAGTTCAATCAGGTCGTGAGATGTAATCGGACTCCAACTCCCAAGTGTCTCTTCTTCCCCGCTTGCCCTTTACTTCCTGGTTTCTCTCCTCTCTTCTGCTTCCCTTCTGCTCCATTTTGTGCTTCCTTCTTCTCCATCTCTCTTCCTCATATTCTTCTTTCTCTTCTTCCATCTGATCTCTGCTTCTGCTTTTTCTTCTTCTTTCGCCAGCTTCTGTCTTGTCCTCCTCCTCTCCTCTGCCTTCTGCTGCTGTTTCTATGCTGCCTTGGCGCTGCGTCTGCTCACAGTATTAACAGCCAACTTAAGGCAGTCCTGGTCAATATGCCCCAGTTTTTTGCTCGGGTTACACTGCCACCAGTATGCAAAGTCCTTTGTAAGATGCCCTCTTCCTGTGCACACCTCACACTTGAGCAGAATACAGAGCTGCTGGGTGTCCCTGCTCTCCTGGATTCCCGAGGTTTTAACCAGGGGGCACCCCTCCATTTGCACTAGGGTCTGTGTTTGCTGCTCGGCTTCACCTACTGTCACCAATCCCTCTCACAGCGTCTGTCTGCAAACCAGGCTGCGAGCCTGATCTCGCTTGAACTTAGCCAAAAGGCTGAGAAAGCTGCAGGAGTTGACAGGGAAGGTAAAAGTGGCAAGTCCTCAGGCCCGGACAGGTTGCCCAAAATACTCTTTGTCGTGTTTTGGGGTGCAGTGGGGCTGAACATCGTGGAGGTGTGTAAAGAAGGGCTGGAAAGGAGTTAGTCTTGGAACAGGGATGGACAAGGGGATGCTACTGGGGAGAGGAGGCAGTGGAGCTGAGCAGCAGCAGGCCAGGCTGGCAGCAACAGGGCAAACAGGTCTGCTACAACACAGCCCTCACTCACCCACCTGTTGGCAGTGGCCATGTCCAGCAGTCAGGGGCTTCGATTTCTCCCTTGTCCTGCCTTTCTCATACCTGCACTGCAGAATGTTTTAATTACTTACACCAGGAAAGTGTAGACCTCATGCTTAGAGAAGGACTGAGGGTTGCAGGCATGCATCCATCTAGAGCCATTTCTACAGGTGTTGGGGGGAAGGCACTATATTCTAATTGATAGGCATGAAAAAGCTGAAAACAATTCAAATGGAGCAAAGCGCAGGCTCCGTGTCTAAACGTGGAACAGTTTTGCTACATTTAAATCAATCTCAGCTTGTTTACAGGCAACAGTTAAGCTTGTGCACACACAACAGTGAAGCATTGAACCTCAGTGAATAGAGCAGCTGCCCTTTTGAATACTGCCCCTTTGAAAGGGCTCCAAATACACCTGTCTCCACTGGGCCAGTTGTTGCTGTCAGGGGGAGCAGAGCTGGAGGCATGTCCTGCTGGCCAGGAGAGGGTTAACAGGAGACACTGCCATCTTCACACTGAGGCTTTTTGGAAATCCTCAGTCCTCATCTCACAGCCAGCGAAGAGGCAGGGAATCATTGAAGGACACAGGAATCATACACTTTTGGGCTGCAAGAAAGGAGTGATGCCTTGAACCTGTTCAAGAGATGTTGGGGGAGAGGTTTTCTACATGTTTCTGGGGGTACACACTCCTACTGGCACCCATGCAATCAAAAGGGCTGTCTCTTCTTTCGGCCCTTCCACACATTTCCTGAGCATAGACTTTCATTACAGAATGGAGGCCTGCTAGGCAACTGCAAGAGGCATTTTCTTTTTCCTGAATTCAGGAAATTTGACAGTGAATGGAAATGGTGAAATTTACCTGGCAGGGGAAACACCAGGTATCTGGGTCCATGAAGGCAGTTTGCCTTGAGCCCTCCCCAGGGTGACTGATTTTCTGGCATCGTTTAGTACCTGCCAAGGTGTTGGGGCTTAAAGCCCATTTTATGGAAATGGGAACTTGCTCCTGCAGCCATATGGTTGAGGGCAGGCAAAACTTGGAGGCATTCAAACACCAAGCCTCTGGGCTTCAGCCTGCATGTAGGATGCCTGCCAAAAGACTTTGGAAATATCTGAAGCCACTGGTGGGGGTGGAGAATTGTAGGGCCACTTATGGTTCTGGACTGACTCTCAGATTTGGCTGATTTGGCTTGGAACACAAAAAATTTCTTTAAAAAAAAGAATGGAAATGGTGAAACAGTTTGCTTCACAAACATTAACACTTTCAGCAATTTACTGAAAATGGTAGTGGAATTTCTAATACTCAGACTGGACAGTGAAGAGGATTGTGGAATCGGGATTAAGATACAGCTTGACTAGTATGTTTACTTCTAAAAGATTTCAGATGGATAGAAATATTTTTCCTCTTGGATGGGGCCTGAAAGAAAAAGCTGCACAGTAGTTTATTTGTAAAGTACATTGTTTTTATTGTGCAATGTTGTAATCATTTGAGATTTATATACTTGTTGTTTGAGTCTGTTTAAAATACAAGCTTTAAATGCATCACACGCTAAAGATTCACAATGCAAAGATGAACAAAAAGCATCCAATAGTTGACTCCATCTCTGCTTAAGGAAAAAATCCTGGCTACAAATACTTTATAAAAATCTCAGGATTAATGGGGTTAGTAAAGTGGGGTTATCTTCATTTAATCTTCTTTCTAAGATTTGATTTTTCTTGATGCATTTCTTACATGCTAACCAGGACTGGCACAGTCAGAGTCCTGGTATGACAACCCAGATGCCATTTAAAAATACCCAAAAATAAAGCCAATTAAGTTAGGACTGACAACAAGCCAGTCTGAACAGAATGTCATCCACCCACCATACATTTCACAAACACACAGCAAAGTACCTGTAAAGAAAAAAAAGAAAAAAAATTAGTTTCACAAAAACAGTGCTGTATGTGTGATCACATGAAGAACAGACAGTAGCCTAGTGATTAGGGCACTCACTTGGGATATAGGGAACCCAGATTTAAGTCCCTACTGTAACTCAGGCAGAACTAGAACCTGAATCAGGTACTGCTGTATGTATTTGAGAGCACACACATGTACACGCACACAATTTATGACACCAATGTCTATTGACACTGGGTGCAATGAGGCGAGCCAGGAAAAGAGACTGCCCATGTTCCAAAGTACAGAAAAACTAACAGATCTGTTCTTGGCAACCATTGATTCTCTCATGGTGTACATGCAAGAGGCCTATACAAACATCAGACCATGACCTTCAGCTCGTACATCTAGGCAAGAGTATGGAGGAGTGGAGGCTGCCCTGGGCCCACCTTTGCCCCACTTTAGACCATCGAGACAAAGTGCAGACCAAGTCCAGACATTCAGTGCCTCCATGGTTGTAGCTTCTGCTGA
>NW_017729032.1:63818780-63833780 GCF_001723915.1 Gavialis gangeticus | reverse complement strand
TTCCTGCAGGGATTCCTAGGGAAGCCACTCTCACAGAGCTTGAGCCCCTGACCCCTCTTCCATCTCAGGCGTGCGCCATTATCTAACCCAGGCTGCTGCCATATCCAGGTCAGACCTCTCACAAGTGTTTGTTCTTAGGGCTAAGGAGCCATTCAGTCCTCCCTGCAGCTGCCCGAGTTTAAGGTCTGCAGCCCTTATCTTGGCTGCCTGTTTGTTTTGGCCATTTCCCCCTTTCCATTAACAGGAGTCTCTGGCTCCAGGTTACAGGCACCCTGTACTTGCCTTACTCTGGAAATTGCAACACTGTGGTATTTTATAGGAGCTACCCTGCTAGCAGCCCCACCATGTTGCCACCAAGCCCTCCAATCAGATGCAGCTTACTGTCATTCCCAAGACCTAATAAATCTATAGAAACTCACAGAAGAGAAGGAATGGTCTTTTGAAAGGCCAAAGACCTGAGTTTTCTCTCCAAAAGCAGGTAAATCAATTATCTTTGTTCTTCAAGCTAAGAAGAAACTATCAGGAGACAGACAGCTAGAACAACAGCTATCACCTGAAATACCACTAAGACAGGGGTGGGCAAAATATGGCCTGCAGGCCAGATCCGGCCCGCAAGGCCATTCTGTCTGGCCTGCGGGGCCCCTAAAAAATTTAGAAAATTAATATTCATCTGCCCTTGGTTCCTGTCAGAAATGACAGGAACCAAGGGCAGTAGGACCCAGGGGAAGCCCGGTGGGCTCTCACAACAGCAGGGCCCCCGGGCCTCACCCGCCAGCCAGGGCTTCTGGCCTGGGAGCAGGTGGCTGCCCCATGCTAGAACCGCAGGTAAGGAAGAAGGGGGAGAGGGCAGGGGAGGACCCCGGGCAGGGAAGGAGTCCAGGGAAAAGTAGCTTGGGGAAAAGCTGACCTTGGGTGGGAGAAAGCAGCCCCTCGCCTGCCCCATGGCCAGCACCCCGCGCTGCAGCCCACGCGGGGCTGTCTGGAGCAGGCACAGGCAGCCCCAGGCGGGCTGTGAGTAGGTGCAGCATGGGGTGCCGGGCATGGGGCAAAGAGGGGCTGCTTCCCCCCCACCCCCCGCGCTCAGCACCACCTTGTAACCCAGCCCTAGTGCCAGCCTAGGCCCCGCACTGGCTCTGGGCTCATCCGTCAGGGCTGCACGTGGCAACAACAGCTGCAGCCCCCTCACTTGCCACACCAGCCAGTGTTTGCCACTGTTGCCTCTGGGCTGCCCAGTGCACAAGCTCCAGGTGGGCAGCAGCAGCCAACACTGCCTAGCATGCCAAGCTGGGGGGGCTGCAGCTGCTGCTGCTGACAGGCGAGCCTGGAGCCGGCTTGGAGCCCAGGCTGGCAGTGGGGCCAGGTAACAAGCTGGTGCTGAGTGCGGGGGAAAGCAGCACCCTGCACTGTAGCCGCTTGTAGCCTGCATGGGGCTGCCTGTGCCTGCTCCAGATAGCCCCGCGTGGGCTGCGAGCACCTGCAGCAGGGAGCGCCAGCCACGGGGCGGGCAAGAGGCTGCTTTTCCCTGTGCTTAGCAGCAGCTTCTTTCCTGCCGGTGAGCAGGGGGTCAGGGCTGTGCACTGCCCCCCGCCTGCACCACGGTGCTGGGGGCCACTGGGAGTGAGTGGGCAGGAAGCCAGTGGGAGCACGGGGCCAGTGCCGGCGAGGCCCAGAGCACGGTGGCAGGAACGTGAGGTCCCAGCTAGCAGGGACTCTATGGAGCCAGGCCAGCTCCCCCCTCTCCCTGCTGGTGCAGCCTAGCCCAGCTCCACAGACCCCTGCCAGCCTGTGTCCCACTTTGGGCCCCACTGGTGCTGGCCCTGGGACATTAGTCCCAAGACATTGGGACTTTGGTCCCAAGATGGTGACCAGGAGACGTGGCACCTGTCAAGGGGTGGGGCTACCCACGCGGCCCTCAACAGCTTGCCAAAACTAGGTAAGCGGCCCTCCACCCAAAATAATTGCCCGCCCCTGCATTAAGAGTAGCATTCCTGCAAGGGGCCTCCCCGCTGATGTGGTATTATAGCTCTCTGTAAGGTATTACATCCTCACTGATGTAGTGTTGCCAGCTCTCCTTAGGGATGAAAAATTCTCTGCTGTACTGGAGGAATCAGGATTCATTAGTTAGTCTGCAGTAACCCCAGATTAAGAGAAGGGGATTTAAGGAAAGGCTGTAGTCTTTATCCATACAGGTGCTACTGCATTGGAGCAGAAGCTTTTCTGATAACAACTGAGCTAAAAAGACACTAACTTACCATTAAATGTATCTTTCAAACAGTAGTTGGAAAACATTATGAACTACATATCTTACACAGCAAAATAAAGCTGCCCAGTCAAATGCCACTACATATAACATTCTCCAGTGATCTAGATTTTGCAGCTTGAAAACAATCCAACAGCCAGAGTATCACTTTGGATCTTATTTTCCCTACAGTAGACCATCTTTTCCTGGCCTAGATACTGATACAAGAATTTATAGTAGTTCCATAATAAAATTTATATTCTGTACCAAATGTCTGTTTTCTAATCACACTTCCCTGTAATACTTATCTTTGATAATGAGGATCAGTGCTAAAAGTCCATTCACAAACACAGTTAGTATTTCCAGACACCGCAGTTGGATCAGAACGAAGCCACTGTGCACCTGCTCTTCCATAGTCCTTCCCTAACCAATTAAACATAGTCTGTAATTATTTTCACTTCCAGCATAATCAATTCAAGGAGCTAGTTTCCCACCCTTGAAAAGCTGACAGTGCTGCTTCTCTATATAATGCTGCATTAAGGGAAGATTTATGGCTAAAATTTGCAGATGTATCTCCATAACTTTCAGAAGAAAGGAGCTTCTGATAATTTTGCTTTGTAGAAGAAAGTAAGATGCTCTCACTAGTATGTCAGAAATAACAGGACTTCTGTTTTCGTTTTTTGTTTTTGCTGAAGGCAACCCAGCATATAGCTTTTATGTTTCTTTAAAGAGAGTATTTTCCCTAGCCAGTTTGTGCTAGTTTCTGTAGTCCAAATGCATTTACTTTACTTCATCCATTTGCTTTATAGTGCATTTGTTAACAAAGTGGTCTAGTGACTGCCAAAGTAGCATTACAGTAGGGTATGAGTAACGTTGTAAGCTGTGATGGTCCAGAAATTATGCAAGAGGCAAGGATTTCTTAGGTTTATATCTTTTATTGGACTAACTATGTAGTTGAGGTAAAGTTAGACAAGCTTTCCAATGTAAGATGTTCTTTCTCAGGTCTCTGGTGGAAGCCAGGCACACCAAGTTACGTACAGCATAGGGGAGGTGCTAAGAAAAATTCTCTTGTGTAGCAAACACAATTAGCCAAAGAAAAACAGCTAAGTCCTGGGAGATCAAGGCCTATTACAAGGAGGAATGGGGAGGAGGGGCGTCAGTCTCACCTTCCTTGTGTGGAAAGTATTCAGGAGTTGGATAAATTATAATGGGCCATACCTCCAATATCAGTGTTTAGTCCTTGGTTCTTAGTTTCCAACCATCTTATGAATCTTTTTGTTCCCAAGTTTGCCTTTTAAAGGTGTTAGATAGATTTCTCTTGAGCACTAGTATAGTGGGGTCAGAGACAGGTTATTTTGTGATAAATCTGCTCCTAATGTTCAGTATAGCCTCCATTCTTTATATCTTTTCTGTCAGTTCATTCTCTTGCATGGTTGCCGTTTAGTTTTGCCCACATAGGTGCTATGATGGCATGTGGTGCATTGGATAAGGTATATCACTTTTTGGGAAAGGAACCATAGATTCTGGTTTCTTTATAGGGGGGGTTGATAGTAGTGGCAGTGGAGATGTGTTGACAGGGTAAGCACTTCTTGCCAAGGCAAGGCTCTGTTCTACTTGATATCTGTTGGAGAGTTTGCTTCTGATTATAAGTGGAGTGGCTGTTTGAAAGCCAGGAGTGGAGGGGTGAGGAGTATTTCTCTGAAGGTCTAATATTTGTCCAGTATCGGCTATAGTTGCTTGGTGATTCTTCTGATTGGTTCCAGGGAGGTACAGTCACATGTGGTTTTCTTTTTGTATTGCAACAGGTTACTGCAGGGTCACTATGCAAAAGAATGAACTCTCTGAAAAAATTAAAAGGATGGAGGCGTACATTCACCATTAGGAGCACATTTCTCCAAGGGAAGGCTGTGTTCCACTTGATGTCAGTCGGACAATGGAGAGTTTCTTCTGGTGATGAGTTGGCAAGGTTGGGGACCTGAGGAAGAATGCTTTAGGCTGGAAAGCTTGTCTAACTTTATCCCAACTACATAGTTGGTCCAATAAGATATCACCCCAAGAAATCCTTGCCCCTTGCAAGGTAACATTACAAAGACATGACCAGTTTTGAGATTGTTTTTGAAGTACAGTAAAAAGCTCCTACATTGAAGTGCTATGAAAAATAGGTCATTGTTGCCTTCTCTAGACCACATCACATATATGATACAAAATCATGCAGTTTCCGTGCAGCCAGCACTCCCACTGAAATCAGTGCATTTTTGGTGCATAAAGATGGCAGAATCAGGCTCTTTGTCAAAAAAAGCTGAGAACCCCAAGCCCTTCTATCACCATACTTTCACTTCAGTGGGATTTCTGTGACTATTAATGAAGAGTGTGCCTGCAATGTTGTCTTAATTTTATGTTCAGAGAGGCATTTTTGTCCAAACCTTGTGTCCTCACACAACACTGAAAAATACAGGTGCTTTGAACCTGTGCTTGCTTACATAGTTGGGGTTATGGATTCAAGCCCCAAATGTACATTAGCTCAATTAGAACTAACTTACTTTACAACGAACACATGCAAGAGATACTCAGATACATATGATTTCTCCTAAGGGACAGACAAATCCTCCCACAGTTTTCTTGGAAAGAAACTTCATGTGTTTCAGTGCAAAGAACCACAGGATTTCACACATACATGGATGAGTGTAGGAAGAATAAAGACATGTGAGTAGGGCTCTGCTACAGAAACACCTAAGGCCAGATTCTGTTCCAACTGTTAGGTTCGTAAGTGGACTTATGTGCCTGAGTGCAGTTTTACTGCACCTTACTCCAATCCTTGGGAAACAGTTAATGAAAAAGGTAGATAGGTTCTCCTTGTAAGGAGCACATAAGAGACCTTGGGCAACCTTGTGTAGAGACACAAGACCAGATTCCTTGTTTTTTGTTGATTAAACAGGATATCTTTAACTAAAGTGTTTGACTACAGTAACACAAAGTACCTGAAAACCATTACAATAACAAATAACACTCATTGTCAAGACTCAAACCCTAACTGAGGACCTTTGAAAGGCCATCCTAGTTAAAGAGTTGTTAACTGTTACCATAAATTCTTCACTTAATTGGGGTGGTCTTCATGATCAACCCCTTTCTTTAACATACACCCAATCGAACTATAGATAGATGTATGTAATTACTGATTGCATATGTATGATTTTAAACCTGGAGAGGATGGAAGAGGGGAATAACAGACCTGAGTGTTTGAGGGAACTGAACAGCTAGCAAGAACTCAAGTCTTTGGGGTCCAGCCTATACCCATCCTACCATGCATGAGAATATTTTTGTATTGCCATTGCCTAATCTGAATGCTAGTTAAATTTTTAATTTTCTAATCAAGTGATTCTCTTGAGAAGAGATGGATATGCTCTCTCTTTCTTCCAGGCCCCATCTATCTAAGTAAGCTCCCTTTGTCCCCATTTGGGGATAGAGGGCTTCCCTTCATCTATGTGCCCCAGTGAGGCCAGGGTATCCCTAGAAAAAGATAATTTTATTGGAAGCAGAAGCCAGGGCTTGAGACTTTGTATTTCTGTGAGAAAAACCTTTTGGGATTGTAGAACTCTTAAGAGGGCTGTACAGCAATATGTATCCTCATGAAGAGGACCTCACTAGGAAGGGGATGCCTTCCAGGATGAGGAACTTGAACAAAGAGAGGAAAAAAATAAATGCTGTTAAAGGCAAACTGTCTAAAAAGGATGCAAAAAGGTGGAAAGTTGTTTTGGTCCAAGGATTATGGTGTGCTGGTAAAGAGTACTCCAAATTGATCACAGACTTACAGATTACAGGTAAGTGAGTGCAGAGAGAAACTAGCCCAAATACAGAATAAAGTGATTGAATTACAGCTGGTTGTGACTATAACAGAAGCTTCCCTAATTAATCCTGCATTGCAGGCTACTGCCTTAACAAATGCAAAAGATTGGCAATCCATGCAAAATTGCAGAACAAGAAGTTCAAAATTTAAAAACTGAACTTGATGAAACTAATACTTCCATTTGGGTTGTGCTACAAAATAACAGGAAAATACTTTGACCACCAATCATTAGGTGCATGAGGTGAAAAATTTGCCTTAAAAGACCAGCTGCAACCCAAATAGGGAGTAGTGGCAGCAGTCAAACCAAACCCCCTCTCAGTGGCATATGGAGACAAAAAGAATGAGACTTCAATCCTAATCGGCCCTGGCTGAGACAGGATTCAGAGAATGAACCTGATCCTTACACCAGTCCACCTGATGGAATGGCTCCAGTTAGAGCAAGAAACACGACTAAAAGGGAATAGTTATCCTCAGGTTTGTTTGGTGTCTAGGACACCTTCACAATTCAGGAAGAGTCTACAACAGGAAGAGTCTTTTGAAAAGGCTTCTTCATCTTGGGAACAACTTTTTAAAAGTACTGAGAGGGTTGTGACAATTGGCCATACTGGAAAAAATATGCTTAGAGTTGGCAAAACAGAAGCATATCCAATCAGGAAAACCCTGGGAAAAACAACAATCAAGAATATGCAGAACACCAACAGGAACAAGTATCAAAAGGAAAAAAAAACAAGTTACAACAGTCCAAACCTAATGGTCTCTACCTAAGACAGCAATGACAGGACCATTCCTCCAGTAACCCAGGGGAATTCAAATTTAACAAAGATCTCTAGGGGCACCCCAACATAACCTTCAATGTTGAAGGAAGTCACTACCTGTGCTTCTGGCCACTGGGGATCCGCTAATGTTTTATGTGTAGCAACTAATTGTGAAGGTATCCTAGACACCAAAGAAACCTGGGGATTGGCAGGAAAGAACCAGGACCCAGTGGTACATCTGAAAAGGTCTCTTGCACAAGACTAAGCCCCACTGAAGTAAAATGAAAAGAAATTGAAGTCAAATGTGATGGGTAGATGCCCTTAGAAACTAAGGGGCAATAGTTGATATTCCTAGAAAAATATTCCAGCTTGAAAATGAAGAAAGGTGAATTGGATTACAGAGATCTTAACTGGGTCTCCCCAATAAAAGACATAACCCCTCCTGTAAAAGAAGGCAATTGGCAGGAATTAACACACATCAGTTTCCTGACCTCTGGGTTGAACGCAAACAAGACAGTGGAACAGTCGATGTAGAAATCCCCACCAAAAGTCAACTTCTTCAAAAAAACAATACAAATTGTCACCAGAGGCAGAATCAGGAATCAGAGGTCAAAGTGCATCTGGAAAAAAACATAATTATTAAGAAAACACTTAGCAAAACTAATTCCTCTATTTGTACAGTAAAGAAAAGCAGATTGGAAATCTTGGAGATTTGTGATGGATTTCAGCGTTCTTAATAAACACACACATTGTTAGCTCCTGTGGTAGCCTCATACCAGTATTTGATTTAAAGGATTACTAGGGAGAAATTTAATTTTTATACTTTTGATGTTGGAAATGGCTATTGGTCACTCCCAGTCCAGGAGCAAGACCAGTGGAAGTTAGCATTTACTTGCCAAGGAATTCAATATACTTGGACTAAAACGCCACAAAGCTGGAATAACAGTCCAGCTAGGTTTCACACAGGTTGTGACTGATAGCTTACAAGATTTATTAGATACTGGGAATGTACGTGCTTATGTAGATTACATTTGTGTAGCAACTGAAACAGAGTAAGATCACTTTAAAATAGTGTAGCAGTTGTTTAAAACATTGCAAGAAACAGGTGTGAAATTAAGTGGTAAAAAGTTACAAATTGCTCAGCCTGAAGAACAATATTTGGGAATTACTTTGAAAAAAGAAAGAACTCAGATTGGGCTCAATCCATTTTAGAAATCTTTTTAACCAAGAAGGAAAACCAAATACAGGTGTTGCTCTAATCAATTCTGTATCTGGAGACGTCCATAGAAAAACAACCTTTGCTATACTGATACTTGAAAGTATGGCAATAATTGACTGGCCTTCACTATTACCAGATGTAAAAATCTTCAACCATGTTTCTACATTAAGAAGATGGTACAAGACTATGAATGGATTAAATGCATTGAATTCAATATGGTGAGTGTTTTTAAAAGCTGACTTTGTCATTAAACACAAAAACCAAAGATTAAAGAAATTGTAAATACTCTCAAAGCTGATGCCAAAGTTAGCTGGTTGGGAAAGCCTATTGGGATATGCCTCTGCTGCTACAAGTGTATTAAACTTAATTCAGGAATAAAGGTTGTAGCCATGTTGGTCTAAAAATACAAGCAGTCAGTGTGGTAGAGGCATTATTTTTTATTAGGCCAACTAAACAGGTGCAAAAAAATGTCTTTATTTGCAAGCTTTCAGGCTCACACACCTTTCCTCAGGTAAAAGAGAATGCAAAAATTGTAACATTTCTCTCAGGTAGAAGTGGAAATTCATATTGTACAAGAGAGCTGGAGGGTGGTGTAAATTCTCCTGTCTGGAACAGTTAATGCTACACCCATTGCTGCAAGTCTTGTGTTTCAAACTGTAGTTTTAGTTAGTATGACTATAGTCTGTGTTTGTAGAACAAAAAAAAGCAAAACCAAATAATCCATATAAACAGAACCTTCTTGGAGGCTTACATTAATAAGAGTGCTTTGAGACTGTAAGTCCCAAAGAAGGCAGGAAGTCAATGATTGGGGTGATTCTTTACAAGGCAAGAACACTCTGGGCAAGGCAAGAACACCTTTAAGAAAATAATACTTTGTTTCCTTTCCTGACTACCTAAACCAGGCCTTATTGCTAGAAGATAAGATATCCCATGATGGGTAACCAGGAAAGTGAAAATTATTTGGTTAGACAAGGTTCTTTATGTAAATGTGATATCTTATAGTAGACCAACTAAATACAGGTAACCCTCGCCATTTGCAGGGGATATGTTCTTGTATCCCCTGCGCATGGTGAAATCTGCGAATAAGGCACTGCGTCCATGAACACTGTCTGCATTCATGAACTCAGTGCCCCTGGGGGCTGGCCGGAGGGCATGGCTGCTCTGGTGACGGCAGGAGCATGGCAGCAGCGGGAACCTGGCAGCGGCAAGTGCAGAGCTCCTGAAGAGTTCCTTTAAGTGTATTTAAGAAGCAGGTTCGGCATTTGTGAATATTTGAAACTGCGAATGCTGAACCCATGAATAGTGAGGGTTTCCTGTAATTGGAAAATTTGCTCTTTGCAAGCTTTTGGGCACTAATTATTAGGCTATAAATGTTAACCTCCTATCTGATATCCCCTTCAATTCTTTTGAGTTATGAAGAGGCCGGTGAATATAGGAACACATTGGAGGCCTTGGCATAAGCAGCTCCATCTACATCCTCCAGACAGTCTTCCAAGGCCAGATTCCATGTTTTTTGCTGATATAAACAGGAAAGCACTAAATGTTTTCAATTACCATAGAGAATAGCACTCATTGCCAAGACTCAAAACGTAACAGAGAACCTCTGAAAGGTTATCCTACTTAAACAGTTGTTAAGTGTTTGTCATAAATTCTTCACTTAGTTGGGGGATGGGATTTTTTTATGATCAGCTCCTTTCTTTAACATATCTCTGATTAAGCTGGAGATACATGCATGTCATGAATGACTGTAGCTATGATTGTAAACCTGGGGAGGATGAAAGAGGAGTAATAGCCCCTCTAATGGCTGGGGGAACTGAAAAGCTAACAAGAGCTCAGTGTTTCTGGGTTCCAGGCATAAGTATGTTTTTGCATTTCTATTGTCTGATCTGAATGCTAGTTAAAATGATGCTTAGCTTTCCAATTAAGTGATTTTCGAATATCTCACCTGCCCACTGCACAGGCCACACCCTAGAGGGGGACCCTCCCCTGCTGTGCGGCTCCTCCCCATGGTACAACACAACCCACCCCTCACCCCCTGGGGCAGAGCCAGGAAGTGGAAACAGGAGGGAGGGGAAGCCCAGAGAACCCAGCAGCAGCATGAGTGATGGAAGGAGCAGCACCCTGGCAAAAGCCTGCAGGTCAGGCATTAACCTGCAGGCCACATGGTCAACAGCTGCCAGTTGGACAGCCCAGATATCAGCCTTGCATGTGTCTGACTGAGGGTAAATCACACCCTCAGTCAGAGGATGTCAAGGTATTTCACAATCAGTTAATGAAGGAAAGAGGCAAGCTCCGAAAGGAAAACAGTGACAGCAAAAGGAGAGCTTGGAAACTGTTAACAATGAACATTTAATAGGAAGCAGAAGAAAAGGGAAAAGACTAATGGCAGGGAGGCAAAAAGAGAACTGGGGAAAGAAAAATAATGGCAGAAGTTATCAAGAGAAACCAAGGCCAAAAAAACGAAAATATAGAGCAGCCTGTAACATCCACCTGGAAAACAGTTATTCCCAGTTCTTCCCCTGTGGATTGAGAACTATTGTCTCACCTCGTGGGATGAAAAGACATGGTTACTTTGAGTAAATTTCAGAAGTGATCACTAGTCCACTGGCAATGATTAGTACAGGGTGGGCAATTATTTTGGGTGGAGGGCTGTTTAATGAATTTTGGTGAGCTATGGAGGGTTGCATGGGTAGCCCCGCCCCTTGACAGGAGCCCCGCCCCCTGGTCACCATCTTGGGACTGCAAGTCCTGCCCCCAAGGAAAGGGAATGTTGCCACTGGAAGTCCTTCTCCTTGCCCCACAGAAGTACTCCTCTTGGGAAGGGGGTTTGCCATCTTGGAGCCAACCCCCCCCCCCCATTATAAACTAAAAATCAAACACTGATAACACATTTTGATTTTATTTAAAAAAATATATTTTTGTCCTGATTTGTGTGTTTTGTCTAGGCAGCCCAGGTGGCAGTGGCTTTTTCCAGCTGCTGCCATTGCTGGGCCCCAGCCCCACAGTACCAGTGGGGACCTGCGCTGCACAGCCCCAACCTCGCACGCCCTGCACCTGTTCTGGACTTGCCTGCCTACGCTCAGCAGTGGCAGCAGCAGCGGCACGGGACAGAAGCTGTTTGTTGCTCAGCATGGGGGAAAAGTGGCCTCTTCCTCTTGCCACTGCTGGCTGTTCCTGTTGCAGCCACCAGGAGCCCATGCTGGGCTGCCATATGTCTGTGCCGCTGTCACGGCTGCTTCCAGGCTGCCCAGCAGTGGCAGTGCAGAGCAGATGCAGGGTAGCTTGGCGCAGGCTCTGGGCGTCTGCAGCAGGAACAGCCAGCAGTGCCAAAGGAGGAGGAGCCACTTTTCCCCAGCACTGAGCAAGAGCTTCTGTCCTGTGCTGCCACTGTCCAGCCTGGGCAGATGAGCCTGGAGCAGGCTTAGGGCACGTGGCTGTGCAGCACAGGTCCCTGCTGGTACCAAGGGGATGGGGCCAGTAGTGGGAGCAGCTGGAAGGAGCAGCCGCCACCTGGGCTGCTTAGAAAGGCAGTCCAGCTGCAGAGCGGCCTTAGCCCTGTTGCCTGCCCAGGGGGCAGCAGAACACACCACAGCTGGATAGTGCCTGGGCCAGGTGGGACTGAGGGATCTGCCACAGGTCAGACAAAGACCCACCACAGGCCGTGTTTTGCCCACTCCTGCACTAGTACCTATGCATTTATATAAAATGCTGTTTAATTGCATAGTGAGAACTATAACTACAAGAACAGAGGACCAAACATCACCACCTCTGGAGAGAAGATCAATAAAAGATGAGAGGAAAGTAATTTGTCAAATAGTGCTTGGGCAAAGTTCCAGGTTGCCAGCTATGCAGGCTGAACTCAACTTCTGGTCACAGCAGCAGAGTGCAGGTACCAGAAGAACAGGTTTCATCTCCTGCTGCAACTCCTCAGTATTTATTTGTGCTACTGTCACACCCAAGAGTCCCAATTCATAGACTAGGCCTTATGCATCCACCATACTCAAAGTTTCAGTATTGTGCAATGCACCATGCTAAGAACGGAAGAAGGTGGCACTGCCCCAAAGAGCTAACGATCTAAGCAATGGAGTATGCCTAAAAGCAAGACCTTCTGTTTCCTCTTTGTGTTAGATGGTCATTTTTGTGGCATTTATTCACTTGGAAATACAGTGAAACCCGCCAACTCATTCCAGTCTTCAGACAGGAACAGCACTGGGTAAGTGGCAACAGGGAACAGATTGAAGTTTTCCCAGATGACAGTTAAAATAATTGCATCACACACACGCACTGGATTTGTAACATCCATGAAAATGCAAGTTTCATGCTGAGTCCCTCTCCTAGGGTCCCAAGTTGTTTACGCAGTATTGTGCTGCACCCTGCAAGGAATGGGGAGCAACAACTCTCTTGCTCCTCCCCTCCCCACCCTGCCCCAGTCCCCTTGAGCAGGCAGACAGCAGAAGTTGCAGGGACTTCCAAAAGACCAAAGTAGCACTATCTAAACACTTCATGGCCAATCTTCTGTCCATCTATATTGCACATAAGTTGCAAAGGAAAAATATCAAAGCTAACCCCATAATGCCATATATTCAGTGTAAAGTATGATGAATTGCTATTGTTACAGCAACCCTTTACTTTAGAATACTGAGATTTTTTGCAATTTTGGCCTTCTCAGCTATAAGAGCTGTTTTGCTATTTTCCATTTTGTTTCATAATGATTGGGTTTTTGATTGACAGTTGGATTATGCAGATGATCAGATACTGTTGTGATAGAAGCCATATGAAGTCCTGGATTAAATTGTTTTGTTTAGTCTGTTACAGCACATTAAGTTCTATTAAAAATCCTCTTGTTCAAATTCAGAATTGATCTTTCATCTGATAAAAGAACAGAGGCTCCCTTGCCCTGTAGCCAGGAATCTGCAGGGATACTTGATTTTCCATATACAGTTCTGTGCAGCAGCTGCACTTCTACTATCAAAACTAATTAACAAAGGATAAACTATTTTAAAAATTATTTAAAGGCAAAGGACTCAAGTCTGAAAGAATTTTACACCACAGATTCTGCCAGTTACAAAAACTGTTGAAATAGATGGGTTCTACTCTGAGGTGTTAAGTCTCTTGTGTGCATATTAATGACCTATATTCCTGCCTTCCTAATAGATTTTAAGCCTCATAAAGAAAAGGTCTAGCCAATTTTAAGCCAGTGACATTTTAAAATCAGTAATACAATTAGAAAAGTGAAAGGATGATGTCTACTTCCAAAGTCTACTTTTTCCATTACAACTCACTTTAGAAAGCAGTTCTAGCTATTTTGTATATATAAAAATAGTATTTTATATTCTGCAATTGATACTTTTTAAAAATTATACTTGCTTTTTAAAAACTTATTGGGCATTCAAGTTCTAGTCATATTGAACAGTGACCTATATAGCGAATGCATGACACTAGTGAACAAACTGGGAATTACTATCACACATCATTTTTTCCAAGGGAAAACCAAACTGTGATTTGCAGACCATTGATAGTCTGTAATGCCATGAGGAGTGGTTTATAGCTTGTCTCCGCTCTCATTTCAATTAAAAATGTGATGAAGGTATACTATGGTCCATGAGAATTGAACCCAGCTGTAATAACAAGCCTGTGGATACATGTAGTCACAGGTGGACTGATCTGGGCTTGATGACATGGTGATGGTTGCTCCTTTTGACTATTACAATTTAGTCCTATGCTGTGTGACCTCCTAGGCCATAGACCATTCATATCTGGACCCAGGTAATCCTTAGTTTAGTCAGCTGTTCTTCCTGACTCCTAAAGAGTTGGAGGTCAGGGAGCACGACTAAGTCTTGACTCATCTGCTGATGTGGGAATAAGCCTGTCCTTCCAGTGCCGAGTTCTGCACCAATTCTGTGGGCCCGCTGTGGCTGCACGAATCTTGCTGATCTCACTGGCTCTGTGCCTGTACTGTCAAAACACATTCAGATGCATTTCAACCCCATTTAAAAAACTGACCCGACAAGCACCGCACAGTGTTTATATTCCAGCAGTTTAATCCCCATCCAGCTCCCTGCTCTGTGCATGTGTAAAACCACATATACAAGCTTTGCATAACACACCTCTTGCTAAATGTATTTAGGCAACTAGGAGGTGGTTTTCAGCCTCTGGGCTGGTGCAGGAAGTAAAAAACATGTGGGATGGAGATAAGGAGAAGAAACCACTTACCAAAAGGGGAGGTCTCCAAGGTATTTTTACACTTGCAGCGGCAGACCATTGGCTGCCACAGCCCCTCATAGAGCTTTTGCCATGGGACGAGGGCTCCTGTTGTACCCGGGGCAGGTTAGGGCATCACATGTTACGCTTGTGTCAGGGTTGACTGTGTTGTGTATGTAGTTTGCAATTAGGGTGGACAATAGATTTGTACAGGATGGTTTAGATAGGGGTGGTCCTGCTTCAGGCTGGGCAGGGGTTGGACTTGATGGACTCCGGAGCTTCCTTCCAGCCCGTCGCTATGGGGGGTTGGGGAGGGGGGGTCACGGCTATCCATAGATTGAAACAGTTTGGGAACTGCTAATATTAGACATTCTGGGCCTGGGCTTCTATTAGAGATTGGTGACTGCAGACAGCAGTGGTGTTTAGCACCAGAAGTCATAGGAAAGAGTCTGCTTCACGGTCCTGCCAATGCATCACGTCCGTTCAGACGGAAAGGACAGAAGCTGGCGACCGCGAGCTCTCCACAGATGATGTCACCTGGGAGCGCTGGCAGGGTGCGCTCTCTGAGAGCCCTGCACTCAGCAGCAGAGATGACTGTGAAGCTCTTTAGGGTTGCTGGTTGTTTTTTTTTACTTAAACATGGAGAAGCTCCAACCCTATCTGCCCGCTGCTGAAACTATCCGAAAAGAAAAGGAGCTCGTTATGATCTTTAGGGTTTTTTACGGCCTCCGGGGGGGGGGGG
>NW_017729032.1:63815957-63818600 GCF_001723915.1 Gavialis gangeticus | reverse complement strand
GGGGGGGGGGGCCGGGCCGGGCCAGTCCCCATCCAAACCATCCGCTGCAGCCTGTAACAGCTCAAGCTTACAGGCGGCCACGGCCAAGCCAGGCGCTGCGGGCAGCCCGCCGGTGGCCCTGGTGAGCCCGGGGAAGGGCTGAGCTGCGGCACCAGGCACAGGGCGGGAAGCGAGGCCGAGAAACCAGGCATCAAACAGCTCGCGCTCGGAGACTGGTGCACGGTTCAGCGGGGCCCGCCCGCCGCCTTGCCTGCCTGGCACGGTCAGCCCGGCTCGCCCCCCGCGCGCAGTGCAGACGGCGCTGCCCGCTGCCTAGTTCCTGCGCGGCGGGGCGCTTCGTCTAAGAGCTGAGGGCCGAGGCCTGGGCACGCCGAGGGTTTCCAAGCCCAGCCCCCAGGCCTGCCGGCTTCCCCTTGCTACCCGCGCCGCCCGGAGCCAGGCAGGTCTCCTGTGCCAGCAGCGCCGGCCCCCCAACCGGTCGCTGGGAGGCACGGCCTCGAGGTGGGCCCCCACCCCAGCTGTCTGTTACTCGACCGTACTGTTACTGTACTCGACAGCCTGCCCCCTCGCAGCCCGGGCGACTACAGGCCAAAAACGAATGAGCGCCCCCCAAGGGTGGGGGGGGGGGTCTAGGGAGCAGTCCC
This sequence comes from Gavialis gangeticus, assembly GCF_001723915.1. Lineage (NCBI taxonomy): Eukaryota > Metazoa > Chordata > Crocodylia > Gavialidae > Gavialis > Gavialis gangeticus. The sequence continues at coordinate 63,817,956 of NW_017729032.1, read as the reverse complement.
CTGCTCTGCCTAGCTGAAGAGCTGGGGAGCAAGGCTCCCCACCTGTGAGGCTAAAGGAAAATCTCTGCACTCCAGTGCCCGGGCTATTTTTCTATTGAAATTTCTTCCTGTAGAAAGGAGCACCTGAAGCAGCCTGTAGCCACCAAAACTTCCGTATGTGGAGCGAATCATGACAATGTGAGGAAAAGTTTTGTGTTTTGACACCCTGCAGTAAAGAGAAATATTCCCATTGAAAACATACCCCCTTCTTACCCACTTAGCTTCTCTGCCCCCAAACTTAAGCTGGAACAAGCTTAGCTGCAATTAATTTCTTTTGCAAGCTCTTTAACTAGCTCTGAATTTAAACAAGGAAAAGGAGAGTTCTTCAAGAACTGTAACAAAATCATGGTGCATGTTGCCTGGTATATGTCAGCAAGTGATCCATTGGTTTGATACATTTGGGTAAACAGCAAAAATGAAGAGATGAACTGGTGTCCCTAGGCTCAGGAAGGATTAAGTATCATCACAGCTGGAAGCATTCAAATCAATCATATGTCCAACCCATAAAAAGCATAGGAATTCACCAAAGAAGAATCAGATATTAATTTAAAAAAAGGTGGATTTTTAAGCCTTTTCAACTTCTCTGCAGCCACAAGGGACAGAGAAATATATAGTGTTTTAAAAATGAAGGCAAAGATCTTCTCCCATAACTTATGCTGCATGAACTGAAGTGCCAGATGTTGATACACTTGTGATAAGGTAATTTAGGAATCATTAATTCCCCATCATTTTCCACACACAAACCATTGGAATAATATCAGGAAGTATTCATAGAATGCCATCATAAAATGAAAAAATGTACATGTGCTGTCCTTAGAAAAGCATGGTATAGAAATAACCACACCGCAATCAGAAACAGCAACTTGCCTGCCCTGCTAAGGAATTTTTGGACAATGTCTGCTCTCAAACCAAAGATTAAAAGGAGCTTTTCCACGATAGGCCCTTCATTCCAATAGGATCTTGAATTTTGGATTTCTAGGAAGAAGGTGTAGCGCTTTATATTATTAAACCTGCCTAGAACTGTTCATTAGGATACAATTTTCAGTTGCTTGTAACTTTGCCAATCTAAATATTTAGGTTGACTTTCACTGTGCTGGTTAATACGCACATGGACACGCACACACGCACACTAAAAAACCCCACAAAACAGCAGAAATAATTTTAACTGTTAAAAAAAAAAAAGGCAAAACAACTGTTTTGCCCTTACTGAAGAAAACAATTCTTATACATTTTATTGTTAAGCTCCAACACACCATAGTTCAGAACAGGGGCTTAAAATTCGGCAGGGGATCATCAGGGATGAATTCTTTTCTATCCCCATACAAAATTGCTATTATTTAGCCACGGTATAAGCTTGTTAGGAATTAGGTAAATTCTCCAAAGATCCACCAGTCCTAGGTGTACTCCACCTTATGTGCATATAAACAACACCTGCACCATTCCCACCAAGCAGGCACTAGCTCAAAGCTGCATGGGTTGAACAGGACTTCATTGCGATTGCTCCTTCTAATGGCTACAGGACTGCTGTGGCAGGCACTGGAATTGAGAGTTGAGAGGCTTCCTCCTGTGCTCTCCTGAAATCTAGGCAGCAAGGCGGCAGTGGCAGCTGCAGTGGCGTTTAGAAGAGTGAGGTGCTTTTGGCGAAAGATGAAGTTATAAATGTCAGAGGAAGTTCATTAGAGGCAGGTTCATTAGAGGCAGGTCCTATCAGACTAACCTGGTGGCCTTCTATGACCAGATCACAAAATCCTTAGACGCAGGGGTAGCAGTGGACATAGTCTTTCTGGACTTTAGGAAGGCCTTTGACACTGTCTCACCTCATTCTCATTAAAAAACTAGGGGACTGTGGCATCAACATCTACATGGTCAATTGGGTCACTAACTGGCTGGAGGGTCACACCCAGAGAGTGGTGGTGGACGGGTCTTATTTGACCTGGAGGGATGTGGGCAGTGAGGTTCC
>NW_017729032.1:63815583-63815841 GCF_001723915.1 Gavialis gangeticus | reverse complement strand
TGACAAGTGCAAGGTGCTGCACCTGGGGAGGAAGAACCAGCAGCATACCTACAGGCTGGGGAACTCCCTTCTCGTTGGTATAGAGACAGAAAAGGATCTTAGAGTCATCATTGATGCCAAAATGAACATGGGCCGACAGTGTGGGGACACGGTTAGGAAGGCCAACCATACCTTGTATTCACAGATGCATCTGAAGCAGGTCCAAGGAGGTGATTCTCCCCCTCCATGTGGTGCTGGTGAGGCTGCAGTTGGAGTACT
>NW_017729032.1:63804499-63810583 GCF_001723915.1 Gavialis gangeticus | reverse complement strand
GCACTGGTCAGGCCGCAGCTGGAGTACTGCGTCCAGTTCTGAGCACCGCACTTTAGGAGGGATGTGGACAGCATGGAGAGGGTCCAGAGGAGGGCCACTCACATGATTGGGGGCAGCAGGGCAGGCCCTACGAAGAGAGGCTACGGGACCTGAACCTGTTCAGCCTCCACAAGAGGAGTCTGAGGGGGGATCTAGAGGCCTGTTACAAACTAGTCATGGGGGACCAGCAGACATTGGGGGAGTCCCTGTTGCCCCCAGCACTACCAGGAGTGACAAGAAATAACTGTCACAAGCTGGCAGAGGGTAGATTCAGACTAGATATCAGGAGGTGCTACTTCACAGTCAGGGCGGCTAGGATCTGGAACCAACCTCCAAGAGAAGTGGTGCTGGCTCCTACCCTGGGGGTCTTTAAGAGGAGACTGGATGAACACCTTACCGTGGTTGTTTGACCCCAGTACTCTTTCCTGCCATGGCAGGGGGTCACACTTGATGATATGCTCAGGTCCTTTCCAACCCTACCAACTATGAAACTATAAGTAATGGTATATAGAACCAGATATACAGGGACAAGAAGGATCTACAAATAGTACACCATACTCCTGTTTGCTTACCACAGATGAATGTAGAGAATCAGACACCTGGGCTCAAATCCAGATGTGAAACTACTGGCATACTACCTCATTTCTTTTCCAGTGACTGGCCTACACACAGGATAACAGCCCACTACTGCTACTATTGTTTGACCAGCAGAGACCTGCGCTACGGAAACAAACCCTGCTGAAGATTTAAGATGGGAATCAATACAGTTCCATGAGGTAATTTTTTTCTCTTTAAGAAAAGTATTAATTTTGTGCAACATTCTTCTAGTATTGTTTTTAAGGTTGCCAAGTCATGAAGTTAAAACTAGTAAATGCCAGAATTAAGATGCAACCTTAATTCAGGCCATATTGGCAAATACAATACAATCTTTGTATGATCAGTTTCTCTCCCCCACAGGACCTCATTCAGTCAGTGGGTAACTGTAGTTTTTTTGTTTTTTTTTTTAATCGTCCACAGTGAGCATGAGACCCTAGCCTTATTGACTATAGAAAGGGTGGCTCAGTGATGCTCTTACTCATAACACTGAGGTGCTTCACCAACCTTCGTATTAAACGTTCCTATTTCATTATGTGGTGGTATTATTCTCATTCTATTTCAAAGAAATGAAGCATAGTTAGAAAAAGTCTAAATTCTTTGGCTTCCTTTCTAAATTCCACTTATTTTACAAGTCCAACTGAAAGCCCTTAGGATCATTTTTTCAGAGTAGTCAGCATTGTTAAAGGACTTTGACTGGAGTTGCGCTTGGTAACTTCAACTCTATCTGTGAGCACTCAGTATACACTTGGCACCTGAAATGAACACACAATTAGCAATGACTCAAAAAAAAATGGCTTAAGTGACTTGTCCAGCATATTAGAAACTGTGGCAGAGACTCTAATTCTCCAGGACAATATTCAGGTGTCTTGATCTCGAGATAATCCTCTCTTCTGGAAATCCCCTGCCTCATGTAACATGACTTCAACTCCTGCAACAAGTAAGGCATGCCTCCTAGGGCATCTTTTACTCCACAGCTTTCATTTATCCTTGGAAGGCCCCTAGGTAACTTGTACACTGAAAGAAATCAAAATGTAATGTAACCATGTAATTAAACTCTATCAAAATACATGTGTCCACAGAGCAGAATTAAAAAAAAAAAAATAGGCCTATCCACCTGAAGTGCTTCATGTAGACTTAACATCAAAAAGAATGTAAAATAATACAACAGTTGAAATATTATCATAATTTAACAATAAACAAGCCCCAATAAACAATAGTTTTATAAAGGCAAGTCAACCCAAAATATCTGCTATACTGTAAGCTCTCCATTTGGCAACTTTCATAAGCAAACATTTACACAGCCTTTACTAATTTCAAACTGTTTTAGAATATTGGCTTAAAATAGTCAATGCTACTAGTTCTACACCTTTTAATCTTGCAAATGTTTAATCAGTTTAACACATTTGTCCCTTTTGTTTATATTTCTGAGTATAAGCATGAAATGTGTTACCTGCAACATAGCAGAGGGAACACAAAAGTAAGCAGGCCATTTTGAACACATGGCTATTTTAAAATAGATATGCTATCCAGAGAATATTCTACATTCAACTAGAATAGTTATGTAGGTCAAATATGAAGCCTGAGCTACCTGACAAAGTCCAATAAGATTTACAATTTTAAGTTAGTGTTTTCAAAAACATGTTTACCAATCCCTCACCTTACCAATCCCCTCCTTTGCTTAGCAAATTCCTAAAACTGAATTTAAAAAAAATTACAGTAGGATACATTCCATGATATACTTTTATAGTATCATTCAAGTTGCATTAAGGACCTGCTATGCAACTAACAGATTTAGGATAACATTTTCAGAAGCACCCAAAACAATGTAACAGCTTGAATTATATTTTTAAAAAATTAAGTCAGTGGAACTTAAACTTCTTACATGCATAAGTCACTTTTTCCAGGGTTCAAATTACACTCTGACTCTTGGGCTGGGGCCTGCGGCAGTGGCAGCTGGAAGCCAGAAGGAGCCACCACCTGAGCCACTTAGAAAGGTGTGGGGCACGCCATGGGCTCTCGTCTCTTATGGGGAGGCTCAGCCCTCACAAACCCTGACTTTTCCGTATGGGATTCTTGCTCTTTAAGTTTTATCCTTAGTCTTTCATATTAATTTAATGTGGAAAAATACACCTGTAAATGTAATGCTATTATGTTTAAAAGTTAGTCTTGAATAAGCAGGTAGAATTAAAATATCTACTACTCTGGAAAAGTTGTCTTTGGGAGTTTTACAGGGAGATTCAATTAAAAATCTGATTCCCAATGTGATATAATTTATTCCCTACTGTAGCATAAATGTGCGTCTCATGCCATTTGACTATCAATAGACAGAATCAATTGGTTTTTCATTTATTGCATTTATTTTCTTCCTAACAAGAAAATTCCTCAAAAATTCCTGGAGATTGGCATTTGAAAAGAAGTATTTGCTTTCCTCTTCTTCTTCCCTTGGATAGTCAACTCCATCGCAAGTACAAAAACTCCATACTATAAATAGTATTCAAAATTTCAGAGATCACTGCATTAGCTTATTTTTATTTGTTTTTGTAACATATTTCAAACTCATGCGAGTTCTACTAAGTAAAATTTGGTCAAAGACAGAAAAACCCTTGAATCAATTTGAAAAAACTAAGCAGGTTCATAATTTTCAAAATAACTTCTTGCATTTTTATAGTATTTGATAGCAGCTTTTTATTGGTTACAAAACCTAAGCCCATATACAAAATTAGGAACACATTTAGATGCCTCTTTGAAAGAACGTTTTAGTCTATTTTAACTGATAGTTTAAAAAAATAATAAAAACAATGCAATTTTTAAACACTGTTCTGAAAACTTAAAAGTGCAGCAATATACTTTTGTTTCCTTTATTAACTATGAAATGGTGCAATCCCAATCAAAAGCTGATAAGGTCACAACAGAAAGAACTGAGCAAATACTTTGTCCTACTTCACTCAATTCTCCAATGTTCATTTTAATGTGATGCATTGAGTGCAAGAAAAGGATTAAATCTTCACAGTAGTGGAAAACTGGTAATTTAATCTCAATTTGTATGTAATCTCTAGGACAACAGTGAGTGCAGGCTGAACAGGGCAACTGTCAGTCTATACAGCATATACTGAAACTTTTGAGTTGAGAGGGAATTTTTGTTTCACAATATCATCATCAGCTGGAACTCAACTTTAAATTTGCAAAAACTTTGTGACCTTACCTAACTTTGACTTCATGTTGTTTAGTTGCAGCGAACACCACACAGTTTTAAGATTTTAGGCTATAGTGTGTGACTAGGATGCAGTTACCATATGAAGCTTCAACTCAACTTTTGGGAAAAGAAAAAAGGCACAATGAACTTCAACTCAATCTTATGTGCACAAGAGTTGAAAAATCTGAGCCACCTTAAAGAGAAATTGATTCTAAAATTTATAAAACCTATAAATAATCAGAGGCCAAACCACTATATTAAAACAGATTATCTAGCAAGTAAAAATCTTGCAGTTTAAACATACGCTTGTATCTGTTTAAGATACAAGACAACTCGCTCTTTAAAGTGGCTCCACCTTGGCAGATATATATTTAATGAATGCACACCTGCTATGTGTTGTTCATCAGTGGAAAAAACAGCTGATCCACAAAGCTCTGATGGCATCTGTCCTTATCTTCATCACAGTAAATACAACCCACATCCAGTAACTAAATTAGTTTAGACTTTTCTATCCCTTCACATCAATGCATTGGGAAATTACACCCAGTAAACAACAGCAACAAAACCAGTTTGTGATAGCTTACAGTTTTACATTATTCGTCTTCACCCCAGCAATACCAAATCCCTTTGAAAACAACTGGGCTGGACGATTTTCCAAAAGCAATGACCTTGTATATCACCAGCTCATGTAAAGTTATTTAATGTGTGCTGCACATGAGGTTTATGCTGAATAACTGCAGCTTCCAAACAGTCTCACACATCAACTAGTTTGCTTTTTTAAATCATGTGAATATAGTTTTAGACTAGTTTCTGAATTACTCTTCCAATACTCTCAGAACGAAGCTTTTATGATGCTTCTATATAATTGCTGGTTTGTTGCCAACCACATCATCATAAGCACTGGTTACTAAGTAAAAAATAGTTTAAGACTAAATTACAGTAAACATGAAAGCTCCACAGTTTAAACCCAATATAAATCAACCCTATCCAATTATCAATTTAAAATGAAATATATTGACTACTGAAAGTTGAAAGCAAGATTCTTTTTAACTAATGCACGTATTTTGGACAGATTTTTTTCTAGTCAGGGACTCTTGCTTTCAGCTTAAACAGAAGTTCAAGTCCATAACAGGTTGTAGCTCGGGTAAAATACCATGCACAGCATTTGATTACTTCAAAACAGCAGGAACACACAGGCTGAAGTGAGTGGTCAAATAGGGCTCGCTGTTCTCAAAAATTAGGTATAATGGCAAAAGCTTTACCAGTCCAAATCTACAGTTCATTCTCCAACCCTGGTTTCTGAGGCAGTTAATGAACACACATCAATTACTGATAGATGAAGTAGTTTGTTTTGTTAACTTAACTGTTTAATCAATTGCCAAGTGTTTTAAGTTACTTTTATTTCAGCTTCACCAATGAAATTCATTTGGCTTGCTTTAATCTATTCTTCCACATAAAGTATATGAAAATATGTTTGTGGAGGACAATGATGGAGGCTCAGATTAAACTGTGCCCCTGTACAGTCTTCCAAAATGTATGCATCATACCAAAGTGTCTTGATTCACAGCGCACCATTTTCCAAAGAAGCTACTTTTCCGTGGAAAGCCAATGTGCCACCACTATGGAATATTTTAAACAAAACTGCAGATTGAGGTTGTCAGCATGTGGCACCGGGGAGAAAAGGCAAAAAAGGTAGTTGGGACTGTTAAAAAGAATTCTAAAACAGTTTAAGAGATCATGCATATGCATTTACAGTCCATGTGATAGTGACTTTTGGCAACTGCAAAGTGACCGATACATGGCTTGCTTTAGAAGCATCAAAACAAAGAGGCATGTGTATCTTGGAGCCTTTTGTTTCTTCACGTGGTAGCCATCTGGTGGTGCTTTGTATTGTTGTGGGACAGAGAAGCTGCACTGCACTGAACTTAAAAATTAAACTCTTTTGTTTGAAGATTGGCTGTTGGGTCAAAATTGTAAGTACCTCCTTGAGTGGCTTCAGGAATGAGACTGGGATCTTCATCAATCTATAAAACAGAATGAAAAGCAATTCATTTGGACACAATTTACACACACACACACACACACACACACACACTTTATGAAGTGAAATAATATTACCAAAAAGTAATATATCAATAGTATTTTATCCCATTCAATCTTTGTGGTTTGTTTTTTTTAAAGTCATGCTGGGTCCCTAGGGCCAAGGGGAAAACAGGTCATCAAATCAGGCTAGTCTACTGATGTATAGTATAAGC
>NW_017729032.1:63794239-63799499 GCF_001723915.1 Gavialis gangeticus | reverse complement strand
GTGAGACACACACACACACACTTTATGAAGTGAAATAATATTACCAAAAAGTAATATATCAATAGTATTTTATCCCATTCAATCTTTGTGGTTTGTTTTTTTTAAAGTCATGCTGGGTCCCTAGGGCCAAGGGGAAAACAGGTCATCAAATCAGGCTAGTCTACTGATGTATAGTATAAGCCACTATGTAACAAAGGATGACAAGTTGTCGTTTCCTTGGAACCCCTAGAAGAATCGATGCCTTTTAAAGTTACCTTTGTTTTTAGAAGAAGTTTAAAATTATTAACTTTAACATTTTCTCACTTGCAGCAGTATACTTATTTGCACAAGACTGTTTTCCAGTAACTATTCTCTGAACATTACTTTGCTAATCAGACTTGTGGCTCTACACATCTTGTGTCATGGTTACAGAACTATTTGAGGCAATAAAACTCTTTGGGGGTAGGGGAAAGCACACAAACACCTCTGACACCCAGTAGCCAAGCACTGAAAATTTCAGAATGTACCCCGTAAGTCCTTCAACTTCTTTTCACTCCAGGAAGTTGTTATCTTCTAGGTAGAGGGGATGTAAAAGTATGATCTGCAGACTGCACCAGGTTTGGATAACAAATTACTGATAAGCATCTCCGTGAAATATTTATTAGTCTCCTATAGCAAAGATCTGCTGAGGCAGCAACAACCCCACAGAGAAAGTCTGGAAAGAATTTAAGAACTGTTTTCCTGAACTAAGGATCCAATATGAATTCAGAGCTAATAAGATAACATTTTGTAACAGCGAGAGCTGCTACCTGTTGTCAGTTTAGACTTCTGTGCAGACATTACAAAGTAACAGTGCCAAAGTTATCACTTAATGCAAGTTGTCCATCATCCCTGAGGAAGTCAGCAACAGATTAAGTCCTTGTTCTGAAGTAGGCACTAGAGCTGCCTGTCCTTATTACAGCACTGAGGAGTCCTTGTACATGCCATACACTCCACCAGGTGTGTCCTCCTCTCAGATGAGCTGATCCCAGAAACAGATTCAGTGGGCATGTCCATGTGGCAGGCCAGTAGGGGGCGCTCCTGCACTGAGACACCTGCCACACTGCGCCCTACCAAAAGCCAGGCTTCAGATGCCTTCTCAGGGGCACCAACTTCTGGTCAATCCCCTTCCTGGAGCACACCACCCAGACTCAGGCCTTTATCTGGGCCCTGTGCCACCTGGGATACACATGCCCTATAGACCTTGGGATCCTGAAGTGCTTCTATTAGCCTGAAGCACAGAAAGTAGCCTCTCTTTGTCAACAGAACCAAGGGGACACAAAGGCATACCCGATCCCTCTCCCAGCAAGTTCACCATGCTTGCAATAGTGGAGAGCTTTATTGGTTAAAGAGGGCAGGGCTTGGGGAAGGGTACAGGATACAGAAGCATCAAAGAATAACCTTAGACAAAACAGTGGGGCTAGGTAGCCTTCTGCCATGCTTCTGCATGACAGTAAGCTACATTTCTATGTAAGTTTCTGGTAAGTTACTCACAAGGATCATCCAAAAGCTGACTGAACTTTCCTCTGGAGGTGAGCAGGTCATGGCGTGTCAGTGAGTTCTGAAAGGGGCTCTCCCAAGACAGACGAATCCTTAAATACCCTGTCGTGATCTCATCACTAAATACTCACCAGAAGCATTCCACCTGGCTGATGCCTGGTGCTTTCAAATGACATCACCTTCCCAGGTAAGGGGACCAGTAACCTGACCTGCAGTAGTGGGGAACCTGAGACAAAGGGAGCAGGTCCCCTCTCCCTCAGGAATGTCCCCACCCCAAGTCACAACCCAGTGTTAAATGAAACGTGGAGGAGGGGCTGCGGCCTACTTACAGCAGCGAAGCAGAGTGGAGGGATGATTCCTCCACAGTCTACACATTCATTAATATGCTTTAGTTAATGCATTATGGGGTACTAGGAAAATGTGCTTTAGCCCGTCTTAACGCACATTAACTAAAGAGCACAGTTTTTGACTGACTTAAAAGCACATTAAAATAGGCTAATGTACCTTAACGCACATGTGTGAATGCACCCAGTCTGAACTTCAATGATTAACCAGTACATGAGAGAAGACACATCTGTCAGGAACTGTTTCAGTGAGTTGAGATGAACAGGCTGGTGACCATACCAATGCTGCTGCTAAGGCAACCTCAGCTAAAATGGTCACATATGACTCAGTTTCACTGTTATATGCTGAATTAGCCAAGGCTAAGGACAGGCATTTGATTCCATCACTGCAAATCTCTGAAAAGTCTGTAGCCCTAGAAAATGTGATGAGAAGATGCATACCCCTGGCTGAACAGCAACTAAGTCATCTCAGAGACAAGCTCTCCAGTCAGGGACACAATAGGAAGCTGTTCCTTTGCTCACTTTCTTCAAAAACAAAACAAAAAGCCCCTTGACAACCAGTACACCATATTTTTGTGCTGGGGAAAAAAGTCTGAGAGATCATTCTCTCAGAGGAATGGGTGGGAATGCAGAAGACTCTGAATCTGATCTGAATAAATCCTGACACGCAATAGCATGTGTGCTGATTCTGGAACCTGTCTTTATGTGAAGACAGATGCTGTGTTACCTAAGACTGCGCTACCCAGAAGCGAGTGTAACTATATTCTCTACTTCATTCAGCTGCTGTTGGTAATTTTACCTGACTGCCAATATCCCAATAAATCATAGTTTCATAGTTTCTAGGGTCAGAAGGGACCTGAGCAGATCATCTAGTCCGACCCCCTGCCATGGCAGGAAGAGCACTGGGGTCAAATGACCCCAGTAAGGTGGTCATCCAACCTCCTCTTAAAAACCCCCAGGGTGGGAGCCTGCACCACCTCACTTGGAAGCTGGTTCCAGACTCTAGCCGCCCTGACCGTGAAGTAGCGCCTCCTGATGTCCAACTTAAACCTTCCCTCCGCCAGCTTGTGACCATTGTTCCTGGTCACTCCTTGCGGCGCTCGGGGGAACAGGGACTCCCCCAGCGCCTGCTGATCCCCCCTAACCAGTTTATAACAGGCCACAAGATCCCCCCTCAGCCTTCTCTTTTGAAGGCTGAACAGGTTCAGGTCCCGCAACCTTTCCTCATAGGACCTACCCTGCTGTCCCTTGATCATACGAGTGGCCCTCCTCTGGACCCTCTCCATGCTGTCCACATCCCTCTTAAAGTGCGGCGCCCAGAACTGGACGCAGTACTCCAGCTGCGGCCTGACCAGTGCCGCATAGAGGGGGAGGATCACCTCCTTGGACCTGCTCGAGATGCATCTGTGGATGCACGACAAGGTGCAGTTGGCCTTCCTAGCCGCCTCCCCACATTGCCGACTCATGTTCATCTTGGAGTCAATAATGACTCCCAGATCCTTTTCCACCTCCGTGCTGACAAGAGGGGAGTTCCCCAGCCTGTATGTATGGTGCCGATTGTTCCTCCCCAGGTGCATCACCTTACACTTGTCTGTGTTAAACCCCATCCTGTTCTCCTCCGCCCATCCTTGTAACCTATCTAGGTCCAACTGTAGCCTGTTGCTCCCCTCTATTGTGCCCACATCCCCCCACATCTTAGTGTCATCAGCAAACTTGAACAGGGTGCTTTGCACCCCCTCATCCAAATCACTGATGAAGATGTTGAACAGGGCGGGCCCAAGGACCGAGCCCTGTGGGACCCCACTTCCCACGTCCTTCCAGGTCGAGAAGGACCCATCCACTACCACCCTCTGGGTGCGACTCTCTAACCAGTTGGCGACCCATTGGACTGTATGGGTGTCTACGCCACAGTCCCCCAGCTTCCTAATGAGAATGGGGTGAGAGACAGTATCAAAAGCCTTCCTGAAGTCTAGGAAAACTATATCCACTGCCACCCCTGCATCCAATGATTTAGTGACCTGGTCGTAAAAGGCCACCAGGTTGGTCTGACAGGACCTGCCGCTGATGAACCCGTGCTGGTTGCCCCTGAGCATGCAGTTCCCTGCTGGCCCCTCCTGGATGTGTGCCAGAATAATTTTCTCGAACAGCTTGCCCAGGATCGAGGTAAGGCTGACTGGCCTGTAGTTCCCCGGGTCCTCTTTCCTCCCCTTTTTGAAGATGGGAACCACGTTGGCCCTCTTCCAGTCCTCCGGCACCTCTCCAGAGCACCACGAGTGTTCATAAAGCCGTGCCAGGGGACTTGCAATGACCCCAGCCAGTTCCTTCAGGACTCTAGGGTGAAGATCATCCGGGCCGGCTGACTTAAAAACGTCCAGCCCCTCCAGAAGCTCCCTAACTAAATCCTCACTCACTCTAGGCCCAGGTGAGCCTCCCCCGGGGCCCAAAGGGGGCCCAGCAGGGAGGTGGCAGTTCTGGTCCTTACTAAGGAAGACAGAGGCAAAGAAGTTATTAAATATGTTGGCTTTATCGTCTGGCATGACAACCAGATTCCCCGTCTAAAGTCCTACAGCTTTATATCTTGGTAATCCTTTCTGTAGCTGCTGACAACTAAGATACTTTGCTTCATGTTTTTCAGCAGCTATCCCTTTTGGGGCAGCAATTTTGAAAGTGTGCTTAATGGTTTCAAATCTGTCCTGTCTTCTGTACCATTCAGAGACAATTTGTACATATTATTTTAGACACGGAAGATTAATTTCTTCAGGTGGTTGGTCCTGGGATTCACTGAATAAAAGTGTGAATCCAAGATTTAGTTGTCTTTGCAGATTCGTTATAACATGGCTGGATTTTCAGTTTAAGAATGTCTTATGATTCTTTGTGGAGGCAGGAAAGAATATATAATTAGACAAAGCTCCTCAGACAGTTACTTATAAATAGGAACCATCAAAGCCAGAACAGTATTCCAGTCCTTTAATGATGAGGGAAAACGAAGTCCTCTTCAAGGGAATATGTATGAAATGGGGAAAACTATGCTGATCTCAGCTGCTGGACTGCACTAGTGATTCAGCACTGACCAGGAACATTTTTTTTTCCTCCTTAGTCTTTTGCTCTCTTTCTGAAGAGACTGGAAAGTGATTCCCCCTCACTGCTGACTCACCTGCACCTTTACCAGGTCCTACTGTTATACCAGAATTACCGTGGTGGTCCTTTGCTAATTTTGGAGTACAAGATTCCAAGTTCTTCCAAGTTATGCACTGTCAGACCAACCTGGTGGCCTTTTACGACCAGGTCACTAAATCATTGGATGCAGGGGTGGCAGTGGATATAGTTTTCCTAGACTTCAGGAAGGCTTTTGATACTGTCTCTCACCCCATTCTCATTAGGAAGCTGGGGGACTGTGG
>NW_017729032.1:63791954-63793641 GCF_001723915.1 Gavialis gangeticus | reverse complement strand
CATTTGACCCCAGTGCTCTTCCTGCCATGGCAGGGGGTCGGACTAGATGATCTGCTCAGGTCCCTTCTGACCCTAGAAACTACGAAACTATGACTTCTGCTCAAATCTCACAAATCCCAGAAAATGGTAAAACGGATGCAGAAGACATGGACAGAAAGATGTCTTCTTGAGATCCTTCCCAGCCCTGTTTTATCTGCTGGTATATACCTCAGGAGTCGAAAGAGAAAGGCTACCTTCTAAAGAATACCCAAGGAACCCCCCAGCAAGTTAAACTTAGCAGCCATTAACTCTTCCAGAACTCATCTAGGTTTGAATTTTATGTTTTGGTACCCACAAAATAGAGCATTAAATTTGGAGCACAGGCTACCTGGTGTCAGTATAAAGTGACTGTCACAGCTGCTGCTTAAGCCTGCTTGCAGTCAGAAGTGTCACAAAAGAATCTTTGCATCTCCTCACTTCTGGTTAGCATATTCTTTCCTTGGAGAGATACAGAAGGCCAATGGCTGGTAACAGGTGACTCCTAAAGTTAGAGCTACTGTCTAAATGATTTAGCATTGTAGATGCCTCATCCCAAAAAACTTGAGAAACTCTCTACTGCGCATCAATCGCTAAGACTGCAGAGAGAACACCTTAAGAAGAGAGGTGCATGAAGACATTTAGAAAAAAGCCTTTAATACCCAGCATCAAGCATGACATTTTCTTGAACCAGATTACTTAACAAATAGGTGATTCCAGAGTCAAATCTGCCTTTTGCTTTACAGGAAGAGCCATCTACTTTCCAAAGGAATGACCAAAGATCAACCATTACGTGGTTCTTATTTACTGAAAATCGTACGAATGCCATCCATCCTACTACACTGTATAAAACCCTCTGGGGTCCCTCACAGGAAGACAAGAAAAGACAACATCAGAGAACAAAAATGAAGTAACTGCTAGGTGAATGACAAGACTATCACCCTAGCAACAGCTGTTAGTGTTACAGAAACCGGGCAATCCTCCTCCAAACAGCACCCTGCAGCAGCTCTCCAATACTCTGAAATCTAGAAGGGCTTTCCCATTCTTCCTCCACTCCTTTGGCTGGAGCATTACTCTTTATTAACAACCTGAATCAGAGGGAGCTGAAACCTGTAAGAATGAGAGGTGTACCAATACTTTGGTCCATCTTGGATCGGCACCGATAAAGAAGAAAAATGACAATATAGGCAATCCGCTTTTTTGGCTGCTGTAGCTGATACATTTAACTGATAAACTCCACACGTAGACAGCAAGCATGCAACCAGAAATGCAGCCCAGCAGCTTAGAGAGCAGTATCCGGCTGGTGAGTCTGTGGCCAGAAAGTGTGTGGGGGGGCCCCATGGTGAGAGAGGGGAGAGGGGTTACAGTAAGGGCAGGCACTGCCAGGGCAGGGCAGGGTGCAGGGCAGAGCCATGAGTGGCTCATTCAGGGGTCATGAAGGGGGCAGCTCCCAGTGCTGTGCACACCCCCAGGGAAGGCATGGGGGGCATGTGCCCCCTGGATTTGTGCACAGAGCTCAGGGGCTGCGCTGGCCTCTTCCTAGTGGGGGGGGATGGGCCAGGGCTGTACTCACAGCAGGCAGGGTGGGGCAGGTGGCAGGGGTGGTGCAGGAATGGTGTCTACAGGGTGGGCTACAGCCACCCCAAAATTTCCCATAGCCCCCGCCCCCCCT
>NW_017729032.1:63783639-63791900 GCF_001723915.1 Gavialis gangeticus | reverse complement strand
CCCCCTCCCAGTGCCACTGCTGCCTGCCCTACCCATCCACCCTGTGTACAGCCCCAGCCCCCCCACCAGAAAGAGGAGGGCGCAGCCCCTGGCCCCAAGCCCACAGTGGGCAGCCTATCCTCACCCTGCACACAAGTCTGGGGGGCATATGCCCCCCATGTCTCCCCCAGGGATGCATGCAGTGATGGGAGCTCCCTGTGGCTCCATCCTGAGCTGCTCCTGCCCCAGCTGGGCAGCACCTGCCCC
Organism: Gavialis gangeticus; assembly: GCF_001723915.1. Classification (NCBI taxonomy): domain Eukaryota; kingdom Metazoa; phylum Chordata; order Crocodylia; family Gavialidae; genus Gavialis; species Gavialis gangeticus. The sequence continues at coordinate 63,791,654 of NW_017729032.1, read as the reverse complement.
TGACCCACTTCCTCCCTCATTGTGGGGGCCTTGATCTGTCCCCCCGCATACCCCTTCCCTCCCCCACAGCCCTTCCCCATCACAGACTTACTGGCTGGATGCTGCTCTCCACACTGTCAAGCTGCATACTGGCTATTGGACTGGTATAGGCCAACATGGCTGTTTAATAATTGGCCATCAGTATCAGCCAAAAAAATCTTTTTTGGTGCACCCACAATGAAATGTGGATAAGTATCTTGCTCTGAAATAAGTGACACTCTCAGGCAAGAACAGATTGCCAGGCTGCCACCATAAAAGAGACTGATCTTACAAGAACATAACAGGGACGATCCAGAGGATCAGCCTACCTTGACTAATCAATCCCAGCACAGACCTCAGAAAGTCCCAGCATATGTATCCACTAAGAGAAAGTCCTAGTCTCCTGTGACATCGTAGGATGCGATGAGATGGCAAGAACTGAGGCTAGACCAGAACAATGTTTTGCATTTCACTGGTTTATTTCCCAATGATTTTTCTCAGTTCTTACACATTAAGCAGTCTGAAATGTGACCCCAAGGACTTCCTATAATCTGAGATGCAAGACTGCTCAACTACTTTACATCAGAGGACCCTGAGCTGGAGGTATAGAATCAGACAAGTTCCTGGCATCTTCAACTTGGAGCTTGCAAGCTTTACAAGCAAGGCAATCAAAACCCAATGCTTGAACCTGCTCCTCTTTTCTGAAGTAGCCTAGAGTAGATCAACAGAACAAGCAAACATTCTGAGCAAACACTCCAAGTGAACAGGATCGCTGAAGACTGACATTTCCATAAAACAAGATAAGACAAGCAGCCAGATTTTGCAACAACTGCCCTTATAATATCAAAATCCCATTATAGGACACGTGTTCAGAAAAGTGTTAAAATACCATAAACATTACTAAAAACTAAGACGTGTTAAATTAAACTATATAATGAGGTAGATTGGTTCAGTAACTAAAATCATCAACAGAAAGATTGGAACTGAGGGACTAATGGCATAGACCAGGGGTAGGCAAAATACGGCGCATGCGTCATCCAGCCCATGGCACATCCTGCCACCCGCTGGGCGCAGCAGGGTTGGGGTGGCTCTTCAAGCTGCATTGCCTTTCCAGGCAGCATAGGTGGCAGCAGCTCCTTCCAGTTGCTGCCACCACTGGCGCAACCTCGGCCTGCCCCACACCTGCTCTGGACTTGGCCTGGTAGAATAGACCAGCTCTGGACCAGCCAGAACCCATGTGCCAGACCAGCTCTGGACTCACCTGCTCACACTGAGCAGCAGCAGCCAGGCACGGAAAAATCAACCCCACCCCCTCACCACTGCTGAGCCCTTTTTGCTGCAGCCGCCCAGAGCCTGTGCCCAGGATGCCCTGCAGCTCTTCTGCACTGCCACCACTGGGTGGGACAGAAGTGGCAGGGCAGCCTGGGCAAGGAGGACCCAGCAGGGGAGGGGTGGGGCTTTTCCCCCAGGTCTATCAGCAGCTTCTGCTCAGATGAGTCCAGGAGAGTCCAGAGCAGGCACAGGGCAGGCCAAGTTGGGGCTCTGCATGCAGGTTCTGGCTAGTCTGGAGCTGATCCACTCTGCTGAGCTGAATCTGGGGTGGGCACAGGGCAGGTCATGGTCAGTGTGTCCCCACCAGTACCACGAGGCTGGGGCCAGAGGCAGCAGCAGCCAGAAGGAGCTGCCGCCACCTAGGCTGCTTAGAAACACAGGGTGGGCCAGGGTCGGGCACTGTTGGCAGTGGTGCATGGGCTCCAGACTGTTGTGGGGTTGGTGGTGGGGGTGGGGAGAGGTGTGTTGAACTCCCCAGAACTGCCTACGGGGCTTGTGGCCCCAAAATAATTGTCCACCCCAGTACAGACCATGGCATTTAAATATATAGATATTTTACACAATTTTACTCTTCTGAATGCTTCCACAAATAGCCAAACAGGACATGAGATTCCCACAACAGTGATCTAAAACTAAATTAAAAATTTCTACTGCACTGAAATGATCATGTTAAAATACAGGCAACCCCTGCTTAATGCTGTTTCACTTAGTGCTATTTTGCTATAAAACTCATTTGACATTGACACCTGATTTCACTTGGCGAGTTTCGTTATAATGCTCACAGCCACCATCTTGGGTCATTAAAAACAAGTGCAGTCACAATCTTGGGTCATCAAATACTTTTGGTTTCGGGTAATGCTCATTTCACTTAACACTCAGTTTTTAAGGAGCCAATTAAGAGTGCTAAGCAGGGGCTGCCTGTAAATCTATTTTCCATTAACTGTATTGCACTGCAGTTGGTAAAACTGCTTGTACCCAAACTATTTAAAGTGGAAGTGAGACACCATGGGCTAGGACTGAAAGATCCATTAGGCAAAGAAGGCCTACTTCTCTTGCTCAATATCTGGTAGATGGAAAGGACAAAAAAGTGGGGCACGGACAGGTCAAAGAAAAAAAATCCCAGAACACATAGCAGTAGAAAATTAAGAGACTTCACAAAAAATAATTAAGAAAAGCTATGTAGAAAATACTTGAGAACATATTATTTGGACAACCTATGACTGTTTTAAGTGAGGCTGACTGAAATAACATTTACATGGCAGTTATTAAAAGTAATACAAAGAATATAAAACCATTCACATGAAACTATTTATACATCTATAATCCCATACCAACCATTCTTTAGGGTACTTACATCATCACCAGAGAAATACTGATCTATGATTTCAAACGCTAGTTTGTAAATGTCCTCATTCTCATGTTGTTGCAAGGCTTCAATTTTCTCTAATCCTGGCCGCATGAAAATAGAAAAAAAGAGGTTAAATTGTGTTTAACTGAAGTTAGTTATTTATTACCTACATTAAGTTAGCCGCTTATATATATATGAAGGCAATAGTTTCTTAATGCCTAATTATTTTGCAGTGCATTGGAAACCAGAACAGGCCAAGATGCAGCCTTGTTTATAAATATGAACCAGACTGTTCTATAAAGTACCCATCTTCACCTTGAGAACAAAGCTAGGACTGGTGGAATTTACAGGTCTCACCATGCCCAGGGTTTTCACATAAAAGTCTCTTATGAAAAGTAAGGGCTATTGTGCTCCACTCTATATGTAAGTTAGTTAAAGCCCAGTGAAGCAAAAGCTGTGCACTATGTACCCTCTGTCTCAAACAGGCTTTGTACATATGTAGACATACTAAAAAAAGCAGTTTCATTTATGAGTAGAGCAGAGTAAGATAGCAAACAAGATGGCAAATGTAAATACCTATAGATGTTTAATACGCTGGCTCCTATTTAAAGCAATATATGTGTATATTTGGAAAGATATGTCCTTTAACTTCTAGCAACATGACTTGCCATATTATCCAAATTGTGGGTATGCCTTTGAACTGGGTCTTGCTAGATCTAAGCCCAGCTTCCCATCCTATTTTGTACTGTAGGAAACCATAACACTGACACTTATTTCACTGCAAATGACATGCTGAAACCAGGAGTTTACTGCAGGAACTGCATGTAGTAGTTGGATAAGAGAAAACCCTTATTAAAACTAAGAATCTGAAAGATACAAACCAATACAAAAAGCTACTACTGAAAAGCATTGTCCTGTAAAACATCCTCCACAGTGAAAGTTCACTAAAGAAGTTATTATGATAAACAGATAAAAGCCACAATAACTAAAGTACTTTATTTATGGTCTCTCCTTCTGAAAGTCTCATTGAAATACTGTGCAACTACCAACTGCTGGTGTTATGCTGTATATTTTAATGACCTTGAGTATTATATTGGTTCTTAAACAGGAAGACGCAGGAAACCTTACCTCCACATTCTTCTATTATTTCAGCTATTGTGCTAGCTTCATCGCCAGCCATTATGAGTATGTTTTTCAGACCATCTAGGACCACCTGTACCACTTGGGAATCTTTTACTGACAGTAAGTTACAGAATGGTGGGATTACGTTCTGCTGCACAAGGTATTCAACCTAAACAGTGAGAAAATGCCTTCAGAATTATACACGCTTCATCTTTACAAATGGCTATACATACGATACTTCAATGACAACCTGAAATCCAGCCATACGTACCTGATCTTTTCTTCCACTTATTGTCAAATTGCTAATTGCCCAAGCAGCTTCTTTTTGCGTTCCAAAGTCCCCCTGACAGGTAAAATTGATAGCTCATTAAAATTAGCAAGAAAACAGCTGTAAAGCTGATTAAACCTATAGAGTCCCATCTCAGATTTATAAAAGGATGATGACGAGCTTGCATAAGTTTGACTGACCTTAGCCAACTGGTGTATGATCATAGGGATTAGTCCAGCATCTATTACAGCTTGCACTTGTTGCTGGTTTCCTGCTGTGATATTGGAAAGGAACCAAACTGCTTCCTGCAATCACATGACAGAGAAACCACCTTCCTTTAAAATAACCTAATTCTTTACAGATATCTGAAAAGCACTACATAGAAGCTGCTATAACACAAAATAAAGCCTTTAAAATAAGTCCTGCAATTCTTCACGAGTCTAATTCTATCAAATATTCCTTGCTTTAGAAAAATGTATTCCCTGGAGGGGAGAAGCATTCCTCAGTGAAGTTTGGGGAAAAAAAGGCTCCTGTGATCGTAATTACAACTCTGGGGAAAAGACAGGGGGAGGGGAAGAGAGAAGCCTTCAAATAATACCTCAAGTACCAAAAAAGCCTTACTAATCAGGGCTATCTGCTTGTCTTACCCCATGTGTTAAAGCCTCCAGCTTCTCCCTAGTCAGCTTTCTATGATGCAGTTAAGTACTTTCAACAAAATTCTGCAGCACAGTAAAAGCCAGATATAAGGATCAATGTAAAATTAGATTCATTTTAAACAATTAATTAGGGAAATATTCATTGGCCCAAATGCTCATTTACATTAAGATTTGCTACATATCTGAGATTACATTTGATTAGTGGTATGAAGGGACTTCCACATGAGAAGAGACTAAAAAGGCTGGGCCAATTCAGTTTAGAAAAGAAATGCTTGAGGCAGGGACATAGGCAACACGTAGGGGGTATATGTGCACCCCCTGGAAGTGCCAGCCACGAAACTGGAGTGCAGGCTCAGGGGACACCAGTTGCCCATGGGCAGGGACATGATAGGAGTTTACAAAATATTAAATAGTAAAGAGAAAGTAAAAAAGAATTTATTATTTACCATCTCTCACATCAAAAGAATTGCAAGGTACTTAGTTTTAAACTAACAAAAAGGAAGTTCTTTTTCACGTAGCATGTAATTGAAGTGTGGAACTCACTGCCACCAGATGCTGCAGAAGCTGACAGTTTAGCCAGATTCAAAGGGGACTGAACAAGTTCTTGGAGGCAAGGTCCATCAGTAACTAATGAGCATGGGAGTTAGGGGTACAGCCCCTGAATCAGAACTTCCTAGACCTTCAATGCTGGAGGCTGCAAGTGGAAAAGGAATGGTGGAAAAAACCCTGGTCATACCAAGTTCACTCTCCTTTTCAGCATCCACTCTCTGCCACTGTGTAACACAGGATAGTGGGCAAGATGGACCTATGATCTGACCCAATAAATGGCAGTTCTTATGTTCACTTGCTTTATGCCCCCTGCCTACTACCAATTAGCGTAAATGAGACTATGGCTACGGCTATTTTTGTAATTAATGACAGGAGTACTAGAATTCTGGAATCTAAATACCTTGGTACAGCATTCATATCAAAGCTGTCAGGAGCTACATCGTCATACATATTTTTCACTGAGGTTCAAGTGAGATTTTAAACTGATTTTGTACACTGTAAGAGATCAACTTGAGATTAAAAGCTTCGTGGTAGTCTTCTGCACTCGTGCAAAGAAAATCTGGGTTTAGTTTCCATTCTCATCCTACCCCAAGGAGAACTGCTGATGCGGTTCATTTAAGACCCTTCACTTAGAAGATAGGCATGACTTGGTGTTCCTTTATAGCAGTCTTTTTTAGGTGAATCAGCAGTATAACTTTCATCACCTGAAGGAATTTATATAGTTCTTGGTTAGAAAAAAGGGGATATGTGGGAAGAAACTCCCAAGATGGGATTCAGAAAACTTCTCTGGTCTTCTATAAATGGCAAAAATTCAAAGAGTCAGTCAAGTCAGTCAAATAATGAATTGTAAAAATGTAATGGTCTTCATTTTAAAAGGGACAGTATATTCTAGGTTTCACCTCTTCAGAATTATCAACTGCTCAGGGTAATCACAGTAATTAAAAATGGAAGCTAGGCACTCACTTAAGTAAAAACAAACAAACTGTTACGGCATTTAAAAAAAAAAAAAAGCATGACAGCTCCTTTCCAGGTTCAGAAAGGGTAGACAGGAAGAAGTGGCCAAACAACTGCAGCAAAAGGTCAAAAGGAGGTCCACAGCTCCCTGCAACTGGAAAAGGCTATTGGAAGTCCAGGGCAGTCACAATGCAGATGAACTGAACAGGAGACGAAGCATGTGTCCTAAAGATATGTAGGCAAGGGAGACCAGAAGCTGCTTCTCCATCCCCCACTTCGGAGTGGGAGGAATCTCAGTGAGCACAAAGAATCCCAATATAGCTCCATGACAGGGAAAAGGCTCTGACCACTTCCTCCCTCTAGCACTCAAACCTCTCCTGGAGCAGGGAGCCCCCCTACTAACACACAACTGGGAGAAGATGGAAGTAGTAGTGCAGGCTGTGTCAATCCCAGCTCCTTTCCAAGCACAGGAATCCACCTTCCTCTATGTTATTTTGGCCACTGGACATACGAGCACCCCTGTTCTCGTCTCAGAATAGTGCGTGACCATCCTGAAGGCAGGATTATTAATGGAAGGCTGAGCAGCTTCAAATTTTACCCTTAAAATTAATTTGAATCAAGCTAATCCTGCTCTCCAGTAGTTGGAGGTTCTGCCTGCCACATACTACAAAAGAATCTTGCTTCATTAATCTAAAAGGCGAAGATGGAAAGACAGAAAAGAAACTAAAAGACAGAATATACCTTGTTTATCTTCTCTTTTGGATGCGTCAGGAGATTTGGGAAGTGAGACAGAACATCACAGTTGAGAACAACTTGTGTCTGTTCATCCGTACCAGTTACTATGTTGCCTACTGCTCTCAGGGCTGCTGTCTACATTTGAAGGAAAAAAAACAATGTAATTATTACAGATATTGTCACTACTTGTGCTCATATAAGGACAATTCCAAAAAAGAGTATCCCTTTATAAAATTTGGTATTTTGTTTTCCTACTATACTCAGAAATTCACAGAAGATAAGCAGAGGTGGAGTTCCTGCACAACCACCCATTCCCAAAGTGAAAGAGCAGGGTCCAGTGTTTTCCTGAATTAAAGCATTCCAATTGAAGTCAAAATGCCACAGGTAGAAAGTCAATAAATTACAACAAAAGGAGAAAAGACCACAGTTAATTCACAGGTCTGATTTGACTTGCATGAAACAATGCTATGTTTGGTCCATATTTCCCTTGGTTGCCACTTCTCAATTCAGGTCTGTACTACAGCAAGAGAAGACTTTTTTTTTAAATTTCTACTGAGCAGACTAAAGTTGCTTTCAAAGTGGACTTTAGTTTTCTATGCTTTGGCCCGGTAACACCTTAGAGTTGACATGATGTATAAAAAAATCATTTTCATTAAATGAATTTGCTTGACAAATCTCAAGAGTCAAATTTCAAAGTATTACCTAAGTAAACATGACAAATATACAAATAGCATAGCAAATAAGTAATTTTGTGCTATTTGCTATGGCTTCAGAGTACTCACTTATGGCCTAGCTTCTAGTTTTCCTGTTTTTGAAGCTGGCAAGAATTCATCAGTTTTCTTACCTAAATACCAACTTTAGTAAAAGAGTATGGCACCTGACAATTTATTTTCATACTCAAAAGGTCCCAAAATAATAATTCTGATTTCCTTTAATTAAATATTAGTATACATAGCAGTTACCTTTGCCCCTATACACTTGGGACTACAGGCACCAAATAACTGAAGCTAAAGAATTAAAAAAAAAAAAAAAA
>NW_017729032.1:63765057-63783479 GCF_001723915.1 Gavialis gangeticus | reverse complement strand
AAAAAAAAAAAAAAAATCAACAATACCTTCTTATAGTGAAATAATAGATGAAAAATAGCACTTCAGATAGCCTGGTTCTGATACACCACATCTTTCAAACCATAATAGATTAGTACATACTTTAGAGATTGTATTATATTTGTCACAGTGAGGAAAATAAAAAGTATCATTTTTGTCAATATGTCCCATCTCTAACATGCAACTTCATGATTATATACTTATTTTCCAGATATTTGAAACTCTCTTCTGAAACATAAAGAAGATTTTTGTTTGGTTTTTCTCAATCTGATAATTTGAATAGATTAATTGAAAACAACTGGAGTTTCATCTAAGACTGGAATGCTCAAAAAAGAATGAATACAAGTAGGAGGAAAAGTTTGCAAACTAAGGAAAAGCTGAATCTCAGAATATCACGGGCTTCCTTTTCTGAGGGAAAAGAGCCTGACAGCAAAGGGAGATTATTAAGGAAAAAAGGCTAATTTTCTTAAAGCTAATTAAGGAGAAAGTTCATTACTGTCATCTTTTAACAAAATACAAAACATGTAAGAAAGAGAAAGAAACATCAAACTTGGAAAAAAAACCCTAAATTTATACAGTTTATAAAAAAGACTAAATAAAAGCATGAGGATCTAGAACAAAGCTTAATGTTAAACACATTTTAAATTATGAAAAATAAATGTTATTTATGTTTTTATTATTCTTGACATCACAAAATGTACATCTGACAAGGACTCAAGAGAAATCAAATATACATTTTAGTAGATACAATTTCATTGCCATATCATCTTCTTTAAGTTCATGCAAGGTAGTATGTGACTGTCTTCCCTGGACAAAAGGGATGGGCTTTCTAGATATTTTAACCAACATGTGTTAAAAACTTAGTTCATGCTAGGAATATTTAAAATTTGTTGGCCAATAAGAATTAGCCTTCAGAGGAAGTCTAGGGTTGATTCCCACCCACACTTTAAAAAAAAAAAAAATGCAAACTTCCCCATCCGCACTGGAACTAAAATATTTCAAAATAACTATTTCCTAGTCCAGGTGAAGGGTTTGTGGTTTGTTTTTATCTGTAGATAATCTACTTGTAAATTCTAATTTAAATGTTCAGCAAATGTTTGTTTTAGGACCCATGCCATTTGGTAAATAACTTAAAGAAATATTCCAATGCAAAAGAAAACAGACTCACTTGAACTTTAACCTCTTGATGGCTCAGAAGAGGAACTAGAAAAGGTACAACACCTGAATCGATCACCATCTGTATCTGTTCATTACCACCATCTGTTAGGTAGGACAAAGCCCAAACAGTGTCCACGAGAATCTATATATTGAAAAAAACAAAATTCAGAGAGTGGCAAGATCACAATTGTATATATTCTAATTAATGATCAATGGTCCACATACCCCTTTGAAAACAGAAGAACATGCAATTTGCTCCAAAGAGCTCAACAATACAAGAGACAATCAATAAAATGGTAGCAACTGTAATTGTGAAATAGATAATCATTTGCCCCACTACATGAGTTTCCAAGTTCTTCATGTACCCTTCCTCCCCCGCTCCCCTCTTTTTTTAAAACTAAAAATACTTTTAAGGGTAGTTCCAGAACTGCAGTAATACTATCTTGATCAAATTTCATCAGCACAAGATGAGAAGAGTTGGGCTTGGTCAGCAGGGCTGGCCTACAATTTTTGAGGCCCCCTGCAAGAAATAGGTTTGAGACCCCTGCCCCAAAGAAGCTGGCAGCAGGGTTGGCAAGCAGCCAAAGAAGCCAGCAGTGGTGGTGGGGGGTAGGGAGCAGCCGGACACAGGAGTCCCCTTAGCTGTGGGGGCCCCCTGCAGCAGCAGGTTTCGCAGTATTGGACCAGTCCTGTTGGTCAGTATCTTTGTGGCTAACCACCAAGAAAAATACAGATGAAAGAAGAGCATGCGATTCTGCAGGCAGATATTGAGACAGTACTGAACTGTTCCCCCAATACTGCTAAAATTGCTAATATACATGCTCTCCTTTGATTACAAAAGTCGACTTGTAATCTTATTAGGATATACCTACGTAGTGCTAACAGGAATCTAGTTATATATAACTAGTTATGATTCCTGCCTGATGTTTGGTAGCTGCTATCTGTGTCAAAGTGCAAACTCTGTTGTGAATGCAGAGCTTTGTTGCCTTTTCTGCTATCTTTTGTTTGCATTCTGAAAGAAGCCCACAGGAGGTAAAGGGTGGAATTCTTGCACCTGGCACAGAGCTCAGAGGGTTGTCAAGCTTTGATGATCATCTATTCAAATGGAGACCCCCTGAACAAAGGGACAGCTACAATCCAGTGCAAACTAACTCTAAGTTTAAAACCAAGAGGGCTGGTGACTCCTAGATAACCTAACAAGGGTGATCCCAGGGTCTCTAGACAAAAGGGGCTAGAGATTATAAAGAAAGGATTCACATCAAGTATTTGAGAAAGGGAGAAGGGATCAGAAGCAAAAAGCTGACTGCAGGAATGAGGCAGTCAATCATTCAGAGAAGCTGTGAGTCGCAGGCTGGAAATTCTGGACTCCAAAGAATCTCTGACTAAAAGCCAAAGAATACTTGAGAAAGGCGAGGACTCTGATGTAGGTAAATGCATACAAACCTCTATATTTCTTGTGCTAGGTAAAAGTGAGACACTGTTTATTTGGAACCGTTACAGAGGGTGCCCATCTGCTTCCATGTCTGTAACTGTAAACGGGGACCACAAATAAGTTCAGAGCCTAAGGAAAAGCATGTGTAAACTACTGAAGAAATTGCATCACTGACTCATAATATCCTGGTCCCACAAAGGAGTTATGAAGAAAGCAAGCCTGTGCCCATGCTGCAGTGTATGAAGACCATGGAAGTTTAAGAGTGCACTAGACAGAGCTGTGGTACCCAGGCACAGCAGTCTGTTGAGTGTCCAGTCTCAGGAGCTTTGTTAAGGTTGTGACATTATCCTTAGTTTTAAGTGCTGAGGACACCATGCTAATAAGATTCCAATCTAAGACTTTCTGAATCCTAGGTCCAGTACTAGTGTGTCACTTTCTGTTATAAACTGCCTTACATTATATTGTGCTGTTAAAAACAGCTGAAACATTCCATTTTAGAGACTACTAGATAGTAGTAGTATGTAAACTGAATCAGGTGTTTTCAATCTAAACCCTGGTCAAATACACATTGGACTCTTTCAGGATTAAAGATGCTTCGTAGTGGGGGGCAAGCCAGAAGCAATCCCCATAATTTAGGTTGATCAACATATTTCATTAACAGATTTTTCAACTAAGAAGCTGTCCTACAGCCATCATTTGCAATAGATCTTTAAAATTTGTCAGAGAAGCCTACAGGGTAGACAGGTATTTTTGGCCTGTCCCATGAAATTCCGTTTAGCTTTGGGCAAGTTATAAACTGTAAAGAACACCGCATGCAGTTTGGTGTCTACACCTCAAAAGGGTATAGAAGAATTAGAAAAGATACAAAGAAAGGCAACAAGGAAGATCAGAGGTTAGAAGGGCTTCTATATGAGACTAAAAAGACAGGACTTATCAGTTTAAACACGAGACCCTTGAGGAGCAGACATGAAAGTAGTTTCCAAAACAGTAAACGGTACACAAAAAGTAAATAGGGATGTGTTATTTATGATGCAGCTGCACAAAAGGAAAATGCGGTTTGGGGGTGCATCAACAGAGACATTAGGTACAAGACTACTTGGCACTAGTCAGGCCTTATCTAAAATATTGTGTAAAGTTTTGGGATCCACATTTTAAAGGGACATAGAGAAGCTGGAGAAGGTCCAGAGGTGGGCAATAAAGATTATACAACAAAAGCTGTGTTAACCGGCATTTTATTAGCTGGAAAACTCTATTAACCAGCATCCCAGGGATGCGGCAAAAGTGAAACCAGAAGTATCACTTCTGGGTTTTGCCACAACAAGCAGAATTTTTCTTTGCCACTTCTTCAGCCCACAGCCCAGGGCAAAGCAGCCTGCGCAGGGCCCCCCTCCCTGTCCCCTGGCACACTGAAGCCGGGGAGTGCACCGGACAATACACATTTGATTAACTGGAATATTTGATTAACCAGCATCCCCCATTCCCAGGAGATGCTGGATAACAGAGCTTTTACTGTAAAAGGCTTGGAAAGCAAGTAATCCAAGGAGAGGTTGAAGGTGCTATGCATTTTTTAGCTTGCGGGAAAAGTACTTAAGAGGGGACATGATAGCAGAAAGCATATCTTCTCTCTTGCTGCACAGAGGAGAACACAGACAAATGGCCTGAAGTTTCAGCAAAATAGTAAAGTTTTTCCTGATATCCAAACTAAACCTGTTAGATCAGTGAGGCAGTGGAATAGACTGCCTAGGGAAACAGTGAAAGTGTTCAAGGAGAGACTGGACAGTCATTGATTATGGAAGATATAGGCCAGGGTTAGGCAACCTGCAGCACAGGTGCCAGAGTGTGGCATGCAAAGGCATTTTGCTTGGCACATGTGCCTTGGGGCAGATAGCAGGAAAGGGTCCACGGCTACACAGCCACAACAAAGATTGGGCCCCTCAACTCCCCTGCCATCCACCCCTGGCACACCAACATCTCACAAGTCAAAGTTGTGGGTGTTTTTGGCACTCTGCCCAAAAATGCTGCCAATCCCTGATCTATGTTCTTTCCATGCTTCTGGTCTTTGTCAGCTGCTGCATGGGGCTGGAGGGAATTTCATTCCCTCCAGCCCCCTCAAATGCTACATGTATCAGAGTTTTTTTCTTTTTTAAAACCTTCCTCAAAAGCACTGGGTATTGGCTACAGCCAAGGCTGGGGCTTTTGACTGGGGTGTGCCAATGTTCCTGCTGGAACTTAAGCCTGAAGGGCTAGAGAGTCTTGCCCCTCCAGTCATGGTCAGCCTGGTTGCCATTATTTGGGGTTAGAAGCAATTTTTCTCTAAGCAATTTTTCTCAGGGTCAGATTGGTACAGGCTGTGGGGTTTTTCTCTTCCTCTGTAACAGGGGGTGGGGCATTCTTCCTACCTTTGCAATAGCAGGACATTGGTCACCCTGCTTTACCTGTGGCACATTAGGGTGTTATGTGTTGCATCCAAGCTGACTGTAGTTCTGCTAAGAGGTTTTTTATTATGTTTATTATTTAGCATATAATACAGTAATCACAAAGCAAAACGAAAAATATTCACAATTATGTCCAAATTTTGCAACCAGCTGATTGCCTTAGGTGTAGTATTGTGCAGATCCAATACAGTTCCATTAAACGACAAAGAGAACATTCAGAGGTGATGCGATTCAAAGTCTGAAAAAGGGTGCTGCAATTGCAGGTCAGTTCGGTGAACTAGTCCAGCCCTACCAATGTAACAGAAATCCACATCTGCCGTGTCCTGTACTGATTCAGTTTAGAGAAAACCAAAGATGTCTAGGGAGATCAAAACCAGCTGGTGTAATGGTGGGAGTTGTAACGATAATTTCTGTATTGGGGGGGAATTCAGCCAATCTTGCATCCAGGCATCTTGGAGGTTAAATAAGTCTTGCTCAAGTTGAACTGATGTTCTCCAAGTGGGATGTCTAGATTTAAATCTTGGAATTGGTGGGTTTAAGAGATCCTCATGTATATGCAGTTGCTAAAAGGTTAGATAATGGATTTGTATAGTTGGCTTTGATGGGGATGATCCTGCCTCAGGCAGGGGCTAGACTAGATGACCTCTCAAGGTCCCGTCCAGCCCTACTTCTCTTTGATTCTATGGATGTCTCAATACTAGAATTGGGGACGTGGGGGGGGGAAAAAAAAAATCAAACTATTAGATAGTAGGTTTAAAACTAATAAAAGGATGTTCTTTCACACTCCACATAATTCTGCACAAACCCTATTCACCTTCCTCCTCAGCATCCACACACTGCCACTGTGAGAGAGGAGGATCCTGGGCTAGATGGACCTATGGTCTGAATTAGCAAATGGCATTTATTTTCTTCTGTAAAGCCCTTAAATAAAGCCCTCTTACTGCCAGTTAAGCCTGCGCTACAGTGATGAAGGTCTGGTATTCAAATCCTGAAGAGGATGGCTAATAGGGGCTGTTACAGGTGTAAGAACAGGATCACCCAGATACTCACATAAAGGCAGGTTAAGTCCCAAAATTTTAGTTGCAGAAAAATCATGACTACCAGATGGGGAGCCTTATGATGTTTTGGCCCTATAGGGCACTTGAGGAACAGGAGACCTGGCTAACAGGCCCCCTTCACCCAGAAAGGTGTCTGAACCTGTATCTCTTCCTTCCAAGCAACAGAGCAGGGGCTAGGCTAAGGGGGCCAACCTGCAGTACACATGCCACGAGTGGCCCAGGCAGCTTCTGTGTGGGGCACACACAAGATCAGTGAAGGAACAAGCAGTACAGTGGCAGATCGGACAGGAAGCACAAAACAGAGCAGCAGACCAGGCAGGGGAAGGGGATTGGAGTGGCACTTGGGGAGGGTGCAGGACTCATGTGACGTGCCTACCAAAAATGTTGGCCACCACTGGGCTAGACATTACCCAGACCATTTTCCAGTTCTCCTTTCGAAGCATATCCACTGTTGCTAGCCTTGGCATTTTCAAGGAGCCTAGGCCAAGCTGCACAACTGTGGCTAAGCACAAGGCCCCAGAGCCAGGCCCTCTGCAGCACGCTGAGCTGGGACAGATGAGCTTCAGGATGGCACACTGACACCTTGGGCCCCTGCCAGCAGGGCTGCTCTGCCCCAGCAAAACGTGCTGCGGTCCCTGGTGCATGTGTAAATGCTGCACCTGGAAGCAATAAACTCTGGTGCACGCTGCACCAGAGTTTATTCAGGTACAATAGTATGTGTAGATGCATCCACTATCATTTTTATTGTGTGCGCTTAAATATACCCAGGTTAACAAAAAAACAAGATTATGTAAAGACAATTTTCATTTAATCTCTAAGGACTCCCCTTCCCTCCCCCCCCCCCCCCAAAAAAAAAAAAAAAAAATTTGTAAAAAAAAATTTTTTTTTACAAATTTTTTTTTTTTTTTTTGGGTATTGTAAAAAACAAAGAATGGCAAAAATTGGAAAAAAAAAAAAAAAAATTTGTAAAAAAAAATTTTTTTTTACAAATTTTTTTTTTTTTTTTTGGGTATTGTAAAAAACAAAGAATGGCAAAAATTGGAAAAAAAAAAAAAAAAATTTGTAAAAAAAAATTTTTTTTTTAACCACACAGCCCCCCCCCCCCCCCCCCCCCCCCCCAAAAAAAAATAATATACACACACACACACACACACAAGTGCCTAAAATGTAGGACAACACTTTCATTTTTACTTACATTTATATCTGTATGGTATATGAGAACACACAGTGCTGGCAAAATCTGGAAAAAAAAGTTCACAAAATTTAGTGCCATTTCTCCATTGCAGAAAAAGCCACTACTTGGACAATTACACTGATCTCCCCAGCTACTTATGAGAGCTGATGTTAAATTACCAATACATTAAGAATAAGCACAGAATTAATAAGTAAGTATCCCCAAATGCTTCATAAATTTCTAAGATTACTAGTTTACTTACATTCTGCTTCACTGAAAGTAATTTCATTTGAATAACTACTTGTATGTACAGAACCATGTTTGTAGTAGTCTCTTGTTTGGTGCAAGTCTGAAACTGCTGAATAAATAACTGCACAAGTAAACACATTCTACAGCTTTCAATTTTTTTGACAACTTTACTGTAATTCAGGTTAAAGATTAGGTAACCAGTATCCACTCTCATATGTAACAATTAAAATGAACAACCAGGCAGTGTCATACACATTTATGAAAGTTTTAGCTCATGTATCCACATGAAAGATTTAGCCCCTAACCCAAAATTAAGGTATAAAAGTTATCTGTGCCATTATAATTCTTTATTTACCTCCTGAACTGTCTCCATAGGCGGTGGAGGGTCTTTATTCCTGCAGAGATTTACTATGACCCATGTGACGTTCCGAAGGAAGGTGATGGGAATGGAGGGATTGATGAAGGACAGAAGAGGTTTGACAACTCCCAGTGATATGACATAATCTCTACACTGAGGACCATCACCTACAGAAATGAAAATTGTTTAAAAAAAAAATTACATTCAAGATGGGAAACCTTGAAATGTATGCAATGATTTAGGTTGGGATACTGAAATTCTATGTTTCCTCATCAGTAATCTGGTACCAAAAGTTGCTGTTAAATAAAATTATAGGAGGCACAAATTTATCCTACTAAAATTTCATATAGCAAGTGAAGCTACTAACTCTTCAAAAATAAGAATATAAGTATGTATTCTTGCCATGTGAAATATTATATTAAATTATAGCTTTTAGAGGAAACATAGTCTTATATGGTAATGCCAGTGTTCAAAAGTCAGATTAAAAAATTAAGTGGTCCCTGATTTAATTTCAGTTATTTTACAAATACAGTTAACACTTACCTATAATATTTCCAAGGGCCCAAACAGCTTGCTCACAAACATTCTGATGTGGTGAATGGAGTAGTCTCAAAAAGAGTGGTACTGCATCTATAGAATGAACAGATTGGACTAGCTTTAGTGGGACATGGTTGAAACAGTATGTAGTATTTTGGTCTGTTATTAAATATTTATACAGAGTATTAATAATTTAAATTTGTAATAGTGGCTGATAATTAAGATTAAAAAAATATTGATCTGACCACTATACACTTACAATCTACATCTGCAATACTGTATCTATCTAAAACTCTTAACATGTTTTATTCCAGACCTGAAGGAAATGCCACACCATGTAACCACTAACTTTGCTGCCCCACACAGTCAAAATCTCTCTGCCTTCTACAATACCAGCAATTTCAGTTGATATAAGTATGCATTACAAAGCAAGACAGTCAAGTTCCATCAGAGACCAATTGGCTATTAGTTGGTGATTAATTTTTTCAACAAACTGTGTTGCGTTTGAACAGATGACACAGGGATAAAAATAATCTATATCAGTAGTACTTCCCCTAAACTATCCTGTTTCCCCTCAACCAGCTCATTTCTTGAAGGGGAAGCTTATTTTCATTTGTTCACTATCTTACTTTATCTTATAGACCTGTTAAAGAAACTAAAAATCAACCAATATACTGATGAATAAGGTTGTATTTTACCCACTGTATTCTGTAAATCCTAAAATACTCAAGCTACGGAAATTAAGGTATATTTTTTACAGAATAATATGCAACAAAACTGTAAAAAAAAAAAAGGCACAATTACTATTGGTAATTTAATGAGATAATTGGAGGCCATGAATGAGCAAGATCAACGGAAAAATTGTACACACTTAAGATGAATTGCAAAGGAATTTGATAAAATTACCTAAAGATTAGTAACACAGCAGTATCCTTCAATAGGTAAGTTAAGAGGGTATTCAGCATATCAGCACTTAAAAACATTCCTTCTCGAGTGCCTGTGAAATTCAGTATCACTGATCCACAGCTCAACTACTCTGATGGAATATCCCCTGCATCCCTTTCTTGACAACCAAGACTACATTGTGGAACTTGACTGGAACACAGAGCCAATCTCCAGTAATTGGGGGGGCTTAAAGTAAAAAGTTCATATTAGATTCCACAACTTTGCCACATTCTGAGAAGGCAATGAAATATTTCATGTTAGCCTTCTCGTGATTAGAAAATTCAAAAAATGTATCCATAATTCTTCTATAAGAGCTAGAGGAAAAATAGCTTACTTTGACAGTACTACATTTTGGAAAAGAAAAATTAGCAGCAGAGGGGAACACCAAACATGCATAATGTCAAAAGCATCTAGACATCATGTCTTGCTCTTTTTGTAAGAAAAAGAATCACTGTACTTTTTCTGCTCAACATGACAAAGGAATATAGTCTCGTGGGGTAATTTGTGTAACGACAATTGCGTGGAAAAACTGTTTAACCTCAAGCGACATGAGAACTGTAGACACGATCTTCAGATTTTGCTGTTTCTCTGCAATTCTGACTTCAATCTGCAAGTTAATGCAGATTTAAAAAGTTAACTTCATACATCTAGTACTGGCTGTTCTGAAAGTATTTTGCAAAACTGAATTAAGAGGGCAGCTACAATCTGTCTTCTAGTTGAACAATAACCTGAACATGTGAGATTCACCATTTAAATGTTAAAATTAAAACATGAAGAGTTTTTCTGTAAAATTCAAAATTAAGGCTGATTCATGATCCACCAAAGTCAATGGGAGAACTTCCACTGATTTCCATGGGCTTTGGATTAGGTACATAATGCAAATAATTGTGCAGTAAAATACAGCTGTGCAAAAAGTTAAAAATCAAACTATCAGCAATAAGCTTTCAACATCAACCAGGGGTGCAACCACACAAGAACTGCAGAGAGGGGAACCCTCACCTCAGTTGAAAGTTTAAAGTATATCCTATTTACTTAATCTGGTACTTGCTTCATATGGGTTTGCTCTTGGACCTCTAAACGGCCAACTACCATACAGCTAGCCTACAGGACAAAATCCTTGATATCCCATTTGTGAAGGAGAGCCTGCTAAGACTATCTATTCAAGTATTCTTAAGACCCAGAAGGTGCATTGCTGCCAGATGTCTGGTGATAAATAAGGTTCCTGGTCTTCCCTGATAAAAAGTCACAAACTCTGATAAAAAAAATTGTAAATTCTCTGATAAACCCCCCAAAATCTGTGATTAAAATGAATGGCCACTATAAATATAGGTATCAGTTGAACACAATGTTTTCTTGATATATTTATAATTTTAAAGCAATTTGGAAGCCTACCAGTGTCTCAATCACTATAATAAAATAAACTCTAAATACCTATACATTTTGGTATTTGATTTTGGGTTTTTGCTTTGTTTTTTTTTTTATCATGGGAAGTCAGAGCTCTCCCTGCCTCCTTAGCTCAGAGAACGCAGGTCCAGGCTTGGCCTTGGGTGGGGGGTGGGGCTGGCTCCCCTAGAGATGTGTGCGGGACAGGGACAGGCTGCCCACTGCAGGCTTGGGCTCCCTTCCCTGCTGCCCTACCCCAGAGCCTCTTCAGCTCAGGGGATGCAACCCAGCGCTGCAGGGCACAGCTGGGCTGAATGAGAAAGCTGCTTGCTACTGCAAGCTCCATGCTGCCTTGGAGAGGTGTCCCCTACCTGCACAGCAGCAGTGGGGGCAGAGGCACAGGGTTATGCTCCTTGCTGTGGCAGCATGGGCAGGTGACACCTTGCCAGGGCAGCCCAGAGCTTGCAGCAGTAAGCAGCTTCCCTTGTGTGGCCCGCAATCTTGTGTTGCACCTGCTGGGCTGAGGCCCTGGCAGATGGCTGCCGGGCAGGGAGCCCAAGTCTGTGCCTGCTCTGCACACAGATCTGGAGGGCATGGGTTCCCCTGGGCCCCCCCAAGAGTGCACAGTGGCCAGAAGCCAGGCCCACCCTGCTCCCTACTGGGGCCCTTCATTCCCGCCCTGGGCCCCAAGCCCTATGTACCACCTAGCTGGGCAGCAGCCCCAGTCCTGCCCAACTCCCTCCCTCCCTGAGGGCCTCAATTCCCCTCCCGCACTTACCTGAGGGAGCTGCTCTCCAGGCTGCCTGGTGGCCACGTGAATATACATGCACATGGCACCCCCTGCCTTACTGTCCTCCTCCTGCTCCCCCCAGTCCCTTGCAACCTGAAACTCTGCCAGCCTGCAGAGAACTGTTTGGAAAAGTGCAAAATCCACGGGTTTCTCTGTTAAAATGAGAAATCCGTGTTTTCTTTGGGTAAAGGGGAAAATCCACATTTTTCTCCATTTTCTGGTTAGAGATGGAAAACCCAGATCCCTGGTGATAAAGACACCAATTCCAGATGATGAATGCATTTTTGTACATTTTTCCTACTTGTTATAAAAATTGGTTGCAGTAGTGTTCATCATAAACTGCATATGATGCCCTGTAATGATGAAGAGATGCTTGACAAACCCTGTGGACCGCACTGAGTTTCTAGATATTTAAAATGTAGCTTCTCTTCAGGATGACCCCTTCAAGATCCATATTCTGCACATGAAGGCTGTTTGCTAATGCCCCCCAACTTGATAAATGATGGCTGTGATGAAATAACTCTCTCCTGCCCCCAGCAGATGCTGAAGAACAGACCTGATAAGCAGGTGAACAGATAACTTCCGTATCCAGGTGTTCTCCCAGAGAAGAGACAGATTCTAACCACATATGCCTGCTTCCAAAATCTAATCTAGTAAGTAACATCAAACAGATGGAAGAGGTCACATGATCCAGGATGGACAGGCAAATTGCTGAAATTGCCCCTGAGCTCTATGAGGAGGTCCTGCCAGGACTGCAAACAATCAGTCTTGAGAAAGGTAGGCTGTGGCTGAAACAATTTACAACAGCCTTCATGAAATCCAGTCATGGACTGGGGCTATTTCAATTTCTGGGAGCTCACTGTGATGTCCAGGATGTGGAACAAGCACAGAATAGTTCAAAGCATCCTTATCTTTTGCTAGCTAGTTGTCTATATAAGACAACCTTCAGGGATGGGTTGCTACCGTCATCACAAGGACCTTGGTGAAGGTGTTGAGGACCACTGGCAGTCCAAATGGGAAGACATTATAGTTCTGACTTACCATGAACTGGAGATATTATATGTCTAAAGATGTGATGACTGTATGAAAGGACACATTCTTAAGGTCAAGAGAGGTGAATCAATTCCAGGACAAGGGATCATGGGGGCCAACAAAGCCATCTTAAAGTTGAGCTTGGAGCTAGAAGAGCTCAATCTATGCTCAAGTGCTATCCTCCTTTGGTTTTTGGGATCAGAGTAATGAGCACAGAATTCAATTCTGTTTTGCTGTATAGCAGTTCCTTCTATGGCATCCAAAGTTATGAAGCAGGCTTCTTGCTGAAGCAAAATCTCATTAGATGAGGCCCTGAAAAAGGATGGGAAGGAGTCTGGAGTAGGTACCATGCTGAACCAGATTGTATAAAACAGCCACAATGTGCATCTAAGACTCACTAACCTGCCATGATATGGTCTCAGGCATGCTGGAACAGGGCCAAGCAGAGCTAAACAAAAAAGAAGAGAGAAAAGGAATCATGGGGAATGGACTGCCCCTCTTGATCATCTAGTACAGGTTTTCTCTACTGCTTAGAAAATGGTGAGTGGAAGAAGGTGATGATGAAGGACACTGCCTTTTGTGAAAGTGCTGGCTCACTCTCAGGTGCCCTGATACAGAAAGGGCAGAGCAGAAGGCAAATGCTGAGGTGATCTCTAGCTGAAAAGGCTGGTATGTATACTTCTTCTCTGAGGTCAATGCATAAACCCCCAAAGACTGGAAGATAGCCCTAGAGGACATACAGTTTCTCTTGGAACTGAAAAACTCTGCCATTCTAGCATATTCTAAAACTCCTTTGGGGAACTAGAGCCATATAGCCAGAAAGACTGCCTACTGACATTTACTGTGGCCAGTACTCAAGTGCAGGTGGCAGCTGCTTCTAGTGCAGTTTGTAGGGAAATTCTGTAAAACAAGCTATTTCCCTATAAAGAACACAGTAAAGACTTCCCCAGAATTGGAGGCAACCTCTTAACAAAGACTGCTAACCAAACAAATTCTGAAGTTATATTGGCTTATAGGTGCCTGACAACTAACTACCTTGAATTGCAGACTAGCAGAGGAATAAAACTTCATCCCAAGCAAGTACTACAAAATTCTCACCTTCTCATTACCTGCAGCTATAATTAGGGAAGACAGCACGTGTGTGTAGAAATATTCTGAACCTCTGAAAGGAAACTGATACCATCAGTCAAAATTCTGCATGACTGGGGCAAAGGAGACCAATATTTGCCATACTAGCCTGGCTGGATCCTCACTGGTGGGAAGAGTGGCTTTGTTAGATGTAGACCAATGCAAAACATCCACCAGGCTATGTGAAGAGCCAATCTCTTTCAATGGAATCCCCAAAGCTTGTGCCACCATCCCTTGTGAGGTCCTGAAAACCACTGAAGAGGTCCACTTCCAGTGCAAAAAGAGCGATGACTATCCCTTCAGTAGAGGAAGGTGATGGCGATTTAAGATCAGGAAACTCTTCCACTCCAGAAGCTAGTTCTGGAGAGTGCTCCTAGCTCCAGGGAGACAAAACCTCAGGTCTGAAGAGAGGGCCTGTGATTCTGAGATGGACTACTGCCATCTGTTCTTTGAGTGAGGGACAAAGCCAGGAAGGTCCCTACAGCCACTAGACCAAAACTCATGACATGACAGGGGAATCCAGGGGTCCAATTCTTCTTTCCAAGGGAGTTCCAAAGCCCAATCAGGATGGCAAGGGAGGTAGTCTATTAGAATCAAACTCTTCTGAAGTTTCAGACATGAAGATTTCAACTGATGGTTCCCACTGACAGATCCAGGATCAGTACCTGTGAGGCTAAGAAATGCAGCAAAGACTGCCGTTAATGCTGACAATCAAACATAACATCATCACAGGAAACAGTGGACCAGAACAAGTGGCAGGGAGTTGTTGAGACGCTTTTTTTGTGGAATAACTGGCACCAAGGGCTCCAGCTGTGGTGCCAGAGTGTTGGTTTGATGACAGCTAAGTATTGGAGGAAAAGCAAAGTAAGGCCTTAAGCACTTAGCCTTATGCTTTCTAAGCACTGAAAATGTAGCTTTTCTGACACCAGGCAGGAATGCTGAAATGTACCACAGTCTTATCAGGATTAACATGTGGGCTTGCAAACCTCAGAGGAGTGAGATGAGGGCAAAACAAATCCTCCTCAAGGTGTCCCAGGCCCAGGGTCTCTCCTAGAACCATCACTGACCCTGCAACTCCCTGGAAGATGATCTTCTCAAAAGGGAATTTACATCTCTGGACAGTCTGCACCCAAATAAGTCCAACCTTCCAGGGTCAGAAGCCAACCCAGAGATAAACCTGGAGTCTAGTCAGTCTTCCAAAGCCCAAGAGAAAATGATAAATGTGCAAAGAGCTCATTTCCCATATAAAATAAAAGTACTTAGTGGCCATGTGTACATGAGATGCTGACTACACTGTTGTTACTGCACAGTCATTTAATACTTGTATGAACAAGTACTGAATGACTGCACAGTAACCTGACTTACTGTCCAGTAGTATCAAGGAATGCCTTTTTTGTGATGCTGACTGTGCAGTAGCCTAATATTACTAAGCAGTAGCGCTGCATCATGGTTTTTGCCACATGACGCTGCTGTGCAGTCAGCATCTCATGTAGACAAGGCCAGTGTGTCCATAGTAAGCCCAAGCCTATCACAAGACAGACATATCTTGAAACTGAGCAGCTCAGATGAAGTTATGCCAACCATTGGAAGAAGGACAAAAAAAAAAGCCTCACTCAGAGAAACCATGTGGTATAGACTAGCAAAGTTTCAGGCCTTACTGAAAAATGGCAGATACAAACAAAAAGAAAGAGAAAAGTCAACTAGAAAAGTTATAAAAGCAAAAGGGAGAAGAAAAGAACAGGTAAGTTTTCAATAACAGCCATAAACCAAGCCTGTGGTCTGGAATACACTGCAGAACCTCACCTGTTTCAGCCAAGGCAGCTGAGAGGAGAACTGAGGAGCAGGAAATGTTCACTGCCCTTTATTCAGGAGTGAGCAAAATATGGCCCTCCGGCTGGATCTAGCCAACTTATTGGATTTGGCCTGTGGCTCTACATAGGGCCAAGACCCACCCACTCCTGCCTGGGGCACCCTGCACCACTCATCCCCACTGGGATAACATGCACAGCTTCCCTGGGGCTGCTCCTGGGGCAGCTGCAGCCACCCAAATACTCCTCTGTTCCCTGCACGTCCAGCAGCAACTCCTTCTGGCCTTGCTGCATAGCCAAATAGCAATGGCAGCTATGGGGACGTGTGCCAGGCACCACCACCTAACCAGGTTTCTGCTCATTATACTGGGTGGCTGAGTGGGTGGAAGGCAGCTGGTACTGGAGCCCAACATGCTAGGACATAAGCCACCCAAGCTGCAGCTTCCCTTCTGCATGGCTAGATGCAAGTTGCCTGGCGTATGTCCCCATGGCTTCCCTGTGCTGCCTGAAGCACTACAGCAGGAGGAGGAAAAGCCACTAGGGGTGGGGGAAACCAAGCAATACCTGGACAGCTGCAGCCACTAGGAGCAGTCCCGCTAGGAAGTTGTGCTCACTGGCTGGGGCCAGGGTGGGCAGGAACATGGTGTGGGCTGCCCTGGGTGGGGACTGGACCCATGCAGAGCACCATGGGCTGGATGGGAAGGCACAGACTGTTCCTGCACCACACAGCCTGGACAAGCTCTGCTGCATGCACTCCCTCCCCTCCCCGACCCTTGGCCAGCTCCGGGGACCTGGAGTGTGGGCAACTCTCTGCACAGGTACATATCCACCCCATATGCCACCCACCCCCCATCACACATAATATACAATATACAAGAGTAAGACGTTATATGGAACTATTTAATTGCCTCTGTGTGTGTGTGTGTGTGTGTGTGTGTGTGTGTGTGTGTACACATACATATACATATATATATATATATATACACACACACACACACACACACACACACACACACACACACACATATACATACATATACACATACATACATACATATACACACACAAGTGCTCGCGCGTGCGCGCTCACACACACACACACACACACACTACTAAAAGAACATAAGGACAAAAATATTTTATGAAATAAAATTAAAGTTATAATAGATGTCTGATTTTTAGTATGATTTGTTTTCATCTGTAATTTGTTAAAATATCTTCTGAAAAAAAAAAAGTTGTGCACGCAGCCCTCAACAGCTCACCAAAATTCATTAAGTTGCCCTCTAGCCAAAACAACAGCCCACCCAGGCTTTATGACCTTGACACAGATCATGAGGAGAGAGGAAGGTGCATACATGCTGTATGGGTATTGACATGGTAAAATGTCAGAGGTGCATATGCACCCACAACGGAATACACACATGGACAAGTACTCAAAGAACTGCTCATCGAGCCTCTTGGTTCCAGTCATATGAAGAACACTAGCACTTCATTTAGGAAATCAACCAAAGAATGACAAAGAATCGACACTTTCTATGATACAGTATAACTTGAATCCAGTAAGGAAAGAAAAGATGGTAACAATTCAAGCCAGAATTTCTTCATTTTAAATAATTGCTGGCAAATAGCTTCTTAGTTACAAAAAATAGCCAGATCTCTGGTAGAAAGATGCTAGAAATAATAATTTATTCTTCAGTAGTTTTAATATAAAAACTTTATATTCAAAGGGTGTCTTTTCTTTCATCACTGCATGACACGCTTGAAGAATAAGCAACTTTTATTACTTACTAGACTGTACCACAGCTTGGGTCTGTGCAGAAGTGCCTGATGCTATGTTAGTCAACGCCCATGCAGCTTCAAACTGTAACGAAGAACTGTAAACAACAAAAAACAACAATTTTAAAGAGTCAAGAGGTAATCTTAAATGTGTTCTGTAGATTTACAAGTTTACTTCTATTGCTATTACTTGTAAATGCTTACAGTACACTATGCTGCATGATTTTCAAGTGAGAATAGTCTGCAGAGATTTCAGAGGAACTGCAGAAATTTAGGGGAACAAGAATGAAGAAAAACAAGTACAAATTTTATATAAAACTAGTCTTTTCTAGGGGGATAACCATTAGAAGATCAGAACTGAAAAAAAATAAAAATATTGTATTTCCTAAAGCCTTGTCAATTACAGAAGCTGACTGCTGCAACACACAAAACTGATTCAGGTGGGGTAGGGGGGAGGTGTCAAAAGTGCTAGCCACATCCCTCTCATGCGCCACTGGCTACAGAAACTGCTAGCACATAACTACATGAGCCCAATGTGCTTGGGAGGACCTTTGACTTTGATATACCAAGAAGTCCAGGTGCCCATCATATGAAGAGATGTCTAATTGACCAATGGAGCTACAGTGTATGTGTTCATTCCCAAACTCTGAAAGCATATCTTACATACCTTTTTAAACAACTGCAATTAGAGGTGCACTCATACAACAGTCCATATCGTATCAGCACCAATAAAAGGAAAATCGACATTATTGGTATTCGGCTTTTTTTGGCTGATGTGGCCAATAATGTTGCCAATAAATGCTGTGTGCATGCGCACAGCCTCAGCATGCACTCGGTCAGCCCAGCAGCTTGGAGAGCGGCATCTGGCTGGGAAGTTTGTTTGGGGGGAAGGGGCAGGGAGAAGGAAGGGGCATGGGAGGGAGGGGGTGCAGATTGAGGCTCCTGCAGTGTGGGAGAGTGTGGGGCTGGGGCAGGGGCAAGCACTGCCTATGCAGGGCAGGGTACAACACAGGATGAAGCTGTGAGAGGCCTGTCCAGGAGGGCAGATCTCACTGCTGCGTGCACATCCCCAGGGGAGGCATGGGGAGCATGTGCCCCCTGGATCTGCGTGCAAGGCAGGTGGGGCCATGGGCAACAGCAG
>NW_017729032.1:63755026-63764970 GCF_001723915.1 Gavialis gangeticus | reverse complement strand
CCATGGGCAACACCAGACTCTTCCTAGCCAGGGTGGGGGGGGCAGTGCTCAGGCTGGGCATCAGTGATGCTGGCAGAGGGGGCAACAGTGAATTTTGGGGTGGCTGTATCCCTCCCCCCTCCCCCTCTGCCATAGCCACCCCTCCTAGTGTTGCTGCCCACCCCAAGCACAGCTCCATGCCAGGTGCCCCACCACGAAGAAGCTGGTGCAGTTCCTGGCCCCAAGCACACAGTGGCAGTCTGCTCTCACCCTGCACACAGATCCAGGGGGTACATGACCCCCATGGACCCCCTGGGGTGCACACAGCAGTGGGATCTGCACCCCCCGGCTGAGCTGCTTGCAGCTCCATCCCAAACCCAGCCCTGGCTGAGCAGCACCTGCCGCACTCCCTCTCTCACTGCAGGGGCCTTGATCTGCCCCCACCACATTCCTTCCCCTCCCCCACCCAAACCACCGACAGACCTACTAGCCAGATACTGCTCTCCAAGCTGCTGGGCTGCATATCGACAAGTGGATTGGTATCCACCGACATGACTTGTTAATAATTGGCTATTGGTATTGGCTCATAAAATCTTTTAGTGCACCCATAACTGCAATGTTTCTCCTAAAAAGGTACATTTTGGTGCAACAACAACTATGCTTGTAACCCTAAAGATAAAACAAGACAACAGAACTCCATATAGTGCCTAGTTCAAGTAATCATTTGGTTTCACAATGAAGTTTCCCATTACCTTTACAAGAACTCAGGGTGCTGCCGCTGCAATGTTCAGGGAGCAAAAATGAGGAAAACCACTAAAACATCTGACCTCTGCTGCCCTTGTTAAGATCTCATGAATTCAGATTTCTTTCACTGAGGTCTAAGTTATACTGGTCTAGCTTCTACTTACCCCAGGTTATGAACATTCAGATAAACAGTTGCCACGAAGCACGGACAGGGAGTAAAGCTTCACGCCCCCCACAAGATGTTCATAGGTACATACACAAGTGGTAGTGCCCTCAAGTTAATGGTAAGGGATTCTGCTGTTTTCATACCAATTCACAACCATGTATCAACAGTCACTAACCATAACTGCTACTAACTGGATCCATCTGGCCTTATATCCCACTGAAGTGGTGTTGAAAATGCATTATTTAGTGTTTCATGCCAGCACTGGAATGGGAATGAGGCTAGTGGATGCTGCTCCTGTCACAATTCAACCTAAAAAGGCAGGGGACTACACCTTGTTCAACAGGCTCTAGATTAATAAGAAATATTGCAAGTGTTAGGAAAGGATACCCATGATCTAAAACCATACACACTGAATATAGCATAAGTATGATCTAAGACACAGTATTTAGATAAAGGACTGTTCATAGTTTGTGGTTAGCACTTACACAAAAGGAGGCAGAATGAAAGTTATAGCACACTGTCTGTAGTTTATGGCAGCCGTAGTAAAAGTAAGGGGCTTGCGTTGGGTATAGAAGTAGAGAGTACGTATTGTTAAATGGCTTTATTTTTGATTTCCAGCATTAGTGGGTTTATGTTGAATAAGTCATGACCCCAACTGCTTAACTAAGATTTTTGTGTGTTCACTTCCTAGACATTTTACTGTTCAAGGATGGTCTAGAAAAGGAATGGGCTATGCAGACCCAGGAAGGACAGAAAAGTATCTGCCAACAGAGAAGATTATATTCATCAACCCTTCTCTGTTGATGTATTTTTATCATACAAAGAAGGGTTTTTACCCAACAAATCTGTAGCTCCTGGAAAAGGTTTTATGTAAATGCAACATGACACCATCAGGCTTCTGCACACCCTATTCCCCTGCCCAGCTATCAGATTTGTGAAAGCAGCACAAATTTTAAGAACAACATGAACAACAGCTGAAAGTGACTCTAATCTAACTTTAATTAACAAAAAACAACATTTATTCAGTATCTAGCCATACCAAGGATCAAAACATCAAGTCAACAATGAAAAGAATTGCCCAGAAAGAATTCTGCCCATTTCAAAAGACTTTATATTAAAAATGTATGAAGAAAAAAAACATACATAGAAAGCTACACAGAAAATTCACAGGATATGAAATTTTTGCCTGGGTCACCTACTTTCACAAAAAAACTGAAATGTATGCTCCATTTTAGAATGCAACTCTAATTATGTCACTACTAGGCACTTCTATAATAAGTGGTAGTTAAGCCAGCAGTGTGTGTACACCATGGTCCACAGCCACAGAATTGTGGTGGCCACATGCCAAATGTTTTCTGAACCCCTGCCCTACTGGGACTTGCCTGCAGCTGCTTCTTGCTCTCTCCTGCTCTCCCCACAAGGAGGAGTCAGACTGCAGTGCATACTTACTGTATAGTAAGTTACTGAACCAGGCAGCCTGGAGTTGCAGAACAAGAAATGAAATGCAACTTGCAGTAAGAGATGTTATTGTTTAGTTATGTTTATTTAAGATTAGTTAATTTGAATTCAGAAGGCACAGTAGAGCAGACTCTACAGGTCCATTTATAGCAGCCGACAAGGCAAGATTGCTTACACAAGCTTAAGTCTCTCTGAATTAGTTAGTCTCTATGGTGTCACTGACTTGCTTTTTGTAGAAAGAACTAAGGGAGTCAGAAGCATAGATTTGGAAGTTAAGAACGACTGAAAAAATATGCAGACCCCTTTCTTTGGCATACATGAAAGATGTGCAAGTCTGCGAGAAGGGAGATGGGAAGTGAGGGAGGCAGAGGGAGGGAGGTTTCTGAGTTGAGCTGCCTATAGAACGATGCTAGAAAAACATCCTTCAGATAGGCTGCCTGGACAGCACAGAAAGAAAAAAACCCTCATTCTCAAAAATAGCTGACAGATTTTATATTCATGATCTCAGTTATATCCATAATATTACCTCAGTCTTCACAGGCAAGGTCAGCTCCCAGATTACTGCACCTGGCAGCAGTTGAGAGGTGAGTAGCTAACAGTGGTGATAGAACAGGTTAGGGACCATTTAGAAAAAGTAGATGTGTACAAGTCCATGAGGATGGACACGATGTGCCCAAGGGTGCTGAG
The DNA here is from genome assembly GCF_001723915.1 of Gavialis gangeticus. Classification (NCBI taxonomy): domain Eukaryota; kingdom Metazoa; phylum Chordata; order Crocodylia; family Gavialidae; genus Gavialis; species Gavialis gangeticus. The sequence continues at coordinate 63,761,936 of NW_017729032.1, read as the reverse complement.
GGAGCTGGCCGATGTGACTGCAAAACTGCCAACTGTTATCTTTTAAAACTGGTGGTGATTGGGAGAGGTCCCAGACTACTGGAAAAGGGCAAATGCAGTGCCCATCTTTAAGGAATGGAAGGAGGAGGATCCAGAGAACTACAGCCAGATCAGCCTCACCTCAGTTCCTGGAAAAATCATGGAGCAGGTTCTCAAGGAATCCACTCCTAAGCACTTGGAAGAGAAGATGGTGATTAGGAACAGTCGGCATGGATTCACCAAGGACAAGTCATGCTGGACCAACCTGATCGTCTCCTATGATGAGATGACTGGCTTTCTGGATATAGAAGTGGATGTGATGCACCTTGACTTTAGCAAGGCTTTTGTTGCGGGAAACCGTATAATTCTCAAGAGCAAGTTAAGGAAGTATGGGTTGGATGAACCATCTGTAAGGTGGACAGAAACCTGGCTGGATTGTCATCCTTAAAAAGGGCAGTAATCAAACAGCTTGATGTCTAGTTGGCAGCTGGCGTCCAGTTGAGTGCCTCAAGGGTCAGTCCTGGGACTGGTTTTGTTTGATACCTTCATCAACAGTCTGGAAGACGGGATGGAGTGCACTCTTAGAAGGTTTGCAGATGACACCATACTGGGTGGAGTAGTAGATATGTTGGAGGGTAGGGCTAGGATTCAGAGACCTTGACAAATTGGATGACTGGACCAAAAGAAATCTCATAAGGTTTAATAAGGACAAGTGCAAAGTCCTGCACCTGGGAAAGACTAATCTCATGCACTGGTACAGGCTGGGGGTTAACTGGCTAAGCAGCAGCTCTGCAGAAAAAGATCTGGGAGTTACAGAGGACAATAAGCTGAATATGACCCAACAGTGTGCCCTTGTTGTGAAGACGGCTAATGACACACTGGGCTGCATTAGTAGGAGTGTTGTCAGCAGATTGCAGGAATTGATTATTCCCCTTCTATTCAGCACTAGTGAGGCCACATCTGGAATACTGTGTCCAGTTTTGGGCACCTTGCTACAGACAGGATGTGGACAAATTGGTAAGAGTCCAACAAAGGGCAACAAAAATATTTAAAGGGTTGGGGGACATGACTTCTGAGGAGAGGCCGAGGGAACTGGTTTTATTTAATCTGGAGAAGAGATGACAGGGGGGATTAAATAGCAGCCTTCAACTACCTGAAGGGTAGTTCCAAAGAGGATGGAGCTAAACTGTTCTCAGCGGTGGCAGATGACAGAACAAGGAGCAGTGGTCTCAGGTTGAAATGGGTGAGGTTTTGGTTAGGTATTACGAAAAACTCTCTTACTAGACAAGTAGTAAGGCACTGGAACCCAGAGAGCCTGTGGAATCTCAAATCTTTGAGGTTTTTAAGAGCTGGGTAGACAAAGCCTTAGCTAGGATATAGTTGGGGACTGTCCTGCTTTGAGCAGGAGGTTGGACAAGATTGCTTCATGAGGTCCCTTCAGCCATATCAATCACAGCTATACACATGCAAGGTGAAAAAAGCAAACAGACTGCCACAGACTACATTGGCTCTGGACCATAATTTTTTAATTGTTTTTTATATATATAAAATATAAAAAAAAAATATATCTAGTATATATATTAGACTGGCTTTTAATCACAGAAACTGATGAAAGGAGGAAATTTAAACTGTATACTTACTTATCATCCCTTTCTAGGCATTTTACCAGGATTGGCAAAATTCCAGATTTTATTAAGTCATCAATAGGTGGATTTCTGTCACTAGACAACAATTTTCTGTAAAATTAAAATATGACAGATGAATAAACAACTTAAATCAAAGAAAATTTTTGTAAGTAGTATGCATACTGTTTTTTCTTTACCTTGCAGCTTGTACAGCACTCAGCTGGATTACAGGGTTATCGCTTGTAGCATTCTGTAATATAACAGTAAAAATCTTTTAAAAAACCTCAAAATTGGCATTAAGTGCTAATTTTAAAAAATGAAGATATATAACTCAACATACCTGCAATATAGCTTCTAGTGTTACATTTTGCTTGAAAAAAAGAGAAAGACTACTTAGCAACAGGAAGACTAAAGTTAAATTAAATAGTAAAACTTTTGAACAAACATTTGAGCACTGATGTATAGTGGAACTACCTTAACTTCAATGGCATTATGCCCTTTCATATTTGCTGTGTGTCCAATTCCATACTTTTGTAACTGAATATAAAACTCAAATCATTCAAGTGAATGAAAAAAAGAACAAAAGTTTTCTAGACATTGCATTTTAAAAGCAGTTGCAGAATCAAGCAACTTACTGCTTTGAAGTCAGCATCAACATCAGAGTCTTCTAAACTTTCTTCTTGGGGAACATTTCTTTTTTTCAAAAGATGTTCATCTCTTTTGTTCTGAAAAAAATAAGACACTTTAATGCTGATCAGTACAGACTAATCAAACTGATACCATCAGGTAATTTAGATACGATTGCTTTGAAAAAGGTATTTATAACTTCAGATTGATTTGATTTTATAGCAAGTCAGCTATAAATCATTTTTTTGGTTTGAAATTAAGAACACACGTGTAATCACAGAGCTAGGGTATTACTGAAAAAGATAGTGCAATAGGTTATAGGAGGATGGATATTAAACACTTTGGTCGCATCCCCAAGAGCGCACACTTGCAGGGGTGCAGGTTTCCCATGGGACAAATAACAGTGGCACAAATATATGCTGCTCCAGTGTGCAGCAAAGTGACCCAGCTAGGGAAGGGGAGGCTGGGGCCAGCACAGGTGCCAGGCTCCTTTCCTTGCGGCACATGCTGCTGACACACATGCCACAAGGCTGTTTTTAGTGGTGGGTTTTTTTGACACCAGGATCTCCCAGTGTCAAAAAATCAAACAAACCCAAGCCCCGCTGCGCTGCAAATTAGCAGCGTGGCAAACAGGTGCACATGCATTGCATGTGGTTTGCAGCACTTCAATCTGCTTTGAGGTGCTGCAAACCACACGTGCATGCTCATGAGGACATGCCCTTTTGGTGCAACCGTTAAAACTCTGTGAATTTATAGTACACTTAGCTGTACTTGGATATTTGCATTTAATATTAGAAATGAATGATGACCTAATGAAATAAGGCTACTGAAATTAGTTTGTAAATAACACTACTTCAAGCTGCCTCGAAGTAGTGTTATTTACTACTACATATCCACATTACATCTATTTTAATCCTATGTGTATGCAAACATGCGCCAACAGACCAACATTTATAATAAACCCCAGTCACTGTAGTATTAACAACTGTTGCTACTTATAACATGGCACCCTGAAACTTAGTACTTTATTTAGTAACTAGTCAGAGGAGCTGCTTAAAGTTCAAATTTCAATGTTAAAGCACCCACAATGTGTGCTTAAATCAGGATACACCATCATTTTATAAGTTTCCTACCAAAAAGAAATAAAAATCTCATAAGGATTTGACTGTTCTTGGGTAACATTTTGTCATTTCAATGGTTTTCTTTTTAATTAAAAAATTAGCTCTTTTTAAATTGTAGATTTAGTACTTATCTTTCCTCAATGCATGCTAGGGGTTTAAGCAATTATTCAAAAAAGAAATAGGAGATAAGTATCTACAGCTGAATAGAAAGTTTAATTAGTTTCCCAAAACTGAACTATACATTTCCATCTTGAATTTAGGTAAAACATTTGAGTTGATTTGCATGATCAATGTTCAGAAAGATGATCTACTCCCCTTCTTTCCCCCAAACAATTACCTGGTTTATGTAAACACTACTGAATACTGTGAGCCTACCCTGAGAGTCCCTTTAGAATACATACAGATTATTCTAAATGATATTAAGTTGGAAGAGACTCTCTTGTTTGATTTTTACATTAGAACATGAGGTCAATTCCCTCTCTCTTTGACTGAAGAACTTCTTACAAAAAGTGCCATTCTAATTTAAATATTAAGTTGAAAAATGAACAAAACAATATCAGACATGGAAGTACATGGACACTTTTCAGACCAGGATTTAGTCAACCTAAAATACCACAAAAGCTCTGAAGCAAGCTTTGTACATTAGAATATGATAGTAAAGGACCCATACTTATTTTTGTTGACAGTTTCTTATACAACTGCTGAAAAGATTTGTATTCTACTCTAGGAATCAGACAGTACCATACCCATTACAATACCTGGGCCTAACAACTCAAAAGAGTCTCCACAAACCTATGATGATTTAATTTCTGTCCAGACTACAATGAAGAAAATTACTCTCTCAAGTTTAGGGAATCAAAGCTCAATCAAACTCAGACTGCCATCAAGTCACGAGGCCATCCCTTTTCCATTTTTAGCCAAGAACCTAAACTCAGTTTTTACCAACTTTCAATTTTATCACAAGCAATGTAATTTTGACTTCTGCTGAGCCAGTCTCATGAACTTGCAAGAAGCTCTAAACCTTGCTATTGCTTCTAGTTCGGGTGGGGGGATGGGGGAACCCTCTAATGGCCGATTTCTCCACTTCCTACCATTCTGGGAAAATACAAGGAAATAAGGACTTGGCAGAGGCCAGAAGGCAATATCTTCTCTAGAATTGGGGGTTGGAACACATGACTTCTGAGGACAGGCTGGAGAAACTGGACTTATTTGGTCTGCAGAAGAGTGAGTGAGTGAGTATTTGACAGCAGCCTTCAACTACTTGAAAGGGGTTCAAAAGCTGACGAAGGGGGACTCTTCTCAGTGGTGGCAAATGACTGAACAAGGAGCAATGCTCTCAAGTTGCAGAAAGGAAAGTTTAGGTTGGACATCAGGAAAAAGTGTTTCGCCAGGAAGGTGGTGAAGCACTGGAACAGGTTACCTAGAGAGGTGGTGGATTCTCCATCCTTGGAGGTTTAAAGCCCAACTCGACAAAGCCCTGGCTGGAATGATCTAGTTGGGGCTGGTCCTGCTTTGAGCAGGGGGTTGGACTAGATAACCTCCTAAGGTCCCTTCCAATCCTAATTTTCTATAATTATTTATTCTTCAGAGGAAAAGTAGCAATATTTGCCTAAAAGGGAAAGAGAAGTGAGCAGGAAGAGCCCAGCAGCTAAGAACAACTATGTTCCCTCTCTCCTTCCCCCTCCCCTGTGAAAGAGGGAGCAGCTTTCAGCTCCTCTGGCCTCCAAGCATACAACACTAGCCCGGGGAGGGCAAAGCTGTGAAGAATCCATGTAGCTGTCCTGCTTCCCCCAGAGCTGTCTGTAGACCAGGGAATATGGAGAAGATGACCCTGCTGCCGCTGCATTCCCAGGCCTGGCATAGGAGAATGGAACAACCCTAAGGATGCAGGAGGAACAAAGGAGACTGAAGACCGAGAGGGAGTTACATGGCTGGGGATAAGGAGTGTAAAATATGGTATTAGATCTTTTGGGTTTGAAAAGACTGGGAAAAAAGTGCAACCAACAAGCGTTCCTGGAGCAGAATGACTTTACTGAATGAAATCAAGAGAGCTGGCAACACACACGCACGCGCTTGGGAGATGATGGTGACACAGCTATAAATGAAATAAAAAGGCAGACCAAAAACTACAATACAGTTTTAAAAACCTCTGACATAAGGTTGGGAGGGAACTAGCTTTTAAGTGTTTGAAACTTACAGTTCTTTGGAGGTACTTCTGCACAGACAAACATCCCTCAAACTCCAGGAAAGGCAGAATGATACTGACAAGGTGAGTCATGGACACCAGCATCAGTATTAGGGGCTGGATGAACGGACTGAAAGGAGGATAGAAAACTGGCTGGATCATCAGGCTCAGAGGGCAGTAATCAGTGGATCAATGTCTAATTGGCAGCTTGTATCAAGTGGAATGCCCCAGGGTTGGTCCTGGGGCCAATTTTGTTCAATATTTTCACCAACAATTTGGAAGATTGTAGAGTGCACACTCAGGAAGTTTGCAGATGACGCCAAGCTGGGGAAGTAGTACATATGCTGGAGGGTAGGGCTAGGATTCAAAGTGACCAAGACAAATTGGAGGATTGGGCCAAAAGAAATCTCATGAGGTACAACAAGGACAAGTGCAAAGTCCTGCACTTAGGACAGAACAATCTCATGCACCAGTACAGGCTGGTGGCTGACTGGCTGGCAGAGATGTGGGTTTTCCAGAAAATTCTGAATTGGAAATTTCAAAAGATTCTGGAAAATTGTCTGGAAATTTTTCCAATGCCGTAAATAGAGCACAATCTTGACTTACCATGTTTATTTGATGTATATTTAGTAAACAAAAATAAAAAGTACCCCCATGTTAATTGTATGTCCCAATAGGCACAAGTATTTGAAATGAAATATTTGATTAGGAAAAAAAATAAATACAGTACACTTAATGTGGTTTAAATGTTATATAGTCAAACAAATTCAAAGCTTTACATGGAAAGAAATTATTTTTATTGGAATACTAGTAAAAATGTAAAGACAATACACAATACCATGTACTTCCCTTGCATTGTTTGTTTAAATTTAAGGAAAAAAAATGAAGGCACTGAAAACTATTGACATACGAATTTTAGCACACCCAAAGAACTGTGCCTAACTGGTCCACTCATCTACTTCAACAGCATCTTCTTCACTAATTGTGCTTCTGACTGATTCTCCAGAAACAAGAGATTTTGAGAAATAGAAACAAGCTTAGAGGTGCGTTCATTTGTTAAGTCTATTTCTCTTTTTTATCTTGATTGAGCTAAAAGCCTTCCAGTTCAACCAACAGCAGCTTCATGTGGATAGAATGCTTAGGATTCTTAAAGCAATCCTGGACAACAGTCAGGTGTTACAGCATCCCTTCCACCAGGTGAGAGGAGACACTCTCCACTGCCTGCCAAATGATGTCTTTGCTCCAACGTTTTTCTATTGCATGGTACTCAGCAATGTCCATCATCATTGCTATTTCATCGATGTTGGGGACATTCTAAGCTACTTCCATAACTG
>NW_017729032.1:63735555-63750026 GCF_001723915.1 Gavialis gangeticus | reverse complement strand
CTGGGCAATGTCTGTCATCACAGCTATTTTGTCAGTTTTGGGGACATTCTTATCTACTTCCATAATTGTATCAAGAGAAGTAGATAATTCATCTGATAAATGTTGTCCTCTGTGTTGAGGATCCAAAAGGTTTGCTGCCAGATGAACTGGATGAGAGTAAAACTCAGCTCTCTTAGTAAACATTTGTTTTACTACTACTACTTTTTTGGTTAGAGGTGAAGAAGGCAAAAGCTCAATTAGATTTTCATTCAGTTGTTTGAATATCTCTGGAATATTTGAAAGGCTTGGTGTATCTCGTTCAAATTTCTTGATAGCCACTGAAATTGGTAGTAGCTAATTGAATGCTCCTTGAACCCAGAACACATCGTTGGTGAGAATTTGCTTCCGAATGTTCATGGCAATAATCTGGGATACTGTGTTGTCTATTGAAACACACTGCAAACAGTTCTGCGTGTGCAGCAAACTATGTAAATACTTTGTAGCTGAGCCCCATCTAGTTTCTCCTGGCAATAAAAATGCACATTCCTTCCCCTGCTTCTCTGCAATTTCCCTTTCTGCAATTTCTTCAAAGTCTGATTAGCAACATGATGATTGTCAATACCTTTACAATCGCTTTCCAGTTTGCCAATATTGTCTTCATTGTATTCACACTTACTATGTCCTTTGCCAGAAGAGTCAACCCATGAGCAAGACAGCTACATACTATTAAATGAGGATACTTTGCCTTTAATATTTGTCATACAGCTTATGTTATTTGCATTATTGGTTACAATGGCTCATACCCTAGAGAGACCTGCACTTTCAATCTCTTCACTCAGTAATTTGGCTATGTAATCACCTGTATGCTGAGAAGAATTGGTAGCAATTGCTTTCAGAAATATTGGTTCAGGTGTTGCTAACATAATGTTCAATAAAAGTTTTCCTTGTATATCAGTCTCTCTCACATCGGAGTCAGTGAATCTGCTTGACCAATCCTTTGAATAACCATTGTTTGAACTCTGTCATACTCTCTGAGAAAATATGATGAGCAATAATGTGATATGATGGGCAAATTGATTTGTAATGTTCCTTCCAGTATTGATTTTCAGTAATGAAAAGAGGTGGACCACTTGCAAATATAGCTCAAGCTAATGTCTCATCTGCTTTTTCTTGATTTTCTTTTGACATTCTGTCCACAAAGCTTGATACAGAGCTTGACTGTCTTGAACAGCTACTCATGGTGGATCGCATATCTGGTGACAGTGATCTTGAAAGCAAGGATCCTGCTTCTTCTTCCCCCAGACCTGGCAGATTTAAATTTTCATTTGCCATTTTTTGCAAATCTGCTATTTCACTTGAGCTACCAAGTTCCTGCAACACAAGGGGGAAAAGATTTTTATTTTAGTCTATTCTAGTCTGGCTTCATCTGTCAGAAGGAGAAGCAGTAGGGGAGCTTGCTTTCAACCCCTGGCCAGAAAGAACACTCTACTGCTGAACTTGCTGCTCAGTTGCCCTGGGACTGCAGAGCCAAAGGGAAGTATAGTCTGGCCTCTGCCATCGGCCAGAGGACTAAGCTCACTCTGTTGGTTTTAAATAGTTAACTATTTATCTATTACGTAATTTAAAAAAAAATGTTGGTAAGCCTAAGCCACTTTGGGTGCTTAGGGCAAGCAGAAGAACAGGATACAAATATTTTAAAATAAATAAATAAATAAATAAATAAATATAGTCCAGAGTTGCATTAACAACTTTTAAAATTATCACGTTTTAAAACAATATAGATGCTACTCTATACTGTGTGTTGTTTAACATATCAAGTTGTTTACTTATGTAAGATTCCTGAAATTGACTTTTTCCTCAGATGATGTTGTTCCACCACTTTGTTTTATCAGCTTTCTGTATACGGCTTGTATTCTTTCAGGACAATTTCTATGTGTTATTAAATGCTTCTTCATTCTTGTTGCAGTGTTAGCATACTCATACCCGCAACATTTACATCTACCAACTTTCTTTCTTCCTTCAGTGGCTTGAAATTCACTATAATGATGCCAACACACTAGTTTTTTTCTGATTAGGCATTATTATAACTACTTCAAAGCAAAAGCACTAAAAATCTAACATATCATATGCAAACACTTCCAGCTTTCCCAACTCAAGAAAAGAAATGAGACACTGGCTCTGTGTTTGCTGAGCTGAAAGTGAAACAAAAAATTAATTACAGTTTTAGTTTTCCTTTTACTTGCAATCTGAGATGAAATAAGCATTTTAGCTTTGGTTTTGATTTGACCTGCACAGCCAATTAGGTGAATTCATAACTTGATTTTTGGTTTGGATTATATGCAAGTGTATTTACCCTCCTGCTTACAAATCACTAAAACATACATACACTCTCTCACACACTTCCTAGGGATTATCACCTGAAAAACAATAATTACAATTTTGAAGCTGCCAAGCTTGCCTAATATTGTATTGGCATCCATTCATTGTTACTAATGGATTTTATGAAACAATGAATTTTTAGTAATGAAAAGTTTCCCATGGAAAAATAAAGCACTGGAAAATACTCCAGAAAATTTTCTGCCACATACCTCTGCTGTTGGGCAGCAGCTCTGCCAAAAAGGATCTAGGGGTTACAGTGGACAATAAGCTAAAGATGAACCAGCAGCGTGCCCTTGTTGGCAACAAGGGCATACTGGGTTACATTGGTAGGAGTGTTGCTAGCCCATCAAGGGAAGTGATTATTTCCCTCTGTTCAGCACTGGTGAGGCCACATCTGGAGTGCTGTGTTCAGTTTTGGACACCCCACTACAGAAAGGATGTAGACAAATTGGATAGAGTCCAGCAGAAGACAGCAAAAATGGTGAGGGGGCTGGGACACATGAGTTACGACGAAAGGCAGAGGGAACTGGGTTTATTTAGTCTAGAGAAGAAGACAGAAGGAATTTAAAGCAGCCACCTTGAACTGCCTGAAGGGGGGTTCCACAGAGGATGGAGCTAGACTGTTCAGATAACAGAACAAGGAGCAATGGTCTCAAGCTGCAGCAAGGGAAATTCAGGTTAGACATTAGGAAGAATTTTCTCACCAAGATGGGTAGTAAAATACTGCAACAAGTTACCCAGAGAGGTTGTGGACTCTCCATCCTTGGAGGTTTTTAAGATCCAGCTAGACAAATCCTTGGCTGGGATGATCTAGTTGGGGATGGTTCTACTTTGAACAGACGGTTGGACTAGATGACCTCCTGAGGTTCTTCCCAACACTAATTTTCTATGATTTTATGTTCATTAAAAAGATTAATCTTACTTGAGGACTATAAACTGGGAATGCCTCTGAACAGGAGGAGGCTGGGAGCAATAAGATGAGATCATGGATGAACAGGGTCTGAAGAGAATACCTGTCTTATATAACAAAGGATTAAATGAAAATGGGTGCGCCTACATGAGAGCATGCATCAAACTAATGCACAGTAAAGTGTCACCATTTACATGTGTGTCAATTATTGCACATTAAATGTTTGACTTGTCATTTGTGAGTACCATAACATATAGGTACCAGAAAAACAGCACTTTAACTAACTCACCAAAGCACATGTGTAGATCCTGACCGGGAGCTATTTGCTCCCGATCAGCTCAGGCAGCAAGGGTCCACAACTGCTACCTGGCTAAGCCCTGATCTCCACAGGGCAGAGCGGGAGCTGTCCCAGCTCCAATGCAGCTCCTCCCAGCTGCAAGAATATCAGGGCAGGCCCCAAATCTCCAAGTGGCTGGGAGGGAACTCCAGGGGGTAAGGACATCTCACCCCACCCACCAGAGCCCAGGCCTGACTCCAGTGCCCCTGCCAGCCAGAGGCTGACACCTGGGGGATCCTAGAGCTCCCCCTGGCTGCTGCAGGGGGGGCAGAGCAGCACAGGAACCGCCCCTGACTGAATTGTTTCTGTCAGAAGCACATTTAGATGCATGCCCAGGCACAGTTTAATGTGCCTGAATTTTCAAAGCAGAAAATTCAGGTACTTTAACTGCATGTGTAGACATGCCCAGTGTGTAGTCCCTATAGTCCCCTAAGGTTTTCCCTGACTAGTACCTTCTTCCTAGTCTTGTAGATAGTTACCTTGGCTATGGGCAGGAGGAGGACCCAAAGGTCCTGGGGCTGGTGGGGCTAGATATGGCTTGTACATAAAGAGGTGTAGGGGAAAGTAACAAGTCAGAACTTCAAAAACCTTGAGAAGTCAGAAGGGATTCAGCCTGGTGCACTAAAGGTAAGCATGTACCAGGGTCTCCTCTGACTGTAGAAGGGAAAGATGTCAGGGAAGTCCATGAAGTATGCAGTGACAAAGGAGAAGAACGAAAATTAAATTATTAGAAAAAAAGGTGCCTGCTTAAAGTTAGTGTTGAACAAATTTGCAGGGAAAAATCTCATGCAATTCCTTTGGGTGATTAAAAGTTAAGGCACAAGGTAGAAAAAACTAAAGATATTATGCTCCAGACATCACATCAATACAAGAAAGCCAGAGAAGTAACCCAGCTCTGCTTCCAAAGACAAGCAGGAGAAGAAAATGACCTTCATCCCATAGGTAAGAGAGGCAGAAGCCACCCAGGCTATTTCAGAGAATAACCTTAGAACCTGAAGCTGGGGTAAAGAGAAAACGTTTGGAGGCAATAAGAAAATTCTCGTGAAGGGAAAATGAGAAACAATGGCTAGACTGAAGAAGCTAGCAAGACCGTTAGAATGGGCAAACTAGGGAAAGGCAAAGGCCTGGTGAAGGCAAAGCAAGCACGTAGAGATGGCCCATGATGATGCAGGTACTCCATCAGGGTAAAGAAATGGCAAGTACAAACAGAAGAACAAAACAAGCCAGACTCCAAGAGCTGCAGCTTGCACTTGCAGAGGGAGCTAGTCAAGGAAGTGACTATATAGCAAGTTAATTCAAATGGTACTTCAGGTCTTCTGAAACAACCTAGCGAAAGACTTTGTTCCACAGAAGGCCAGCTTCATGCTATTCATGAGTTGCTGCTAGAGGATCAGTACCAGAATCAAAGCCTTGTCACTACAATAAAGCAGGTGGAGAACAAAACAGTTAGAGCAGTTACTGCCAGCCTTTTTTGACAGGTGTACAAGTTAAGCCCTGCTTCCTCCAAAATGCTGCTCTGATCCCCATCCCCACTCCCTCAGCCTTACTCAACCGTTTGTATCTAGGAGCACTGGAATAGAGAGAGGGAGGCTTGAATCTGGCCCCGCAACTCCTGCAGGTTTATATGCTGAGCAAGGATCAAAAGCCCTGAATATGGCATTGGCTACAGCATGAAGGAAGGGTTAACAGGGACTTGGATCTATGGCTAGATGTTAAACAGCTCCAAGTAGCAATACACAGAAACTATGAAGAGATATAAAGACAGAGAAGAAAGTAAAGTGTAGTCCTAATACAGGTCCCTAAGCCTCTTCTCTACGGGACTATTTTATGCAAGGAAATTAGGAACCTAATCACAAGGGTGTAGAAAGAAACGCCAACAGCACTAATGCATGGCCCGTTTAAGGCTAGAAAATCCAATATACTTCCAGCACTATCTCCAACAGGGGCTGTAAGAGCTTTAAAGCCAAAGGTATATGCCAGTTGCAGTCAGGCTATTGAAGAATGAAGATCTCCTAAGCTGGAGAGGGTATGATGGACACCTCTCATTAGGAGCTACAGGTGGTGACCACAGGACTCTGGAGAGGCCCACAGAATGTCAGACTATAGAGGGGCTGGGGCTAATGGTAGGTGAGTAGTAATGAGATGGCTAAAAGGCCATGAATAGGATCCCTGATGATGGGAGATAGGAAGTCAGTCCAAAGAGTTTGTTAGTGGTTGCATCAGTGGAATGAGGCACAGCAGACAATCCCCATAACCAGCAAGGCCCAGAAGAGCAGAAGGAGCTTTGGACCACCTACACCAAACCCCAGCCAGCACAAAAGGTGCTTTGAGGACTGCCAGGAAGCACAGCAAAATTTCTGGCTGACAGTGATTGAAGACCATCATATCTTACACAAAGGGGAAAAATGTAAATTCAGGCTGAACTGGGGAGAAGTCTGAGGCCTTACTGCCACTTTCTTTGCAGTTGAGCACCAGTTGTGGGGAGGCCGGGAAGGTAATACAAACTTAACTTCCAGAATGAGGCAGACTATGCCTTTCATGAACAGGAAGAGAAATTAGGTGCGACAGTCCTCTAATCCCACACAATTACAGGATTTAAGGAACCTAAGGAAGGAGCCCGAAGTAATTAGGGCTCTGGGCACCCTAGCAATTATAAGTAAAACAAGCCATGAAAGGCAGGTAAGACAGAGACAGGACAAGTAACAGCTCTGGAGGGGGCTCCTAAGAACATGAGAGGCTACAGAGCAGTGGGTCAAAACAGCAGGTGAGGGAGATTACAGACAGGTGGGCTGGAACAACATGCCAGAGAGCCTTGGAAAGGACAAATAAGACCTACAGAGAGCCTGGCATGTTATGCAGAAATGAAAGAGTATGAGTGTGATACGGTTCATAGTTTGACAAGTGTTGAGTTGTGAAAACACAGTCAACCAGACTGTGACTTGATAGAGGTTGGCTGGGCCTAGATCACCATACCATTTCCCCATCCTAAATGAAAATAATACCAACTGCGACAAGGCTGACATTCAAGTTGCTGCAGATCATTTGTAGATTAAACAATACAAAAAAAGCATTGCAACATTGTGGATATAGAGTACTTTAGAAATGGCAAGGCTTGAGGGAGAAAAGGGACAGAGTAAAGGTAAGCTCAACTTTAGGGCACATAAAGCTGGACAAACACATTAAGAGGTCAAATTTACCCATGCTCCAAAGAAAACATTAGGTTCAATTTTCCTTCGACCACGGTATTTGTTAAAAGATGTGGGTTCAACTTCATGGGAGGAATAAATATCTAACACAAGCAACAAGCCATAGCAGGCTGCACCAAACTGAACGTTCTTTAGACTTTTTCTGGCCAGCGTCTGTCAAGTGAGCCTGATTAAGACTATTAGAAAAGGCATGAATTGTCATTTTTAATTAGTTCCGCTGACAGTTACTACACAAAAAGAAAATCACCATAAACCCAGCAAGAAAGTGCTTGGTTTCCTTTTTTTTAATTTTACCTCTAGCGACACTTTGAAGGAGCTCATATTCAGTGTTTGGCCTCAACCTTCTGTCACTCTACTTCAGGCCCTGGTTTAAGGCACTGTGCTTTACTGAAATCAGGGCCTTAAACTGAAGGCACATGACAAGGATAAAGAGTTAGCATTCATTTTCAGATGAAAACCCGATTTCATTTCATTTCAGGTGACTAAGTACATTTTATTGTATTATGTACAAAGTAGTAAAATATCTTTGAAATTTCTCTTGGGCATAATGATTTATATTCTTTCTGAATCAAAAAACCTAATTTAACTAAAACTGGAGTTTCGAAAACAATCTAAATTAAGAATGTTTTGTACTGAACTTGCTTAACTGGGGCCTCTTGTTCAATGTGCTCCATTTATTTCAAGATACTTTTACTGCAAATGTGTTCCTGAGGTACAGAGATAGTAATACATGGATGGGGGAGGAAAGGAAACAATTTACATCTTGAATTTTCAAATTTGGGCCGGCTTCTTATGGTATTCTTCCTCATCAAGGCACCTCCTTGACATACTAAGTTTCCTGCACCAACTTTGAGTGGCATGACTTCTGTGCAGCCTCAGTAACAAGTACCAGCCTTGGGAGAGGACAGAACATGGTTGCAGTGCACCATGATTATCATCAATTGGTCTCCATAGGGTTTACAATTTGTGAAGGTTCACTAAAATAGTAAATTTTAAAGTGGCAGTAGGCACTTAGACCTGGGGCCAAAGTCTCGCCTATTTTAGATTCGAGGCACTCCTCCATAAATTATTTAAATGGCGTGCTGCTCAATTCACAAAACTGATTTATTACAATGCTTACACCTCCTTGAAAGGGGCCAGGCAGGGAAAGTGTGTCCTTAATTTCAAGATTTTTTGGGCACTAGTTGATTTTTAGAGAGCCGTATCAGCCAATTCCAATCAGATTCCAATATGCAGCTGACAGCATGGAGAGCAGTGTCTGGCTGATAAGTTTGTTGTGGGGAAAGGAGTGACGGGGAGAAAAAGGGCATGGTGGGGCACACATCAATGACCCCGTGAGTGAAAGAGTGGGTCTGTGTCAGGGGCAGGTGCTGCACAGCTGGAGGTAGGGTGCAGGACAGAGCCACGAGCAGCTCATCCGGCAGGCATGGGGGCAGCTTCTGCTGCTGCATGCACCCCAGGAGGACATGGGGGGCATGTGCCCCCAAATCTGCATGGGGGAGAGGGCAGGCTGCTGCTGTGGGCTGGGGTGAAGCAGAGCTGTTCCCAGTGGGGCACTGACTGGGCTCCACTTGGGATGGACAGCAATGGTGCTGCAAGGAGAGCTACAGCCACCCCAAAATTTGCTGTAGCCCCCCCCCACCCATCACCTGCTCTGAGCGTAGCCCAGCCCAGGCCAGCCCCCTGCTAGAAAGAGCCCAGCACCACCGCAGCTGCCCTTGCCCCATACACAGATCTGGGGGCACACACCCTGCTTGCCCTCCTGGGGTGCATGCAGCAGCGAAAGCTGCCCCCCCTCCCCACGCTCCCCAGATGGGCCACTTGCAGCTCTGTCCTGCACCCCATGCTGCCCATACAGCACCTGCCTGAGCCCCAGCCCCATTCCCTCCCTCACCAATGAAGCCTTGATTTGTCCCCCCACCCCAGCCCCTTCCCTCACAACAGACTTACCAGCCAGACTCTGCTACTCTCCACGCTGTCGGGCTGCGCTCCTGGCTGTGCACATACAAAGGCATTTATCAGCAACATTACTGGCCACATCAGCCAAAAAGACCCAAATGCCAATACTGTCAATTTTTCTTCTATCAGTGCCAATCCGATATGGGACTGATGTATCAGTGCACCTCTAATGGTAACTGCTTATTTCAGTACAGCAAAGGAATTCTGGGTTTGAAAGCAAGGGTCACTTACCCTACAGTAATCTGTGGCTGGTGTGTTCTATACAGCTCCCTGAAACTGTCTATGTACCTTCTAGGCATGAAATCAAGTCCTTTTGAATAACAGTGCCCTCCTCCCACACCACTGACAGCTAGCTGCCTGCATTCACTCTGCTCTACCACATTTGCACTTCCCTTCTGCAGAGTCCTGACCCCTCCACAGCAAGAAAAGCACAGATGCTGCAGAGCAGACTACTCCACAGCACAGGGGAGTGCTGTACAAGGGATGGATAACATGGTGCAGTTCTCTGCCACTGACTCCTGTGCTGGATTGAACTGTGTTGAATTGGGCAAAAGGATGCCAGTCCTTATGTTAGCATAGTCTATACCTTGCATCAGATACCTGAAAATACACAAGGTTTGTCTCGCACCGAACAGCTATGGCCACTGACCGTATCAAACAAGTCCATGGTTGCCTGTTAGGAGTATTCTTGTGACCATCTGGTGTTCCTCAATAATTTCTTAATTAATCATCCCTATTCTCTTGTGGAATCTAAATAGAAAGGGAATAAATAATCTTATCACTCCCATCAAATGAGAAAACTATTTGCTAAACAAGACTTGGTTAGCTGTAACCCTGAACTGGAACAAGGGCAACAGATATGCTTTGTAGCCATGACAGCCTTACTATCCAGAGGTTCTTAAGGGTAAAAAACAACTTTTTATTCAATGCCATAAAGAATAAAGCACACAGGAACTAGTAAACAGGAGTCTCTCTCCCTTTTGAAGAGGGAATACCTTAAGGCAATATGACACTAAGGAAGGCACACTTGAGGAAAGCCTGAAAGAGGCATGAGGAAGTGGAGCAAGATCATATGCAGTTCTGAAGACAACAAATTAGTATCTTCCATTAGTCCGTAATTTACATATTAGTGTTTATTACTGCTCAGTAAAAGTGTTCTTATGAATATTTTGATGTAAAGTTTTATAAGACCTGCAAAATACTAATTAGTATACATCCCCACATACCTCACGTTAAGAAAGTAAGGAGGGAGAAAACTAACTTGAAAAGCAAAATAAAATTTACTCACAAAGCAAAACAAAGCTAACTAACTATGGACCACTCCAACCACTCATACATTGATACACTCTTGAAATTACCCTTGTGTCTTTGTGTTCAATAGTCTCATGCCTTTCTATTACCCTTTGCTTCAAAAACAGCAACAGTAGTAATCTTTGACTCAATGAGATGAAGTTTCTAGCAATGGAGCATTGATAGTCATCTTGCACCTGTTCAGACTAAGTTTCTTCCATTCTGCTGCCCAGGTGCCAACTGTATGGCTTCATGAGGCAGGGAAGCAGGATATTCTTGGGTACCCAAGAATCACAATTGTGGCTGCAAGCTTAGTGTGACTGGGGCCCAGTCTAGAAAAAATGCCTGTGGTTACAGCTTTCAGAACATTCTGTACTCCACAAGATGCATGTTCTCTGACCAAACAGCAGCATTATTGAAGTGTCCACTCATAGTTGCAATACCAAAGTAAAACTACCCCTTTCTTTACATATTCAGAAGCAACTTGTGCTCCAGAATAAGAATGGTTAAGTCAGAACCAGATTGTATTCTATTTTAACATCTCTCCCCACCCCCATTTAGGAAGTCCACTACATCAAAATCTTCTACTTCCTTTGCATTGTGCTGTCACAATCAACTGCAACATCCATTTAATGGCTTGCCCCACACAAAACTGGTTGCTCACTGACAAAATAATAATTCCGGAATTGCAAAATCCAACAGCACAACTGGCACCCACTTCTACACTGTCAAAACGGATCTCATTTTTGGTGTTTGTACTGGATGGTTGGAGCAAATTTGGCATGCAACTCTAAGAATATGACCTTCTACATTCAGAAGTTTGCTAGCTACTGCTGATCACCCCGTATTTGCGTTATGAGTTAGATCCATGGTTCTCAACCATTTTAGACTCAAAGCACCAACAGCCAGGTGCCACTTCTTGGCTTTCACTCTTCACAACAGGTCAGAGTGTTTTCTAAAGTATGGACTTCTGTTTGAAATATGTGGGCCTATCCTGTGATTGATGTGTAGGTGTTTGCACACCTAAAGGTGCTGAAAAATACCAGCACTTTTAGAAAGGTCTCATCACATCACCGTGGTTGAGAATCTAATCAGTTGTCATATGGAATTTAGACAGTATCCAACCTGAGTGGAACAAGCATGACGCATTGAGAATAACTGCAGCACTGACTGATTTTCATTTGCTCAATATACTCAAATACTCAATACTCAAATACTCAGTATTATTTTTAGTACTGCATGACCAGTTGCTATGGAGGTAACAGAGGTTCTTCAGATACAGAACAAACAGATGCTCTGTCAACCAAACAGATGCAAAAACGCTGCTAACCTGCTCATCATGTTAACAAGGTTATAGAGAAACTGAAAACTTGCACAAAGAACAGAGTATGGAATGTAATGGAGAAACTTGACATCAATTTCCCACAATGCTCTGAGAGAAGTGTGATATCCCACAAAGCATTATTCAGCTACCATAGGGAGCTTCACTGGATACTAGGCTGCCTGCTTATAATCTTACCAATCCAACTTGTTGTGTTAATTATGCCTTTGCCAGGAGAGCATGTCAAAGATGCAGGTTGGATATGCTCTCTGACAGCACAGCACTGTAAGCATTTTTGCTTGCAAGCACCTGATATCAGTAAAACTCTTTATTACAGTCCTTAATCGTACTATGAACTCACATGAATTTGCAGATAGCCTGGAATTAAGTTCTGTACAGGAGTAATTCACTTATTTCCATGAGAGCTCCAGTGACTGACAATTTGATATCAATGTTAAATAATTAACTTCAGATCATTTCCACAAAGAAAGCAAGCCAACATGCTTATTCACTGTTACATACAATGAGAGCCATGACCACATACTTATGGCTTACCAACATTGGAAAATGCAACGTTAACTTGTTTCTTTCTGACAAAGCAATGCTAAACAAAGTTTTGCCTTTCAGGACAAAGTCATGACAAAGAGAAACCACTATCTTTTTAAATAATGGCAAAACAGAAAATCTAATAGCTGCTGATAAAACACAAGTAGATCCAATTACCTTCCGCAATTCAATTGTCACTTCATTTCGGTGTCTTCTCATAGTCTGCAAAAACAAACAAACAAAAGATTTTTATGTAAGAGCATACAAAGACCTGTAAGCTTTAGTACTCTTCCAAGTCATTCACAGAATAATGCAATGCAAAAAAAAAAAAGTTTAGCGTCCATCTTATGTAGGATAAGAGGAACTACTTTTAAAGCATAATTCTGGGAAATTACTTCGTGAAAGAAAAGAGCTGCACCTCACAAATATGGTAAAGCTTCACTACGAACTGGGACAATAAAGTATACTAAAAAGTAAAAAAAGCATAAAACAGTTCCATACAGCACTCCCTTCTGGAATATCACAAGATATTACAATATCACTCTTCTTGGTCTTGCTAAATATTTACATGCAGCCACTAAGTGAAACAGTAACTTCAAACATTCAAAATTTAACCATAATATACATCTTAGTGTGTACATGCACACACTATCCTTCACAGCATATTACACAATTATCACCCATCTTCCCACTATCTGGCCAAAACTAGCATGTGAAATGAGAACAGTTTGCTGAACTTAATCCTAGCAAAACTGAGACGCTGATTATAGGCAGGGGGAATCACTCTGAAGAGCTTACACCACCCTGGTACTGTCTCCACAGTCAGAGACACATCCAAGGTGTCAAGAGACTGCAGTCTAGGGGTCCTACAGCATTCTTCATCGACACTGGGCCCTCACATAGTAGGATGCATTTCTTACAGGTGCTACTATCACCAACTGGCTAGATCACAATCCCATTCTTCCTACTCTCAGCCATTAGTGCCTCTAGTGCCCTCTGTCTGGATTATCACAGCACAATTTGAGGATTAAAAAACAAATCTTGAAAACCAGTAACTGATGCAGCATGCCATCTCAGTGACATGAGGAGATCAAGGCACAAAATTCCCTATGCTTTGCTTATGACATTTACTCCCGACTATGTCAGGTTTGCGTCCTCAATCCTTGCCCTCGAGGCTAAATAGAGTCTCAGGCAACACAACCTAAAATACTGTATTTTCTCACATACCATATGCCACCAAGTAAGATACACATCTTGTTTTTAGAAGGCAGAATAAACAAGCAAAAACAACAAACAAGAAAACCAAAGAAGTTTTTCCTTGAAAGTGCTGATAAGTATTTTTGTAGGGAAAAGAGCCACAGGTAGCTGCAGGAAGGGCAGAGCAAAAACCTACGGCTGCTGTTAGCCCCCTTGTTGCAGGACATGGTGGGTGATGGTTGCCCACTAGGTTCAAGAAGAGGGGACGGGCAGTTTGGCTCCAATAGATCTGACCCTCAACTGACTTGGCAGCAACTTCCAGCCAAGTTAAACTACCTGGCTCCTCTACTGAAGTCAGGCAGGCAGCCAGCAGCATCTGATTAGTTAGCTGACAGCCCACCCAGCTCAAGAGAAGAGGCCAAGTAGGATCAGGCCCCCAGCTAATGCAGAAGGTGCTGCTGGCTGTCCACTAGGCTTGAAAAGAGGGGACAAGAAGTCCAGCTCAGCCAGAAGCATTTTTCAAGTCAACTGAGGCCCCAATCCTGCTACAGCTGAACTGCCCAGCTCCTCTTCTTGAACCAGGTAGATCTTCTGGTGATTCTACAGGCACTGCTAGCTGTCCACCTGGCTTCAAAAGAGTTGGGCAGCTCTGCTCCTCCATGAGTGAACCCAGATTCCTTGTTTAAATCACACACCTCAATTACTAGAGAAAGGTTCCGCTATATGGGAGTAAATGTGGTACCACCTCAACCACCGCAGTCCATGTAATTATCTACAAGAGTGCAGCTCATGCACAAAACATAAAAGCTTTCTTGGTATTAGCCTCAAACTAACTCACAATAACTCAACAAACCTCACCATTTTCTGGTACAACAGAAACAACACTTTACCATAAAGCATCTTCCCTACTTGCTGCTCTCCCTGTGCCATGCTATGACAGCTGCTGGCAGTAGTGGTGCTCAACTTACAGCCCCCTCATTACAGATAAAGACTAGAAACAGACAATCTTTGCTAGAGGTCCAAGATATTGGACTTTGTTCCCTATCTGCTGCAAGAGAATCTTGTTCTGATGACCTTGCGAGCATGCTTCAAAAGACATCTGTCTGACAGCACTCAAGAATAAAAGCAGAGAGATGGTTAGCTATGCTAGGCTGAAGACAAACAGAAAGTAGGGCTGGGTGCCATTTACAAAAGCTTGACTTTCTGAACCAGTTAGTCTCCAAGGCTAGGTACAGACATTCAAAAAGCCGAAGGCGGAAATCTAAGTTATGTGGTTTTCTGAAAGCAGTATGGTTTAGATCAAAATCAAGCGGAACACTCTGGGGGGGGGGGGGGGGGGGGGGGGGG
>NW_017729032.1:63734407-63735502 GCF_001723915.1 Gavialis gangeticus | reverse complement strand
GGGGCGTGTGGAGTAAGTCTTAGATCAGGTTCTGCAATTTTAAACCAGTCTATCTGCTGAACTTCTGTTGTTATGGGCAGGCCCTCTCAGAAGTCGAGAGAGGCCCAGGCCACTTTCATTTTTTGAGGCTCCCAGTATATTAAAAAAAATTAATTCATAGTGCACTACAGGTGGTGTGGCCCAGTAATAGGACACAAGTTTAAAGTTGTATGATGAATGTCTTCTTCTTTCAATCCTGTCAGTGTATCTCTGTGTCTGTATGTATAACCTCATTTGAAGATAACGTCAAAAGTCTAAATTTGAGGCCCTCCGTGAATGAGAGGCCTGGGCCAAATGGCTCTCCTGGCGCCCCTTGTGATAGGCCCTGGTTATGGGTATAAACCAGTTGCATGCGCCAAACTTCTGTTCTGTTATGGGGATAGACTGGTTTCTGATCACTTATACTAGTAAAAGTGTAATGTCTGTACCTGGCCTAAGGTGCCAACTTAACCTACTTTGTGCCCAAAGACTAAAATATAAAAGGGTAAGGAATAAAGTGAGTGACTGGCTGGCTGAGCTCCTCTTTGAATTTTTTTTCAATGCTGAGAGGATGTTGTTGCATCACTGATAGTGTGTTAGGATACCTAGGGCCTTCTTTAAAAACTAAATACATGGTTTTTGTTTTTTAAATTTTCCCCTCTGGAAAAAGGAAAACCCTAACTAAACACAAATTTCCTGGCTTAGATTTTAACTGCACAGAGTACTAGAATAATATGATGGCTATATTAAGAGGAACTAAACAGAAGTACTGCCAACAGATAGTCTCAAGCTTCTAACTGAATCAAAATTTTAAAGTTTACCACAGCAATTATGCAAGCTCTTGGAATAAGTTATATAAACCCATGAAAGAGACTCACACTATTTAAAAACATTAAGTACAGCATGTGTTACACACAGAGATCACTTGCGATATGATCCTTCCTAAAAAGTAATACACAGATCTCTATTAAATCACCATAAAAGACCAGTACTTATTTTAAAAGTGGAAAAACTGTAATTAAGGCAATTTATATTGGCACAGAGGCAGAGAGGGATCTTGGAGTCAGGATCAACTCC
>NW_017729032.1:63732843-63733791 GCF_001723915.1 Gavialis gangeticus | reverse complement strand
TGATCTGTCTAGGTCCCTTCCAACTCATTGATTCTATAATACTAGTTTTTGAAGTATTTTCTTATGTCGTACAACTAGATATACAGGATAAAGTTGATGCATCACATTTTTGTTTTCATTTATATGCACTGAATAATATGAAAGCAAGGTGAAAATAAATTTGTTATATGTATAAAATAATGAATTTATCTACATATAGTTTTACATCCTTTATAAAATATCCAAGTGGTTTGATTATGCCAGCATGTCATGCCCTCAATAAATATTAACTTAAGCTAGTTTATCATTTTACATACATATTATGCAACAAAAGTTTGTCAACTGCATACCTATTTGAAAAATACTCCCCAACCTTGACTTGTAAGATACTGCCATCTGCCCCAAGGCAGGCAGGCATGCACCTGCTAACAGCAACAAGCCAGACCAGGGCTCCACAGACCCCAGTGCAGCAGCTTGCAGACTGCCTGCTGGCTGCTGTGAGCAGCCCAGACTCTGTGACTGACAGCAGTGGCCTGCCCAGAGCCCCGGCTGGCTGAGGCAGGCGGCCAGGGAAGCTGCAAGCTGAGATCTGTGGAGCCCTGGTCCAGCTCACTGCTGGCAGTGGGTGCATGTGCGCCTTGGGGTGGATGGCAAGGAAGGGGCCAGGGCTGCATTGCCACAACAAGGATCCTTGCAGCTTCCCTACTGTCTGCTCCAGGTACACTTGCACTAGCCACCAGCAACAAGCCAAGCAAGGGCTCTGCAGACCTTGGTATAGCTGCCTGCAACCTCCCAGCCACCTACCACAGCAGACCTGGGCAGGCTTCTGCTGCCCACCACAGAGCTCAGGCTGCTTGCAGCAGTTAGAGAGGCTGCAAGCTGCTGCACAAAGGTCTGCCGAGTGCCAGTCCGGTTCATTGCCACCAGCTGGTGGATGCACACCTCAGGGAAGATGGCAAGGGAGCTGCC
>NW_017729032.1:63726424-63727843 GCF_001723915.1 Gavialis gangeticus | reverse complement strand
CCCAGCCACCTACCACAGCAGACCTGGGCAGGCTTCTGCTGCCCACCACAGAGCTCAGGCTGCTTGCAGCAGTTAGAGAGGCTGCAAGCTGCTGCACAAAGGTCTGCCGAGTGCCAGTCCGGTTCATTGCCACCAGCTGGTGGATGCACACCTCAGGGAAGATGGCAAGGGAGCTGCCAGGGGCCCGATCCTTGTTGTGGCAGTGCAGCCCCTGCCCCTTCCCCACCATTAAACAAGGCATGCATGCCAATCAAAGTGCCTGCGCATGCCATGCTCTGGTATGCCTGACGCGAATTGCCAACCCCTGACCTAGTTCATTCTTGTCCAGGAAAAAAGAATGACTCTTAAAAATAGATCCCGAATGGGGTATCCATATAAGAATTTTATTTATGGCTCCTTTGGATTGAGCCACCATTTACAGTAATGTTAAACAGTTTCCTGGAGCCCTAGGTTGAAGTACAACTATATGATTACTAAGAAATGCATCAAAATAATTACATTTGAAACAATAATGTGGTAGTGTCATGATCCAACAACCTCTCCCATTTTATAAAGCAGATTTGTTACAGCAAACCTGCTACAGATCTATGTTATAACATACAGATCTCTATATGCAGTAACATTTTTCTCACTCCAGCCACACAAAGATATCAAAAGCTAGGAAGTGGAAAGGTGTCCTTGTGGATAATGTGTGGCATCTCCACATCACCTGCTTTTAGGATAAGACAGAAATCTGATCAACAGTTGGTACATACACAATAAAACTACTAAAAAGCTATGGAATTAGTACTTCCATCATATGCTGCAACTCAGATGAGTTCTGCCTCAGGCTTTCTGAATGTCTGTACCTAGCATAAGTTACACGGTTTTCTATAAACCGCATCATTAAATTGTTAGCGAGTAGAACACACATTGGGCCTTTGGTAGCGGGGCACGCAGGCTGCTTATATTAGGCCAGGTTCTGCCTAATAGAAAGTATTAATAGAATAGGTTATAGATGCTCATATTAGGTACAGCAAAGCAAAAGCATTGACCGATGAGTGCCATTATGGCACAACTAATATTTAACAGTTGTAACGTTATAGACCAGTTAACACTCACATCTGTACCAATCAAAACAACAGTGGGCTGGAGGGTCACTTAAGGAGTTTTGGTGAGGTGTTGCAGGCCAATAAGGGGGGGATGCTGACTCTGCCTGATGGGGGCAGTGGGGCAGTTAATCCTATCCAGCCCACCTGTCCTGCACCCACTGCTGGGGACGCCAGAAAGAGGAGGCAAGTGGGGTCTCCATGGAGACTGGCTGGGACCCCTGCAGGCAGGGTGCATATAACCAGGCAGATGAAACAGGGCTGTGGGCCAGCATCGGAGGATGGAGACAGCGTGGGGCTCAGGCCCAAGGCAGAACAATACTCCATTCCC
>NW_017729032.1:63720169-63721424 GCF_001723915.1 Gavialis gangeticus | reverse complement strand
TTTGTCCATAGGAGGTGCAGGGCAGATCTGGATAAGATTATCCACAAATTAGTTCAATGCTTTTTAACTTATACACGTTGACCGCACACTTTAATTGATTTGTCTTAACTTTCTTCAGGCATTGCTTATTGACATAACACTCCTTGAATAAACCTATAGAGCTACTGCTTGATTCTTCTTAAATCCTTTCTTAAAGTTTTAATCTATCATGTTGCGTAGCCCTAGAGCACTGCAAGCTGGTGATGATTAAGCAGGTGGTGAGCTGGGACTATTGCACAGGATAACATTTATTTTTAGAATAATAACAAAAAAACCAAACAAGTCTCCTCTTGGTATCTATAAATTCCCCACACACATTGCACAGGTGCAGCGTGGCTCAACAGGGCACCGCGTGCTGTCTGCTCCAGCACTCACCTGGAGCCCAACACCACTCAGCCCCAGTGACCCCAGCTCCCAGACAGTGTGTGGTGCCCTGCTGAGCCGTGCTGCACCCACACCATGGGGCAGTTGCCACGTGGATGCCAGGCGGGGTGGGAAGCTGATCCCCACTGCCCTCGCTACACAAGGGGCTCTGCCACAAGCCCTCAGAGGCCCTGATCCCTGCTGTCAGAGCTGGTGAGTGCAGGGCTTTTTCTAAGTGCCAGAAGGCTGGGGCCAGGCAGGGCAGCTCTGGGTGGTAGCAGGGCATAGCCCCTGATCTCAGTGCTACCATGCCCACATCAGCACTAGAAGCAGGGACTCTGCCCTGTCTCTGCTTGCTAGCCAGCATGGAGGATGGACAGCAGGGACAGGGGATGTTGTTACTAGCTAGCCGGCATGGGTGGATGTGGGATGCGGGCAGAACAGCACTTGAAGCAAGGCCTATGCCCTGCTACTGCTAACCCAGCTGGGAGCACCGGATGCAGGCGCAGCTTCTCCTGGGGGGGGCAGCAGGGCATAGCCCCCACTACCAGCACTACCGCACCCGCATCAGCGCTGGGAGCAGGCACTCTGCTCTGCTGCTGCTTGCCAGCTGGTACGGGGCGGGCACAGCAGCGCTGGGAGCAAGTGCTATGGCCACTTGCATACTTCCGCCTAGAGTGAGCCACGCCCGCATCCTGCCCCCCTGCACCGGCTGGGCAAGTGGCAGTAGGACAGAGCCCCTACCCCAGTGCTGCCACGCCCACATCCTGCACCCCTGCCATCCCCCTCCGCAAGTAACATGCCACCCTGCCCTGGCTGGGCAGCTTCTCCCAGGCCCAGCCCCAATCCCTCC
>NW_017729032.1:63717731-63719755 GCF_001723915.1 Gavialis gangeticus | reverse complement strand
CATCAGGCTGCCCCTTCCCCCCCCTCCCCCAACCCCAACAGGTTTACCAGCTGGAGGCAGCTGTGTCAGCTGCCTGTTTAGTCTATGTTTGAATCTCTGAACTGGCAAAATCTTTTCCAAAGCTTTTCTGATTCGATTCGGAAGCTTCAAATAGATTCACAGCTTTTAATTGGTCTTGTGATTCAATTCGGATTCAGGGATTTGGTCCCTGAATTGGGCTGAATCTCCTTCGAATCAAATTGGCTACTGAAGCTTTGCACAGCCCTAGGGTATAGCTATGGGGTCCCCCCCTCCAGATAAGCCAGTGACAACTCTGTCCTGTGCCCTGCCCCACCCAGGTTGGGCAGTACCTCCCCCAGCACCAGCCCCACTTCCTCCCTCACCACAGAGACCTTCATCAGCCCCTCCCCACCCCTTCTCTCCCCCGACCCCTTCAATCACAATAGACTTACCACACAGATGCTGCTCTCCACACTGCTGGGCTGCATATTGGCTATCAGATCGGTATTGGTCAATAAGGCTCATTAAAAATCAGCTATCAGTATCAGCCCCCCAAAAATCTCTCTTGGTGAACCCTTAGTTGGTGCACCTTCCCACTATTCCCTTGGGAAGAACCTAGCGGGTACCATGGGAAGGCAGGGACAGAGCGCCACCACCTCTCAGCAGCAGTCCTGGGGGGATGCGGGGAATGAGGGCAGTGGTGCCCCTCTGCAGGTCGCACAGGTGCTGCCCAGCCAGCCAGACACCGGGTGGGGAAGCTCACATGTGGTGGCCACTGTTACCACCCACCACCCCATGCTGACACTGCTCTGCATGCAGCAGCTGCCACCCCACCTGCCCCCTGATCACCATCTTGGGACCAGAAGTCCCACCCCCTAACCCTTGACCTTTGACACCAGAAGTCCCTCCCCCTTGCCCTCAGAAGAACTCCTTTTGGGAAGGGGGTTTGCCATCTTGGAACCAGAAATAAAACAAGTCACATACTAAAAAGCAAACATCTACAATAACATGTTAATTTTATTTTTTAAAAAATATTATCCTGACTTATGCAATCATCTCTATATACACTATGCAAACACACATAATAGCTCAAAATAAAGTCTTACTCTTGCATATTGTGTGTGGGATTTGTGGGGGGTGGGCGGGTATGGAAACCTGGAAAATCGCAGGCTCAGGGGTGATCTGATGGCCACCTATAAGTTTATCAGGGGTGACCACCAGGATCTGGGGGAACGTTTGTTCACCAGGGTGCCCCAAGGAATGACGAGGTTGAATGGTTATAAACTACTGAAAGACCGTTTCAGGCTGGACATAAGGAAGAATTTCTTTACTGTCTGAGCCCCCAAGGTCTGGAATAGCCTGCCATCGGAGGTGGTTCAAGCACCTACATTGAACACCTTCAAGAGTAAATTGGATGCTTATCTTGCTGGGATCCTATGACCCCAGCTAACTTCCTGCCCTTTGGGCAGGGGGCTGGATTTGATGATCTTCCAAGGTCCCTTCCAGCCCTAATGTCTATGAAATCTACATCAGAGACAAATGCACTTCACAGTAGCTATCAAGAAACAGCTTGCTCAAAAAGGAAATTTCTACCCTATCTCCTTTAGTTAGTAGCTGGGGCAAGAAACAAATTTATACCCCACCATCCCTGGTTATTTTTGGTCAACTCTAGCAACAGTGGCCAAACGATTCTGTATCAAACATCAGACTTTATTCTTCAGAGTTTTATTTTTTCAGAACAAGTTCCTGGACACTAGAAATTAAGTGACGGTAATCAACTAAAAGATATTCATCACCAGGGATCCAAGTTTTCTGTTCACCACAGAAAAACATGGTAAAAGGCAGATTTTCTCATTTTAAGGAGAAAAACATGGGAAATGGTATGTTTCCCTTACAGGCTGGCAGAGTTCCAACCTTCAAGGGGCTGAGGGTCATGGGAGAAGGACAATTAGGATGGGGAAGCCATGTGCATCTGTGTACGTATACATGCACATGGCAGCCCAGCAGCATTGAGAGCAGCTCCA
>NW_017729032.1:63702766-63712731 GCF_001723915.1 Gavialis gangeticus | reverse complement strand
GTTTAGGTACTATCAATGACAGTGCCAGAGAGAAGTTTTGATAAAGTAAGGGATGGAGAGGGGCAGGGCTGGGGCTGCTGTCCAGCCAGGGTAGTGTGCGAGGCCCAGGTCCCAAATGTGCAGCAGCAGGGCTCAAGCAGGAAGCGGGACAGAGTTGCAAGCAGCTCATATGAGAAGGCCGGCTCCCCACCACTGCGCATACCCTAGGGAGGGGACATTGGGGGGGGCACATGTTCCCCAGATTTGTGTGCGAGATGGGGGAGGATGCAGGCTGTCCACTGCAGGCTTGGGACTGTCTGCTCTGCTGCCCTCCCCCTAGAAGCCTCCATAGCCTGGCAGGCAGGACCCAGTGCAGCAGGGCAGAATGGCTCGGTGTCACTGCCAGGAACCCCACACTGCCATGTCAAGGTGCCCCCTACCTACCTGGCAGGAGCATGGGGCATAACCCCACACTCCACCCCTGCTGTTGCCAGGTGGGTGGTGCATGTCTTGTCATGGCAGGGAGCTGTGGGTGGGGAGTAAGAGGCATCAGCAAGGCCAGGGGACTGTGGCTTGGGAGTGAGGGGCAATGGCATGGGCAGGGCACTAGCATTATCAGGGCTGCTCAGTGCCACAAAGCACTGGGGGGGAGGGGGGAGGAGGAGGACGACAGCCACAGCTGTTTCTGTGCCCTGGTAAGTTGTGGGGGCAGGGGGAGCTCTGATTTTCCATGATAACCCAAAATCAAATCCCAAAATGTACTGGTATTTAGAATTTATTTTATTATAGTAACAGAGGCACTGGTAGGCTTCCAAATTGCTTTAAAATGATAAACATATCAATAAAAATGGTGTTCAACTGACACCTTTATACATAGTGGTGTTTCATTTTCATTGTAGAAAAACATGGGTTTGGGGTTTTTTAAATCAGGGAATTTGTGGTTTTTAAACAGAGAAAACAAGGATCCCTGCACATGCAGCACCATGTTTTCTAGTAGACGCTGTTTGCAACCAAGCTTAAGCTTTTATCATTAACAAAGCCCTGATCAGACATGCAGAAAAAGTGTATTCCTAATGCATACTGGATTTAAAATAACTTCTGCAACAATCACAGCCCAATCAGCTTACATCAGAGTCTTCAACATAAACGTATTCCATCTTTAAAAAATTTCCAAGGAAATTTTGTTAAAACATCCTTCAAAGCAAAAGCAAAATAAAGTTGACTTGAAGCTTTAGATAGGAAGTAAGATGCACTGAATCTTTAAACATGAATCAAGAAATTTTAGGCTGCTGCTTTTACCTAAAAATTCAATGTAGTGTATCGTACAGAAAAAACACATTTACTTTGTGAAATAGTAGCCCAGAATAGGTAAAAGTCAGCAGGGGGAAGGGAGCCCTGCTGCTCCTAGCCACCCTACTTCACAGTCAGGGTGGCTAGGATCTGGAACCAACTTCCAAGGGAAGTGGTGCTCGCTCCTGCCCTGGGGGTCTTCAAAAGGAGGCTAGATAAATCACCTAGCCGGGGTCATTTGACCCCAGCATTCTTTCCTGCCCATGGCAGGGGGGTCAGACTTGATGACCTGCTCAGGTCCCTTCCCACCCTACCAACTATGAAACACTAGACACAACAATCTGTTTTTAAAAACTTACATAATGTAAAAAAGCATATTTGAATAAAATAAGCTTTTAAAAGAAATTATGACAAGAAAGAACCTAAAATGAATATAATAGTTTATAGAGCAAAACATGGAACTCGTTGGTTTAGCACAATTTCAGTTGAGGCATTCTCGGATAACGTACAGCTGTGTGATACACAAATTGGAAACCATCCAAAAAAAAGGTTGTGACCAAAAAAAAGCAAGTATATTATACAGTAGATGCTTCTACTCAATAGCATAACCAATAGGCATATGGAGTAATTTAATAAAGCTTTCCAGCTACATCAAGCCATAGTACCAAATCAACTTTAAAACATGGCTCGAAGAAGGTCAGGGTAATTCTGTTTCAATTAAATTTGTTTAGTCACTGGAGATGGAACCAAGTCACCTTTAGACGTAGTATCCTAACAGAATAAAATGGCTTAGAATACTGGTTTTATGAAACTTATCAATTTGAACAGGATTAAGCTATCTGAATCACTTTTTAAGCACAATTTAAGAAGTACAGCAAACTAATGTTGTATAATATTAACATATTATTAGAGGTCAGTTTGGGGGGCACCATTTGACACATGGTCAAACTGTCCAGCTGCTTATGTGTGCAAAGGGAACAATGACAGCTTTATTCCACCTGCTTTTTGCAAGTAGTTCTAAACCATTTTTGGATGCAGACCTTGGTACTACTATGCATGTTTGTTTCTACCAGAAGAGACACCTATAAAGCAATCCACATGGAGATACATTTTAACAACAACAACAACAAAATCAGCCCAGAAACTGAACCTAGTTTGGAGTGCTGTGGATTGCTGGTTAAGTGGAATTTATTACTGAGCAAACACCAGTGCTCAGTGGTGGTTGCCTATTGTTTCCAACATAGTTCCAAGTGACAGTTTTGACTTATGCAATCCTAACAGGGCTTGGGACCTGTGCACGTGACAGACTAGGTGGCCATTACTTCAGCTATATTCAGACATTAAAGCTATAGCCCCCAATCCCTAAATTTAAGAAAGGAGGAAAATGCAAGCAGACTGTTCAGCATGATGGATCCTACACTATCAAAACTGCTTTCATACCACTGTCCCAAAACAAGTTCAGCTGACCTTCAAGGCATACATGAAGAGCCCATTTCTTTTTCTACACTTGTGAAAATGGAGGGGGACACTGAAATATGATATCACAAGTGATCTTCTGTTTATGTAACACATGCTGTACTTAATGTTTTTAAATAGTGTGGGTCTCTTTCATAGATTTATATAACTTATTTCAAGAACTTGTATAATTGCTGTGGTAAACTTTAAAATATTGGTTCAGTGTTCCCC
Source organism: Gavialis gangeticus (assembly GCF_001723915.1). Lineage (NCBI taxonomy): Eukaryota > Metazoa > Chordata > Crocodylia > Gavialidae > Gavialis > Gavialis gangeticus. Next base: position 63,709,776 of record NW_017729032.1, on the reverse strand, counting down.
TCCATTTGCTGAAAGAAGAAAGATTTGTTGCTAAGATATAATTTGCTTTCCTGTTTTCAGGAAGATGTTGGCTTCCCTTTTGGCATGTATTAATATCAAAAGCCATCTGAAACCCACTAAATAACCAATACATGTATGTGAAGTTAAAGTTACTACAGGAGAATGGGAGCAATTCCTTAATACATTCCATTATAAGCTTATAGCAATTTTTTGAAAAGCTATGAAAAATGTTCAGGATTTGGGTCACTGGCCAAAGAAGAGCTCTCGGGTCAGGGAATCAACATTTGATAATGCACTGAATGCAGCTGAAAGCTGTTTAAATTTGTAATTTTTTATGCTGTAGTGTTAATACTGTAGTACTCCATGCACTAGGAAGCCCTGAAACCAATAATACTGCAACAGCAGCAAGTCTGGAATAGGAAGGAACTTGACAAGGATCCCCAACTGCTCCCATCTGTGTTACTTCAGAGGAGCCACATAAAGGTAGGAGGCCTCTCCTCACAATTTCATGGGGAAGTAAAAGCAGAGTTAAGCTCCGGTTGGTCATTCCCTAGATCGAGCAGGCTACTTTCCTCACAAAAAAGCAGGAGAGCCTCCTTTTGCCCATCTTCCGAAGTTAAAAACACCTAGTGCCATGACAAATAAATGGGAACCCGTGTAAGAATACTAGGTTCTCTTCTACTGACTGAGGTTGATAGTTGGGAACAAAAACACAAAAAATCCCACGGCTCTAAACTTGCCAATTTCTAACTTGCGAAGTCAAGCATTCAATCAAAAGAGCATTTTAACTTTTTAAAAAATATAGCTGTATATGGAACATGCAGTAATAAGGTCTACTATATCAGTGTTTCTCAATCCCTGGGTTGGGACTCGAAACTGGGTCACAAGAATATATGAAAGGGTCCCGAACAAACTTTAAAAATGGATCAACAAACTTTAAAAGTGAATTCTTCTTTTAAAGGCAAAAACATGAGAAATAGTAACAGCTTGCTTCGCTTGCAAGCTGTCAAGAGTTTCAGCCTGAAAGGGGCTGCTTGGAGCCCCACCCCCCATGCCCCATGCACACCGACCCCCTGGGGGGAAGGGGGCAGGAGTGAGGGGCACTGGGTCAGGACTGGCCACTTATGTTTACAAATGGGTCCCAGTATAAAAAAAGGTTGAGAAGCACTATTCTACATTATAAATACACATGGTGGTACTAAGGCAGAGCAACCTAAACAAAGCCAGTCTTCTTATAGTCTAAACACTTCTGTGCTGTTACCATTTGTATCCTTAAAAAAAGGTATTCTTTACATTTTTATTATGACCTCTATCCAACAAAGATTAAGCTAATAAAAATAGTCAAACAAAATGGAAAACAGCTTAAGACAACTGAAAAATGTATAGGCAAGGCATCTCTATGCCTTCCAAATATGTTCAATACCCCCAACATTCCCTGCAGAATACCTTATTTTCTCTCATACAACATTCCCCCAAATAAAGAAGATACTTTGTTTTTAGAAGGCAGAATGTAGAAGAAAAGATTTTTTCCCCCCGAGTCACAACCAGCTGTGACACGTCCTCCTGGAAACAGTGTCCCGGAAACATGGCACCAGGAATTTCCTGTTGCTAGCAGTCCATCTCCTGCCATACCACACTTCATGGATACTATCCTCCCAGGAGGACTTACTCTATGTCACATAAAACTAGGCCCCAGACCCTTATAAGGAGAGTAGCAAGAAGGGTTGCCAACCCAAGATCATTTTTTAACTGTCCACTATGTAGAACAGTCCACTGGAAGTTCTACAACCTTTTTACTGGCAACCAAACTTTTTTACTCACATATTTCACATAATGTAAATAGAACACTTCTATCAGGCCCTAGATGAGATCTGGGTTCAAATTTAGGAGCTTAACACAAACTGTAATTAAAAAAAAGTTTGGTAATCAATAAAAAATTTGCAGATTATCAAAAGAAAAAAAATCTTGGGGTGACAACCCTGCTTGACTACAGCAGTAGTTTTACACCATGCTGCCCCGACCCAAGGGTCCCCTACTCACCCTCAAATTCTGATGCCCCCAACCATATCCCACACCATGCTGCCCTCCCCACCCACCCCATAGCCTGACTCCTTGTCCCAGCACAGACCCCCAAAGAAGGACTACCTGCAACTCAAAAGTGTTACAGGCAGTCAGTGTGATGCAGCAACAGCAAGTGCCCATGGCTGGGTGGGGAGAGAGCTACAAGGGCTTTCATCAGCTATGAAGACCTGAGAGAATGCTCTCAGCAGTGTACAGCACCTACATCCAGACGCTAGAATCTAGTGACTAGATGGTACTGCTCTGCTCTGTCTGTTCAACTTCCTTCCAGCCTCTTTCTGATGATCTTCAACCCACTTCTTTTGTTTTTTGGGAGGGTGTTGGTTTGGTTTGGTTTTTGTTTTTTACAGACTTTACAAACGAGCATTTCTATCCTGTTTTTTAAGGACTGTCTGTAAATTTATGGACAGCCCAGCTAGCAAAACTGTTACTTCTTTACTATAAAGAGCTTATAATAGAAGTTCTTGTAAATAAAAGTGTTGTTTCCACATCAGAAGCCTCATCAAGATCATAGCAGCAGTTCACCTGCTGCTTCAGATACAAACTACAGTGCTCAGCCAATAGATACAGCTGTGAGAGAGTTAACACCAGACTGCACCCCTTCAGTTTGCTAAGCAGGCACAAGCAGCAGCCATCTTGGCAGCTACATGGCATGCAGTGTTTACATAAGGGTTTTTTTTCCAAGCAAAGAAAACAGCTTCCTCACTTAAAACACAGACCCTGATTTTGGGGTAAAAAGGTACATATTATATATAAGAAAATACAGTATAAAGGGTGCTTCCATTCCAAAATGACTGAAGGTAGCACTGGAGGACTCCATAATTATGGTCTCAGTGAACTTTACATCCAATTCACAAGTAATTTTTAACTGCCAGTCCCAACGATATATTGGAGGCTCCAACAGATAAGCTAGGTTCTTTCCCTCCTAAAACACACAAGCAAACAAAAATCTGTTCAGCTAAATTCTGACCACAGCTTTGCTTACATAATCTGCATTTAGACAACAGCAAAACTTCTTTAGATAGGTAAACGTCCCTCATAACTTTAGTATCCGAGTACTTTACACAATTAACATTTATCCTCCTTATCTCCAATTACTAAACCTATTTCACTGATGAAAAACTGAGGTACAGTTATTCCAACTTAGTCACAAGAGATAATGATGATAGAGCAGAAATTGAATCCAGATTAGAGTCATAATCAACAGCCTTAACAATAAGACTAGTTTTCCTGTATAACTATATTGTTATAGTGATTTAGATAAGTAGTCTACTATCTGTATGGGGCATAATCTGAAGATGAAAGTACTGTACCGGTGCATAATCAAGGCTATGGAAACATTACTGCTGGCAGCAATAAAAATAAAGCCGATTTCATTCTATCCAACCCCAGGATGACGTGAAGCACTAGCAGTTAGTAAATACACCTTTTTATTAGAAAATTGAACAAGTTTGGTATAGGTATGAACTGGACACCAATAACATTTTTACTGTTAAGTCTGGGTATATATTTCTGCTTTAGAATGTAGTTGTCTAGGTCTTCTTGGTTAATATTTGTAAGATTCTTTACAAGTGTGTGCAAAAAACTCAGAATATCTAAGGATAGGGTCAATTTTTAAGGGTACATCAATAAACATTTTCTTGGCAGATAGCTGATGATTAGCCAACCACATCAGCCGACGTCTATCTGATAACCGGCATTTAGTAACAGTGCAAAGCATTTTAAACTACTGACATTAAATCTACTTTTGTTTGTTTTGTATTTATAAACACACATGCCTGCTCCAGCCCTTGATGAGGAAGACAGTGACCACCTTATTCCCTTGCATGCCACTCCCTTGCCCACAGCTCCTACAGTGCAGCCCATGCTGCTGTCCCAGGTGGGCAGGGCAGACCCTCACGTAGACAGCAGCACCAGGTATGTCAGAAACACCACAGCACACCACTGCCTCAATGCCAGCAGGACCCATGCAGCTGAGTTCCTGCAGCTGCCAGGAAGAAGCTGCTTTCCCAAAGGTGCCGCAAGTGGAATATCCCTCACATGGCACTTTACCCCACCCACACGCAGCCCAATATATCCACAACAGCCCCAGTGCTCAGGCCACTGCTGCGCATGTGGCATTGCCATGGCAGCAGCAGTAGGAGCCAGTAACAGTCCCTTTGTTGCTGGGCATGGTGCCCTGTAACCGTTCCCCCACTACCCCCAATGCTTGCCAGGATCTGTAGTTTGCCATGGGCTTGGGCCAGTGGCACATGGGGACTTGACTACACTCGCCAGGGTGCTCCAGGCACGTGTCCATAATTATCAGCTATTCTTTTATTGGTGCCAAACCAACAGCAAACCAATATATATCAATGCATTCCTATAGATTTTCCCAATGGATTATTTACTCTGGAGCTTCACAATAACCCAGATAAAAAATGTGTACAGAATCACACAGTACCACAGATGCCAAAATATGGGGAAAATAATTTGGTGAAAAAGTGACTGAATGAAAAGAAAAATGCTAAATTGTATCTAATTTTACAACTGTCTGTGGAGCATTTATAGATATTTTGTGTTTGCCATAGTTCAGTACCACATCTGGTTTAAAAGTGTCACAGCAGAAATGTATTTGTTTTGGGTAAGGAGACATAAGGTCCCAAAACCCTACCACTTACCCAAGAGAAGCCGGGGGGGGGGGGGCCGGAATCTTGAAATGAGGCCCCACAGACCCAGGGAAATCCAGGCATTTGAGATACCAGCAATAAAGTACTGAAAAGCTCATTAGCAAGCTGCCTCCAGCTCACTCCTCTTATTAAAAGCAGTACCTAGGAATCCCAATCAAATAGCAAGAGTTGTACAAGGTTAGTCACTTTAAAGGCAAACAATTAACACTCTCTTCTCCCAAAAGAACCTACAATCTTCACTGCTCCTAGAGACCCAAGATCTCTGATTTTTACAATTTTCTGTCTGCTGATGTGTCCCAACTGCTTCGTGCCTAGCATGGATTTTCCTAGCCACATTCTTATTCACTTATGCCCTCACATCATTCTCCATACCTTATCCCTGTCCAAAAAGAAAGTGAACCCATGTGTTCTTTGCCATTTCCTACTCTTTGATCATATGCCTTTCCCACTGTACCTGTTTTTAGGCAGTGACCTTGTCGTCTTAAGCACATTCCATTTGCTACACTGTTATGGTTATGGCTTTTTAGAACCACTGCAACAATGGCCCAACCAGGTAGTCCTAACAGAAAATATGACCTGTAAAAAAATGGCTCGTTTAATACATTGTGGCCCCCACCTCCCACACATACAACTTCAGCAACTATTTTGTGTTGAGACCTAATGAACAGGGGGTTTATTTAATAAAAGTACTAATCAGCATCAAGAAAGCTGCTACAACTAGCAGAATTAAACTGAATAAGAGCAAAAATAATCAAAACACGAATTAGGGACAGATCCTGTATGCCCAGCCTGCATTTAAAAACAAGATGTTTACTTCTAGGACACTTTAAAACATTTCTCCTTTCTAGAATTATACAATATTTTTAGAGATACATCGATATATCAGTGCCATAGTGGACTGACACTGATAAAAGGAAAATTAACATTATTGGCTATCTGCTTTTTTTGGTTGGTATAGCAGATAAATGTCACCAAAAAATATAATATGCCTTCTGCCCAGCGCCCCTGGACACTGTGTGTATGCGTGCAGCTGCACACATGCATGTGACTAAAATTCAGTTGAGCAGTGTGGAGACCAGCACCCTGCAGATAAATCTGTGGAGGGGAAGGAGCAGCAGATCAAGGCCCCCACAGTGAGGGAGGGAGCGGGGCAGAAGAAGCAGAAAGGGCAGGGGTTGGGGGTGGTGCCTAGCCGGGGTGGTGAATGGGACCCAGGGCTGGGGCAAGGAGCAGGATGGAGCTGCAGGCAGCTCATCCAAGGGGGCAAGGGGGGGGGGGAGATGGTGCAGCTTCCCATCACTGCATGCAGCCCCCCCTCAGATTTGTGCACAGGGCAAGGGCAGAGGCAGGCTGCCTGCTGTGGCCTTTGTGCTCTCTGCTTTGCTGCCTCTGCCTTGGGAGCTGCATACTATCTGCATGTCCCCTGCCTACCCGGACAGTGGGGGCAACGAGTTGTGCCTCCTGCTGCTGGGTGGGAAGGGAACATGCAGCAAGCACATGGCAGCAGAGAGGAAAGCCCAAGTCCATAACAGGCAACCCAACCTGCCTCCACCCTCACCCTGCTCAGCTGTGCTCCTAAAAGGATCTCTGCACTTAAAAACAGTGGCAACGATGCTTGAACTAAAGCTCATTTGATGAGCTTAATTCAAGCGCCCTGCCGCCATTTTTAAGCACTGGGAGGCTGATCCCCAGGCGAGCCACTTGTGGCTCTGTTCTGCTCCCTCCTCCGGCCCTGGGGTCCCATCCACTGCCCTGCAAACCCAGTCCCTGCCCCACTCCCTCCCTCACTGTGGGGACCCTCCCCCCCCACAAATTTACCTGCAGGGTGCTGCTCTCCATGCTGCCCAGCTGCATTCCTGTAAATCAGTTGGGATCAGAATTGGCCAATATGCCGGGTGAATAATTGGCTATCAGTATAAACCAAGAAAATCTTTATTGGTGCACTCATAGTATTTTTCTCAGCTAGAATGGCCTATGAGCTATTGAACTATTTGAGCTATTCCTCAAATATATTGGGAGGATCAAGAAGGCGCCGGGTAATGTGGGACCCCTGCAGGATACGCTGGGCAATCTGGTGGTTGCGTCAGAGGAGAAAGCAGACCTCTTTAACCAATTCTTCACCTCCGTTTTCTTGTGCAGGGACCGGGACTTCCCTGCTGTGATAGAAGCCGGACTCGAGGGGATCGCCTTCAGACCTCAGGTTGGGGAGGACCGGGTTAGAGAGCTTCTGGAGGGGCTGGACGCGTTCAAGTCAGCGGGTCC
>NW_017729032.1:63693146-63702012 GCF_001723915.1 Gavialis gangeticus | reverse complement strand
TAGGGCGGCTAGGAGCTGGAACCAACTTCCAAGGGAAGTGGTGCTGGCCCCTACCCTGGGGGTCTTTAAGAAGAGGCTGGATGCCTACCTGGCTGGACTCATTTGAGTCCCGTTTTTGTTTTGGGGTTTTGTTGTTCTCCCGCCCTGGCGGGGGGGTCGGGCTAGAAGATCTACTAGGTCCCTTCCGACCCTAAATCTATGAAACTATGAACCTTAGGGTGCACCTCATTTTCAGAAAATGGAGCATGCATTTAAACAAACAAAAGTTTTTTTACCTTCAGATTTTGGTTTAATATTCTCAGTTTTTAAGCAAAACTGAAATTGCAAAGTGGGTCCTAATGAAATTTCCCACTTCAGCTTAAACTGAAACTTTTTCTATTGTTTTCTGTTACACGCTTTGTGAAGCAGATTAGAACTAGAAGGAATCTAAGAAGGCAACTAAAAATTAAGCTTTTATCCATTTCTCTTTTCTCCATATCATTCTCGTCAAAACTTAAGTCTACCTCTCTCCAAAACACACCCATCCTGAAGCAAGAGATGCTAAAGAAACTGGAGCAGGCCTGAAGATGCACTCTATATCTTTAAGTGTTCAAAACTGAAATATCATGAAAGGCAGTGTAACAGGGGCTGCAGCCCAGCTGCAGGCAGCAAACAAGTAATTGCACGTCTTTTCTTAGGATGACTGGGCCAGCTGATAAGGATAACTGGCTGACCAGATGAAGAGAGCTGGGAGAAACCAGACAGAGAGAGGAAAGAAGGAAAGCTGCATGTCTAGTGGCTGCAACACCAAGCCAAGGCCTTTCTCGGGTCTGGGAAAAGGCAGCAGAAGCTAAAGAGAGAGACCAAGCCAGAATATTCTTTCAGGGTCTGGGGAAAGACGAGAGAGCGAGAGCGACAGACAGACAAGACAGACAGAGGAGAGAAAGAAGTCTGAGTGGCTAGCGACTGCAACACCAAACCAGGGCCTCTCTCAGGGTCTGGGAAAAGACTGCAGGGTGCAAGTTAACCCTGTACTGTTTGTGTATTCATCTGGTTGTTGATTAATGATTTATGCTGTGTTTTTTGGGGCAAGTTCAAGCAGAGGAAGAAAGACTGTTATATGAACTGTCAACCTGCTACATGTGGTGGAGAATGCAGGCAGTTTAAAGTGAACTCCAGCATGGAGACAGGAGCCCTGATGAGGGACTGCAACAACAGCAACAGCACCACCCCTAAAAAGAAAAACCAGGGTGGTGCTGATAAAGCAAGGGAAGCACTAAGTCCACTTTTATTAGAGAGCCTTGACCCAAGGTTGGGGGAACTGGAGGCTAGGCACAAACAGAAGATAGAAGGGCTGAGAAAAAGAGCTGACAAGACTCACCAGCCAACATGAAGGCTCTTGAGATGAAACATGAGTTGTTAGAGCAGGAGAAAGCTGAGCACCACCTCCGTGAGGAGAAAGAGGTGGAGATGGCAGCCTTAAAGAGCCAACTCCTGCAGTCAAGTGGGAAGAGGCTAAAATGAGGCCACTCGCACCTCCATGACAACACCAAGAAACCCAGAGCCCTCCCAAGAGGGGTAAAGCAGAGACTAGGTGGGTAGGGGACCAAGACCCAAGGCAGGACCTGGAAAAGGAAGATCCTCAATAAAATCACACCCATGGGGGAGGTCACACAATGACCTATAAACTGTGATAGGGTTGTCCACACAGCCAGTCCAGCTACAGGAGATAACTAAAGATGACATGGGTGTCGTGGAGGCCCTACCTCTGATGCAGCCTCTAAGATGGGTGGCTGGGAGAAGAGGGGGCAATGATAGTGTCCATCTCAGCCATGAATGGGGAAGAGGCCGGGACACCCAGAATGGGAGTTGTGCCGGGACACAGGAAAGAAGCCTAAAGGAAGACAACAAAGGTCAACAACAAAGGTCTTGAAGGGAAAAACAGGTCAGTCTGCCAAAGACCATACTCCCCTATATTAGAGGGCCAGGACTTGGACCAGGAGAGAAGTGGAGCTCACCAGAAAGTGGCCAACCCAAACCCAGGGACACCAGGTATGCCATTCAACAAGGCATATGGTGGCACTCTTAATGGTGGAGTTTATGGGTAATGGACAATACAATTATCCATGGACTAAGGATGATGTGCCTCCATTCTGGGGAGCGATCCCCCTAGGAGTAAGAGGAAGGACAGTGCTCCCAGGATGTAGGCCAAGAGATCGTGTGAAGGGAAAGAGAAAGACACATGGGAGTGAGAAGACTGCAAGGCACAGAAGAGGTCTGGTGGGTCGCTAAGGGGACAGGTAGACCCAAGCAGGAACCTCCAATAGAGACTGCAGATGGAATGCCCACTAAGCCCAATAATGGATGCGAGCCAGGAGGTAAGGGCAGAGGAGTTCCTTAGGATGGTGGAGAAGAAGGCTCCAGGCATAACCTGCCTCAGTGTCCCCTGGAACAGGAACCAGGGGCCAGATAAGATAATGGTGACAACATGGGCACCAGCCACCCAGAAAGATAACAGTAACACCAAGGCAGGTAAAAAGGATGTAGGGGATGACAGCCTAAGCTTTAGTATGTTTGTAAGAAATCTATGCTTCAAGGTAGGCTACAGCAAGCTGAAGAGAGTATTCCAAAGTATGGGAACTGTAAGGTACACCAACCCCTGGAGAAACAAGAAAGATAAAGGCCAACGTATGGGAGCCATTAGTTTTGAACACCACAGCAAAGTCACCCAAGCAATAGCAACTGTCTATCAAGCATGGCTACATGGCAGATCCAAACGGTCAGAGACAGTGTCTAATAGGGACTGCCAGACAGAGGTTGGTACAGCTACCTTGTGACTTAAGGAATTTTGGGGTAAGGTATGGAACCAGGGAAAAATCTATCACAGTCCTCTGAGAGAGAAGACGTAAGGAGAGGGGCTGATACATGGAGATGACAGACTGTACCTTCCATAAGGAGTACTAGTGGTGGGAAAGTCCAGAGATAAACAGCAGTTGTCTATTGGAGACAGTACCTGTGAGACCCCAGGAGCGTATGACTGATAACTTGTACCTGAGTTACAGTGAGAAAGAACAGAAGGTAATTAGCTGTTAAACGTGCCCCCCCCCCCCGGGGAGGTGTGAGAAGGTGAGGAAGTATGTAGTAGAAGGCCAGGGGGCCCAGAGCCCAAGAGGGGCAAAACCAGGAAACAGGACTGAGAACCCAGGAGGTACAAGAACCAGGGCCAGAGGGCCCAGAATCCCAGAAAGGAAAGACAGGGACTGGAGCTCAGAAGCTAGATCCAGAGCAGTGGGCCTAGGCTAAGAAGCCCAGCTAAAGGGAAGGGGCGGAAGCTGGGAAGTCTGAGGCCCCAGAAGGTGTGAAATCTTGACAGTTTACTAGTGCAATGGGCCCACTGGAATGATTGACCATTAACATCTGCAAGGCATGGGCATGACTGTAGGGGAGGAAGGAGACCATGAAATTAGCCCTTAAGGCAATTAGCGAGTTAGAGCACAGATGGGCCAGGAGGGCCTGGCTAGCAACTGAGGGCAAGATAAAGAGATAGGAGTGTCCCACTCTGTGGGAGATGAATGTATAGCAGGCTGCATGCCTCAGGGGCTGCAGCCCAGCTGCAGACAGTAAGCAAGTAATTGGATGCCTGCTTAGGAGGACTTGACCAGCTGATGAGGATAATTGGCTGGCTAGAGAAAGTTAAAAGCTCCCAGGGGAAGGGAGATGGGGGAACCTAGACAGAGACAAGAGAAGGAAAGCTGAGTGGCTAGCAGCTGCAATACTGCGCCAGGGCTTTCTCAGGGTCTGGAAAAAGAATACAGGGTCTTTTGGTTGTTGATTAGTGATTTATGTTATGTTTTGTGGGGCAAGTACACCCAGAGAAAGAAAGACTATCTTATATGAACTGTTAACCTGCTACAGGCAGCCACTTTCTTGATGAGCAAGATGTCCTAGAGAACACCCATGCTCTCAGATACGTCGTTTCCTCTGGGAACAGTATTAGACAGGGCTTCTCCCTTGGATGACATTGTGCCAGAGTAATGATCTGCTGAGCTAGTGATAACATTCCCCTCAATAAGATGGAGGCAGTGTTGCTGCAATGCCTTCACAAGGCCATAGTAGCTGTGAGTAGCAGCAAGCTTTGTTTAATCTGGCCTTGAGGAAAAGAAAGAGTGGAAGCATTAGGCAACATGTGGAAGTAGTGACACCAACATGGCTGGTAGTGACACCTAGTCTGTTGTTAATCACTTGCAATTAAAGAAGTTTCTTTTCTGTGAATCCCTAACACCTCCATTCCTTGCTATAGAGACCTTTTAAATGTAGAAGGAAAAGAACCCTGAGCCTAAAATACATTTCCTACCCATCCCATATAAAAAAAACCCAAAATCAAGATTTGGCTGTGTTGGTAATTGACACTGTTTCCCTTTCTCACAGGAACATAAGATTATAAAAACTTCACGGCAAATGGTCCACTAAGCCTAGAATCCTCTCTCCAACAGTGGCAAATACCTGTGGAATTAAGGGCAGTACATTTAGTGGCCTCCCTCTAGCTAGTGAGGGGAGTCTGTAGTTCTGGGTGGACCAAGACCCACTGCCACTGTATGACAAACATGCCTGTCTCCAACAGTGGCAAGCAGCAGATGTTTTAGAGCAGTGGTTCTCACAGTTTTTTATGCTCAAGGAACCCCTCTGAAAATGCCAGTGCGCAGGTTTTTTTCACTCTTTTTTTTTGACTATGGAAGAAAATAATAAAGCAATTTTTCTGTTGCAAAGAACTCAAAGGCCCACTACAGGTCAGAATGTTTTTTAGTACTATGGATTCATTCCTATTTGAAATCTCTGGGCTTATTTTATGAATCATGTTTGTACATTTAAGTGCTAACCCTGTGTAGCATCCCGCAACACCCTTGAAAGGATCTCAAGATATCCTGGGGAGCTGAAATACCTGGTTAAGAACCATTGCTTTTGAGGAAGACCATATCTAGGGTGATTCATCCCCTGCCATACCCTCTCTGGTATCATTGGCTTAGGTATGTCAGAGGATACAATCCTGATTGTTCTAGTCAACAGTTGCCAATGGATCTGTCTTCTCTGAAGGAGTCTAATCCTTTTCTGAACCTGAGAAATATTGGTAATATACCAAAATACTGAACATGAGTAAACATGCTCAACACATGGATCAACAGTGAAGCCAAAACATCAGCAATACATGCCACACTGGGAACACCTGAGAACTACCAGAGCCACAATAATGATAAAGGAAAGCAAGGTTAGATTCCAGAGTCTAGTATTCTCCAGTAGCCAAATTCCAGCTACAAAAAGAAGCAAAAGCAAGGCTATCCACATCATGAGCCTTCCAACTCAGCATACGACCCCAGCAGCCATTCTCTGCCTCTGCAGACAACACATGAGGGAAAGAGCCCCAAAGTTTCTAAGTCTGAGGAGAGGACAACTGTGCCAAACTTTTCCTGCCCACCCATCCAAATGCAGAATACTTTCTCTAGTGCAGAGGTTGGCAACCAGCAGCATGCGTGCCATTAGTGGCACGTGAAGACATTTTTCCCGGCACGCCAGAAGACATGCAAAGAAATTGTTTGCATTTTTTTTTTAAGTTGCTACTCTGGGCTCTCCCGTGCAGCCACAAGTCTGAACGCTGCAGCAGGCACTGGGGCAGAGCCAGAAGAACACAGGCAGGGAGGTTGTCTGTGTTTGACTGCCCCCACCCCTTGCTCATAGGCTGCACCTTCCAGCCCGGCTGGCCCCTGGAGGGAGCTGCGGGTGGACAGGGCTGGGGCCAGGGCAGATGCTGCGCAGGGTCACTGCCCTGGAGGCTTCCAGCGGGTGGCAGAACGTTGGGCCCAGGCAGGCAGACACCCTGTCCCACCCAGGGCAGCACTGGGGTGCCAAGTGCTGGGGCCGGGTGGTCGGGACGGAGTCTGGGCACTGTGGGGAGAGGCGCTGCGGGCAAGCTAGCCCAGTTGGGCCCTTAGGAAGGCAAGGGCTGGGTAGGAAGTGGGGGCAGCCCCAGGGCTCTGCAGGCTTAAGCTGCGGTGGGCAGGCAGGGGTGCCCAGCGGCACCCGTGGTGGGGCATAGCCGACCCCACACAGCTCCTCAGCGATGGGCCACAACCACCCTGCACACATGGGGATGCTGCCTGGCTGGGGCAGAACACCAGGCTCAGGGGGCTTCCCTCTCTGGGATCAGCCTCCCTGCACGCTGGTCACAGTGCAAGCAGGGCAGAGCCATCTCTGGTGCAAGGGTCTAACCATGAGAGCCCCCTGGAGCCTGGAAACAGCCACTGCAGTTGTCTCAGTGTTCCTGGGTCCTAGCCTTGCCCACCTGCAGCTCCTCTCAAGGGGCCAGGGCTGGGGCAGGCACTGCACAGAGCGGCTGCACTATAGGCTCCTGGCCAGCTCAGCCCTGAGCACCAGCTGTAGCATCTGTTCCCCAATCCTGGGGAACAGACTGCAGCTGCAGCTCCCACTCGCACTGTACCCAGCATGCACAGAGACAAAGCAAGAAGCTCACTGGGCCTAGAGTCCTGGCCCAGCCAGGCAGTGTCTATTTGCAGGCAGGGTGGCTGCGCCCCATCCCCACCGAGCTACACAGGCCGGCTGGGCCCCACCTCCAGCGCCCTGAGTCTGCAAAACCCTGAGGCAGCCCCCCGCTCCCTGCCTGACCCCAGCTCTCCACCAGGGAGCATTCGCAAGGGCCTGGGCAGGCCAGCCTGCCCACAATGACTCTGCCCTGCCCTGCCCCCCGCTCCCTTCTCCTCTCTCCCCCCTCTCATCACAACATGCTTAACAAGAAAAAAAAATCACAAGTATAAAGGCAGTACATGAAGTTTTATTTATTGTCATCAGGTTTCGAATTTTTGGAAAACCTGGTATTTACTGTAATAATCATAAACGTTGCTTTTTTTTTAAAGACTGTATTAAATATGCAGTGCATTTTTAATACAGTTAATAATTGTAAATGTGCCCCCGCCCTCCGTTTTGTTTTTGTGGCATGCCGGCACTCAGGCACCTTACAAGGTAGACATAGTAGGTTTTTCGGCACTCCAGCCAAAAAACATTGCCTATCCCTGCTCAAAATCCTCCCTGGTAATGCAGCCATCTCCTGCTGCCACTTAATGTAATTAACCTTGTGGCTCAGGCAATAAAAATCCGTGTCAGACAGAAGGTTCAGCATTCAAATCCTGCTGATTCATGGTTGGGATTTTACAGTTGCCTGAAAGAGGCAATACATTTTTCAAAAAGCTAGAAGTTGCATAAAGATGTAAAAAAAAAAAAAAACCAAATTGAAGTTGCAGAGTCAAACATTCAAAAATTTAAGTACCACCATGCAATACAGTTGCCTATGCAATCTTATTTCTGGTCTGTTATGCATAACTATTCTGATTATACAATTAAACTTTATTTTTCAGTCACTCATTCAGTGCATAGCACAAGAGAACTAAATTCAGATTAGATAATCAGGCCTATAAATGCCAAATGCAAGTTTATTTAGGAGTCTGTTATGTAAAACTTAATGATTCCTCCATACACTACATTAGCAGATGCTGGCTGATAATAGGTGGACTGACAGACTTAAAATTATAAATTGGACAACAGTTGATAACATAGAACGTGTGCATATGTGCTTTTTATGGTTCTAAATAAAAATGAGGGTAATGGACCAAAAGCAAATAAGAGGTCAAGAAGGGCAGAAGATGGTTGACAGTAACAGCAGTTAACAGAAAAGAACGTAGTTGAGAGGTTGCCACTACAGAGCAAGAAATCTCAAAGCCCTAATACAATTTTTAATAACTAAGTTCAGTTTAGATTTCACTAACAACCTAATGAGCTACAATCTTTCATAACTGCTTTAATTAAATAGTCTAATTACATCTAAAATAAATTTGATTAAGGTGTGCATTTATCCAAATGGTTTGGATATTTTACAGAACAAGTTTAAGTATAAAACAGCAGCCTGCAAACCATGCCAGTGGCTGTCTGAAACTTAGGAGCTCACAATCATGAGACCCTCTAAACAAGGAATCAGGTGTTTTTATGTATATGGAGAAAAAAGGAAATCTGATTTTTTCCCCAAATATGGAGACTAGGAGACCCCACAAAGCTTGTAAAATTAATTTATTTGGGTGTTAACCAGAACAAAAACTAGGGTTATGATTAGTAAAAAAAACCCTTTAACAATTGCTGTTTGGAATACTAATCAAATCATTTTGAGCACCATTTTTGGAGATACTAGCAACAGTGCATTTCAAATTAAATTATCATCCTATACATACAGCCTACATAGCTTGGAAACTAATATGAAAATAAAGACTATTCTGTGCCACACCTGAAAACCAAGACAGACAGTTTTCCATTCTTCACAAATAATGGAATGGTGAAGTTTGTGGACCCACTAACCACAGCCCTTGCCAACATACCCCTTTTCTGACCCAACAGAAAGAGCACTGCAAACTTGTCTATGTGATACACAACATATTACAATCACCCATGCAATGTTGCTAGACCTGGGCCCTTTTCTACACTAGATGCACTAGCCTTGTCCAGTCCCTTTACCTCTACCAAAAAATTAAGAACCAGCCTGGTTATAACAAGATAGTGTTATATGTAGCATAGCAGAGCCAAGAACTTATCAAATTTTCCTTTTTTAAATAATAGGAAGTAAGGCGGCGGCACTGGGTAACATGGGGTCCCTACAGGATAGGCTTGGCAATCTGGTGACTGCAGCAAAAGAAAAAGCTGACCTCTTTAACGAATTCTTTGCCTCCAGATTCCTGAACAGGGACTGAGACATCTCCCCTACTACAACTGTGGATGGATCCAGGGGAAGCACCGCCATGCCTAGGATCAGGGACAACCTAGTTAGGGAACTTTTCGA
>NW_017729032.1:63687870-63688146 GCF_001723915.1 Gavialis gangeticus | reverse complement strand
TGCATCTACAGATGCATCACAAGGAGGTCCAGGGAGGTGATTTTTTCCCTCTGTGTGACATTGGTCAGGCCACAGTTGGCATACTGCATCCAGTTCTGGGCGCTGCACTTCAAGAGAAGTGTGGCTATCATTGAGAGGGTCCAGAGGAGGGCCACTCGCACGGTCAAGGGGCAGCAGGGCAGGCCCAATGAAGAGAGGCTGAAGGGCCTGAACCTATTCAGCCTCCACAAGAGCAGGCTGAGAGGGGATCTCATGGCTGTTTACAAGCTCGCCGGG
>NW_017729032.1:63677351-63682870 GCF_001723915.1 Gavialis gangeticus | reverse complement strand
GACATGTTTAAATCAGTAGGTCCAGATGCTCTTCACCTGAGAGTGCTGAGGGAGCTGGCGGGGGTCACAGCAGGGCCCCTGGCATGGTTGTATGAGCGTTCGTGGGGCACTGGTCAGGTACCAGAGGATTGAAAAAGAGCCAATGTGGTCCCCATTTACAAGAAGGGGAGAAAAGAGGACCCCAGCAATTATAGACCAGTCAGTCTTACTTCAGTCCTTGGAAAGACCTTTGAGAAAATTATCAAGAAGCACATCTGCAAGGGCCCAGCAAGGGACGTAACACTCAGGGGCAACCAACATGGGTTCATTGATGCCAGGTTCTGCCCGACTAACCTGGGTTCTTTTTATGATCAGGTCACAAAGTTCATGGACGAGGGTGTCAGGGTGGATGTCGTCTTCCTGGACTTTAAGAAGGCCTTTGACACAGTTTCCCACCACATTCTCTTTAAAAAACTAGGTGACATTGATGCCTGCACAGTCAGATGGGTGGCAAATTGGGTAGATGGTCGCACCCAGAGAGTGGTGGTGGATGAGTCATTTTCAGCCTGGAGGGATGTGGGCAGTGGAGTCTCCCAGCGCTCGGTCCTGGGGCCTGTACTGTTCAACATCTTTATCAGTGATCTGGATGTGGGTGTGGAATGCACTCTGTCCAAATTCAATGACGACACCAAGTTGTGGGGCAAGGTGGGCATCCTGGAGAGGAGGGACAGAATCCAGCTAGATCTAGACAAATTACAGAGGTGGGCAGATGAGAATAAGATGGAATTTAATGCAGACAAGTGCAAGGTACTGCATCTAGGGAAAAAGAACCAGCAACACACCTATAGGCTAGGGAACACCCTTCTTGTCAACACTGTGGCAGAAAGGGATCTTGGAGTCATTGCTGATGCCAGGATGGATGTGCGCCACCAGTGCGAGGAAGCAGTCAGTAAAGCTAACTGCACCTTGTCGTGCATCTACAGATGCATCACAAGGAGGTCCAGGGAGGTGATTTTTTCCCTCTGTGTGACATTGGTCAGGCCACAGTTGGCATACTGCATCCAGTTCTGGGCGCTGCACTTCAAGAGAAGTGTGGCTATCATTGAGAGGGTCCAGAGGAGGGCCACTCGCACGGTCAAGGGGCAGCAGGGCAGGCCCAATGAAGAGAGGCTGAAGGGCCTGAACCTATTCAGCCTCCACAAGAGCAGGCTGAGAGGGGATCTCATGGCTGTTTACAAGCTCGCCGGGGGGACCAGTGGGAATTGGGGGAGGCTCTGTTCCCCTGGGCACCACTGGGGGTTACTTGGAATAATGGCCACAAATTGTTAGAGAGAAGGTTCAGGCTGGACATCAGGAGACATTACTGTACAGTTAGGGCTGCCAGGCTCTGGAACAGGCTCCCAAGTGGGGTGGTACTCTCTCCTACCTTGGAGGTCTTCAAGAGGAGGCTGGACAGATATTTGGCTGGGGGGATATGACCCCAGCACCTGTTCCTGCCCGGGCAGGGGGTTGGACCTGATGATTTGTTTAGGTCCTTTCTGACCCTAAGTACTATGATACTATGAACAAAATATGAATAAACTACCATTTAAAGGAATAAGCATCAGAACAGTTAGTACTATGAAAAGAAATTATTTTAGAATATTTAATAACCAGCAGCTGAGTAGGAGCTAAGAAAACATGGTTTCTAACTAAATGGATTCCGTATTCAATCAACCCTGGTTAGCTGAAAGTCAACAGTATACAATCTTCAAGCAGGTGATACAGGCTGCACTTTGTTCAACAGCTTTGACTGGAAATTAGGGGTGCATGGATAAAGATTTTGTTGGCCAATACCAATAGCTGATTATTAACCATCCATATCAGCCAATAGAGATCCAATAACCAACATTTAGTAATAAAGCTTGTCAAATAAGCTTTAGTTCAAGCACCCCCTTTCTAAGTGTGGGGATGCTGATACAGGAGACACAGCAGCACTTTACTAATTAAAGCGCAATGCCGCCCACCCCTCCCACACACACTCCTGGAGCACGTGTACAAGTGCTCTGTGCCAGTTGCAGCCCCGGCCCTTCAATCTGAGCTTGGGGGCAGCTGCCTAAGTCTGAGGCTGCCCAGGGCTGGGTGGTCTCTGGGCACTTTAGAGCGGGTTGCAGAGTCGCTTTAATTAAAGCACCACCCCCCACTCCCAAAGGCTTCCTTCCCGCTGGGGAAGGACTCTGCTGCGCACAGCAGGCGGGAGGGGGTAGGGTGGGGTGGGGGAGTAGCTGCCCTGGCCAGGCCCTCCACTCCCACCCCTGAGGCAAAGACCCCCAGGCAC
Organism: Gavialis gangeticus; assembly: GCF_001723915.1. Taxonomy (NCBI): domain Eukaryota; kingdom Metazoa; phylum Chordata; order Crocodylia; family Gavialidae; genus Gavialis; species Gavialis gangeticus. The sequence goes on along the minus strand of NW_017729032.1, from coordinate 63,680,574 downwards.
CCTGGGTTGAGTCATGCTGGGCTGGGCCAGGCAGCTCAGCTCTGCCCACCCTTGGCCACCCCAGTCACATCTCTGGTATTCGGCACCTTTTACAGTGTTCATCCTGGCCCCAGCCTGCAGTCTGCGACAGCCCCTGGGACACCATGGCAGCTGCTCCACTCCTGCCCAGCCCAGCCTGGCCCACCAGTGAAGAGATAGGAGTGTATCCGGGGTCACCCCGGCTCACAGGAGAGAACTCAGGCATCAGGGGGCTATGGCATAATTAAATAATCAGAAAACATTATTAGCTAAAAAAAGCCAATAACGTTCATTTTCCTTTTAATCGATGCTAATCCGATACACAACCAATATATCAGTGCACCTCTTTTGGAAATAAGGTATTTAACAGTTAAGATTTCCTAAAAAAAGCAATATTGTAAGGTAGATAAATCAGCACATACGAGTCCAACTGTCCAACAACATCCAGAATAGTTCATTTTTCTACTAACGTTACCTTACAAAGATCTCAGCTCACTGAACATCCCAAATGATCAGTAGTGTTCCTCCTGGTTTCTGGAGTTCCTCTTTTGTTAAAAAAGTTATCTACAAACATAAAAGCAATCATTTTGAAAGAATTTCCTATATTATATAAAAAGCACCTTCACTGTGGCAAAAGGCTCAAAGCAAGCAATTCTCAACTAAGAGAGAGAGCGCAACAAGTTGAAGACTAACTTGTGCCCCCTACCCTTCCTGATCTTAGACTAACAAAGTTAACTACCTCTCCTCTAGTCAATGATGACACCACCCAGTTGAATGAAATGGACTGCAATTGATCTACTTTAGAATTAAAGAGTTAGACTTTAAGGTGCCACCCTTACAGCTGTTACTCAATTATACTAGTTCCCAGGTCCATAGCCATATCACAGGATGCAAATGCTTTGCCTGGCATACAATTCCTTTTACACTGCAATAAACCTGCAAGTCAGCACCTTTTGTTCAAAAGAACAGTTCAACACATGTGGCATTCCCTAGAGCAGGGGTGTCAATCATTGGGCCAGCAGGCCACATTTGGCCTATGGAGTCTCCCTATCCTGCCCACCAGACTGCACAGTTGGACCCTTTGGCTCTGTTGGGCATGGCAATCAGTAGTAAGCTTGGCTTGCTGCCACCAGACTCTGGTGTTCCTCCTGCTCCCACCAGACCTACAGCACCCACCCTGCACCACAGTGGCTACTGAGGCAGCCCTCCTGCCCCAGGTTGGATCCAACCCGCAAAGAGCCCTGCAGTCCAGATCCAGCCCAGTGCCCCATTGTGAACATATACCCCTGCCCTATACTAAACTCATCAAGTCTTTTAAAATAATCCCAGTAGATACACTGGTATAAAAACTGGTTAAAGCAAAGCTACCGATGAGGGTACTTCTACTACCAGTCTCAGGACTGAGCTCCATGCTAAACAGGAAAACAATCAGGAAGCCAACAGTCAACCAGAAATATTGAAAATCACCAAATATTTAACACAAGCCACATTCTGATTTTTAAGAGTTCTGCTTAAATTGTTTGTTTTTTAAACAGACTAAATTTAATGTAAAGCATTTAACCTTTAAACTGAATATCTAATTTCTTCTGTGAATGTAAAGCTTTTTAAGTACTACTGTACTTCTTTAGAGAATAATAAAATTTGGGGGTACAGAAATTAATGCTGAACAAGCTTTCTCTCTTACCACCTTTTAACTCTAATACAGAACCTTTTATACTCCACCAGGGCTAAGTATTGTGACCCATTGAGCTGGGAAGCTTCAGGGCTAGTCTATTCAGGAAAACTGACCACAGAATAACCATAGGAGAGTATACCATAATAAGAGCAATTAATGCAAATTAACTACTTGAGAACAGCAGCCACACAAGGGAGGTACACCAACACAACTAAAGCTGAATAATTCTCTTGAGATGGCTGTAGCAGTTTCCCCTTTGTAAACAGAAAGATCCTTTTCTGAGCTCACTAGCCACCAGCTTCAAACAAGTCCACATACCAGAAAGCCTAGATGGCAAGACATACCAAGTGAGGATATCAGCCTGCCCCCACTTAGTTCTCTAACCAGCTCGGCCAGCTGCTAGGAAGACAGAAAATGAAGATCCCAATTTCCCCAGAAACATTGAAGCAAAATCAATATTCTCAGTATAGGGAGACGGGAAAGGAGGATGAACGATTTCACAGGGTGAGAAGCAGGCAAGAACCAGTAATGATAGAAGCCAGCTACTTAATCTAAGGGTGGGGCCTTTAAAAAAAAAATAAAGATAACAATAACTTAGTTACCACGGCTGGACTGCCAGACACACAACCTTCCCTTCACACGTGCATCCACCTTGCAGAAAGCATGATTTCCCGCAGATTCACCCCCAGCAAGTACCATATACATGGAAACAGAGATTAGTTTCCATTGTGAATGTCATCTGTACAAAGGCACGCTACTGCTGAGCTAGGCCTGCACAGACCAGCCACCACCCAAACAATAGCAGCAAAAGTGTGAATTCTGCCCCAGCCCGTAGGAGCTGGGGGAGGGAGGTGCTGCTTCAGAGCCCACTTTGGACTGAGCTGGCCGCCCGCGGGTGAGGCACAGAGCTGTCAGAGCAGGGCACACAGGGCGAGGCTCCACACCCCTTTCTCACTTCAGCAGGAGCCTCTCTCCCCTCCCCTGATCTCAGCTGGAGGACAACAGAGGCTCCCCACCACCCGCTCGGCCTACAACGCGAGTCAGGGAAGGCACCCGGTGCCACGCAGAGGCCTACCGCGGCCCCCAGGCCCCGCCGGGATCCAGCCCCCTTTAGCGGCCCAGCCGCGGCCTGCCCCCGCGGCTGGGGGGGAGGTACCGGGTGGGCGTGCGTTCAGCGCCGCCTCCGGGGTCCGCAAGCGCCGCCTCGAGCGCCCGGAACCACCGAGGAGGAAGGCGACAGCGGCGGCCGCAAGGCCCGCCCGGCAGAGCTGGGGAGGTGAGGGGAGGGGATGTGCGGCCCTGTCCGCTCCCGGCGGCGTGAAGGGGGAAGGATCCGCCCCCCTGCCCCGCGCCGCGCCCGCGTGACGGAGAATTAAAACCCGGAGGCATTTTCCTAGCGGCCCCTCGCCGCCGGGCCGGGCCATAAGAGCCGGCTGGGGGGGGGTGCGCGGCGCGTGGGGCTCGGCGCTCACCTCCACGTCGCGACCCTTGTTCTTGAAGCTCTTGATGCGGTGGTTCTCAAGGCCCGCG
>NW_017729032.1:63653040-63677176 GCF_001723915.1 Gavialis gangeticus | reverse complement strand
GAGGTGAGGGGAGGGCAGCGCCGTTGCTGAGTGACGGGGCGCGCGGCCCCAGGCACGTGACGACGCCCGGGCGCAGCTGCGCGCGCTGGCGCAGAGCCGAAGCCGTTGCGGCGGCTGTGGACCACAGAACCCAGCATGCCCTGCGCCCCGCCCCTTGCGCTGCCCCCCAAGGCCCCGCGTCAAGCGGCACTTGCTCGCTCGCTCGCCGGCCCGGCCGCGCTGCTAGTAGACAGGGGGATGGTGCTCCGGCCTCAGGCGGTCGCCACACGCCCCACCTCCGGTCCCTGCGAGCACCTCCGCAGGGTGCAGCTTGGTCCAGGTTCCTCCCCTGCCTCCCTCCGCTCTCGCTTCACGGGAACAGGCCCCTTATGAGCCGGGTAGTCTCTAGCCCGTAGCTCCCAGTTTGGTTTGCACCGGGTTCGGGGCTAGGGCCTAGGCCCTACACAGCTGCTTGGTTTCCTCCTGGTCTGTCAAGCTGTTCCTGTGCTGGAACTGAGTTGCTCCCAAGCCTGGGCAGATGTAGGCGCTGGAAACAGGTGTGTGGGACGAGGTAGATCATCACCTATAAAGCAAATAACACTTTTTCTTCCAATTAAAAATAAACCTGAAGTTTCAAGTACAGGGGCCTTGGGCTATGCTATTCCCTTAGATTGAAGCAACACAGAACAGAACAAAGAGAGTTAAAACTCACCTGCAGGGCTGAGAGAGAGGAGCTTATTCTCGCCAGCAGAGAGCAGCATGGCAGAGCAGAGGTTAGCTTGACTGGTGGAACATCAAGCCCATGAAAAAGAAGAGCAGGTTGCTAATGCATGTGGATGAAGAGTCTAGAAATGCTGCTAGTACTGCCAAACAGGTGGTTGTAAACTTTGGGTGGAGCAGGAATCAAATAGGGTGCAAGTACACTGTCTGGATCCACCTCTGTTCCCAAGGGTGGCGATTTCAATATCAGTGCCTCTAAGATTGACTTTAGAGGCCAAAGTAAAAAAATGGCATGGTTCACAAGTGGTCACCTATGCTGGAGGCTGCAAGTGAGAGATGAACAGTGAGAAAAAAAACAAAACACTTTTCTCCCTCTCGGCATCCAATCTCTGCCTCTGTGTGACACAGGATAATACTGGGAAGATGGACCTATGATCTGACTCAATACATGTCAGTTCTTATGTTCCTATGGTATCACAGAGACTTGGTGGGGCAGCTTCAATGACTGGAATTTCAGCAGTGAGAGCTACACTCTTTTTGGAAGGACAGGATTGGGAGAAATGTGGCATCGCTTTGTATGTCAAAAATCCATATATTTGTTCCCCAGTTCAGAAGGAAGAAGGTCAGAATATATTTGAGTGAAAATAAAAGGTGAAAAATACAGCACCAATAAAATGGTGATGATTTATCATAGACCACTAAGTCAGGATGAAAGTGTGGATGAGACACTTCAAGAAAGCAACAAAATTTATCTTGAAGTTATGAGATTGTCCTGATGGGAGACTTTGATATTCCAGACACCTACTGAAAGAATCATATAGCCAAACATAAAAAGTCAAGCAAGTTCCTACCTTGTCTGGAGAACAGCATTCTTTTCCAGAAAGTTGAGGATATAATTAGGAGATCATCTATCTTGGATCTTGTCCTGACTAATAGGGAAGAATTGGTAGAGGATGCAAAGGTGAGAAAAAGATCACAATATGATACAATATATGATCCTGACACTGGGAAAGTGTAAGGTCAGCAGAACTAGGACACTGGATTTCATAAAGGCAGCTTTCAACTGACTTAAGGAGATGTTACTCATCATGTGATGGAAAGACAGACTGAAGGATAAAGGCACCCAGGACAGCTGGAAGCTTCTAAAGAGTATTGGAAGCTCAACAAGAAGCTGTTCCAACATGACAGAAGCATGAGAAGAATGGCAAGAGAGCAATCTGGCTGTACAGGGAGCTTCTAAGATGCTTCAACAGCAAAAGGGGAAAGCATACAGGCAATGGGGAAATGGGCTGATTACCAAGAAAGCATACCAGGAAATAGAAAGAATTTGCAGGAACAAAATCAAGAAGGCAATGGTAAAAATAAACTTCACCTGGTGAAGCAAGTTAAGGACAACAAAAAGACATTATAAAAATACTAGCATGACCCAGCCCTGATGGAGCCCCATTCACCGTGAACAAGGCCCTGGCTGGGCCAGGGCATGGGGCAATCAAAGCCCAGTGGGTGGTCCAGGGCCATGGTGCCAGGCAGCTAAAGGAGGGAAGAATGTGCCCTGGTTCCCCTGCAGTGCACGCAGCAGCAGGAGCTGCCTGTCCCCAGCCCTGGAGGAGCCACTGGCCTCTGACTGCCCCATTACTCAGCCCAGCCCGAGCACAGCCCACCTGTCCCCCTGCCAGAAACAGCCCGGCATAGCCCCAACCCCACTACCCCCCTCTCCATGGCCTTTCCCTCAGCAGCAGTGGTGGAACAGACTGCTGCATCCCCCACTGTCCTCCCCTCCCTGCTCGCTGTTGTTGAGCGGGGGGGGGGGCTGGCATGGACCCATGGCTCCCTCGCCCCCAACCATCTCCTCCCCTGAGCCCCGGTGCAAAGTTGTGCATGGGGCCGCCTGGGCCAGCCAATCACTACCCGCCCTCTTGGCGGTGTATGCGCAGTTGGGCCAGAGTGTTCTGGATGGACAGACAGACAGATGGACAGACAGTCTAAGGCTTTTATTATATTAGAAATTTGGCCAGAAAAGAAAAACCAAGGAAGGTATGGATCCTCAATTAAATAGGCCAAACTCTTAACAAGATGTTGGCTCCAGGAGTGGAACGAGATGCATGGGTGCATGCCTGTCACGCCCCTACACCCTGAAGTCCACCAGCAACCCCCACAGCCACGGAGCACCCCGACAACCTCCAGCACAGCCGGAGGTAAGTGGGGCCTGTGATGGGAGGGGACTAGGGTAGCTCAGCTGCGGGGAGGCAGCTGAGAGGAGCCAAGGAAGGTCTTGCCTTGACCTGGCTCCTATTTGGCCCAGCCCCCCAGGGAGCCACGTGAACAGAATGCACAAACAGGTGCGCTTCTGGGCCCAGCACGCGGGTTAGTGTGGGAGTTCACGCAGGAGGGTGAGTGGGAGGGCCCGAGGCCCTGCCAGTGAGCCCTAGGGAAGCTAGTGCCATCAGTAGCCAGATTATCAGTGCCACAATGTGGATGGGTGCACACCACACCCCAAGGGTCCCCTCAGAATCTGCGGCCCCCCTGGCACCTCAGAGGCCTCCACCCAGATGGAACCCACGGTTCCAGGCTCCACACAGATGGCTGCGGGGGTGCCTGGCACATTGCCAGGCATGTGGGACCAGGAGCATGACCACCTTCTCTTGCAGGCTTTGCTCCACTTTGGAGTCTCTGGGGTGCCAGAATGAGGAGCTCTAGGCCGCAGTCCAGAGACTACGTGCTATCAGGGATGGCAAGCATGAGATAGACTCCTACTGCCAGGCCCTTCACTCCCTGGAGGCAGAGGGTAGACCAAGGTCACCTTCCAGGACAAGGGAGGACTTGGGGATCTCCCACACTGTCCAGTCAAGGTAGTCAATGGCCCCAAGGCCTGCTGCACCAAGGTCCCCTCCCCTCTGGAGCTTTGCAACAGGTACGAACCTCTTGCAGCCCCGGTAGAGCCTGCAGAGCTGCCAGCTGCTGCTGGCAATGCAGGCTCACCCACAACTACCATTCCTGCTCTCCCTAAGGCCACTCGTGGAGTAGTCGTTGTGGGAGACTCTCTCCTGAGGGGGACTGAGGGTACAATCTGCTGCCCCGCCCCCCTAGCCCAGGTGGTCTGCTACTTCCTGGGAACCTGTATCCGGGACGTGGCCAAGAGGCTCCCTAAACTCATCCAGCCCACCGACCACTACCCTATGCTCCTTTATCCATGTGGGCATGAATGACATGGCTTGGAGCAATCCCAGCTGGGTCATGAGACACTACACAGCTTTGGCAGCGAGGTTTAAGGGGTTGGGGGCACAGGTGGTGTTTTCCTCAGTCCTCCCAGTTTTGGGCTATGGGCTGAGGAGGGAGAGGAGGATAGAGGTAGTCAACCAAAGACTGAAGCACTGGTGTCATTGTGAAGGCTTTGGCTTCTATGATCACAGTCCAGTGCCTCTCTCACCAAAGAGCAGTCTGCTGGGGAGAGAGAGCCTCCACCTCACTCCACTGGGAAAGAAGCTCTTCTCAGCCAGACTGGCTGACCTGCTCAACCGGGCTTTAAACTAAGCCTGCCGGGGGTTGGGGGGATTATCGCCACTGCTAGCCCACTGGGCAACCCTTATAAATCCAGCAGGCTAAAGCACTTAAGGGAACCCACCCCTACTCAGCCCCAGAACAATCTGTGGGGAAGGCAGGGGCTCCCAATGGGACACTTGCCTGCCTGGCCTGTACACCAATGCCAGGAGCTTGGGGAATAAACAGGAGGAACTGCTAAACAAGAATGACTACGACCTCATAGGGATAATGGAGACCTGGTGGGACTCCACCTATGACTGGGCTACAGGTATAGATGGCTATATCTTGTACAGGAGAGACTGGGCAGATAAACATGGTGGCGGTGTAGCTCTCTATGTCAAGGACAGCTACACAACCTTGCAAATTGACATTGGCACCCAGGGAGGATGACTGGAGTCCCTCTGGGTTAAAATACGTGGGGAACATGGCACAGGGGACACCATGGTAGAAGTCTACTTACAGATCTCCTAACCAGAAACAAAAGCTTAACCAGAAATTCACCAGGGAACTGGCTGAGGCTGCACATTCTTGGTACAGGGTTGTCATGGGAGATTTAACTACCTGGACATCTCATGGGAAGAGTACTCAGCCAAATCCAACTGGTCACAAAGCTTCCTCACGTGCATGGACAAGTTCTACCTGACTCAAGAAGTCTATGGGTCAACAAGAGGTAAACCGTTGCTGGACCTGGTACTGGCCAAAGGGGATGATCTAGTCAGTGACCTAAGAATTGATGGAAAGCTGAGTGAGACTGACCACGAGCTGATCACCTTTACTATTCATCGCAAAGCTGGCAAGTCAGTTAGCAATGCAGAAGTCCTCAACTTTAGGAAAGCTGACTTTGACAAGCTCAAGAGGCTCGTTGTTGAGGCGCTAAGGGACCGTGACTCAACAGGAAGAGGAGTCCAAGAAGAGTGGCTGCTTCTCAAGGGAGCGATCCTGACAGCACAAGGGATGTCCATCGCATCTAGAAGGAAGGGTAGCAAAAGGGCATAGCAACCCCTTTGGCTCAGCAGGGAACTTGAGGACCTCCTATGCCTAAAAAGAGAGACTTATAAAGGATGGAAGGCTGGAATCACCACCCAGGAGGAGTACTCAGCACTGGTCCGTACCTGCAGGGAGCGGAACAGGAAAGCCAAGGCTGCAACCGAACTCCATCTGGCTTCACATATCAAGGATAATAAAAAGTCCTTTTTCATATATGTAGGGAGTCAGAAAAAAAACAATGGTAACATTGGACACCTGCTGAACCAAATGGGACAACTGATAACTGACACCCAGGAAAAAGCCAACCTGCTTAATGGGTACTTTGCATTGGTCTTTCATCAGCCCAAAGGGACGGCCCTGCCTAGCATGATGTGGGACAGCCAGGGTAAGGGCGTATTTATACCCAGCATTGATGCAGACCTAGTAAAGGAACACCTTGAGAGGCTGAACGCCTTCGAGTCAGAAGGTCCTGACAGATTACACCCTAGAGTACTCAAAGAGCTGGCAGGTGTCATAGCCTAAACATTGGCAAAAATATTCAAAAACTCATGGAGCACAGGTGAAGTACCTGAAGACTGGAAGAAGGCCAATATGGTACCCATCTTTAAGAAAGGGCGGAAAGTAGATCCTTGGAATTACAGGCCAATTAGCTTAACCTCAATCCCCGGTAAGATTCTGGAGAAAATTATCAAGGAGACCCTTCTTGATAAGCTGGCTGAGGGCAACATCCTGAGGGACAGCCAGCACGGGTTTGTCATGGGTAGGTTTTTCCTGACTAATCTCAATCTCCTTCTATGACCAAGTGACACATCACCTGGACAAGGGAGAAGAGACTGACATCATATATCTGGACTTTAAAAAAGCCTTTAATCTGGTGTCCCATGATCTCCTTGTGGATGTGGACATTGGTGTCAGAAGCGCACTGGCTAAGTTCGACAATGACACTAAACTTTGGGGCATAGCGTCCACACCTGAGGACAGGCTAGTGATCCAGACTGACTTGGATGAGCTTAGTAAGTGGGTAGATACAAACCTGACAACGTTCAATATTGAAAAATGCAAGGTATTCCACCTCGGGGGGGAAAAACCTGCAGCATGTCTATAGGCTCGGCAGTGGTATGCTTGCCAGCACCACGGCTGAAAGAGACTTGGGGTCATGATTGACCACAAGATGAACATGAGCCACCAATGTGATGTCGTAGCTGGTGAAGAAAACAAAACTCTGGCTTGCATCCATAGATACTTCTCAAGTAAATCTCAAGATATCATCCTCCCGCTGTACTCAGCCTTGGTGAGGCTGCAGCTGGAGTACTGCATCCAATTCTGGGCTCCACAATTCAAGAAGTATGTCAAGAAGCTTGAGAGAGTCCAGTGGAGAGCCACACGCATGATCAGAGGGCAAGGGAACAGGCCTTATGAAGAGAGGGTGAGAGCCATGGGACTCTTCAGCCTGGAAAAGCTCAGGCTCAGAGGGACCTGGTGGCCACCTATAAGTACACACAGGGTGTGTATTAGGATCTGGGGGAACGTCTGTTCATCAGAGCACCCCAAGGGATAACAGGGACCAATGGTCATAAACTCCTCCAAGACTGTTTTAGGCTGGACACAAGGAAAAACTTCTTTACTGTCCAAGCCCCCAAAGCCTGGAATAGACTCCCTCCAGAAGTGGTGCCGGCAGCTACTCTGGATTAATTCAAGAAACGTTTGGATGCTTATCTTGCTGGGATCATTTGACCCTAGCTGACTTCCTGTCCCTGGGGCAGGGGGCTGGACTTGATGTTCTGCAAGGTTCCTTCCGCCCCTAACATCTATGAAATCTATGAAAGAAGACAGAGTTGCTCAGCAACTATTTTGCTTCTGTCTTCACAAAAAAAAGTTGCTGAAACCAGATAGCTGACAAGAATTATTTGGATAAGGAAGGGGACAAGCTGAGGGATGAGATAGAAGAAACAGAGAGCTTTTGATAGGTCTGAATGAATTCAGCTCAGCATGGCCCAGTAAACTTCATACTTGGTACTTAACTGGCAGAGAAAAATCACAGACACCATGGAAATAATATTTACAAAGTTGTGAGACATAGGCAAGGTACCAGAAGACTGGAAAAGGTCCAATACAGTGCCCCTCTTTAAAAAGGCAAAAAGGAGAACATGGAAAACTGCAGGCTGGTTAGCCTCACTTTGATACCTGGGAAGTGACTGAAGTTTATCATAAGGAAGTCTCATTTGCAAGCATCTGGAGGAGAAGGCTGATCACAAGCAGCCAGCAGGGATTTATTATGAACTAACAAATTGTGCCAAACAAGCTTGATCTCCTCCCTTGATGAGATAACTACTTGGTAGATGAAGGGAATGCTGTAGCTGGATTTCAGCAAGACTTTTGACAGAGTCCCATATGACCTCATAAACAAATTGGAGAAATATGGAATAGATAAAACTATTAGGTGGATAGATAACTGGCTCAATAGTTGCATGCAAAGGGTAATTATGAATGGATCCACATCAGAGTGGCAAGAAGTTTCAAGTGGAGTCCCACAAGGTTCTGTCCTGGTCCTAGTGCTGTTCAACATGTTCATTAAAGACATGAATGCTGGAATAGAGAGCTTCTTGAGCAAATCTGCAGACAACATGAAATTGGGAAGGACTGCGAACAAGCTGGAGCAGAGTGCAATTTAGAAGGATCCTGGCAGATCCGAAAGTTGGGTTGGAGCCAGAAGGATGAAATTCAATGCTGACAAATACAACGTGCTACACCTTGGGAAGCATAATCAAAAACGTATACACAAGATGGATGAGACCCGGCTGGATGGCAACACTATGGATCTAGGAGTCATGGTGTATCACAGACTCGATATGAATCTGCAGTGTGATGCAGCAGTACAAAAAGGGAATGAGGTTTTGGGCTGCATTGACAGAAGCATTAGGTACAAGATGCAAGAGATGACAGAGTCTCTTTACTCAGAGCTAGTTAGGCCTCATCTAGAGGCTTGTGTGCAGCTTTGGGCTTGAACATCGTCCCGTCACTTTACCCATGGCAGGTTAGGACACTGCTTTATGGTTGTGTGGCAGAACTACACTAGGTGGCCTCTGGTGATCCTTTCCAGCCCTACTTTTCTACGATTCTATATCAGCATGTTAAAAAGTTGAATTAAATTGAATAAACTAATTTCTAAATCAGTTTTGTGTCAAGTCCATCATGTATACTTTACTACCACTACACTATAAAGGTTCATGATGAATAATATTTAAGAACTTCTTTCCTACCCATTTCAAAATATAAGCACATAGGCCATGTCCAGATGCATGTTGACATTTGGTTCCCTGGGGATAACCTTGTGCCACTGCTAGTTGTCCCCAGGGAACTCTGGTGCCACGCACGTTCTGGCATGCAGCAAGGTACCCCAGGTGGGGTACAGGAGGCTGAGGCCAGCACTGAGCGGCTTCAGCCTCCCATACCTCACCTGAGGTACGGGAGGCTGGATATCCGGGGTCAAAAACAAAACAAAACAAAACAAAACACACAACAACAACAACAAAAACCCCACCTCCATGCTGCTTCCTTGAAGCATGGAGATCAACTGAACATGTGGTATGTGGCACCGCAGATGCCATATATCGCACAGTGGTGCTTGTCTGAACATACTGTTTTTGAGTTGGGTTGTATACCTAGTTAAATTGTACTGACATAAAATAGCAGGCTGTGAGGCCACAGCTTTTCCATCTGCACATAATTGGCTGGTCTTTGTGTTCCAGAGTATGTTTAAGACTTCAGTCTTGTATTTTCTGAGCTATTATGCAGAATAAAACTGACAGATCTTTAGACAGTCACACTGCAGATGGCTTTGTCATTTCATGTTAGTAGACATCTCCACTTTGCTTTAAGCATTAGATATTAGGAAAAATCTTCTCACTAGGAGAGTAGTGAAGCACTGAAACAGGTTACCTAGAGAGGTTGTGGAAACTCCATCCTTGAAGGTATTTAAGACTTGGCTAGACAAAGCCTTGGCTAGGATGATCTAGCTGAGGATAGTCCTACTTGGAGCAGGGGGTTGGACAAGATGACCTCCTGAGGTTCCTTCCAACCCTAATTCTCTGTGATTCTATAATTACAGAAGCACACTGAAGCACCAAACAGCACTTTCAAAGGGTATGTCTTCACTGACAAAAAGGGGTATTATTGCAGGGATAAATCACGTGTGTTAGCTATCCTGCTATAAAAGCATAGTGAAGATAAGGCTTTACTGCTAAGTAAACTAGGTACCGTCAATGCCATACTGACTTCATTATAAAAATGACTACCGCGCCACTTTAGGATTTGTCAGCAAGCTTACTGTTGTGTGTTAATTCACTTGCTCCCTCTTTGGCTTTCAGTTCTTAATTCCAATCTTGCTTTCCTTTGTGCACAGTGGCACCACTTCAACAGGAGGAACGGAGACTGTGCCTCCCACCCCCTTACCCTATAGCCTGATAGTTAGGACACCATCATGAGAAATGTAGGTTTGAACCCCCTCAGGCTAAAAAGGACTTAGAACCCAAATTTCAATTTCTTGTGGAGTGTTCTAACCACTAGTTTTACATATAAAAAGTTGGATGCTGGCTGGTTTTTCAATTAAGGTTGCCATGGCTGCTGTTCTTTGTACTGTACTCAGTTCTGTCAGTGTGTTAAGCATGCTCAGAGCATGTTGACAGGATTGGGCCTCCTCAGGGAAATTAGGTATGTGGACCCCAAATAAACTTAAAGCATTAGATGGGTGAAAAATGATTAAAAAAACTAAGTGTCTATGACCCTTTCAGGCAGCTAACTGCTTCTGTAGGTTTTTTGTGAATCAATCACTCAGACCTATGTCTAATGTGGTTGCAATCTTCAAAAAAGGGAGGAAGGAGGACCCGGGAAATTATAGGCCAGTTAGTCTTACCTCGATCCTAGGCAAGCTGTTTGAGAAAATAATTCTGGCACACATCCAGGAGGGGCCAGCAGGGGACTGCATGCTTAGGGGCAATCAGCATGGGTTCATCAGTGGCAGGTCCTGTCAGACCAACCTGGTGGCTTTTTATGATCAGATCACCAGATCATTAGATGCAGGGGTAGCAGTGGACATAGTCTTCCTGGACTTCCGGAAGGCTTTTGACACTGTCTCTCACCCCGTTCTCATTAAGAAAATGGGAGGCTGTGGCGTAGACACCCACACAGTCAAATGGGTCGCCAACTGGCTGGAGGGCCGCACCCAGAGGGTGGTAGTGGATGGGTCCTTCTCAACTTGGAAGGACGTGGGCAGTGGGGTTCCGCAGGGCTCGGTCCTCGGGCCCGCGCTGTTCAACATCTTCATCAGTGATTTGGACGAGGGGGTGAAAAGCACCCTGTTCAAATTTGCTGATGACACTAAGATGTGGGGGGACGTGGGCACACTAGAAGGAAGAAGCAGGCTACAATCGGACCTGGACAGGTTACAAGGGTGGGCGGATAAGAATAGGATGGGTTTCAACACGGACAAGTGCAAGGTGATGCACCTGGGGAGGAACAACCGGCACCATACCTACAGGTTAGGGAACTCCCCTCTTGTCAGCACGGAGGCGGAAAAGGATCTTGGAGTCATCATTGACTCCAAGATGAACATGGGTCGGCAGTGTGGGGAGGCAGTTAGGAAGGCCAACCGTACCTTGTCATGCATCCACAGATGCATCTCGAGCAGGTCCAGAGAGGTGATCCTCCCCCTTTATGCGGCACTGGTCAGGCCGCAGTTGGAGTACTGCGTCCAGTTCTGGGCGCCGCACTTCAAGAGGGATGTGGACAGCATGGAGAGGGTCCAGAGGAGGGCCACTCGCATGATCAAGGGACTGCAGGGCAGGCCCTATGAGGAGAGACTACGGGACCTGAACCTGTTCAGCCTCCACAAGAGAAGGCTGAGGGGGGATCTTGTGGCCTGTTACAAACTGGTCAGGGGGGATCAGAAGGCACTGGGGGAGTCAGTGTTCCCCCAAGCACAGCCAGGAGTGACCAGGAACAACAGTCACAAGCTAGCAGAGGGTAGGTTTAGGTTAGACATCAGAAGGTGCTATTTCATGGTCAGGGTGGCTAGGGTCTGGAACGAACTTCCAAGGGAGGTGATGCAGGCTCCTACCCTGGGGGTTTTTAAGAAGAGGTTAGATGACCACCTTGCTGGGGTCGTTTGACCCCAGTACTCTTTCCTGCCATGGCAGGCAGTTGGACTAGATGATCTTCTCAGGTCCCTTCCGACCCTAGAAACTATGAAACTATAAATTGCACTTGCTCAGCCATAATCCCTACTTCAACCTGCTAGCTTGTATGCAAACATGATTTTAGAACACAGCATTTTTCCTAGTGAAGCTGCACCTGTGACTTCAAAAGTGATAGTATTTGATTCTCATCTAAAGGGATGGCTGTAGGTCAGTGGAGGCGAAGTGATGCTTTGGACACCAAGCAGGTCAAACCAGTTTGTAACCTCAAAATCATGATGATTTGAAACAATCTGTGCTGCTTGTTTTGCTGCTGACCCCGCCAAATAACACTGTGCTGGCACACTGATTCAGTAACAGTGACCTGCTTTTACCCAAGGCATATCCACATTTGCAAAAAAGTGTATTTTTAACAGGTATTAAAATATATGTATTAACTGATACATATTTAAATCCTAGGGCAGATGAGGCAAGTTATGGTTTTAATACTTAGTAACTGGATGAGGTTAACCCTACCTTTCATCAGCCAAATCATATTAACATCACAGGTTGTTTGATCCTCTCTAGGATTTTAACATATTGAAAAAGGCATCTACTAAGGCATTATCTTCACTGCAAAAAAAGAAAAGGTGTGTGTTTAGCTTGAGTTACCATCCTAATAAGAAAAGGCAGTTTGTTGAATCCCATACGGTAGCAGGCTGAGTTAAAGACTATGGGGAGAGACTTCATTAAGATTGTAACTTGCTTTAAAAACAACTCTCTCTCCTTTTATTTATAATGAAGACAAGGTCTGAATCATTAAGGCAGTTTCATAAGAACCCTGGCTTTTCCTTGGTGGTCTCCCATCCAAGTATTGATCTGGTCTGACCCTACTGGTTTGTGAGAGCTGATAGCACAGCTTGAGGTCACTTAACTGTGGAGCTCTTAATGAGATTATATGAAATGTGCGTTAAAAGTAAAGACAGATTCCAATAACGTCTGTTCTACAAATAGGCTTCAGTGTACTCCAGAAAAAGCTTAAACATTTTTCTAGCCGTACTGGTTACAGAGATAATTGTAAGAAGGTAACAGATGCAGTGTTCAAATCTTAACCAAGGCATGCTTCTCTTTGTGTGTTTAAACGGGAGGTGAATTCACATCTAATTACAGGGTTAGTATCAGCATCCTAAATGCATCAAGTATATCTGGCAACAGAGATCAGATCATACTCATCTGGAAAAACATTCCAGCTCATTCAAAAAAGATATGCCTTAGGAACAAGAGTAGATATCTAAAATTTGCAAGTACTCAAATATTCTGTCAGGTTTTGTTTATTAGTGACCAATAAGATTACTCAGCAATTTCAGTTTGTAAAAGCCTGGGTAGAATAAAGTGTCAAGTTTAGAAATCACATATCACAGGATTTAGTGGTGTTCACAGAAAACATGGTTCAGCATCAGAAATGGTGCTACATTTTAAAATTTACATTAAGTGGAATTCAAGAGCTGTGTTGGATCTGCTGTAAAGTAAAAAAGTAAAGAGTAAAATCTTAGGTTTTGATCCTGCAGATACAAGTATTCTAACTGAACATGAGGACTATTCCCATGCATCAAATTAAGCACAAACATACATATGTGCTTACACCATAAGATTTATTTCTGTCACCATTGTAAGTAGCCCTCTTCTTAGTGTACACAGCAAAATGGTCTACTTGTCAGATCTGCTAAGCACGATGGTACCATTTTCTCATAGCAACTCTTTAAAATAGACCTGCCTGCATTCGTTATTTTGGATGATTTTCTAATGCTATCTAGTATTATTTTCACACATTTTCCCCATGAAGCCAGTAGATGTTTGTCTTCTCAGCCATGTAATACCTAAATGAGAAAGGAATTGTACCCCTTTTATTGAATTGTATTTTACTTTAATTGTTAATGATGTCTTCTCCCTTTTGACTAGAATGGTTTGTCACAGTTCAGGTCCCTTCAAGTTCAGTTAAAAAGGGAGAAACTGCTAATGCAGTCAGTTATCTTTGATTAACTCCTGCTTATTTACAGAGAATGCACAATACCTCCTGTTTCCCATAAAGCAGGAGACATCAAACAACAGGAAGCAGTTTGCTTGATGCTCCATGCCCCAGTCAACATTTGCAGATGACACCAAGCTGTGGGGAGTAGCAGATACTCTGGAGGATAGGGCTAAGTTTCAGAGATACCTTGACAAATTGGAGGATTGGACCAAAATAATCTCATGAGGTTTAATAAGGACAAGTGCAAAGTCCTACACTGAAGGTGGAACAATTTCATGTACCAGTACAGTCTGGGGACTGACCGACTAAGCAGCAGCTCTGCAGAAAAGGACCTGGGGGTTACAGTGGACAATAAACTGAATGAGCCAACAGTGGGCCCTTGTTGTCAAGAAGGCTAATGACATACTGGGCTACATTAGCAGGAGCATTGCCAGCAGATCAAGAGAAGTAATTATTCTCCTGTATTTGGCACTGGTGAGGCCACATCTTGGCTAGGGACAGAAGTTACGCATAAACCAGTTTAAGTGATCAGAAACTGGTTTAAACCTGTAACAGAACAGAAGTTCAGTACACATAAACCAGTTTCAAAATGCCTGAAACCGGTTGGAGATAAACCTGGCTGAATGTAGTATCAGCCTTAACTAACTGAAGTCAAACCAATTTATGGAACTTCTGTCCCACATCCCTTCCTGGTTTAAGTTAGAGTCCCCCAGCATCCCAGCATGCCCTGCAGCCCTAGGCTGGGCTCTGCTGTCTGCTCCAGTGGAGTAGGACTGGCCCCGCCCCTCTGCTCTCTAGACAAAGGGGCAGGGGCATGGCCATGGACAAATGCCAGCCCCCCTAAGGCAAAGGTGGCAGAGAAGGGGTTTATTCCCCACTCCCTCCCCTATCCCAGCAGCATAGACCCCAGCCGGGGTCTGCCAGACAGGGGCTCAGCAGCCCATCAGGCATTTTGCCCCGCTTGCCACTTGAGCAGTGGGGGGGGTGTGGCCAGCCCTGGCAGCAGCCTCAAGTGAATGGGGGATGGAGGTGGTCTTAATTCCCCCCTCCCTCCCCTGTCCCACAGGTGTGCCAGGGTATGCCTGACTAGGGCAGAGCAGCCCATGTCAGAGTCCCCCACTCCATTGCTGCTGCAGCAGCAGGGACAGGGACACGGCCAGACACCAACCAGCATTGCCATCTAAGGTGAAATGCGCAGGGAGGGGGTTTATTACCTACTCCATCCCTCTCCCCACAAGGGACCACAGGTGGGGTCTACTAACCTTGGCCATTTCCTCCACGACTAGGCACCAGCCAAGCAGACCCTGGCTGGATTTCCCTGGGGGAAGAGGGGAGGGAGAGGGGAATAAATCTCTAACCTGCCCCTTTTGCCCCAGGGGGCCATGCCCCTGCAGCAGTGAGGGGGGGGGGAACCCAAAATGGGCTGCTCTGTCCCAGCCAGGCAGCACGCTGGTTGAACAGGGGAGGAAGCGGGGAATTAAACCCCCATCTATCCCCCATCACTTAAGGCTGCTGCTGGGACTAGCCATGCCCCATAACACTCAAATGGTAAGAGGGGAGGGTGGGAAATGCCTAGCATGGGCTGCTTCCCCCTTCCCTCTCCAGAGCTGGGGTCCCTGCAGGCCAGGGTGGGGTTTAAACCCTTCCCCTATCATACTCAGCTTGTTGAGGCCTCACCCCACCCCCTAGCTCAGTTTCCCTCCAGTCAAGGGCTCGCTCTAGCACTCACCAGGTTCTAGCCTGAGCCACTGCAGGCATGTGCCTGCATTTATGGAAACAAAAGTGAATGTCTATTCACTAACCTGCATAGATTAAACCGGCAAGCAAGACTAACCTGCAAAGATTGAATTGATTCAGGCTTGGGCTTTTTGAATATCTGTACTTAGCCCTGGAATACTGTGTCAAGTTTTGGGACCCCCACCTTAAAAGAGAATGTGGACAAACTGGAGAGAGTCCAGCAAAGGACAATGAAAATGGTGAGAGGGCTGCGGCACATGACTTGTGAGGACAGGCTAAGGGAGCTGGGCTTAGTTCTAGTCTGGAGAAGAGAAGACTGAGGGGGATTTAATAGCAGCCTTCAACTGCCTGAAGCGGGGTTCCAAAGAGGATGGAGCTGGACTGTTCTCAGTGGTGGCAGATGACAGAACAAGGAGCAATGGTCTCAAGTGGCAGCAAGGGAAGTTTAGGTTAGCTATTAGGAAAAAACTTCTCACTAGTTGGGTAGTAAAACACTGGAACAGGTTACCTAGAGATGTTGTGGGCATTTCATTCTTGGAGGTTTTTAAAAGACCCACCTAGACAGAGCCTTGGCTGGGATGATCCAGCTGGAGATGGTCCTGCTTTGAGCAGGGGGGTGGACTAGGTGACCTCCCAAGGTCCCTTTCAACCCTAATTTTCTAGGATTCTAACACTTAGCCAAAAAAGTGCTCTCAGTGCTGTTATTAGTGCCTTTTTTTGTTGTGCCTGGCTTCTGCTCTATTTCTGTGTCTGTTTCTTGATTTTTTTTCTTTTGCCTCTCTCTCTCAATGCCCCCTTTTCGCTAGAAGTAATACCCAGGGAAATCCTTCCATCTACAGAGGTCAGATTCATTAGTGCCCTACATGTGCCTTTGTTTTGGTTGGTGACATGAGTTCACCTTTTGGTTATGGCTGCTATTGTTTGATTAGAGGATCTTAAGTGTTTTTGCAGCTGTCTTAAATGAAGAGCTGTAATTATACTTGCCAGCTCCAATGACATTTCACTCGCATAATGTATAAAAGAAATCTAGAAGGTGGTGGTGGTGGTGGTGAAGGGGTGAGGTTCATACGGCATGCAGGTTCTGTCTATAGTATCAAAAACCACAACACTCATAATTCTTGTGCTAGGCCCCCAAAATCATGAGTGGTTTTAAACAATCTTGAGATTTATAATAATAAATTTTTAGCTCATTTGTCATCAAATATTTTAGCCTTTGGAGTACCCTCAAGTTGCATTTAAAAGCTTTTATTCACAGTTATAAGCAGAGGTGTAACAAGGTAATTCAGCAGCAGCATATGGGACAGTGGCCACAATCAAGTGATCAGTAGTGGCAACTGCTATTTTCCCACTCCCTGTAAGTCAGCACCCACAGCTGATAACCTGGTCACCTCCCAGACTCCTTAGTTATGCCGCTGGTTATAAGAACTAAAAACTTCCTTTAAAAAAAAAAAAAAAAAAAGCTGGAAGTCTGTTAGTCTCAAGTTGTTGGGACTTGCATAAATTCTTAACTATTAAGAGTTCATAATACTGTCACACTGGTAACTATTGATTAGGAAAAATGTGATATAAAAGACTCAAGACTCAGGGTGAGGGGGCAGCAGAGCGTCAGGAAGGCATGGGACAAGACAGGGCAGTGGAAGCCCAGGGAAGTCAAGGAGAAGGCCAAATTACGGCAAGGTCCAGGTCAAAACCATGTCAGTACCATCCGTGAGGCTTGGACTGCAGTGTAGGGGAGGAAAAGGAGACCCCTGGCACCAGGGCAAAAAAAAAAAAAAAAAAATAGGCAGCCTCCCTCTAATTATATTTCTTAATTAACCAATTAAGATCAAGGCATGGCAGGAAAGTAAGCAGGCGGTTGGCCCATAACAGGAGGGTGGAGTCACCGATGGGAAGACTAGTAGAGGTACTCCTGTCACACCTCCCCTTATAAACGTTACAGGGTCACTGTGTTTTAACTACACTGATATACTGATGACAATTTACTTGAATCAATAGGAAAATATAGTGTAGACCAGCCTCTCAAATGTAGGCTCAGGGGTAACTTGGTGGCACCCTATAAGTATATAATGGGTGTGCATCAGGAACTGGGAGAACGACTGTTCACCAGAGCACCCCATGGGAAGACAAGGTCCAATGGTCACCAAGTCTTGGAAGACCATTTTAGGCTGGACACAAGGAAAAACTTATTTACAGTCTGAATCCCCAGAGGTGGTGCAGGCACCTACTCTTGATTCCTTTAAGAAACACTTGGATGCCTATCTTGCTGGAATCATTTGACCCCCGCTGCCTGCCTGCCCTTTGGGCAGGGGGTTGGACCTGATGATCTTGCAAGGTCCCTTCCAGCCCTAATGTCTATGAAATCTATGAACATATGTTCAGTTTCTATGGCCATTATGTTGCACCAAGGAAGCCTGCATTAAAGATTCAACACCCTCCTCTAGTCAATGAAAGTGTTGCGTCACAGATCACAGTATGCATTCTCAACATTTCCCAGAGGTCTTCCAGCAAAAGTATAGAGAGAAAAAAAAAAAAATCAGACTTGACATCCCTGATATTTTCAAGGAAAAAAGGGACAAGCTAAAAAACCTGAGTCAAAAATATTTTCAAGCTTTCTTTATAAATTATAAAGAAACACAAGGACACACAATCATCCTTAAAATTATTTTTGGCCTCTTTCAGAAAACCAGTTTGTACCACATTTTCACTCCCTAATCACCTGCTCTACTGTCTAGAAGCATTGTTTTGTTAGTTTATTTAAATGTTAAGGTCTTTGTTTCCATTCTGTTCATCACCAAGTACACTGTCAACTCTCAGCAAATCAATATTAAAATTAGAATAAGTCCAAGAAAAAGAAAATCCACTCTCCCAGCTTAAATAAATATCTGGCAGACAGTTGTCACAGGCTTTGTCAAAATTCCCTTAAGGTATTTATTAGCAGGGACAGTAGAAAAGAGCTTATTTATTAATGTGGGTGCCATAGATAAAAAAATATTTGTTTATCCAAAAACTGAACATAGAATATCTTGTAAATCCATGGCAAAGATTCATCAGTGTAAAAGAAAAAAGTACTTCCATGTATTTGAAGGAAAGAAAAAAAAAGAAAAAAAAAAAAAAAATCGAGCTCTAGGTTTCAAAACATAACACCACTGTTGAATTCAAGCTTATATTTGTGACAGTGGCACAGGAGAACTCTCTGCTCTAAGCAAACACAAACTATGCTGAGTGATAGCCACTGTGCCTGAAACCTGATGGGTTGATAGAAAAAAAATGCCATTATAAAACATTTTTGTTTACTATAAAAATTCACAAGCTTAAGAACGCATTTCAGGGTAAGTTTTTTGTTGAAAACTAAGATTATTCTTTATTAGTTCAGACTCCAACAGATTTCACTAGTTATCAAGACTGATACTCTGATTTATGTTTTTGAATAGTATAGATTACCAGAAAATGTAATTCTGGGATTCTGAAGTTGGAGATGAACTCCTCAGACTACAAGGAGTTAGGCTGGTTGGGGGTGATTCAAGATATACATTTCCCCCTAGATTTAACCTTGAGACCTAACCTTTGACATTTATGTAAAAAATCTGAATGATCTCCACACAGATGATTGGAAACCACACTGGTAGCACCCTAGAAATACCCAAGAGAGAATGAAATAATGAAATACAAGCAATCTTTTGCATATTTGACAGAAATGCATTTGAGTTTACTTAGTCAAATTCAATGTTTTAGATTATTTTACCAATATACACATTTTCTCAGCTCATATCTTCTCTAGTTAATGAAAAATGTAACATTTAAATTGTATTATGATAAATATTATTTTGCATCTTGATTTCAGTTTTTGCTCAGAAAAGGAATAAGACTGTGAAGCAATCAATTATGTACCAGATGCTCTGCCCAGACTCTCCTTAATTCCTGAATTATAATTCAGGTAGAGCTTGAATATAGTTGTATTTCTTGTAGATACATAAAAGACAAGATCTCATTACATGGTAAAAAATCTTGACAAAAGCCATTCACAGCTGTGACAGATATCATGGTGAAAGGCATATAACAGCAACAACAATGTGAATAATTGTCAAAATTGTAGGCTTGTACCAGTCCAAAGCAGTAATAATTTTCCAGCCTTATACATGGTAAAATAATGCCTTCAGATCCAACGATGAAAGACACTATAGAGTGTGAAGCAATACAATAATAAATGCCTAAGGTTACAAAAGCAACAGGCAAGGAGGTGTATTTCTTCAGACCTAGCTGCTGCTGAATTGTCAATGCTATCTTTTGATTCATAATACCCTGTGCTGCCTTTTGATTCATAAGGCATCATTTCCTAGGGGCCCTTCAAGACAATTGCTAAATCCAGTTCAACCTTCTTCATGAGCAATGCCCCAATAGTTTTAATTAAAAAAAAAAAAAAAAATTCAAGGCTACTAACAGAATATATCCATTCACAACTGCATGTCATAATCTTTCCCTGCCATCTTATCCTACCATGTACCTTCTTTTGTCTTTTTATATCATCCTTGTAATCTTAAAACTAATTTAGGCCCTACTCATACAAACTACTCTTTGGACAGCAGGTAGTTACTGAAGGGAAGGAGAGATGAACAAAGAATCCAATTAAATGCTGTGTAACTCTTAAAAGACATATTTGGATCTGGGAATTTAGAAGACATAGCAGGCACTGATATTAGGTCACATCCATTTAATTATATTAGTTTCTTTCCAGCAAAATCACTTGCCATTTTTTTTTTTAAATCAGTCCTGGAGGTCATAACAGCAGGTCTCTTTTGAGGTCTGTGGAGTAGGTTTGCCTATTCAAGAATGTAACACCAATATAGCCTAAGGAACACAATGAGCTGAACAGGTGGTAACTCCTGTGTGGATTCTTAACTTGGCATGAATGGCTTATTTTGGTGTACATCAATTGACAAGTTTAAATCAAATGAAAGTAAGAGTCCTTTCAGCCTTTTGCACTGGTTTAGCTATACTGGTTTAAACACTGATTTAAGTTAAACTGGTATAGCTTTCCCACATGGACAAGACATCGCTCTTCCCCTTCCAGGCTCTCCTATTCCCCTTAAGTAATGGGGTTCTGATTCAACAGCACAAATCTTACGTTTTTTACCGATTCTGCCTTTTGACTCAATTGCTTCCTCCTGTGCTACTATACAATAGAGGATATATGAGGAAAAGAGCAGACATAAAATAGAGGACCCTTCTTATGCCCATAGCAGTGTCTCCTTCTTTCTGTCAGGCCCTTGACAGGAGATAAACTGAGCTGAGTAGATTTCACTAAAACTCAAGACTGGTGTCTACCTGTTCTTCTGATTCTCAGTATATGAAGTGATTGAAGCTAAGATTTTTAGTCTCAGAAAAGGTAGGAAGTTCCAACGCTAGGTTTCCTTCAGCCACTAAATCACCCTCTTTAAGCAATGAGCACAAGCAGTATATAAAACTTATGTTAACTTTAATGTCTTAATTTATATGCACACATTTCAATGACATGATTTCTATATCTTATATATGCTGCTTTGTTGAGTATACAAGGTATAGGATGATTTATTATATTATTTTTTAGAAGGTGAGAGTATCCTTGAGAAGTGCTAAAATGTACATAAAATCATTCTCTTCCCAGCTCTTGATGGAGTATGTATACAAAGGTTAAATGAACCATTCCAGATTAATACCATGTTATGCCAGTTTTTAATTTATTTTTTTAAAACTTTTTTATGACAAAGTGATTTCACAATGTTGGCTGATTTTGGAAACTGGGTTCCTGCTAGGAGTAAGCTCCTGACCCATCCCAGCATGTCCCCGACACCAGTGACTTCTGTGGAAGTAGGAAAATTTAGAGCAAATGGATCCAGCTCTGTATTTGAAGGAAAGGGCTCCCTGTGCTAGGGTAATGTACTGAACTTTTGACAGTATCTGATTTTGGATAAACACACTAAAGAATAAATTGAAGTATGATGACCTCTTCTGGTGCACAAAAAATATCTGTGGGTCTGGGACAGGAAGTGGCAGATGGTTGTTATGATGCTATGTTTGTAGCCAAGAGAGATAAAGTTATATAAAATAATAATAGATTATCCTTTTCAGTTTTACTGCATATAGAGTATTATCATGGAAAAAAGACAAGGTCTGGTGCACACACTCCACTTTTTATATCTAGCACATACTGAGAGCTTGTAATTTACCAACAAAAAGAGAAATGTACATCCCTTAGGCAGTCTCATTATATTTAAATGACCTCTTTTTTCAAATTCAAATCATGTTCACTAAATGGACCAGCTCCCCCTCTCAGGTAATCTATCGTTTATTTTCTCCCCTACTTAGCTCCAATCCTGCAATCAGCTCAGATTGGATAGACCTTTGTGTCCACATAGACGATAATACATGACTGGGACTTGAGAGTGTGACCCAAATTTTTCTGAATTCCCTAGCACTATGGGGGGGAGGGGAGGGAGAAGATTTAGCTCTTCTAAAATTTTGTATATGCATACATGTATGACAGCTACAGGTGTAAATCACCCATATAAATAAATAAACCTAGAGTTCTGTAATCTTTATCCGTTAGTGTAATCCTGCATAAAGATGATGGGATCACAAGGCAATTCAACACTAGTGGTAATTTGGGAAATATGTTGTCATCTGTGCGCTGATTTTTTGTGGTGAAAATGGGTTATTTTTTCCCCACCTTCTTTTTTGTTTTGCTATCAGGTCTAATCTATTGCTAGAGGTTTTGTCATTTGTTAAACTTTGCTGTCAAAAGTGACCAGTGTAGAACAAGCATCTTTTTTTTTTCTTTTAAAATGTATCAATAACATTCTATTGTAATTTTAAGACTAATTGTGAGTGTTTCCTTGGGTGGAGACAGGCAGGAGAGGGTTGGGCTGTGAAAGCCATTAAGTACTTGTCTATGAGAAAGATGCACTCATTTAACTAAAGAGTGGTAGTTAGTCATGTCATGTAGAAGGCAGTGCAGGAAAGCACCTGGGAAACTAACTGGTCCAAAGAAACATGAGTTTTTGCAGGTGACAGCCTCTCCAAACCAATCAGTCTCTAAAGGTGCTATCCTGCCTTGCCTTCTGCCTGATGTTATTTTTCAACCAGAAAAATCTCCTTGTAGCTCCTCATTTTTGTTTATGCATGGCTTATTTCAGATTTGCTTAAACCAGTTCCCAACAGACTTAAACTAAACAGGAAAGATCTAGTTATAACTAAAGTTGCATCCATGCACCATATTGTACCTCAGCAAGGCCTTGGTTTTGTTGCTTTCTTTAGGCAAAAAGGGATGCCTGCACAAACAGTCTATAGAAGCCGGCCCAAAGGCTAGGACTTTCAACAAACATTGTACTGGTTTCATTCAAGGTCTGTTTTCACACCGATTTAGGGCTGCTTCTAGAAAATGAATGCAGGTATCTAAAACAGGACTCTAAAAGAATTCAGGTGCCTAAATCCAACATTATCATCTTAAAAACACCAAACTTAGCTGCCAGCTAACCCAGAAAGTGCCACTTTTTTACCTTAAAATTCACTTCGTGTGTAAAAGCTCTCCTTCTGCACATACACAAAAACAGCTTGATTTTCACAGGATTGAGCCCAGCACCTAGCTTACAACTAACCCTGATCAAAATCCAGAAATCAAGCTTCCTTCATCTAAGTACCTTGAAGGGCTCATTTTGGAAAACATCATCAGAACATGCTTTATCTACATTGACAAAATCAGCTCCTCACAGCATTCAGTGGCAGCCTCTACTTTCTCTTAAAGGCACAGCCAGAGGAGGAGATTTAACATCCTCCTATTTAACATCCCAGTAGTCAGAGCATTCACCTAAGACATGTGAGCCCCAGGGTCAATCCCCCCTTAATTTGAAAGGCTTAAAACCCACATTTCCCCCCTCCCTAATCTCCAGGTTATTGACTACCTCCGAGTTGAGGTTGAGGGCTCTAACACTCGCCATTGCTGAAAGGATGCAAGATGCACTAGGTCAGAAGGAGGGAACAAAAGGAACTCCGACTCTGACAGTTGTTATGGTTCTTACCTAGGAGAGGGGACACCTGAACATCACTCCCTGCTCTGAAGAAAAAAAAGATACCAAAAAGAGCTACTGGAGCTAAGACTCAAACTCATATCTCCTCGCCATGAGCTAAGAGCCCCAACCACTAACCTAGAGAGTCATATTCACTTGAATTACCTCTCTGTTCCAATGACTGATTGTTTATTGCAGACTGAACTAGCTTTAATAAGAGAGACTAAAATTCCATCCTGCTACTCCTGACCTGTATATGTTGATTAGGGCTCACTCCTGGGAATTAGAAAATGTGATTTGAATCACCTCTAGCAGAGGAAGAATTTTAACCAAATCCTGGTTGAGTGCTCTAACCACTGCTCTGTCAGATAAAAGGGAGCTACTACCATTTCTAGAGATAGAATTGACAAATAGTTTTCAAGCTAAGAAATGGGTTTGGTGCCTCATTTCAAAAGGGGCATCAGGGGCCATGAACCCCAAATGGAGAAAAACACTTTCCTGTAGCCCAGAATACAGCATGTGCTGGCAAGAAGCACAACATAAGCGACACCCCCGTCCTTGGCCCTAATCCCTGTCCTATTTAGGCAGCTCCCTGCTTAGCAGGCTGGCTGCTGTGGATCCCATTCTGAGATGCCTAACTGTTCTCCTGCATTTTAGAGTGCACCAAAATACCTAACTCAGAACTATGGATTGCAGTGTGACAGTTGCACAGCTTAAAGTTACCCACTATGATGCTGAACAGCACCTGAGCCCTTTCATGGTTCTGGGCCCATATGACTAATTTAAAAAGTCCAAATCCAGACTTATATATGGCACTAGCTGTGTGAAAATAATTATAGTCAAACCATTGCTCCAGACTCATATTTGGATAACATTAGTTTACTCAGCAAATTGAGGGTTTCATAGTAGTTAGGGTCAGGAGGGACCTGAACAGA
>NW_017729032.1:63636732-63651539 GCF_001723915.1 Gavialis gangeticus | reverse complement strand
AAAAAAAAAAAAAAAAAAAAAAAAAAACCAGCTGAAGGGGAGTACCCAGAGTAGTGGTGAAGTAGAAGAATATTTTATTGTAAATTATTTGCTAGAAGACTATTAAATGTCTTTTAAGATCTTATTTGCCATTACATAATCCTTTTTCATTTATGAATTCATACTTTAATTTTTATTTGGTTTCCCCTAAATGCTGATGTCCTAAGCAGCAAAATAAATATCAAAACTTAGAAAGGGATGAACAAGGGAAAATTCTGAAAGTTACTATTCATTGGTCTTTATATATTGTTTTCCACTGTTAGCCCTGTCAGAACTATATTAATGGATATCCAGAATATATTCAAATACATTCTCTGACTATGAGGAAAATACAGAAATTAGGCACTGAAGTGTAAGGAGAAGGCAGCCTGAGGTGGGGTTACTGTATCACTAGGGCTTTCATTACTGACAGACTAGAACTATGCCATGTCCAAATGGCAAATGTACCATCCCTGGAGACAACACCCACAAGCAAGCTGCATTCCTGTGGATATCTTACCTCAAGGTAAGAGAAGTTAGCTGTTTCTGTATGGTACCAAGTGGCCTAATTAGCTTGGTGTGGGCTCACTGTAACTGCATTGCTATTAGCCCATTTAAAGTGATGGACAAACAGGTTGGCTCCAGGTTAGAAGGAAACCCATGTGGAGTAGTACAGCATGCTTGAGGGAACCAAGGCCAGCAACAGTCATTTGCCATGCTAAAGTATCCTAAGATGCTAGTTGATATGGCAAAGAAGGGGCAGGAGAACAGCATGGAAGAGCTGGAGAAGTTCTCTTGCCTTGGCTGTTTTCATTACCTTCTCCCATTCTGACAACTTTTCAGCTCATAAGTAGGTACAGCTCTTGTTTTGAATTTCTGAAACAAGTCAGCTGGCTTCATCAATAGTTTGCCCCACTGCTGAGCAAATAGCCACAGCCTTCTTGCAACCTGCTCCATTGGAGAGGTTATGCACAATGGGCCCCTGTCAATGTGTGGTATAGTCCTCAAGTGTTGACTGTCCTGTGAGGGGCCTGCAGTAAATATCCCCAGCACAGGGAACCCTTTCCTTCAAGTACAGAGCTGGATCCATTTGCTCTACATTTTCCTACTTCCCCAGAAGTCAGGAGCATGCTCCAGAAGGGACCCATGCCTTTTCCTAACAGCCAGCTGTAACTAGGGACCAGGAAAAAAGAAGTGACCAATATGGGCAATCCCAAGGATACAGTTAATTACTGTTGGGCTCCACATAAAAATGGGAGGCAATTTCCTATCTAGTTGTAGCATGGAGATTATCATTCCAAATTGTTTCATCCAAGTTCATGCCATATGAAAAAAGCATAAGGAGTCCAACCTTTACCACCATTAATTATATAGATGGAAAAGTTAATTTGCTACACAAGTTATAGTCAGAGACAATGCACAGAAATCTCAGAAAATATGGAAATTACATAAAACTTATCAGTGAAAAAGACAGAAAAAAACGAAAAGAACAAATCTACATTCAGTGTAGATAAGGCACTTTTGTTAACAATTTCATTATTGCTTTTCTCTTCTGCAGGGCGCACAGACTTAAAACATCCCAGTTAATAATATATCTACAAACTTCAGAACACATGAATTTTAAGAGGCAGCTACTTGATTTCTTAAGTTTTTATCCCCTTCCAACTATTTGGTGTTCTATTTTGTTTGTCTTAACACTAGTACATTTGGGGAGGAAAGGCTGGGGCAACACAGCTGGCCAGACATTTGTCAGAATTTCAAGGCTTTAAAAAAAAAAAAGTGCCCAAGGTTCCTAATTTTATTCTTAGTTTCTCAAGGCTCAGCATTTTAAATTAAAATAATAGTCCAAAGTCAACAGTTATGTCTGCATTCACACAGTTAACATAACTACAATGTGGAGGAGAGACTAATTTTACAGCACTGGCAGATTTCATTTCTCAACAGCAGGTTCCTTTCCTGACATGGCTCATTAAGGGCTAGATCCACAAAAGACTCAAGTATCTAGGTTGGCCTAGTTCCCATCCAGAAACATGCTTTTATAACCTCTGCTCAGCTTCTGCCTAACCCTGGAGGGAATACAGATTTAACACACCTTAGTTACTGTATTTACCCAAATCCAAGACTACTTGAATTTAAGATAATCCTCCTTCCTGTAATTAGATTCTACACATAGAAAATTATAACAAACTTAAAATATTCTATATGCAGAATGTAGTCAATGGAAGGATGCCCTAAATTCATCCCCACAGAAGCTGTGGTGGGGAAAGCAGCAGCAAGGGTAAGGGGTCATCCTGCCACCTGCCCCTCTGTGCCTGTTCCCACTACCCTTCTATCCTTTACTTCCCATGCCTGTGCATCCCCCCAATCCACTGACCCCTCCCCTGCTCCCCTTTGCAAACTGCCCCCATCCCCTGCTGTCCCTACTTCCTGGTCCCCCATAGCATGCCTCCCCTACAACCCCCCTCCTGCCGTCTGCACCTCCCTTTACTAGTCTGTTGCAACTCTGCTCCTCTGAGGCAGCCAGAAGCAGCACAGCCTTGGCCCCAGCTTAGCCTGGCCAAGGGAAGCAGTAGCCCTTAGCCCAGTGAGGTTGGGGCTAGGGGGACAGGAACCAGAGCAGAGGGCAGGAAGGGGGAAGAAGGGTGCAAGCACAGGTATGGAGGGGGCAACAGGGGGCATAGAAGGCTGCAGGTCTTCCCCATCCTCTCCCCTTCTCCCAGATGGATGCTTCTTCCCCCATCAAATGAGCTATTCCAGCCTGGGACAAGTGGCAACTCAGTTCTGGCTTTGACCTTGACCCTGGTGCCAAAGCCAGGAGTTGAGCCTCCACTTGCCCCAGGCCAGTACTCTGATCTAAAATGAGACTCTCTGCCCCCCACCTTCCCCTTTCTCATACTGACTTGGAGAAAAAGCCCTCATCTTGGATTCCAGGAAATATGGTAATATATCCATATACTTTAAGAAAACAAACAAACAAGAGATAGCTCTTTCAAGCCTAAGCTTGGGAAGGAACTAAACCTTATAGGTACTTACATTTTTACATGAAGGCTCCCCAGGCACCAAACATTTTGCTTCTGGACATGCCCAGAATGAGTTCAGTCGTGACAGTGCAGAACCATTCAGCACTTACTGTAGTCTATAGCCCAACTCACCTGCAGGCCCTGGTTGGGCTGGCACTCAGAACCATGTAGTAGATTGAGCTTCGTAGAAACTGAAGCCAAAGGAAGAGGTAGTGGTATTGCCTACTCCTGCATACCTAGGGGAGTACTTCAGCTAACTAGTTACTGGAGGAGTAATCCCCCTTTATTTTCACCCAAGAAAGATGGAATAAGGTACAACCCTTCCTCTACCATGTCCTATTAGTTACTTTAGGCAACTCCCTGCTTAGCATGCCAGCTGTGAATCCCATTCAGAGGGCTCCAAAATCCTGTCTACATGGCGGCGGCAGCAACAAGTCCAGGCACTGAGCATACCCTGCTCACACCACCAACTAACATGCTTCAAACCAAGAAGTAATCCAGCAAAGCCACTCTAGGCTTGTTGCAAGTAGCTGCTTGTAGGCATGCTGGAGAATCAGAGCTTGAATCCAAGCACAGGGGAGCACGCCCAGAGTGGCCTTGCTGGTATAGTTCTTCACAGCATATCAGCACAAGAGAAAGTGGGCAGAACATGCACAAATCCCTTAATGCTGGAAGTTACCACATCCATGCTATAAACAAGTCCTAACTCTTTCTATTCACCCTGTACAAAGGCTGCACACTGATCTTGGGGTTATGGATTGAAGTGCTTGTAAGAATCTCTTTGTGAATCTCACCTTAACTCCTCTTTCCAGCCTAGCTTGACCTCTTATGCATTCCCATGCTTTGCTTACTCGAGATTAATGAGGCCAGTTGGCCAATTAGCTGAGTCACTATTGTGATTCAGCTGCTTTCCTTCAGCTTAGAGGCACTGAAAAGAATTTCTGCCTGATTGTGTTCAGGTGTTTCACTTGTAGGGACAGAATCAAGAAGCAACAATATGGATCCTTACAAATGACCTGGGAGAAATAACTGGTTTTCTATAGCTTGACAATATATGCAATTATAATTTTTACCTTTTTTAAATTTCTACATTTTTATTATTTATCTTGTTTTTATTAGAAGCTGCCCTGAGCCTTTTTGTTTGGGAGGGTGGCATATAAATTAAATAATATAATTGTTATGAATGATGAGAATTTGCTATCAAGTAGAAAGTAGAGCAGGTGCTCTGGTCTGAGAAGTGTTATCCCTCTCAGTCCTCAGAAGCTTGTGAGTATAAGCGAGGCATGAGATGACTGTACTATGAAGCAAGAATTATTGTTTCAAATCTAGCTCCGACTCCTGGGGGATGTCTGCCTTAGATTTGTTGTCCACTTCCCACAGTTTAGCACTAGTCTAAACAGGAATCTCAGGGACTTCAGACCAGGAGTTTCTTACCATGCTGTCTCAGGTTACAGTAACAAAAGAGCCTTCAAGAAAACTGGGAAGTATAAAATAGGCTGAAAGGACTAGGGTTATTTAGTTTGAAGAAGAGAAGAGTATGTTCAAATGCCTGAAGGGCGACTAGGGAGAGGGTGGAGATATACCAGTGGCACTCAACGTTTTGGCCTCCTGGGCCAGATCAGTGGGGTAGGGTCAGTCCACAGGCTGGACTGGAATTGCATGCTGGGATCAGGCCCTGGGGTGCCACGCCACCCCCACCCAGCCTTGCATACTGGGATTGAGCCCTGGGGCCCCATGCCACCTCTGCCCCCTGCATGCCAGGATTAGGCCCTGTGCTACTCTGTGCCCCTGATCTAGCATGGGGAGAACCACAAGCCATGACAGCACTGGGGGCCTGATCTGTTTGTAAGCCAAAGGTTAAGTACCCCTGAGACTGACTGTTCTCTGTGGTAGCAGGGACAGGACTAGTTGCAATGCAAAGATGCAGCAGTGGAAATTTAGGTTGGAGACTAGGAGGAAATTTCTGACTATGAAGATGGTCAAGCATTGGAACAGGCTACTTAGAGAAGTTGCGGGATCTCCATCCTTGAGAATTTACAAGAATAGGTTAGACAGCCACTTGGCTGGGATAGTTTGTTAGGGGTAATCTTGCCTTGAGTTTATCAGGTCCTTGCCAGTCTACTTTCTTATGATCATAAATTAAAAACTTATGTCCAGAAATACATTTTCACACCATGCATGACTGATCTGTAGACCAACTCACCACTGGATATTAATTTAATTTAGATATATTAAAAAGGGGGCAGCATGCACTTATTAAAGGTTCTCTGTCCTCTGCCATAAAGCTTAAAAGATAGCCAACAAAGCACAAAACTTCACAGCCCTCCCCACCCTACCCCCAGCAAACTGAGTCTCTCTCAGAAATAAACCTAGATTACAGTCTATATAAACAGACATGCTACTGAATGCAAGAAATTAACCAGTTTCAAAAGATCTGAAATTGATATGGATAACAAAGATACTCCTATGGGCAGATATTCATCTATAGATAAGAGATATAAAATCAAGTGATATGACAGGAATATAACCTTGTCTCCGTTAGGGCCTAATCTCTAACCACTGAGGTCAAGAAGAAATTCCCTGGAGGCAAGTTATCTCAGATCTGTCCACTGCAGGGTTCCTTGCATCTTCATCTTAAAATGTTTGGTGCTGGCCACTGTCAGAGACAGGATGCTTCTCTTCAGAGACCACTGATTTGATCCAAGTCTGTCAATTCCTGTGTTCCTAAATATAAGACAGCATGCAGCTGTGACTGCTTCCTCAGTGCAACTGGGGAACAGATACAAAGCCCTGGCAGCACTGGAGGATGATGCAGCAGAGGAAGACACGTCTACAACAAACCCCAGGCAGGCTGAATGACAACCAAGCAGCTGGAGGAAGAGATGCTGGGTCATCGTGGTGGGCGATTCCCTCCTGAGAGGCACAGAGGGGCTTATCTGTCAACCAGATCCCGCAGCACGAGACGTTTGCTGCCTACCCGGAGCCAAGACGCAGGACATCAGTGCAAGGATTCCTGACCATATCCAGCCCTCTGATTACTATCCCATGGTCCTCATCCATATGGGAACAAATGATGCGGCCAGGAGTAGTCCAGACTGCATCATGCGTCCAGACAGGGCTCTAGGGGCCAGGCTTAGGAAGTCAGGGGCACAGGTGGTCTTCTCATCCATCGTTCCAGTCAGCAGTTGCCATCAGCATCAGGACACCTGCATCAGGGAAGTCAACCTGTGGCTCCGGAGTTGGTGCCATCATGCAGATTTTGGCTTCTACAACCACGATCCACACTTTCATGACAGAGGCATCTTGAGACGAGATGGTCTTCATCTCTCTTCTCAAGGTAAGAGTCTGTTCTCTTACAGGTTGGCTGATCTCCTCT
The DNA here is from genome assembly GCF_001723915.1 of Gavialis gangeticus. NCBI lineage: Eukaryota > Metazoa > Chordata > Crocodylia > Gavialidae > Gavialis > Gavialis gangeticus. The sequence continues at coordinate 63,645,125 of NW_017729032.1, read as the reverse complement.
GAAAAGCTTTAAACTGGGTTCGTCGGGGGACGGGAAACCAGAGGATAAGGAAAACCTAGGATCAGTGAGCCACAAGCAATGCGCTGGATCAGCCCAACTAAGCATTAAGGTAAGCACTAAAGGGGTCTGATAGACATCAGAACAGTGGGGTACCAAAGGTACCCATCACAGGGCTTAAATGTCTCTACAGTAATGCTACGAGCATGGGGAACAAGTGGGAGGAACTTACACTCCCGCTTGCAATCAACAACTTCAACCTGATTGAACTAACTGACACCTAGTGGGACCCTACTCACAATTGGGCAGTAGGCATTGAGGGTTACAGGTTGTACAGACAAGATAGAGGGGGGAAAAAAAGGGGGGGGGGGAGAAGGTTGATCTCTCCGTTAAGGAACAATATACATCCTCTATAATCAAGATGGGATCAGAGGCGGGCCAAAATGAGGTACTGTGGATCAGGGTACAACAAGGGGGTCAGAGGGAAAGGGACTTGATAGTGGGGGTCTACTATAGAACGCCACACCAGGAGGGTGAGCTAGACCTGGAATTCTCCAGACAGCTCTCAGAGGGCATACGGTCGAGAGATATGGTTGTTAGGGGTGACCTAAACTACCCTGACATCTGCTGGGAGGAGCAGTCAGCCAAATCTAACCACTCCCATAAGTACTTAACCTGCATACCAGACCTCCACCTAACACAGGAGGCATACAGTTCCATGAGGGGAAATGCCTTGCTGGACTTGGCGTTAGCTACAGGGGATGACCTGGTGGGGAATCTGCAAGTTCAAGGTAACCTAAGGGATAGTGACCATTGGTTAACTGAATTCACTATCCGGTGAAGAGCTGGTAAACTAACCAGCAGGGCTGAAATGCTAGACTTCAAAAAGGCTAACTTCAGTGTGCTCAGGAAATTAGTGAGGCATTAAAGCACAAGAGCTTTGGTGAAATGGGGGTCCAGGAAGGGTGGTTGTTCCTCAAGGGAGCAATCATACAGGTGCAGGAGACAATTCCACCACACGTAAAAGGGGACAAGAAGCCCTCTTGGCTGAACAGGGAAGTCCAGGAAAGCCTAAGTTCAAAGAAAGAGGTATACAGGCTGTGGAAAAAGGGAGTAACTACCAAGGAGGCATACACCTCCCTGGCTTGTGCTTGCAAGGCCAAAGTTAGGAAGGCCAAAGCAGGATTAGAACTTAGGCTGGTGACAAAAATTATGGACAACAAAAAGTCCTTCAGGTATATAGGGAGAAAAAGGAAGGTGCAGGGTAGCATAGGACCCCTACAGGACAAACTAGGGCAATTAGTGACAGAGACGGGGAACAAAGCTGAGCTCTTCAATGAGTTCTTTGTATCTGTATTCCTAGACACAGACCAAGACAGATCTCCCAATTGGACCATAGGTGGACTCAGGAGGGACACCAGCCCACCAACTGTTAGTGCAAACTTAGTGAAGGGGCACTTGGAGGGGCCCATCACAAATAGGATGGAGTTCAACAAAGAAAAGTGCAAAGTGCTGCAACTGGGCAAAAAGAACCACCAACACACTTACAGGCTGGGGGATGACCTTTGCAGCAGTACAGCAGTGGAAAGAGATCTTGGAGTCATAGCTGACTCCAAGATAAACATGAGTCGTCAATGTGACAAAGCGATCACCAAGGCTAACTGCACTTTATCATATATTAGCAGATACATGATGAATGGGTCTAGGGAGGTGATGCTTCCCCTCTATGTGGCACTGGTCAGGCCACAGTTGGAGTACTATGTCCAGTTTTGGGCGCCGCACTTCAAGAGGGATGTGGAGAATCTTGAGAAGGCTCAGAGGAGGGCCACTCGTATGGTTAGAGGCCAGCAGGCAAGGCCCTATGAGGAGAGACTGAGGGATCTAGATCTCCAGCCTTCGCAACAGAAGGCTCAGAGATGATCTTGTGGCTGCCTATAAATTCATCAGGGGAGGGCAGCAAGGTATCGGAGATGCTGTAGTTACTAGGGCACCCCTTGGAGTAACTAGGAACAATGGCCACAAATTGACAGAGATCAGATTTAGGTTGGACATCAGAAAGAACTTCTTCACAGTAAGGGTTGCCAGAATCTGGAATGGGCTTCCAAGGGAGGTGGTGCTCTCCCCTACCTTGGGGGTCTTCAAGAGGAGACTGGACAAGCACCTAGCTGGGGTCATCTGACCCCAGCGCTCTTTCCTGTCCAGGGCAGGGGGTCGGACTCAGTGACCTACTGAGGTCCCTTCCGGCCCTAACATCTATGAATAATCTCCATCAATTAATGTCTTGTTTTGATTTTTTGAGGGTTTTTTTTGCTTTATATTGATTTTTATATCACAAATAAATATAAAATTAAAATAATATGAGATGCTGAATGCTGCCCCCTTAAGGAAATGTAGTAGCATTTAATGTTCAGTGTTTAAATATAATGGGAGGCACTGAGATTTTAAGTGGACACTTCAACATCTCTAGGACATGTTTCCCTTTCTGTCTGTAAAGCCTCATGCAGGTCAGTAGCACTATACATAATAAATACTATAATTATTTGTATACACAGCATAATACCTGGGCCAGCACCTGTTTTGTGCCAAGGTATGGATAGAAATATCTTGTTTTGAGGTCTAAATAAAGAAGGGCCATAAACTCAGCTGTTGTAAACTGGAGTAGCCTGTTGAAGAAGCGACATCCATTTACATTAGCTATGGGGATCTGATGCAAATAAACTATTTTAGGGAAAATAAAATGTTACAGTAATAAGTATTCTAGATGAGTGGTGTCCAACCTTTTGGCCCTACAGGCTAGATGAGTGTTGTGGGATTAGTCTACAGGGTGGATCTGGCCTTTGGGCTCAATTTAGCGGGTGTGGGCAGCTTGTCTGGGGCCCAATCCAGCACACTGAGCTTACCTGGCACTTGGTCCAAGTCCCATACATCAGATTAGGCCCCGGTTCTGGCCCGTGGCCCCACATACCAGATCAACCTCTGCGCCAGATCACACCCAGAGCCTTGGCCCTACCTGCAGGACCATGTCATTTGGCCCATAGGACTTGGAAATTTGGTGGCAGAGCTGTGGCAATTAACTGTGAAAGCCAAATTCCTACATCCAGGGGGAACCCAGGGGCTGGATGATAGAGCTTCATGGGCTAAAGGTTGAGCAACACTGTTCTAAACTGTATCACTGATGTCAGGAGGCGGCAGAATGGGGCACTTATAATTTGTGCTAAAAACACTGACAAATATTTTAGTTGTAGTTGAGTTTTTTTAAGTGGCTACATACCAGCTCAAGATGTCAACACATCTTCAGCTAGTGCTGAACACCCACCTTTCCTTTGAGGTGAAAAAGGTTTGATAGTTTTAAGAGCTCATCTTTGAAATACAGCGTGGGGAAAGGAAAGCAAGATCCATCTGGAATTATTATAATCCACCCCAAGGGAAGCTTTGAATTCCTCCTTAAAAGTAGTTCTGGGATTTCAGTAGTTGCAAAGGGGGTGAGAAGGGGACTAGTGCACAGCAGGTTTTGCCATGGGTTCTAACAATACAAAAAAACAGGCAAGCAATGAATCTTAGAGAGCTGACAGGTTTGGTTATGCATGACTGGCTGGGTGTCTCCATTCAATGCACATTCTTTTACTGTGGAGCACAAAGAGGTTTATAAAAAAAAAAAAAAAAGTAGGAGAGGGTGGTGATTAGTGAGTATATCAGCAGCTTGGGCAGCACTGTGCCTACTGTAGAAGCCACGAATGCTGGTGATACTACAGGAGCAAGGATAAATTACAGAACAGGGAGACAGGAATATCTTGGTGCACCAACTCTTGTTCTAACCAGACAAGTGAACAGATCTCTGTGGGGTACCCTGAACCCTACTGTATCCAAAGCCACAGCATAGTGCTTGTGGGCAATACACCTCTCCACCATTTCTCTCACATTGTCCTGCTCGTCTCCCACGTGTAAAAGCGTCAGGCCTATCTTCATAGCTGGTACTTCCTGGGAAATCTGAGGGAAGCCAGAGCCATCTGCATAGAGGCCTCAAGTCCCACACTGGTTCTGCCCACTGGGGGCATCCCCTTATTCCTTAGTAGTGCTGGGTCTCTGGAGAGAAGCTGTAGGGATTCCCACCTGTAACTTTGGTGGAAGAAGGTGCTGAGAAAAGGTGATAGAGGTTCAGCTGTACTGTCAGGTCAGGATAAATCCAACAGGGCCTTGGTTGTCCAGTGCTTCCCCCAGTACAGACTTTAGATACTGAAGGCTCAGCTGTAAGTGGCATCAGGGAGGTGGGTTGACAAGATCTGATCAGGAATTTTCCAATAAAATAGTTTTCTGACAAAAAAAAAAGTCAAATTGTGGGGATTACAATGCCTTGCAGGACATATCAGTTACAAGAAATCTTGTTGGGAAAGGCCTCTATGGTCCAGGATGACAATTTTGGACTTGGAGATAAAGAAAGATCAGGAGAGAGCACAACTGATGGGGAGACTCAAATTCAAATCCCTGCTCTACTTCATTCAAACCAGCAACTTGAACTTAAATGCCAGGTGGGAGCCCCAAAAAACTAGGTTATTGAGTCACTTTCTCTTCAGCTCAATTAATATTCAATTATTTATACAAAAAGTAGAATAGCTTCAATGGGAGAAACGGACCCAGCTCAGACTAGCCAGGTGGTCAAAGGATTCTTCTATAGACTAAGACACTTGGATCCAAGTCCTCTCTAAAAGAGGAAAGTCAGAGACTTAAACTTCAGTTTCCCCCATCCCAGGTGACATTGCACCCCCTGACCATGGCACTATTCCATGCTCTCATGCAGTCTTTGTTTTTTTATGACAAATTTTCTAAAGGTCTGGGGTTTCATAGTTTCATAGATTTAGGGTCGGAAGGGACCTAGTAGATCTTCTAGCCCGACCCCCCGCCAGGGCAGGAGAACAACAAAACCCCAAAACAAGAAACGGGACTCAAATGAGTCTAGCCAGGTAGGCATCCAGCCTCTTCTTAAAGACCCCCAGGGTAGGGGCCAGCACCACTTCCCTTGGAAGTTGGTTCCAGCTCCTAGCCGCCCTAACTGTGAAGTAGTTTTTGCGGATGTCCAATCTATACCTCCTCTCCATCAACTTGTGCCCATTACTCCTTGTTATGCCAGCGGGCGCTAGGGGAAACAGCGTCTCCCCCAAACCCTTCTGGTCCCCCCTAGTGAGTTTATAGACGGTCACCAGGTCCCCCCTCAGCCTTCTCTTGTGGAGGCTGAATAGGTTCAGGTCCCGCAGTCTCTCACTGTAGGGTCTGCCCTGTTGTCCCCGGATCATGCGGGTGGCCCTCCTCTGGACCCTCTCCATGTTGTCCACATCCCTCTTGAAATGGGGCGCACAGAACTGGACACAATACTCCAGCTGTGGCCTGACCAGCGTCGCGTAGAGGGGGAGGATCACCTCCTTGGCTCTACTCGAGATGCACCTGTGGCTGCACGACAAGGTCCGGTTAGCCCTGCCAACCATGGCCTCGCATTGTCGGCCCATGTTCATCTTGGAGTCAATAATGACTCCAAGATCTCTTTCTGCCTCCGTGCTCTCAAGTAAGGAGTTCCCCATTGTGTAAGTGTGCTGCTGGTTCCTATTGCCCAAGTGCAGCACCCTGCACTTTTATCGCAAACCAGAAAGGGAAACATTTTTAAAAGCTTTGTGGGATGAGAAAAAACTAATCTGCTGCCTCACATTATCATGTGGAAGTGTGGTTGTCTCCACAAGGAGGACACCCACATACACGCACCAGGGAGTCTTGGAACCCTGAACCCTTTGGTACTGGATGTCACTACATTTCTTTTCACGTATTAAATATCCCAGAAGCTATTTCATCTGATTCACAATGACTAGCGTATGATAGAGGGTGAATCCATGATGGACATTTTCAAGTAGTTGAGAGACACAGCCTGATAACCGCATCAAATCCTAGTAGGAATAATGTTCACATATCAGAATTTCCCTGAATTCTGCTGGATTGGCCAAGACACTGTTCTACAGGAATGCAAACATTTAAATGGTATAAAACCCTTTAACCCAAAAGCATATGGGTTGGAGTCTGAAATTTTCCTTACCTACGAGGACAGAATCTGAGACACCCAAGGCGTGGCCACCTGGTTGTGAGTACATCTGTATATTCTCTTCTGTGGGCACATCTACACATGTCCCTAACTGCCCATTTGTTAGTATGTAGTCATTTAGCTTTAGCTAAAGTAAGTACTAAACATCTGCTCAGTGCTCACCAGTACTGCACAGTCCCAGCGGCACATGATTATTTTTAGATGCTCCATCACTGTAGTGTTGGCGTCATAGTTTATGCATGTTGATGCCACATTGCTAATGCCGCATTGCTACGTTGCCATAGTGACATGGCTTCTCATGTAGACACCTCCTGTATGTAGTTGCTGCTGGTAACTTTGCCTGATTGTTAATATTCAAGTAAATTAGTATATAGTTCAGACGAACTTTCTTTGCCTTCTCTTGTATTTCTCCTGATAAAATTAAAAAAACTCCAGACATCCTGGGTCTACTACACGGATCTCATTAGCACTAGGGCAACACTAGGCCAATGCATTAACACCAGCACAAGTAAGAGTACATTTAGTACATGTTTAGGACACTAGAGGGAGTGGCAGGCAGAGATGGTAGTTAGAAGCACTAGAACAGTTTACTGTTCATTTTTTTTCCCCCCCATGCATATTTCAGACTTTACGCTATAGACTAACATACATGTTGCTGATGTGAAAGTAATGTTTTCCACCTGGAAACTTAACTATATATAACTATTTGGAAGGACTTAGCCTTGGAGAGAAAGCAATTATTCCCCCCTCTGAGTTTACTGAGTTTTCAGATTTATGTATATCCCTCTTTCATCCCTTAAGCAATCTTTCCCATTTGAATTTGTAAAGCTGAAGAAATATTCTTCAATTAGAAGAAAAGACTAGTCTCTTAACTAGCTAAAGAATAACGGGCAAGTGAAATCATGCATTGTTAATGCTTCTTAGTTTAGTCACTAGGAAGAGCAATAAGGCAGTCGTCTTTGTAATAAAAAAACTTATACTAAGAAATTATAGAGCAATGGGTACTGATAGAGTAGGAGTACAGAACCAGTCACTGAGGAGACCTATTTAGTGCCTCATATATCAGTGGTGTTCAGCCTCCAGCCCAGAGGAGGAATCCAGCCCATAGGGCCGTGTCATCTGGCAAACAGGGCTCCCCACAGAGCTGGACATTTGGCAATGGGGAAGCAATGGCAGCATTAAATTGTCACAGCATCCAGAACTGTGGCAATTAATGCTGCCGCTGCTCTCCCACCACCACATTGCCATAGGGAGCCTTGTGGACCAGATGGCATTGCTCCACTTGACAGTTTTCATCCATTGACCAAACCTGCATGCCAAGCCCAGCATAGATCCAGCATGTGGACCTATCCCCTGCCACTCATCCAGCCTACAAGGCCAGAATGTTGAGCACCACTACCTTAAATGTCAATTAATCCAAAAGATCAGTGAATACGTGGTGCAGGCAGTCCATTTAAATATGCTAGCTTCATGTTGTCTATGAGCCTAATAGAAAGAGACCATCCATGTTTAAATTGTTCAAATTTAAACAGACACTTCCTATACATTTAGCAATATTTTGTCATTTATTTACTCTGTCCCTGAAAAAAATCTCCGCTTGTCCCTGAAAGCCTCTCATGCCACATCTTCATTTAGTGCAAAGCAACATGCGGTTATTTGGAGTATTTAAGAAATTCTAGATAATTACTTAGGATCTTGTAATAAGAAAGTGGAAGCATCTTTGTTCTGATGAAGCATATACAATGTGAGATAATGGGGTGGGTAATCAATTTTAAACCTAGAGATAAGAATCTTTGGTTCTGAATTTCCCTAAAGCCAGGAATGGGCAATTATTTCATCTGGAGGGCCACTTAATGAGTTTTGGTGATCTGTTGAAGTACCCTGCCCCCTGGTCACCATCTTGGGACTGGAAGTCCTGCCCCTAACCTTTGCCACTTGAAGTCCCTCCCCTTGCCCCCAAGAAATACTCCTTTTGGGAAGAGAGGGTTGCCATCTTGGAAACAAAAAAAAAAAACAAAACCAAAAAGTCAAATACCTACTATAACATTTTAATTTTATTACAATAATATTTTTGTCATGATTTGTGTTTGTGTACTGTATATAGATGTTATTGCATAATAACTAAAACAAAGTCTCACTCATATTGTGTATGGGGTGTGGTTAGGGGGTGAATGGTATGGTGTGGAGGGTGTATAGGGGGTTGTAAAGGGTGACTGTGTGTGGGAGCAATAGGGTATGGGTGTGTGTGTCATTTGTGGGGTATGAACGGGGGGCTGGGTATGCCATGGTGCACAGACCCCACCACCAGCAGCAACAG
>NW_017729032.1:63630107-63631732 GCF_001723915.1 Gavialis gangeticus | reverse complement strand
GGGTATGAACGGGGGGCTGGGTATGCCATGGTGCACAGACCCCACCACCAGCAGCAACAGCAGCAGCAGACAGGCACTCAGGGCGCTCATATCCTCTGCAAGTGCTGCCACCTGGTGGCATGCAGTTTCAACCAGTGCTGCATGTGGTGGCAAGCAGGCCAGCCAGACCAGCCACCTCTAGCACCCAGGGCTTGGCCCTGAGCAGGTGCAACTCCTGGCACTCATGTGCCACCAGCAGAAGCCCTGAACAATGGAGCCAGCTGCCTTCACTGCTCCCTGTCGTGCAGGTCCTGGAACTCCACCAAGTGCAAGTGCATGGGCTGGGTGGGGTATAATTAGTTGGTGGTCACTCATGGGCTGGATGCAATTGCCTGGTGGGCCAGATCTGACTCATGGGCCATATCTTGCCTGCCCTGCCCTCAGCTTTGTAAAATGTGGGTCTAAAAGTGTAGTGTGAGCCTCTTTTATATAAGGAACCCTTGGGCTTTCTGAGAAATGAGGTCCAGTAAAGGAATGTGATACACCAGCATCAATGTTAATATTTGACATTTAGGTTTGGCCTGTATTGTAAAGGTTTTGTTCATATAGCTAGGTCTGCTAGAGGGGCAAAATTAAATCAACCCCAACTAGCTGGGGGAGCTCTTCTAGAAACACCCCCATCTGGGCACAGTTATGTCAGAAGGGCATTTAACTTGTTTGCCTTCTACCATTCAAGGAGGCGATATACTGAAGCCAAGGCCTATACCATAGCCCTACATTTCACCTCCACCAGAAAGCTTCACCACTATATCTTTGGAAACAGCAGCCTGGTAATGTCCCTCAATACTGTATTTTTTCACATACCACCCCCTCCTCCTGCCAAATAAAACACACCCTATTTTTGGAAGACAATGTACAAAAAATGATTTTCCCAGTCATGGCTGACTACGTGTCATAGAGTAAGTCCTCCTGGCAACAGTGTCCAGAAAGTGTAGCACTGGGAACTTCCTGATGTGGCACACTGTTTCTTACGATGCCACATTTCCTGGACAGTTTATGTTCCCAGGAGAACATACTCTATGTCACCCATAGTTAGGCCTCAGACCCTTCAAAAGGCAGAAGCAAGAGTTACATCTTTACTGTTAAGTAGTTCTTTAGATAAGTTCTTTTAAGTAGGGTTGTTTTCACATCATGGGCCTCATCAAGATATTACCAGCAGCTCACTTGCTGCTTTGGCCATATGCTACAGTGCTCAGCTGCAGTGTCTTCAGGAGTGCTATTTTTCCAGCAAGTAAAACAGCTTCCCTGCTTAAAACATACACCAATTTTGGGGAAAAGGTGCATACCATAATTTGAGAAAATACAGTATGTTGGCTTCACATGCAGCTTAGTGGGGTTTAGCATACTTAGAATTGGTTTATTGCAGGGAAAAACTACTAGTTACAACCTGCTATGCTACCAAGGCAGAACTGTGCTCTATAATACATGACCAAAGCCAAAACTAAACACTTTTCTGGTGTTTCTTGCTGCTAGTTCAAGAATCAAATCATGTGTCCCTGGTTCTTTTTCCACTCTTGCTTCAATTCCCACTAAATGTCTTCCTCAATGGGTTTATAGATTCATAGATTTAGGGTCGGAAGGGACCT
>NW_017729032.1:63629396-63630096 GCF_001723915.1 Gavialis gangeticus | reverse complement strand
CATCCAGATCGCTGATGACCATCATCCAGATCGCTGATGATGGTTATTAAGTCATTATCACTACAAGTTTGTTCCTTGCCTTAATGGGCAATAAGGATGGAGAGAGAATGCTACAAATCACTACTCCATTCACAGCAGTTTACAGGTGTGAATTAGCATGTGCTAAGATTCATTTCCTGGAGCTTGGTATTTTATTTACTTCAGACTGTGTCTATGCTCAATTACGGACTACTAAACTAGTTGATTTTTACCTTCCTTTAGTTTTTAAAAGGCATTGTGAAAAGTTCATTTAACAAATAATGCATTAAATGGAAGTGGATCTCCCCCACCCCTAAGACAAGGTATTTCCAAGATCCCAGATGTATTAGACCTATCACTCAATTTGTAATATTTTACTTTATACCAGATTTTACCAATTAAGATTCCAATGTGGCACTGCGTGATATTTATGAAGGGTTGTTTTTCCATAAATGTTACAATTCAGTAACTGTGATTAGAAATATTTGTCAAAATGTAGATGAAAACAAGGATACTATTTGCAAATGGAGATGCAAACAGGATTGCTTGGGGAGTACAGAAAGCAAATCAGGTTGCTATTTGTATTTTTCAGTCATAAAAAAAACAAGTAACTACCTCTGTGATGAATATAGGTGGGTATATCAAAATAATTTCTGTATTTCAATAGCAAAGCACTCAGAAT
>NW_017729032.1:63618598-63624396 GCF_001723915.1 Gavialis gangeticus | reverse complement strand
TTTTAAAAGGCATTGTGAAAAGTTCATTTAACAAATAATGCATTAAATGGAAGTGGATCTCCCCCACCCCTAAGACAAGGTATTTCCAAGATCCCAGATGTATTAGACCTATCACTCAATTTGTAATATTTTACTTTATACCAGATTTTACCAATTAAGATTCCAATGTGGCACTGCGTGATATTTATGAAGGGTTGTTTTTCCATAAATGTTACAATTCAGTAACTGTGATTAGAAATATTTGTCAAAATGTAGATGAAAACAAGGATACTATTTGCAAATGGAGATGCAAACAGGATTGCTTGGGGAGTACAGAAAGCAAATCAGGTTGCTATTTGTATTTTTCAGTCATAAAAAAAACAAGTAACTACCTCTGTGATGAATATAGGTGGGTATATCAAAATAATTTCTGTATTTCAATAGCAAAGCACTCAGAATCAGATCTGCAAGCATTATTATTTTTATTATTATTACTACTACTACTAGAGCCTTTACAGGATAAAATTCACCCTTGGGAAGAAGACATACACAAGGTACTGTGTTTCCCTTAAATCCATAGTTTAAAAGATGCATGGGACATTAATCTTTGAGTGTGCAAGCTATTGCTGAGCATAAATACCCATTCTAGTTGCCTGTTCAGGAAATGCGTTCCCATCATTTAACTCATTATTTTATGAAGTGCTGAGACACATATGTGTTGGGTATGCCTACACATGCCAATTTAAGGTGCATTAAGGGTGCACATCTACACCTGTGCACCCTTAATGCACCTTAAATGGCAATTTTAAGCTATTCATGCCTACATTTGATACCTGCAAAAGCATGTATCAAATTTAGGCACAAATAGCCAAAGCATAGTGCATCTACACATGCATTATGAAGGCGCATGAACGCCATGTATGTCGACTGACTTGGGACCAATTTTAGTCCCAAATCAGTTCACACACTGTTTTAAGGTGCCTTAGCACGTGTAGACGCACACCTAACCTGTCCTAATGCACATTAGACAAATGCGCATTAAGTTTTGGCACGTGTAAAAGCATGTGTAGACATGCCCTTTGAGTATTAAAGAGGCTTTACAAAGCCTAATTTTCTCTTATCCTGCCGAGTCATATTGCCTGGGCTTCTTAGCACCACAAAATAAAATAGTGTTTATTTCTAAGTTTGACAATCTTTCCTCAACATAATTCATGCCTTTAAAGGGATACAATTTTATCCAGCGTTTAAATCCCCCTTTTTTTGCTTTCACTAATTTAACATTTAAATTTTCTCTCAACATAAACGTTCTTCAAATCAGGAGAGAGGAAATAATTGTAGTTAATTAATAAGCCAGATATATGTAGTGCATGTTATGTCATATTCTACTTACATTCAGGCAAGGAGTACAGCTTCTTCTTCTTCCCCCTTTATAAATGGAAGATGTAGCCATGAATTAATGTTCCTTGACCTAAAAAAAAAAAGGTTAGGTTCGCAACATGGATTAAAAAAAAAAAAAGAGCCATGAATTGTCTGACTTGAACTGATCAAATTTCAGTTGAAGAGGAATCACTAAAAAACAACAAAAGCTACCTCTAATATAAAGTGACAAACTAGAATTAGACTAATCGTATTAAACAGAACGTATTTAACAAGATCATACTTGTTTTTGTTGTCAAATATGCTTAGGCCTAGTTTACACACAAAGTGTACTATTTGAATTATGCTAGTACCATACATTTTCCTTCCATCTCAGCTATGAGTGCAGTTATACTAGTCTAGAAGTCCTTAAACCAATATAACGTATTCCCATAAAGGAAGGGGGATATCCTCATAGCTGTTTCCACATCAGGAGTTGTACTAGGATACCGTTTCAATAAAAAAGTATGCCTATAACTGACATAGTTATACCAGCACGAAAACCATGTGCAGATCAGTTATTAAGCTTTATTTATAGTTTTGTCAAGATTTGCCTAGAGAGCTATTTTGGTTAAGAGAGTATAAAACACTCACTCAAACATAACCAACTGCTATACCAGCAAAAGCCTTAGCGTAGGCCTACTTACAGTGGCAAAAAAAATGTTATTTGCAGGTATAGTTTATTCTTAAGTCTGTATAAGCCAGTGGTGCTCAACCTATCCAGCCCCCTGGGGTGGATGAACAACACAGAACCAGCCCCTGGGCTGAATTCCACACATGGGATCGATTTGCAAGTCTGATCCAGTATGGGGTCAGTGCATGGGATCAGCCTGCAGGTGCAGTCTGGTGGACCAGCCCATACCAGCCCCATGTGCTGGATCCAAAGCATAACCCTGTACGCCAATGCAATACAGCATACAGGACTATGTTATCCAGGCCCCAGAGCTCCCCACAGGTCCAGAGATTTGGTGGCAGAGAGGCAGTGTCAGAGTTAACTGCCATGATTCTGGGAGTCACCTCCATGGGTTGGAGATGGTGATAGAAGTGGGAGTGATGCAACTCTGCTGAGGCTAAGCTACTGGTTGCACACGTGCCTTTGCAGGCAGTCCTAGCACCAGAGAATGCCTCTCTGATCTATGATGCCACAGCAAAGAAACTACCTACTTATGAAAGCCAAGAAGAACTCAGCAGGATACACATTGCTGCTGTTCATCAGAACTATGCTTTCTGATGTTCTCAAAGGGCAATCACCAGTATGGGAACCAGGGAGAAGGTATTCCTACTAGAAAACTGTCTGTATTGCAATCCCATTTTCTATCCTCTTAGGACGGTTTCCTGTGCTGTGAATGCAGTTTTGCAATGAGCTTTAGGTCATTTGAAAGTTAAGTGCTTGTAAACACTATTTTTACCCTATGCACTATGTTGCTGTATTGTAATCTAAGGTTTTACTTTAAAAAAAACCCACCTTGTTGAGTTATGCAGTGAACAGAAAATGCCTTGTTGAGATTTGTCTTTGTAACAAACTGAATGGATTTCATGCACAATCAAGCCACAGTCAGTTGCTTGTAATGTAACCATAGAAAGCTCCTCTCTTAGAAAGCACATTTCTATGGTAAGCTTTTCTTTTTAAGTCTGGCCTGTTTGGGACTAGAGCAAAAGGCATAGGCTGAGGGCCCAGCTGGCCAAGCACCCAGCTGTAACAGGGTCACTATATTGAGCATGCCATATCATGGGTTGGCTTGATTGGTAGGGTGCAACTGGGCATGAAGGAAGAAAGCAGAGAGTGAGGCTGTGACTAGTGTTGCCAACTTACGGGATAACTATTGTAGTTTCACTGCCTATGGCTGCATCACCCTCTTGAACACAAATGAGAGAAATTGTGAACTGAGGGAAAGGGAACAGGAGTCAGAGAGGCCACTAAGTCACATTACCGGAGATGGTTGTCTCCATATCAGTATTGACAACAGCAGTATCAAGCATTTATAATAAAAGGCAAAATGCAACAATGCTTACCAGTCTCCTCTGAAGGGACAGGAGCCTGGTCAGGAATAAGGATGGGGTCACCTATGCCCAGTTCCATCCACATGGGGTCTTGATCAGATTTCTGTAAACCCAAGAGCTGCTGACTGTTGCATGCATCTTTGTGGAATGCAGTTACACTGTACTTTCTGTTTCACTGTACCTTCTGTTTGCCAGCCATGTCCGAGACAAAGTGTGGGTCTATGTTGGCATCCTATCCCTAAACTCTAACCAGCTCTTCATAGGATGGACACAGGGCTAAAAACAGAGCTGGAAATCTTTTTCATCTTTAACCTCCTTTCAGGTCACCTTCAAATTCCTGGTCATATGCAACATGGAATGGTGTCCTGTTGTAACTCTTCTTAGCCATTCCCATAGCAATGTCCTCAAATATGCTGTTGTTTCTTTTTTCAGAAACTAGGACTTCCTGTACCTTTGCCTCTCTTCAGAGGATGGGGAGACCCAGAACCTCAGCATGGGTCCAGCTGGAAGTATGATGGCCAAGCATAGCATAATGCTATCCAAAGAAAGTGATATGTCCCTGGTAGACATGTGGATTCCTGGAGCACATTAGCATAGAGGTGTAGCTTGGTTGTATGTCATTATTTCAGTGGAGATGTGGCTTCTGGTTACTATGATCTCATAGGTAAAATAAGCCAGCTAGTTGCAATAGATGTAAAACAGCAGGGGAAGGTAGCTGACAGAATACCAAAATACTTCACAGCACAGATGGAACCATGTGAACAATATTGTAATGCATCTTTCTCTGATGAGAAGTTATTCCTGGTTCCAACTCCTGAAGCAAATGGCCAATTATATCAATAAGCATGGACATATGAAGGCCTTCCTGGGCGCATCTACACATGTGCCAGACTGCATAATTGTTACTGTTCAGTCATTAAGTACTTGACTAAGTACAATCTGCAGTAGCTGCCTATGTCCATGCAGTAGTTTGCAAGTACATTAAGTACTTGCTTAAGCAAGTGCTAAATGACTGTGCAGTAATAGCGTTACTGTGCAGTCCCAACACCACACAGGTTCCCCCCCACACACACACACATTACTGCACACAATTCATGCCTGCTGATGCTACATTGCTGTAACAATGAGCTACAGCAACCTAGCTTGTTGTTACGGCAACATAGTGTCTTGTGTAGACATGTCTAGTATGTAGTAAGAGGCCAGGGTCTTTGCCATATGCCAAATCTTTGCAGTAACTGGTCTATGTCCATGTTCTTCTCCCAAAGTAAGCAGCAGCTAATCCATTGCCTCTTAGCCCTCAGTAAGACGGGTAAATTACCTTAGATTATTTTACATTTACCACAGGGTAATGCACATAGGCAATTATTGTGGAACAGCTGATGCACAGCAAACCCTGCAGTAAGTTTTGGGGTGCACTGATAAAGATTTTTTTTGCCAAGACCAATAGCCAATTATTAACCAGCCATATCAGCCAATACCGGCCTGATAACTGATTTACAAGAATGCAGCTGAGCAGCATGGAGAGCAGCTCCCCACAGGCAAGTCTGTGGAAGGGAAGGGATGTGGGGGAGGGAAGGGCATGTGGGCAGCAGATCAGGGACTTGTTGAGGGAGGGATTGGGGCAGGTACAGGGGCAGGGGTTGCTGCCCAGCCAGGGCTGTGAATGGGACTTGGGGCCAGGGCAGAGAGTGGGATAGAGCCTTGGGTGGCTCACCCAGGGGAATCAGTGTCCCTGCACTTAAAAATGGCACTGGGGGCACTTAAAACTAAAGCGTGTCAAATGAGCTTTAGTATAAGCACCGCCGCCACCATTTTTAAAAAGTGAGGGGATGCTTTTAACTGGAGCTGAGCCAAGCAGGGCTCGGATAGATACGGGCTGCTTGCAGGTGCTTGAACCACCTCTGATGGCAGGCTATTCCAGAACTTGGGGGCTCGGACAGTAAAGAAATTCTTCCTTATGTCCAGCCTGAAATGGTCTTGCAGTAGTTTATAACTGTTCGACCTCATCATCCCTTAGGGCACTCTGGTGAACAAGCGTTCCCAAATATGGTGGTCACCCCTGATAAACATATAGGTGGCCATCAGATCACCCCAGAGCCTGCGCTTTTCCAGGCTGAAGAGACCCATAGCTCTCAGCCTGTCACTGTAAGGTCTGTTTTCCTGACCTCTGATCATGTGCGTGGCTTTTCTCTGGACTCTCTCAAGCTTCTCCACATCCTTTTTGAATTGTGGGGCCCAAAACTGGATGCAGTATTCCAGCTGCGGCCTCACCAAGGCTGAGTACAAGGGGAGAATGATGTCCCGGGATTTGCTTGAGAAGCATCTATGGAGGCAAGCCAGCATTTTGGTCACTTTACTAGCCGCAGCATCACATTGAAGGCTCATGTTTATCTTGTGGTCAA
>NW_017729032.1:63617802-63618145 GCF_001723915.1 Gavialis gangeticus | reverse complement strand
AGCCCGCTCCTGACTCCAGTGTCCACATCATTAATGAAGATGTTGAACAATATGGGTCCAAAGACAGAGCCTTGGGGGACCCCAGTGGTCACAGGGCACCATGAGTGACTGCCATCAATTACCACCCTCTGGGTCCCACCAGAGCCAGTTTCCCATCCAGCGGATTGTGGTGGACCCAAGGCCACAATTGGCCAGTTTTGCCAAAAGGTGATCATGGGATACCAAATAGGCTTTTTTTTTTTTTTTTGAAGTCAAGTTATAGGACATCAATCCCTTCTCCCTTGTCCAAGAGATAGGTCACCTGGTCGTAGAAGGAAATGAAATTGGTCAAGCAAGACCTACC
>NW_017729032.1:63597390-63617671 GCF_001723915.1 Gavialis gangeticus | reverse complement strand
GCAAAGTACCCATTTAATAGGTTGGCTTTTTCCTGGGCATCAGTTATCCGATGTCCCATCTGGTTTAGCAGGGGTCCAATATTGCCCTTCCTTTTCCTCTGGCTCCCCACATATCTGAAAAAGGACTTTTTATTGTCCTTGATGCTCAAAGCTAGTTGGAGTTCAGTTGCAGCCTTGGCTTTCCTGGTTCGCTCCCTGCAGGACCAGACCAGTGCAGAATAATCCTCCTTGTCAAAGTCAGCTTTCCTGAAGTCAAGGCCTTCTGTGTTGCTAACTGACTTGCCAGCTTTACAGCAGATGGTGAAGGTGATCAGCTCGTGGTCGCTGTCACCCAGCTTCCCATTGATCACTAGGTCACCGATTAGGTCATTCCCAGTTGCCAGTACCAGGTCAAGCAGCACTTTACCTCTCGTTGGCCCATAGACTGCTTGAGTCAGGTAGGTCATCCATGCAAGATAGGAAGCTTTCTGACCACTCGGATTTTTCTGAGTGATCCTCCCATGAGATGTCTTGGTAGTTGAAGTCACCCATGACAACCATGGTCCTGGAGCATGTGGCCTCAGCCAGTTCCCGGGCGAACTCCTAGTCAAGCTCTTGACTTTGGGTGGGAGGTCTGTAGTAGACTCCCACCATTGTGTCCCCTGTAACGTCTTTCCCTTCCATAGTTAAAATCTGTGGGGAAGAATGGAAAGTAAGGGCAGAAACTAAGAGTCTTACAAGGGAATTGATGTTTTTACTGAAAAATCCTGCAACAATTAACAACAGCTAAGAATTACTCTGAGCCTTTCTGAATAGGGCAGAACAATAACAACAACAGTAATAATGATAAAAATAATAATAGTAATTCCCTACACTTGATATTTTTGCTACCTTCTATTGGCAGATCTGCTGTGGGAGGAAGGAAGTGTATATAGACCTAAACTTACAGCCTAGCCCATGGGAGACATGCAAGGAGAATCTAGACCTCTCCACGAGATGGATTTGACATGCCTGGCTCAGTCGAAAGAGAGAGGCAAACGGCAAGAGAAAGAAAGCATTATCATGGTCATTCTACAGATGGAGAGTTTTATGGATATATAGCTACATTGGTGTACTGTGTCAGAAAAGTGATCTTGTCTGCACATACCTATATTGGCAAAAGTGTACTTTTTAAACTGGTTTATCATGAGAGTAAGACCCTCCAGAGCGACACAAGACATCCCAGTAAAGGTGCAGTTCTGCCACTTTAATGCAGGTCAGAGATCTCCCCTCTTCACATTCCTGATGTGGTTGGGGCAGAAAGGGATCTGTCCAAGGTCACACAGCCTATTGGTTCACCAGCTCTCCAGTTATAGGATAATAATACTGACTGCAGCAGTTTTATAGCGTTTACATGTTTTCAGAACATTATACAAACTAAAAGACAACATAAACCTCTTCCACTAAAGAGAGAAAGCAATGCTGAGATTCTCTATACTTTTAAACTCAGCATATTTAACAAGAATAAATGTACTCTCAAAAAGATTCTCTTAGTTAGAGGTGCCATCAGCATGCTGATGGCACCCAGCTCTATCTTTCTTTCTCATCTAATCTGGGCCCCTGCAATCTTGGTACTTTCCCAGTCCCAGGTAGATCAGATGTGGGTGAACCAACTGAAGCTGACAATGAAGAAATAGTGGTGGGCAGACTGCTTGGCCAGGTGGGTGAGGGGATGGGAGGGGAGGGCCTGGGACAGCTATTAATGATAGGATTCAGTCTTCCCTTGACACTCGGGTTTACAGCCTTGGGGTGCTCCTGGATCCTCTGCTATACCTGGATCTTCAGGTGGAGGCAGTGGCTAGGAGAGCTTTTTTTACCAGCTCCATCTGGTGAAGAGGCTGTAACCATTTCTTTCAGGTCTGGATGTGGCCACCATCATCCATGATTTTGTAACCTAGAGGCTAGACACCTACAATGTAGAGTTACCAAGGGCAGCCATCTGGAAGCTGCACCTGGTACAGACTCCTTCTGACAGGGGTGGGTTGTGAGGACAACAGTGTTTAACAGCACTTAGTCTGCTCCAGAGTTTACACTGGCTCCCAGTAGCTTTCAGATGCAATTCAAGGTGCAGGTCTGAATCACCTAGGCCCTACTTATTAAAAAGGGACTGCCTTCTCTCTTATGCCCCACCCTGATCCCCAAGGTCAGCCAAGAAACCTTCTGCCGTCAGGTCAAGTTTGCTTGACAAACGCACAGGAGTTCACTCCCAGCACTTGCTCTTTAGCTCTGGAACTCTTTCCCTTTTGAGGCCTGCGTTCAAGCCTGGACAACTTCTGGGAACACTGCAAGACCTTCCTATTTAGGCATGTGTTTAGCAGGCAAGGCTACATTGGGATGTTTAAGGAGTTTGTTTCCATTGTTTTTTTAACTTTAGTTATTAACAAATCCAACTTATTTAATAACAAATGTAACATTTAAAGATTCATCCAATCCCTTAAAACAGAGGAGGGGAGGGGCAGGCAACCTACAGCATGTGCTACAAGTGACGCAAGCAGCCTCTGTGCATCGCATGCAGCAGGGGAAAGGCAGCATTAGGTATGCAGCAAGGGACAGGCATACAGGGCAGAAAGCAGAGCAACATATTGGGCAGGGGAAGGGGATTGGAGCAACACTCAGGGAGGAGATCATGCTAGTTTGTGGCATGTCTACTGAAAACAGATTGGCGCCCACTACCCAAAACATACATGTAGATAGATGTTTAATCTTCCATCAACAGTGCTCCCTTAACCCAAGTCAATGTCCACAGGAGTCCTGTTTTCTTTTCTTCTCTTTCTTTCAGTCTGAGAGTTCCTTTAGGTTTCAGTTAATGTTAAGCTTTTGTGGTTCTTTATATAATAATTCAACCCTCTTTTTCAACTCTGCATAATACAAATCTTATCTTCTACCGATCTCTGCTTTTAAAGTTTTCAATATATTCTAAATTTGGTCTGAGGTGTTAGCTCATAGAACTTATATTTTCTTTCAACATTCAAAAATTTCTCCACCTTTCTGATTTGAAGGCAGGAAAAGTTCCTTTTTTAGCAAATTCTAACAATTTCCACCAGATTTCTAAGTAAGCATCTCCCCCCACCCACACTTCTCCCCTATAGAATACTAACTTGATAGAACAACTTTCACATTACTAAAATGTCCCAAACTTTGAAACCAGTGGTTTTAGGAGCATCTCTTCTCTTCCTGTCTTTTGCACTTGTAGTTCTTGCAGCTGCTAGAAGGCGAGTGATCAGTGTAAAGGATTCAGAGGGCCCCCTGGAAGGCTGCACCTTAGATGCTCCTGGGCCCAGGAAAAGTTGCTTCCTCTGTGCATGTGTAGGCCTTGAGGACAATGCTCTGTATCAGCTGTGTGTTTGTCTTAAGTTACATCCCAAGATGTATTCTGCATTCTATTAGTTAAATAGGCCACACAAGGCCGCTTTTCAGCCCTAGGAGGACAAATAACCTGGGCATAGTAGCAGGCCCTTGTGCCTGCTCTCTGATTGGCTGTTCTTTGTTAGGTTTTATTTTACTGGATAAGTTGTGGACCTTAGGTCCAACATTATGTTTTGTTGCATTAGGAACTTAGGGCTTCACACTAATTATATATCACTGACAAGCATGGAAATTGGTTACCCGAGAAGACAGCTGAGACTGCAACTGGTACCCCCTTGCCAGGGCCCACAGCAGAAGGTGACGTCCTCTTACTTACTCTGCCGTGAGCTGCAGCCAGATGGCTTTCTGATAACAGTGCTGTTGTTGTATTGTTCAAATAAAGGTTTGGTTAAGCCTGACCCTCCAAGAACTTTTATTCATTTCCCTGTTCCTCTCATTCCCTCTGGGGGGTGAGCAGATACAGTGTTCATAACATCAATTCCTTATTACTTGTATATGTTGCAGAGTCCTCAGGAAGATTTAGTGAGACTACTAAGGGTTATTTGAGAGATGGCATCCTTCACCATCTCCTGGAGGCTGCCTGATTGGAGCAGGGCTGGGCAGCCTCAGTACAAGAGCAGGCCCCGAGAAACAGAGCTGGCAGTTGCTAAAGGGATGCTACTGAAGTATTATTGCCTAGCTGGAGATCTGCTGTTCCCAGAAATGTTCTGGAGGTCAGAGTAGGACCTAGGGGGAAGGAGGAGGTTCCTAGGGACCCAGGGGGGTCCCAAGCCCCGAGAAAGTGGCTGTGGAGTGAAGGGCTGCTGGGTATATGATCTCTGGGGCTCTAAAAAAGCTCAGTGTGAGTTGACTGTTGTATGGTGGGGCCCAGGGTGGACCCCTGCTGAGTAGAAAGGTCAGCTGCTGCCAAACTGATCCTTTGAATCTCGACTGGACTAGGCAAGTAAGCCCACAGGCTGAAGGGCCCCTTGATGGGGGGGAACCACTGCTGAGGGAGGACAGATCAGCTAGCAAGCAGGCTGGTATGAAGGAGGCTGTAGCTTAGTCTCCTGATGGGAGGTGTCATATAAAGGACCTGAGAGAGATGGGGGCCAGTGACTGAGGTTATCTGATGGGGGACGCAAAAGAGTGCCCAGGAGAAAGCAGTCCTGGAAGAACCTCAAGGAGCCCAAAGGAGTAAAGAAAGATCAGAGCAGGTAGGCCAGCAGGGGTTCTGGGGAATGACCTAAAACTACACCCTGCTGGGGTTAGATGGTGTGGTGGGGCTGCCTGTGGTGGGGCAGTCTTCAGGAAATGCCACGCCTGTGCCTCCCTAGCAAAAGGCAAGTATGGGCATTGGAAAGCCTCCGCCCCCACTACCTTGTGGATGACCCTGTGGAGGGGAAAGGCTAGGGGAGTGCACCCTGAAAGACACCAGGCTTGGGCAACAGTACTGTGCCCCCACTGGTGCTAGGGTCCCCACTGAGGCCTCTTCCTTCCCCAATAGCCTCAGCCTGATCCTCCAGTTTACAAACAGAAATCAAAATACGAGCCCCTGGGCTATAACATAATGCAAGCAGCTCGGGGTATGCGCTATACCTTTAAACAAATCACCCTTCCCCCAGCACTACAGGCCTTATAGGCCAGGGTATCTGGTGAGCTCCTAAAGTCCCTTAATCTTACCAGAAGCAGAACAGGCAGTCAAACCTCTTCACTTAGCTTCCTCTAGGAGAGCTTCTTTCCCCTTGGCTGCTGGCAGAGAAATGCCTCTCTGGTCCCAGCCCTGGGGTTTCTATATGCCCCAGGCCCTGCCTCTTCTGGTCAGCTGACTGCTTGTAGGTGCAGGCTAATTCCCTCATTCAAGCACCCTCTTCCCAGTAAAAGCCTGGAGGTAGGTGTATTGCCACTGGGTAGTCACACTCCAGGCAAGAGGAAGCCACACAGAGGGTAGATTTTATGCGGGCAGAGTTGGACTTCCAGGGCCCACAGGAAAGCTGGCAGCCTATGGGCCTGAGGAAACCAGGGCTCTGCAGCAAGCCAGCCAGGGCATCTAGGAAGACTTCAGATAGGGGCCATACTTCTGCCTCCCGCAAGGCTCCAAACAGGGAGTGTTCAAATACAGGGCAGGGAGAAAATGGCCCCTTGGGGTGGCTCTGCAGCCTAGGCAGAGGAAATGTTTCCAGTTGGAAAGAAAGGGCATAGATATTGAGACCACCCACAAATGGACTGTGGATACTCCCACACCTTGGTCTCAATGACAGAACAAGGGAACCCAGACTTGAGAGGGTATGTAATTACAGTTCAGATTGGGAAATATTCAGGTGATCAGACTCATAGACTCAGGTTCCACATAAATCTTTGTACATGCATGCTTTGTAAGTCTAATCAACATCGTAGTAAGCGATTGTGCATACATTATGTGTATTCATGGGGATACCTGGCCATACTCCATAGCACACCACTTGGCCTACCCCATTGCCAGAGACGGGCTAGGCAAAAAGCCCTTACCAGCCAGAGGAAATGCTCCAGAAAAGGGATTGGGGTGCAACACAACCCAAAGGAGGTGGGGAATTGGGAGACCTCTGGCACACTAAGGCGGCAAAGCGTGAGATTTTATTCAGAATCAAAAGGAGGATCTGGTATATTCACTTCCGTATGTCCCGCTGGGACAGGTCACTGAAGCCATAGTAGGCACACATTTAGCTCAGTACCACCACTTTTAGTTGCAGGGAGAGCTTCTGACAAGGGTCACCAAAGACAAGGTCACCAGGCCCTGGTGGGCACAACTATTGGTCCCAAAGAAATATCATCACCAGGTGTTGAAACTGGCATGTGCTGTGCCATGCCATGGAAGGGCCACTTGGGGTGGAGAAGACCCAAGAAAGTGTACTGTGAAGTTTCTTTTGGCCTGGGGTATACCAAAAGGTTAAATAATATTGTCCATCCTGCCCTGAGTATCAGCTGATTGGGGCTAGGCCTGCTAATAAGTCCCCACTGGTGCTGTCTTGCTAGTTGACATACCATTTGAGCAGGTCAGGGTTGACTTGGTGGGACCACTGGAGACCAGTTCAAGGGGGTCCAAGTTCATTTTGGTACTGGTGGACTATGCCACCTGCTACCCCAAGTTGGCCACATTCTGCTCAGCCCCAGCACAAATGGTGTTCATGGAACTTTTATGGATTTTCTCCCAGGTAGGCACCCCTAAAAAAGGTTTTAACAGACCAGGGTATGGCCTTCATGTCCCAATTGCTATAGGAGGTCTGGGACTTGTTGAAAGTTCACCCCATAAGGGCTTAAGTGTACCATTCCCAAATGGATGGACTGGTAGAAAGATTTAATCAAACACTGAAGAGAATGTTGAGGAAGTTTGTCTCTGGGGAACTGTGAGAGTGGAACCAATTGCTACCCTACCAATTGTTTGCTGCATGAGAGGTTCCCCAGGTATTCACAGGCTTTTTGCAAGAGCCCTGGCAGGCCCAGGGGACAACCACCCAAAACATGGTTTGGTGCATGTTGAAGCTGCAGGAAAGGTTAGACCTGGCAGGTGCACTTGCAAGGAAAAATCTCGAGGCCGCCCAACAGGGATAAGATAACAACAACAAGCAAAAATGCTTGACTCCAGATCTATCAGCCAGGAGATAAAGGATGGGAACAACAGCAGGACTCAAAGAGCGAGTTACTGATAGTGGCAAAGACCCTTCAAGGTCTACGGAGGGCAGGGCACATAAATTTTGAAGAGCGTCTGGTGGGTAAACAATGTGGGTCACAGGTCTACCATGTTAATTTGCTGAAACCCTACAAGGAGGAACCCTGCCTGGTATCTACATATCTACTACAAACTGGCCTGGAGGTTCTGGGTCCCCTCCTGGATCCAATAGCACACCTCAAGCTAGGGGAGACATTAACTCAGCAGATGGAACTAAAAACCCTCCTGGAGGAGTTTAAGGAGATGTTTAGTGGGAGTCCGGGTTAGACTACATTAATAAAAATCTGGCTTATCCTCAAGATGACAGGCACCACTCAAAAGGGACGCTCAAGGATCCCTGCCTGACTGAGGTAAATGGTAAGATGTGAAGTTAAAGTGTTACACTTGGGAGTGATCAAGGCAGTGAATGGAGTAGCCCAGTTGTGTTAGTACAAAACCCAACCACACCATCCGATTTTGCAAAGATAGACTTCTGCAAAATTAATATGGTTTCAAAATGCAACACTTACCTGATGTCCCAAATAGATGAGATGGTGGAGGGAACATGTAATGCCAAGTATATAACTACCTTAGACTTGGTCAAGGGATACTGGCAAATCCCTCTGGATCCAGCATCTTGTGAAATTACAGACTTCACGACACCTTGGGGGCTCTTCCACTTCAAAACGTTGCCCTTTGGGCTACACAGAGCCCTAGCAACCTGTCACAGGTTAATGGACAAAGTACTCTGCACACACTGGGCATATGTGGGCACTTATTTAGATTACGTGGTAATATTTACCAATATGCGGGCCAAACATCTCCAGAGGGTAGATGTGTTGAAGTTGATACGAACTGCAGGTCTGATGGTGAACCCAGGTAAGTGTCACCTGGGATGTACAGAGACCAGGTACCTAAGCTATAGACTAAGCAACAGGAAAATAAGGCCCCCTTGTGGACAAAATAAATAACCTGGTAGAACAGGGGTAGGCAAAATGCTGCCCACCAGGCCATTCTATCTGGCCTGTAGGGCCCCTAAAAAATTTAGAAAATTAATATTTATCTGCCCTGGGCTGCCTGTCATGCGGCCCTCGATGGCTTGCCAAAACTCAGTAAGCAGCCCTCTGCCCAAAATAATTGCTCGTCCCTGTGGTAGAAGCACCAGTGCCAACAACTAAAAAACATGTAAGATCGTTCTGGAGCCTAGCCAGCTACTACCAACATTTCATTCCATGGTTTGCAGCCATCACATCTCCACTGACTGACCTGCTGAAGGAGCACCACAAAGGATATAGTGGTCACCCAAATGTGAGATGGCATTCGCATCAGTAGAACAACTGCTATGAAGTGTGTCCATCTTGTGCAGCCCAGACTTGACAAAAGAATTTATATTACAGACATGCATGAGCAAAGCTTGGATGGGGGTGCTCTCCTAAGAATTTGAAGATGGGGAACACCCCATTCTGTACCCAAGTAGGAAATGCATGCCTTGGGAACAGAAATACGCCATTATACAGAAACGCTTGGCAATCATGTGGGCAGTCGAGGCCCTCTGATACTATCTCTTAGGGGCCCAGTTCCATTTGGTTATGGAACATGCCCCTTTAACGTGGCTTAATGCCACGTGGGAGACCAACCCCTAGTTGACAAGGTGGTATCTGTTTCTACCTTTCAGTTTTACAATACACCACTGCCCTGGATCAACACATGCAAATACGGACTTCATCTCCCAAGGAGAGGGGAGGAAGTGGGGCTGAGAGTGAAGAAAAGGAAGAATGTGTCCTGGACTCCACTCTTAGGAGGGAGGAAGTGTAACTGGGCATACGCTACAGTGGCAAAAGAACAGCTGTGTGTGGTTAAATGTGTTAAGCTGCCAGCTCAGGAGGGGGCCAGCTAAGAGCAACAAGCTGCCAACCAGAGAAAGTTAAAAGCTCCTGGGGAGTGAAACTAGGTGAGAGAAGGAAAGGGTGGTGCCAGAAGCACTGAGCTAAGCCATGGTGTCCTCTCTCTGGGTCCAAGGAAGAGCCACAACTGCGAGTTAACCCTTCATTGGTGGATACAGTTTTGAGTTGAGTACTTGTTTTTTTTTGTTATGGACAGTGATTTTCCTTGTGGGGACAAGTTTGCCCTATAAAATTAAGTAGTGAGAAATAACCTACTACGCTCTTCAACTATATGTATATAAAGTAATATTCCTTCTTGACATTCCTTGATAAGGGCTATAAAGTCTTATCAGATAAATCAAAGCTCCAGCTGCCTGGATCATACAATTTCAGATGGACAAAATATTTACATGCATGCACTGCAAATGGGCAGATATCATTCTGAATTTTCCTAAACAAACTAGAAAAAGAGTGCAAATGTAAGTCAATTCCTTAGCTGATGCAAAGACAAAAAAAGATGGCAAATGTAGATCTGGATAATTTGGAGATTTGTTCAATCCTCTGTCTGCCGATATTGAGTAGAAAAAAATGCAGATGAATGCAAGTGCAAAGGAGCACTGGAACTTCTTATACCAGGAATTCCTTGTGTCATACGGTCTCCATTTTCATTAACTGTCACTGTAAAAATTCGAATCAACAGACTAATGTAAAAGCAGCTATGAGAATTCATCCAGGAAAGATTCAGACATTCACATCAGTCATTCAGGATGTGTTTTCATTGTTTCTTGCACATAACTCTATATTGTTCCCAGAAGAGTTTACAGAAATGGAAAAAAATAATGTACATGAAGTATTATTCACTTAAGCATTTGCATCTGAGGATTTAACACAATTATCTTTGAAGGCTGTTTTTTCAGGCTTGAAAATAAGAAGCATTCATGTTATTTAAGAGACAAGAATATATTTTTCTTGTCCAGTCTGTAGGCTGAAAAATGAACCTTTCACTGAAGAACAAATAAACTTTTAAAAATCAAAATTTGCTCCCAATTTACTAAAAGGAAAGAGGGTTAACCATCCAGTTTACCATTAACTAAATGAATTATTTACAGTGAACAGCTGTTTCAGGTCTAAACATGACTCTATATCCTATTTCCTCATATTAAACTCTTGGAACATTTGTCCTTGTGAACCTCTCTGCTTCTTAATCATTCATGACTTTATGGTGTCTACTTTGGATTTTAAGCTCTCTGGAACAGTACCCTCACTTTTTTATTTACCTGTGAAGTACAATACACAACTACAGTACTAGTTAAGTGCTGCTGATCTACCTGAAAACTGGATTATACCCCCTTGACAATCGTTTCTATCACTGGAAACATGAAAATACAGATTTCAAATCTTGCTGCCACATATGTGATCTCAAGACCTGGAAAACACACCATATTACAGTATATAAATCATTACACATTACTGTAATAGGCTGCCCATGTTAGGGTACTAAAAGGTTAAGGAAATTATGGGTGCAAAATTGAAAACCCTTAATATTTTTATTGGGAAACACACTTTTGCTACCAGTAAATACTCAGCTCATCTGCTGGTATTAATTTCACTAAATAAGATACAGGGACCATTAGGAGTTAGGTTTTATTTTGACAATGAAATGATTTGCTGTGAAAGAGGTCAACTCACAATCTCCTAAAACCCGCTTAATAATCGTACAAAAAGTAGAAACTTTGTCATATTACTAAGGAAGAATAAGAATATCACAAGGCCAAAGTACGATTTGAAAGGAAGCTGGCAAGGCAAATAAAAGGCGTTAAGAAGGAATACTTCAAGTATGTTAAAAGTAAAAGCAAGAAAAAAACATAGGTCCCTTAAAGAATGCAGAAGGCAACCTAATTATGGATGTCAGAGAGAAACCTAAAATAAAGCCTTTTTACTTTACTCTTCACATATAGGGACAGCTACCAGATGATGATCACAGTTAGCAAAGAGATAGGAAAGGAAACAAACAGCCTAAAGTAGAAGAGAACAGGTTAGGGATTACTTGGAGAAGCTGTATGCTTTCCAGTCAGCAGGGGTAAATGGGATACCCCCAAGGGTACTGAAGGATTTGGCTAAGGTAATTTCACAGCCTTTGGCTATCCTCTTTGAGAGTTCATGGAGGTCATGTGAAGTCCCAGATAATTGGCAAATGACAAACATAGTGCCCATCTTGGAGAAAGGGAAGGGGAGGACCTGGGAAATTACAAGCCAGTCAACCTGACCTTGATATCTGGAAAGATCATGGAGCAGGTCCTCAAAGAATCCATTGTGAAACACCTAAAGGAGAGCAAGGTGATCAGGAACAGCCTGCATGGATTCACCAACAGCAAGTCATGCCTGACCAACCTGATTGCCTTCTATGATAAAGGTGACAGGCTCTGTGGATGGAGGGGAAGAGCAATGGATGTACTATACCTTGTCTTTAGCACGGCTTTTGACAGTCTCCCACTTTAATTAACAGCTAAAGAAATACAGACTACCAGACAAAAACACTGAGGTGGATACATAACTGGTTGGTTCATTGTGCTCAATGACTAGTCATCAATGGCTCAGTATCTAGGTGGGAGGGTATCAAGTGAGTGTCCCCCAGGGTCTGCCCTGTGTCTGGTATTGTTTAATATCTTCCTTAATGATTTGGATGAAGGGATCAAGTGCACACTTAGCAAATTTGCAGACACCACCATGTTGGGTGGAACTGCAGATTCTCTGGAGGGTAGGGCTAGGATCCAAAATGACTTGGAGAGACCAGAGAAAAGGTCTGCAATTAATCAGATGAAATTCAAAAAGGATGGAATAACTGCATACAGACTGGGGAATAACTGGGCTAGGCTGCAGTACTGCAGAGAAAGACCTGGGGGTTATAATAAACCATAAGCAAAATATGGTATTTACGTATTTGAATACAAGACAAGGTTTTTTTTCCCCTAATCAGCATGGGGAAAAAGCCCCTTGTCTTACATTCACCTACAAGGAAACCTCATTAAATACGTTGTCTATCATTAAACTGCTGCCAAAAGCAGCACATGCTCAGTAATGGAAACCAACTATGAAGCTGAATAAATGCAGCCAACACTGAGCATGACTATAAAACAAGTCATGGTGAACCACTATACTGCATACATTTTGACTTTCTCTTCACTGCAACAGTTAAGCTTGCGTCTTTCTTTCCCATTTCCAATTATTCCTGTTTCTTCATCAGCCTTGAACATCTAGCAAACATCATCAAATGAGGACCCAACCAGTTCATCCAGAATCCCTCTGTTGCCCCCTCTGTCAGCCTGCTGTATATGCAGGGGCCTACCTAACTTTAAGAGGCAGCTCGCTGATTTCACAGGCAGATCCCAGGGCTGATAGCTATTTTCGTGGGCTGAGCATGGTGGCCCCTCATGCTTCTGATTGGCCAATGGGTCCATAGTGGCCCCCTCCCTCCCCACTAATTGGCTGTGAGAGCTGTCCATCATATGTCCCCAGCCCTCACTGCTGATTAGTTGTGAGGGCTGTCCACTATGCAGCCCCAACCCTGGCTGTCGCTTGGGGGAGAGGAGCAGGACATGACGGGCAGCCCTTTCAGCCAATCAGTGGCAAAAGGGCAGCAGCGATCTTGCTGGGAGCCCCTCTCCCTCCTCCGACAGGCTGTGGGGCCAAGCCACAGCAGCCATGAGGACTGTTGGATACTCAGAGGGAGGCAGCATTTTTTTTCGCAAGTTTTTATTTTCCATCAAGCCTACCAAAATCACAAAGCTTGCCTGATTTCATGGAGCCCACAATTTTCACGAAGCCCGCCTGAATTTACAGTTTCCATGAAAATCACACAATCACGAACTCAGTAGGTCCCTATGTACATGAGTAGTGTGGCCCCACCCTCCATAAGTTGGAGCTGAACCAGGTTACCCCATGCTTCCTCTGCATATATTTTTTTGGAGGAGCCAAGACCCATGACAAAAAACACACAGTCCATGATGAGTGGGGGCTAATTAGTACATGGCTCCTTTTCATGCTGTGGGGGGAAAGAGAAGCATATCTGGAATACACAAACATACTAAGAAGTGCTGAGCTGTGGGGTCACCAGTCTGAAATGCTGTTGACTAATGGGGCCCAGCCCGCTGACATCTATGCTAAATCATGAACCTTTTGGCTTTGAACTAATATCAAGTCTAGTTTATACTGTAAGTAGGTACAAACATGTTGCTTAAAAGTGTGTTTCTGGAGTATCTGTGCTAAAACTTGCAGCAATTTCAGAAGAGCATCAATTCTGGATGAATGAAGTCTATGGGTACTATATGCAAATTACTCCAAGTATATTTATTTCAAAGTCAGTGTTTTTAAATTTGCTTCTCCCTTCCATGTGTTCAGGGAGAGTCTGACAGTGAGGGGGAGAAGAGGCTGCAGGGGAAAGAAAGAAGTTGTGGAGAGGCAGAGGGCAAGGGGGCCACCTGACTCCCCACCAAATTTGTTTTCCATGCTGTAGTAGTAGGGAGGGGGAAAATTCAAGGCAAACCTCCAATAATTACATTCTATACCTGGAAAATTGCAACAAATTTATACATTTTCCATATATAGAATCTAATTAATTGGAGGGAGTTCATCTTATAGCCAGGGTGTCTTATATTCAAATAGATATGGTATGAGACAACAAGGTATTCTGTTTGGAAAAAAAAAAGCCAACAGCATACAGGGTTATATTAACAAGAATGTCACTTTTAAATCAGGGGATTCCTCTGCTCCATTTAGCACTGGTGAGGCCTTAGCAGGAGTGATGTGTCCAGTTTTGGGCCCTATACATCAAGAAGGATGTGGACAAGTTGGAAAGAGTTCAGTGGGAGAGTGACAGACATTAGAGGCCTACAAAGCATAAAAGAGGAAAGGCTGAAAGAATTAGGGTTACTTAGGTTGGAGAAGAAAAGACCAAGGAAAGGATTTTATACCAGTCTTCCAATACCTGAAGGGTTATTATAGAAAAGGATGGATATATACTGTCTTCTGGAGCTACAGAAGACAGGACTAGGAGCAATGGACTCAAGCTGCAGCACAGGCAATTTAGGTTGGAGATTAGGTGGCATTTTCTGACAATGACAGACGACACAGGCTAAACATACAGAAGCTGTGGAATCTCCATCTCTGAAAATTTTCAAAAACAGGTTAGACAGATTTTTAACTGGGATGGTTTAAATAGGGATAATCCTTCCCTGAGCAAGGGCTTGGATTAGATGACCTTGTAAGGTCCCTTCCAGCCATACTTTCCTGTGATCCTATTCCTCAATTTCCTCACCTATAAAGTGTGATTAACATAACTCCTCTCCACTTTTGTTAAATACTCAGAGTGAAATTGTCATTTTGAGGTGAAAAGTGCAATCCACATCTTGATAAATACATGCAAATTAAGTGTAATCACTCATTTATCTACATTACCTCACCATGTACTGGAGTGTCTCTCACTTTGTGTCTGCAATGAGATGACCTGTTAATATTTTACAATAGAAGACAGCTGGATAGATAATTCTTTGCCCATTTAAAATACTGGGAAACTAACAATGTTTTCAACTGCAAGGGTAAGCTCTTTAAATCAGCTGTTAAACCAACAACAAATATAAACACTTATATTTACTTAAACATTTTAAAAATAGACTGTATAATTTTGAAGATGACTGCCTTTGTGCTTTCAAATAAGATCTAAATTCCCTGTTTGATTCTACAGACTCATGGAAACCAGCTTGTTGGTTGATTATTAAATATTTGCTAACATATTAAACACTAAGTTGTTTGCTTTCTTAAGTCTGATATAGTGATTAGAATTTCTAAAACTGTTTCTTGGGAAAAGGAAAAATAAATAGTTTCATTCCATATCAAATAACCTCATCTTCTTACTCCTTGGTGCTATTGCTTGAGATAGTATTCAAGATATGTCATTATAGAAAGAGGACCCATGCCTTTCCATTTCACATACAACCTCTTTACCACCTTAAAAACTCAGACTTTTTTTTTTTTTAGTTTTGAAAGTTAACAAATTTGATTACAGAAGCACTGTACTTACTTCACCTGATATATGGAATGTAAGTTTCAGGAGAAGACCGTACCTGTTTTCACTCCAACATCTACAGAACAAACACTCCTAATTTTATAGTATACTACTGAAGAGGTGACCTGCCCTGCAGGTTGAGTTCTGCTTTATGCAATCATCTGCTATCACTTCAATTTAGGTATTGGGAGAGCTCAGAATGGTTCAGGAAAAAAGAAAGCTCAGGCACTTGAGGGAAGAAAGACCCTTTAAACAGACAGAAAAAGTTAGGAAATGAAAGGTTTAGAGAAAAATGTTTGTATTTGAAAACTTCAGAATAAAAGAAGCTGTTAACTATTTAACTAAGAGGTAAAGTACTCACTCAGTCACACAAATGCATTAACCAATGGACAGCCAGAAAACCTTATTTCAAATTCTTAAAAACACACACATCAGGATACTGTAGAAAGATTTTCTTTACAAAAAATTACTAGAAAGTACACTGAATACATGACAAGAGAAAAAGCCATCTGAACTTTCATCTTTATAGTCATCATATTTCAGAACAGCCTCTCAACCATTATATTCCTAACTTCAGGAAAAAAAAAATTAAATAAAATATTCCATAAAAGAATAATCTGATTTACAGTTTTGATGTAAAGCTTCATCATAATATCCAACATACTTTGTCTGCCACTGTATACATTAAGGTTAATCAATCTGTACCTATTCTACCACCATAGAAACACAGCATGATGGTCTTTATAAATACATCTTCTAGTGTTCAGGGTTGTTTTTAAACAGTCAACAAAATAACACTTGCTCTATTATTAAAATGTGTTCTATTACTTATCATATACAAAGCAAATGAATAGCAAGGAAAATTATATAAATTATGAAACTTAGCTGTTTAAAAGAACCAAAAATGGGTAAATTACCTGTTTCAAAAAAAATTCTAGCTGCCAGTTACGTAGTCATACCATTAGTCATTGTGTTCAACAAGGACACTGCAATCCAAAATGAGAGACTATTAGCAGTGTTGATTTTTTTTTTGACAAATTACGTAACTTCTAGCTAGAAAGGGATTGGAAAAAAAATCACAACAGAACTACAAACCCAAGCTTTGAGGAAACACTTTCATGTATAAGAATCATTTGTTTTACAAAGCACAAATTGAATTCAAAAATTCATTTAATACTGTGTCACTTTTGCCCCTTGGTTTCCAGTTACAACAAACAAATCAGAAAAAAGTTGCTCCCAAACACCTTCTCACATCACAAAACATTGTAAAAAGAAAACAAAACTAGCATTTGCAACAATTCTCTGGTGTTGCAAGTAACATACTGGTTCTGCTGACAACTATAACAGTACTTACTAAAAATACAGATGTGTTTCCTACAGGTAATGTGAAGCTTTATTTAAGATAGCAAATGCTGTCTAACAGTGCAGGGTGCAAACTTTCAGGATGAAGACATTCAGAAGATCTGCTGTTCAAAGAGTATCTTTTCAAACCCTGGTGGTGGAGTGTGATAGAATTCGCTGAACTGACAATCCAAAATAGCACTGTCATCCACTGCAGGACAAGGGGAAAATATTTACAGAAAGACATCTGTTAAGATGATATATTAATTTTATGAGTGTATACACAAATTACGACAAACACAAAAGGTATCATCTAAAGCAGGGGTCAGCAAACCCTGGCACGCATGCCGAGCATGGCATGCAAGGCCATTCTGCTCGGCACATCACTGCCAGCCCAGGCTCTAAGCAGCCATGGAGCCCAGGCTGCTCCCAGACCAGGCTCCGTGGGCCGGCTGCAAAAAGCTGCTCCGGGCTCTGGCATGTTGGCACTCGGCACCTTCTAAGATACACATTGTGGTTTTTTCAGCACTCAAGCCAAAAAACATTGCCCACCTCTGATCTAAAGTATCAGTAACATCCATGAGTGGATCCAGGAGGGATGGTCACATCCCTTCCGACCCTTAATCTATGAATCTATGAATCACCCATTGATTGTGCAGTACATGTGCAATGAGCTTTGTGTGCTTACCAGAACATCAGTATGGCTCCTACCAGAGCCATTATTTTGGCACAGCTCCAGAACTCAGATGGTAAACCTCTCTCATTCCCTTGTCCCCCCGCCTTTGGACATGGCTAAATTCACCCCCTGGGTTCCAGAGCCATCCCAAAGCAGTGGCTCTGGCAGAAGCCATGCTGACAAGCTGTTAAGCTCAGGAGCTGTGCATGCTCTAGACAGCCAAAGGTGGGTGCGACTGCTCTCCTACAATCTTAGATCCACTCTGAGTAACATCCACAAAGATTATTTAATAAAGTTTCCTTGGCTGACCTGCAGAAGAGCCAACAATATATCTGATAAGACTCAATCACGTTTCTTTTCTACCGTTCACTTTAGTTTGCAAACAACCCCACTGAATCAGTAAGGATTTTGCCACTGGATGTCACTGCAAGTGTTAGCATGTTTTAAGAAAAGACTCCTCAATTTTTAGATTTTTTCGATGTTTTGGAAACCTACAGATCTTCAGCAGTAGTGGATGGACATAAATGGTGCAGTCACCTACCCTGGAGGTTTTCAAGAAGAGACTGGGTAGTCACCTCGCTGGGGTCACGTGACCCCAGTTTTTCTTCCTGCCTACGGCGGGGCGGGGGGGCTGGACCCGATTATCTGCAAGGTCCCTTCCAGCACCTAACAATCTATGAATCTGAAAATGAACCATCACCTTTATCACATGCTTCCTTTTCCCTTGATCTTGTGGGAGCTGTGAAGGGTCTTCATTTGTCTATACTAATTGGTACCACACTATCTGTTCAGGCTATGGTGACAAGACCCTGACTTATATTTAGGCATAATCAATTTAGCAAATTGATTTTTCAAAATAATATGACTCTCACAATGAGACTTTCTGCCTAATTCCATGTTGTTGTTGTTAACCTTAAAATCAGAAGATTATAGTGGAAAGGCAGGGAGCTCATTAACTGAAGCAATGCTTTTATGTGCTGTTTTGGTGAACTGAGATATATAGTGTAGCATTACCAGTTACAAAAGCAAGACTTTTAATGTACCACTTGAAGAAACATTCTTCTAAGCCACACTTGATATATGACAGCAGTACTGTATCAAAGCAAAAAACCTCAACACACTACTTTGGTGGAGATATTAAATATTCTGATACTGAGATACTTATTTTTCTTCAGAGCAGCCCTACATGAGTTCACCAGAACACTGTGCTCTCTTGTCTTGCTATTTATATACAAGTACCTTCTGGGGAAAAAGAACTCTGAAGTTGATTTGGTGTCTCTTCAGTTAAAACAAAAAATAAAATCACACTTTCTCTGTATAATGAGTTTCTTTAAAAAATCTCTAATTTTCTGATGTTAACCACTACTAAGTTATATAATTAAGAAATTTATTTATCAACATGTAAATCCTTTCCCATGCTTAGAAACAAGTAACATTCAGTTATATGTTCTACCACTTCTAATTCATACCATGGAAATGTCAACAAGCCGGATTTGCAAATCATCAGACGTTACAACAATAAATTAATCTATCCAAAAAGTCTCGTGAGATTATGTCAACTCCTAAAGGATGATGACAAAAAAGAGGGAGACATGGCATAAACATCACCTCACAGCAGGTACAGACTCGACCTGGCTGGAATATGGAATAGAAAACAGAGTGGAAGATTTCATATACATTAGGGCTGGAAGGGACCTCAGAAGATCATTGAGTCCAACCCCCTGCCCCAGGGGCAGGAAGTCAGCTAGGGTCAAAGGATCCCAGCAACACAAGAATCCAGATGTCTTTTGAAGGTGTTCAGAGTAGGTGCTTGAACCACCTCCAGCAGGTACCTATTCCAAACCTTGGGGGCTCAAACACTAAAGAAGTTCTTCCCTATGTCCAGCCTAAAACAGTCATGGAGGAGTTTGCGACCATTCGACCTTGTCATCCCTTGGGGCGCTCTGGTGAACAGACGTTCACCCAGATCCTGGTAAGCACACCTGATGAACTTATAGATGGTCACCAGATCACCCCTGAGCCTGAGCTTTTCCAGGCTGAGGAGCCCCATGGCTCTCAGCCTCTCCATCTGATCATGCGCATGGCTCTCCTCTGCACCCTCTCAAGCTTCTCCACATCCTTTTTGAATTGTGGAGCCCAAAACTGTACACAGTACTCCAGCTGTGGCCTCACCAAGGCCAAGTGCAATGGGAGGATGATGTCCTGGGATTTACTTGAGAAGCATCTGTGGATGCAAGCCAGCATTTTGCTTGCTTTACTAGCAGCAGTATCACATTGCAGGCTCATATTCATCTTGTGGTCAATCATGGATGGCCCCCAAGTCCTGTTCATTCATATGCTAGCCAGCGTAGCACTGCCGAGCCTATAAGGATGCTACAGGTTTTTCTTCCCAAGGTGGAGAACCTTGCATTTTTCAGTGTTGAACACCATCAGGTTCTCATCCGCCCATTTCCCAAGCCTGTCAAAGTCAGCCTGGATCACTCTCCTGTCTTCAGGTGTGGACGCTTTACCCCAGAGCTTGGTGTCATCAGCAAACTTGGCCAGTCTGCTTCTGATACCAATGTCCACATCATTAATGAAGATATTAAATAGTATAGGCCGAAGGACAGAGCCCTGGGGGCCCCACTGGTCACAGGGCACCATGCTGATTGACTTCCATCAACCACCAACCTCTGGGTGGTGTTAAAAGACATAAAATAAGCTAGGATCCCACATCTCTGATGCAACAAGTACAGTGTTGTTTTAAGAAACATATTCTCCTGCCTACATCCTCTCCACTGTGCTATGTAAATTTATTTCTAAGACATGGGAAAGAGGAAATAGTTAGCTGCTCCACAAAGTCTATTCTCCCACTTTACACCAAGGAGTTATTTTCTAGATACAATTCTAAGAGCACAATGGTAACAAGAATAAAAATGGGGGAAAACATTTTTTTTGTATGTGTGTTACTGCACTTTTAACAGTGCCACCAAGTGGTAAAATAATATATCACAAGACAATATGACATAATATATGCTCTTGAAGGGAATAAAGTGGCCAACAAATTTCATAGTTTCTAGGGTCGGAAGGGATCTGAGCAGATCATCTAGTCCAACCCCCTGCCATTGCAGGAAAGAGTACTGGGGTCAAATGACCCCAGCAAGGTGTTCATCTAACCTCCTCTTAAAAACCCCCAGGGAGGGAGCCTGCACCACCTCTCTTGGAAGTTGGTTCCAGACCCTAGCCGCCCTGACCGTGAAGTCGCGCCTCCTGATGTCTAACCTAAACCTACC
>NW_017729032.1:63589714-63596742 GCF_001723915.1 Gavialis gangeticus | reverse complement strand
GTTGGTCTGACAGGACCTGCCACTGATGAACCCATGTTGGTTGCCCCTAAGCATGCAGTCCCCTGCTGGCCCCTCCTGGATGTGTGCTAGAATAATTTTCTCAAACAGCTTGCCTAGGATCGAGGTAAGACTAACTGGCCTATAGTTTCCCAGGTCCTCCTTCCTCCCTTTTTTGAAGATGGGAACCACATTGGCCCTCTTCCAGTCCTCCGGTACCTCTCCAGAGCACCATGAGTGCTCGTAAAGCCATGCCAGGGGACTTGCAATGACCTCAAGCCAGCTCCTTCAGAACTCTTGAGTGGAGATCATCCGGACCTGCTGACTTGAAAATGTCCAGCCCCTCCAGAAGCTCCCTAACTAAATCCTCGCTAACCCTTGGCCCACGTGTGCCCCCCCTGGGGCCCGAGGGAGGCCCAGCAGGGAGGTGGCTGTTTATAGCACTTGAAGCCACCAAAGAAAATCTAGACTATCTGATTCTTGCTTAGACACATTCTTAACAGATATTGTTCCTGAACAGCTGCAGGAATGTTCCAACAATTCATTATGAAATATTTAATGAAATGAGTTATACCACCTCAGAAGTTACTGAGTTTGGCTTCAGTCAGTACTTACAAAAAAATTTCCACTCTAAATGCTATAGGCAGTAGTAGCTGTAGGAATCCACTGAGTGGCACTCTTCTCTTTTATAATCCAGCTACTCCCTAAGTATGGTGTGCACCATGCAAAGGAGTTATTGTCTTTCAGAGGAGATGTTTAATGGAATTCTTGGCTATCGGGGAGTTGCAAGTACCCTGGAGTTTTACTGAAATGGGTTGTTAACAGTTCTTGGCCAAATCCCAACTTTCATAATTCATAAATACTCTCTTAAACTGCCTATGAGGTACATAACTGGACATGCTATTTGCTTCCTGTTCAAAACTGTTGTGTTGATATATGCTGTCAAAACAATTTCTATGATTCACTTAAAAAATGGCTACATTTCAAGTGGTGAAGCAACTCCTATAGTGTTGGATATCACTTTTTTATAGCTGCAATAAATTTAGAGATGAAAAGTACTGCTATATAATTTAAAGATTATATTTCTATAAAAAATGAAAATATGGACATTAAAAAATTCAGGGATTTCTGTACTTGTCAAGCATGTGTCCCTAAAGAGTTATAAATACATGCTTCAGAGAAAACTTGAACTAGTGGGTTAAGAATGTCCTTGTTTAACTTCATCTATACTCATTGACTTAACAGTACATTTATACAGCAAGGTTCAACTAAACAGCAGTAACACCCCAATTTGTGGTCTGTGCATCCTTCAGTGATAGTCCACATACAACTTGGGTCCTTGTTTCCAGTTGCTAAATAACATAAAAAGCAGCTAAAAAACTCCCAAGATACTTTCCTAACACTTCCCCCCCCATGTAACTAACTGCTTTAGTTTCCACAGAATACTATTTGATAGCAACTGGATGGACATGTTGAAAGAGAAGAGATGGGTTTTTCAAGAGACAATACTACTGTTATTCACATGGGGCGTCTATAAATGTGCTCCACATTGGAACAAACTCGATTAATCAAGTCTGCTCCACATTCTAATTAGAATGCTCTAGCATTGCTGTAGCAGCACGTGTATAAGCCCCCAAGGATTTAAAAATGGCTGCTGCGGTACTTTAACTGAAGCTTGTTGAATGAGCTTTAGCAGAAGCATCCCCAGGCCATTTTTAAATGTGTGGGGGTTTAATACATGTGATACTGTGGTGTTTTAATCAAAATAACTCTCTGGGAACCACTCTAATTAAAATGCCCCTCCCCACTCCTGAGCATGTGTGTAGGCAGCCATGATGACCACATTGTGAAACAATACGAAAAACCCTGACTTACCATATACCACAGGATATACAGTCCCTCTGATTCCTGAAGCTGGACAATGCATATTTTTTCCATTTAAATATACATTTAATTCTACATGGTCATATGTAATACCCTATAAACCAAAGTAGAGAATATTAATGCAGGATAACCATCAAGCTTATCTGCACAAAAGTGCTTCAAATATCCATTTTTACTGGTTTCACCTTAACTAGGTAACAGCAGAGAATTTCAAGCACAGTGACATTAGCCAAGGCTTCTTTCAAAGAACTCACTTAACCATTAATAATTAAACAATGATACTTGCACTTGCAAATGCCAGAGGCTGTTGTACAATCACTGAATCAGGAGACACCATCAATAGCATGCAACTCACTTGACCAACTGCAATTAATCAACAAAAGTTCTGTATTGAATTTGCATGGTATTTTTTGAGATGCTGTGAGCAATTCTAATAGCTTTGAACAGTATACAAATTTACTAAGTGCTAACTGGTAATTGCCAAAGAAATAAACTGCATTAATAAAAGAATTTGTTAAAAAAAATGATATGCTTAGCTACCTTCATGGATGATAGACCATATTAAAAAAACCCTCTTGTAATCCATGCTCTGTGCCAACAATGACAGATGATCATTTGATATGCGGTACAAAAAGCATGCACATTACAGAGAAGGAATTAAAACACAGAAAGGATCTGCCTCTGCTTTTGGTGTGGCTGAAACTGGCAATGGGCATCATTATTCAGTACAACCTTAGAAACTCATTTTTGTGGCAAACAAAGTAAAAAGACAGTATGCATGAAGGTGTGGGAGTTAGTAAAATACTTGTTACTTAGTAACCTTTCTGTGTTTCAGCTTCAGAACCCCAAACTATACAGGTAGAGAGAGATTTGAAGAGACTACAATGGCAATGGCTTTCATAAAAAGCCCTTTAAGAACGGGATTTTAAAACTTTGTAATTATCTAGCAATAGCCTTAATAAATGCATACTGCAAACAGCAGCACTCAGAAGAAAGTATAACAAAGCAAAAAAAGCTGGTGTTTTAGAAATGGTGTAAACCTTATTGCTCCCACACATATCAGAAAAGAAATTTCTGATGGGATGTAAAAAAACAGCAAGATAGCAGAGCCCTCCAAATATTCAGGACGACATTAAAGATAGACAGACACTTGGCTGGGGTGATTTAGTCAGTGATCATCCTGCCTTGAACAGGGGCTGGACAATATGACCTCATAAGGTCCCTTCCAGCCCTACTTTCCTATGATTCCTATCAGCCATATTTTGGGGTGTGGCGGGGAGGGGGTGGGAGAAAGGATATGGCATATATGCAGATTTATAATCCCTTTAATTATTTGCTTGACTTACCAGCATTTTTTTTCTGTACAACCCCAGCCAAATTGCTTCTTTCT
This sequence comes from Gavialis gangeticus, assembly GCF_001723915.1. Classification (NCBI taxonomy): domain Eukaryota; kingdom Metazoa; phylum Chordata; order Crocodylia; family Gavialidae; genus Gavialis; species Gavialis gangeticus. Next base: position 63,593,471 of record NW_017729032.1, on the reverse strand, counting down.
TCCTTAAACCCTGCCCCAGTTTAGCTAAAGAGAATTCCTCCAATCCCGTGCATCTTTGCCATAACTTTCCCCACAATGCTAAAAGAGATGACACCCTCTCTGTCCAAGTATATGGGAAAGAGATCTTAAGCTTAGCTTGGCACAACTTCATTTATATCTGCAGTGCATGCTGGAATATTGCCTGAGCTGGGAAGACCCATCTCAAATGGCTTGAGAGTCATCAGTTGGGTTTACAGACAAATAGAGCAACCCTAGCTACAATGGGATTGAAATGAAACAGTAGCACCATTTTTCTCAAAAAGATCAGCCCAATTCCCTTGAAAGGGCTGTAGTGGCAGAACAGTTAAGGCAGGGGTGGCAATTATTTGGGCTGGAGGGCCACTTAAGGAGTTTTAGTGAGCTGCAGACGACCTGAGGGGGGGCAGAGGTCCTGCGCGTGGAACCAGCATCCATCACAGGAACCTATGGGAAGTGGACTGCAGCTCTGCCCCAGCCCCATGCTGGAACCACCCCATGATCCCAAGCCCCCAGCCCACATTCCCTACCCACCTGCAGCCCCACCCCATCCACCTGACCCAGCTAGCCCTGCCCACAGGGGTCCCAGGCTGGTCCTCACAGAAACCTCGTTTGCCCTCCTGCTCCATCTAGTGCCCCAGCAGTGCGTCCAGGGTGGACAGGCCAGGGTGCCTGGGCAGTGAGGCCAGGTCCAGCAGCAAGAGACACTGGCAGCAACAGCCAGAAGCGTGAGAGCAGAACGAACCACAGTTCTGGGGGCTATTGGGAATCCAAGTCCAGCCTCCATGCTGCCCTTGCCCAGCCCCGCAGACTACAGCTCCCAGCGTGCCCAAGAGCCATGCACAGGGTTAAGGGATGCTGTGCTCTGCACCAGGCAGCATCGGCACCCAAGTTGGTAGTACCGACCACATGACCCATGGCCTTGGCTGCACCTCACGCCTGGGCTAGGCAGAGCTAAGGAACCTGTAATGGGCCAGACAGAATCACTTGGTGGGTCAGATCTGGCCTGTGGGCCATATTTTGCCCACCCCTGAGTTAAGGCATCTCATGATGACACAAGTTCCAAGTCTCACATTGGGCCTGTGCCAAGGGTGTCTGCAGTCAACCCAGTTCTAAAAGAGTCTTCCCTGGTCATTTGATTAGGAAGTCAGAAGGGGCCTGACGCTAGCCAAATCATGCCTCTAAGCTAGCCCAATGTGCTATCTAAGCTTGGGGAGAACTCTTTTTTATTGCCTGTAGGCTTGCGTCAAACCTGACAAATTCCACTTCGGAAGAACACAAAAATATAGTGCTGAGCAATTTGAACAATGACAGTTTACATAAACATTGGTTACTTTACCTGCAGGATAATTTGCCACCATATTGGCCACTACTCCAATCCCCACCGGGTTCCTCTCCCTTTACTAACTCCTAGTTATTGGTTAATAATGGCTAATTTGCCATTATCTGTGTTCCTCCTCGAGTGGTGAATTAAACAGACTTTACTGTATATCAAACTGTGAGAAACTTACTACAACATCACCCTCCTGTGGAAGGCTGTTTGCTGGCAGCCTGTTCTTCTCCTCATTGTTGTGGTAGAGAGCTCCATCGTTCCTCATCACCAGACTATGCACATCTCGGCCAAGTGGAATTTGATTCAAGTTTGCTTTTTGGGTTGCAACGCCAATACCCCAAATCCCTTAAAACATAATATTGACATGCTAAGTAAACTGTTACCAAATTCTTTTGAGACACCTCAGTGCGCCATAAAAACTAGCAATTTCATAGGTCAATTTTGTTTGAAAAGCATCAGCAATCACATCCACTATGTTGAGAGACTTGAAACATATTCTTTCAGACAGAGCAGATTCCTAGTGTTTCTCTTTTACTAGAGATCAATACAAAAAGACATTGTGCAAGATCCTTCCTCTGGTCCCTAGCCACGACAGGTAAAAGAGCTAAATGGCAGTTCTAGCCAAGTAAAGATTCCCAGGACACAAAAATGACAGAAGATAACTAAAAGAATGCCTTCTGGAGATCCTTTGCAAGCCCTCATGTAGAGGGCATATGGGCAGGTAGGTCTACTGTACATCACACTATGGAGCTTCTAGGCCATACTGCATGCTACATGGCAGTCAGCAGAAGCTGGTGTAACACAGCCTGATCAAGGCGGCTCTCTAAATTACACTGGGACTGATCAGCTCTTGGAGCAGCCCAGAATTGAGAAGGAACAAAAGGAGCTTAGAACCATCTCTCCTGAAGCTGCAAGCTCCATATTGCACAGAATCATTCCCTCAGTGGCCCAGCCTACACAGATGTTCAAACGGAGAATTTAGACATGTATTTAAAAAAGCCCAGCAACTACAGGGAAGCAATTTTCAGCAAATATTACTGAGCAAACTGTCCCAGAAAAAAAAGAGAGAGAACACTTAAAGACATGTGTACACTGCCTCTGACCATGCTCTGGAGTAACCATCATGAAAACATGTCCTCCCCTCCCCCCAAACTCACTCCCACCTCACGCATGCCAAGTGGTGAAAAAAATGCAATGTAACAGCTGTTAGAGAGGCAATTGGTGCCAATATGAATGGTTGGGACTGATAACAGTACGAGGCAGACACCATATAGCTACCACATTACATTTTTTCAGTACTTGGCAACCGTGGAGCAGGAGCAAACAGAGCATGCTTTTATGCTGGCATAACCTAGCACAGGTGGAGACAGTATAAATATGCTTGGTGCCTCTACATGGTGTTTCATGAGTATATAAACATTACTTAATTTTCAGGAGTATATAAACATTACTTAATTTAGCAGAGAGTAGCTCTAAATTATGATTTAAAACATATATTACATATACAGATAGAGCATGCAATTTGAATGCTTTAATATCCGCAACTCTATAATAAATTTACTTGCCATTCTTTTTAAGTAGTAAAAGCAAATTAGAAGGAAAAAGCCCAACATGTCCTTCCTCACAAGATGGTCATTTGTTTTGTAACCCCCTCCCCCCCGCAATTCTTTGATACTTCCAAAGTACAATATAGTTAGTATTATACGGCTGACAATACAGAGATGGCGTCCTTTTGCGGGCGTAGATTAAATGCCAATCAAATGAAGCTTTTGAAGTCTGAAGCAATTTAAAATGTGACCGACTAACCTGTGGACTGGATTTTAAATTCAAAATAGCTCTTATTCTGATGCAAAGGTGCGTTGGCTAAACAGCCCCCTGTGCCGCATATTCTTCTGCCGCTTTTGACAATGACGACATCCGTTCCTGCACAGGGAGAGAAGAGGCCAAACGTCAAGTGAGCCATGCAGAAAGCAGCTCCTCCAAGCCCCTGAACAAGGACACTGCTGACACCACTTTCTCCTTCCCACCCTGCACCAGGGCTTCCCTTTGGCCATCTGCTTCTCCCCCCGAGCCAGGGGAGCCCCCACGTGCCTCCTGGATCCTTGTTGGGAAAAAAAGCGCCAAAGCATCGGTGGGGTTGGAAGCATTTCTCCCCTCACTTCGTGGCTGAGCCCCACCACACCTCCTGCTCTGCCCTTCGGGACGCAGGCGGCTCCAACCAGGCTTTTGGACAGGCCTGCTCTCACCCGCGCGGCGGCTGGCGCCCCCTTGCCCGGCTCGCACCCGGCAGGTGGCTCTGCTGCCCTCCCCGCGCAGCTGGGGCAAGTCCCGGGGAGCTTTGTGTCCCTGAGGCCAGAAGAAACCCGCGGCCCTCGCGGCTCAGGGCCGGCCCGGCCCGGGCCGCGCCCA
>NW_017729032.1:63571487-63589666 GCF_001723915.1 Gavialis gangeticus | reverse complement strand
CGGGAGGCGGCTGCCCGGGGCCGGCGCTGGATTGGCTGCAGCCGCCTTCTCTCACGGCCTGACCGGAGCGGAGCCGGGCTGGCCGCCTGCTGTCCTGGACCCTGATCCTGTCGTGCGCAGCAGGCCGAGGTGCTGGGACCACCCCGGCTGAGGCGCTACTTTGCCCTGGCAATGAAAAGCTTTGTGAACTGGGAGGGCACCTATGTGTGTATATGCCAGTATATACATATCCCATGTGTATGTATGTCTTTGTATACACAGGCGTATATGTACACGTGTGTGTGTATCCACACTAGGGTGGCCATCATTGAGGACGTTCAGGTTTGCTGCTCTGTGCTCTATTGATACAAAACCCTTCATGTCCTCTTTTTTTTTTCAAAGAGAAAAATAGAGGGGACATAGGCATTGGATTTCATCTCAGTAGAGGACAGAGGACAACTGGACTGTCCTCTATGATGGGCACCCTAATCCACACACCCACCTACCCCGCCCCGTTGGCAATACTTTCCTTGTTACATATACATGTAAGTGTGCATGTGTGTACACACACACACACACACACACACACAGGTCAGTCTCTAAGGTGCAGATCTCCCCTGCCTTTTCTTTGCCTTCAGACTCCCAGGGCAAACTAGTGGCTCAGCCAGGCTAGTCCCAGCCTTACTACAGAGGTGATTGTTGGGCACAACAGGGTCCTGGATACACGCGCACACACACACATGCGTAAATACTTGTGTATGTCTGTGGGTATGTGTACACACACAGACATACACACAGACATACATATATACACATACACGTATGTGTGTGTGCTCTCCCAGTTGACAGTGCTCTCATTAGTCAAATTCCTCCTTTAGATTCATTTCAGCAATGCTCACAAGAAATAAGTTCATTACTTAAATCAAAAGAAGATCTTGTAACTGAGTCACCTAGAAATGCATATTCCTACATCATCTTCATACGTACGACAAGCTTTTCAGAGTTGAGGCTCATTTCATCAGATGCTGTGAAAGGGTGCACATAGTTGTGTTTGTCTGAAGTCAAGTAGAAGGCAGAGTAAATTTGCTTCTTATACACCAGGGATGAGCGAAATACAGGCCATGGGCCAGATCCAACCCACCAAGAGATTCCATCCAGTCCATGGCGGGTCCCTTGCCCCTGCCTAGTCCAGGTGCAGGGGGCAGCCTGGCCTGCGGTGCGTGCAGCCAGTCCCACCACCCCCAAGTGCACAGCGGGACTCGGGCAGCGCAGCTGCTAGCCTGGCCCCAAGGCAGAGGCACTTAGGGAGTTTTGGGGTGGCAGGGGAGGGGATGCTGACCCAGGCCATGACAGCTCACCAGGACTCCCTAAGTGGCCCTTAAGCCCAAATAATTGCCTACCTCTGCTATACACTAACCAAAATGTGTGTGTGTATTTATGTAGCCCACGCCTTCCTGGGCTGAAGCTCAATTGTTCAGATGCAGTGGAAGGAGGCACAGAATTAGCCATGTTAGTCTGAAGTCAAGTAGAAGGCAGGGTGGACAGTCAATGCTGGCTGGGTCCGTAGTCACACCAGCAGTCAGCGTTAACCAAAGAGCCACTACAGTGCATCCACCTTGAGGTGAACTGTGGTAAATACACTCCAGTTCAGCAGAATTCAAGCTAGGCAACAGCTGCACTTTCCAAAAGGGGAATGATTAATTAACTCCTCAAAGCATGAAACAAAACCCATTCTGCTGACATGTCCTGTTAGGTGCTGCACGCAGGGGATAAAAGCAGCTTGTGGCTCAGGAATCCTGGGTATTGGGCTGCTTGAAACTCAGTGCCTTAGAGCAGCTGTAGGGATCAGGAAGGAATGGCTGCGTTTGTAAATGCTGGTGTACAATTGCACAACAGCTAAGTGAGGTTTTGTGGCTGCTGGAGAAAGGAGGCAGAGTAGATATACACCTTTTAGACTAACCAAAGAAAATATATATACAAGCTCTGTAGTGTTCACATGAGTTCTTTGCTTGTTTGCTTCTTTCAGTGGTGTCCCTCTCCCCACTTCCTCTCCCTCCTCTTTTCCCACCTTTTGTATTCAAATCACTAACTCCACTTTATACACCGCTCTGTGCTGTCCTGTCAAGCATCTGATGAAATTAACTTGATTTCACAAAAGCTTGTGCTCTCTATATATCTTATTTAGTTAATCCATAAGGTGCATATTTACTTTGCCTTCTGCTGCCTGACTTCAGACTAACATGACTAGCTACCTCTTTCTACTGGAGAAAGGCCTAATCTAATATGGCAACTTCTAGGTAAATATTCTATGTACTTTAGCTTACATGGAACTCCAAGAGTTATTAAGAATTCCAGGAACATTAAGTTTTCCCCATGCATCTATTTCCCTTGCCAAGCATCTTGCTTTAAAAAAAAGTTCTTTCCCTTTACAAAGAATGCTCTCCCAGTTCTGGTCTAATAATGGACAATGTTCTCATCAGTCAAATTCCAGATTTAGATTAATTTCTGCAATGTTAATGAGAGCTTGATTCATTACTTAATCCAAAAGAAAAGCTTTTAACTGAATCACCAGAAATGCACATCACCACATCATCTTACTAATGTAATTTTTGCCTTCCTTACCCTATCCCTTCCCTACTGATTGACATCTTCTTTTTTATTATGACACATTTAAAATTAAATTGTAAGCTCTTTGAAGCAGAGGCACTGTCTTTCTCTTCATCTTGTAAAGTGCTTTGCATAAGCGTGGAAAATATAAAAATATTTGTTGTTCTCCTAAGTGTCTGGGATGTCATGAAATTAAAGACATTGTAAAAACATCTCATTCAGAAATTATCTTTCTTTTTGTGGGAAGTAAAAATTTGAAAATATGTGAACAGTCTACCATACATGTACCCCTTTCCTTTACAATCAAAAATAATATCTGAGTTTCTTGTGCACTTATTGCAACACTGAACTTCTCAAGTCAAAAGTAATCAAAATGGGTGAGTAAAATATATAAATAGAAATAATAGAAAATTAGGCTTGGAAGGGACCACAGGAGGTCATCTACTCCAACTCCCTGCTCAAAGCAGGACCATCCCCAACTACATCATCCCAGCCAAGGCTTTGTCTAGTCAGGTTTTTAAAACCTAAAAGGATGGAGATTCCACCACCTCTCTGGGTAACCTGTTTCAGTGCTTTCCTACCCTCCTAGCGAGAAAATTATTCCTGATGTCTAACCTAAACTTCCCCTACTGCAACATGAGACCATTGCTCCTTGTTCTGTCATCTGTCACCACTGAGAACAGCCCAGCTCCATCCTCTTTTGAACCCCCCTTCAGATAGTTAAAGGTTGCTATTAAATCCTTCCTCATTCTTCTCTTCTCAGGACTAAATAAGGCTAGCTCCCTCAGACTTTCCTCATAAATCATGTCCCTTGGCCCCCTCACCATTTTTGCTGCCCTCCAATTTGTCCACATCCTTTCTGTAGTCAGGAGCCAAAACTGAACACAGTACTCCAGATGTGGCTTCACCAGTGCTGAATAAAGGGGAATGATCACTTTCCTTACAATAGCTTCTTCATCAACAACTTCAGTGACACATGGCAAGAACTTGATGGCTGATAGGACAACAATATGCAGCATGTGTTTCACATTTGTAAATCATGCTCAGTATCCTCTCTACTATTTTTATATATAGTTTTTGGCAGATAGTAGGCATGGTGTCAATGAACTTTTAACAACATGGTACTAGGCCATGTGAAAATGGAATCTTTCTTGGAATTCACTAGTCAGCTTTTGACTGCTCAGAATAGCAACAACCACATTTATGTTCTTTTTTTCTCAAGAAAGTTTAAAAAATCAGACTTCTCAAGCAGAAAGGGGTCTAGAACCCAGTGGGAATGTTTTTAATCTTTGGGGTGCTTACATCTGTTTCTGCATTCCCTAAGTATCTGCTTTCCCTACTGTTTTTTTGTCTTTATCCACACATTCAAATTGGGTTCCATCTATACTACAGGAAGCGACTGAGGAATCCAGTTATAAAACAGTACCACAAAACATTGTTGAAACATGATTCAGTCTTGTACTGTAGATATAACAGGACAGAACTATATTTTAGCCATAGTCTAAAGCCTAGAGGTTTTGGACCAGCATTTGCTTAATTAAAATAGTTTTATCTTTGTCAAACCCTAACACATAAATATTGATTCAGTCCTGCTAGATGTGGGGCTGATAGGAAGACAGCCCACTCAGGGAGGACAGCGTCACAACTTGAGTAAGATGACTTCAGCTTTGCTCTCTCGAAGCATCAGAGCCAGCCATCTTTACAATTAGCTTCCTTATGCTCGCAGTGGTTCTCAACCTTTTTTAGCTTCAAGACACCCCTCATTCAACTCAAAGCATACCATGTTCCCCTCGGAAAATGCCAGCTCTTAATTCTTTACTCAATTTTGATTACAGAAAAATAACAGAGCAATTCTTCTCTTCCAAAGAATTCAGAAAGACCAGAGCATACCAGAATGTTTTTAACGCTACTAATTTCTATATGAAATCTCTGAATTATTTTGGTGAATCCTATTTGTACACCTAACAGTGCTAACACTGTATGGCACCCCAAAATACCTTTGAAAGATTGTCAAGGCTCACCAGGGTGCTGTGACACACTGGCTGAGACTCACTGGGAATGATGAACCACATGGACTCATATTTCACAGCAGAAGAAACATCATAATGCAGGTACTTTGTTTAAAATAGCAGAATATTGAGAAAAGATAGAGTGTGATTCTACACCCTTGCATTTCCTATGTTACAGGCTTGCATTTCCTATGTATTTCCTATTCCTATGCACCTTTGCATTTCCTTTTACAGGCTTGGCTGACCACAGAAGGCCGGCTTGGCTCCTGGTCTGTCAGAGCAGTCGTTGGACATGCCAGCAGGCTACTTCACAGCCTGGAATAGCTGAAATCCTCTAAACTTTCCCCATCTTATCTGAGCTGTCCTTTGGTATGGATCTATGGTATGGGCTGTATAGAAGGCGGCACTGTAATTGTATGCACCAACCCTACACTACACCTGTATGGAGATATTTTCTATTCCCACCCTGCTCCTCCCAAAAGGACATAAAAAGGCCTCAGCAAAACCTGCCCCACATCTCAGTTCATTTTACATAGACAAGCAAGTTTTCTTTTTACAGTTGCTTAAATGATGTGGGTAGCCTGGTTTGATGGATCCAGTTGTTTTTTTAAATACTCCCGAAGTTTATCTCCCATGGTCAATTTTAGTTCTAGACACTTTAGGCCTTGCTCTCTTATTACGTTTTCACTGACATAACTCCACAGATATTCAGTTTATCCTGATATACCCACATCCAGTGAGAAAAGATTTAGAAACAATCAAAACAATCTGAACAGACAGTAGAGAGAGCTGCATGGAGGGGAAGGGATGTGTGGGGGAGCTTGTGGCTGGGTGTAGGGGTGGGTGTAGGGTTTGTGGGGCGTGTAGGGGCTTGTGTGGGGGCATAGGAGCTGTGGGGTTTGTGGCTAGGTATGTGGGTGGGGGGTTTGTGGGAGTGGTTTGGGGGTGTGGGGTTTGGGGGTGGATTGTTGGGGGGTGTGGGTGTGGAGGGACCATGTGGGTGGTGTGGGACTGCTCAGGAGGGGTGGGTCCCTTGTCTGCCCCCTGCATAGCGAACAGTCCCCTCCCCCACCTGCAGTTACAGCCAGCAGCAGACTATCAGAGTGCTCAGGACCCACTAATGGCTGTGCTCATCCATGGCATGATGCGGCCCCAGTTGCCTGAGACCCAGTGCCACCTGTGCCACATGGCACGGGCCCACTTTGGCCCAGCCCAGGGGTGTGCACCTTTGACCGAGACCAAGCCACTCTTGCTTTCACCTGGGGTCCTGGCACTGGATGCAGAGGCTGCGTGCCCTCAGACTGGGCCAGGTCCTGCCTCCAAGTGCCCCATGTGCTGTTGGGTTGGGCTGACTCCCTGGAGGCAGGACCCAGCCTGACACAAGGGCATGCGGTCCCTATGTGCAGTGCTGGGGACCCTGGGTGACAGCAAGAGTGTCCACAGCCCTCCCACCCCCACGTCCCTACTTACCTGGGGCAGTGCCTGGGTCCAAGACACTGCTGCAGCCTTGCCCTGCTCCCATTTACCCCAGCATGCTGAGCCAGTGTGCTGGAGCAGCAGGGGAAGAGGGTAGGCATAGAGATGCTCTGGCTAGGTGACAGAGTCTCTCTTTGGAGTCTCTGGTTGCTTCAGGGCACACTCCAGTGGCATGCCCTGTACCGCTTTTTTCAGAGTGGTTTTTTTTTTATATCAGGATTTCCTGGTATCAAAATTAGAGTCCGTGCTGCAAATACACAGTATGGGGAACATTTTTTCATTTCTGGTGTACCTCTTGTGGCATCTCAAACCGATTTGAGACACCGCAACAAGCATGTGCTCACTCATCTGCATGAGTGACTGATGCCTTCTGAGGTTCGGGGGGCACAGCCTGAGGGTGGCAGCATCGGTAGCGAGCGGCAATTGCCTCCAGAAGGCAGCAACAGTGGTGGCCAATCTCAGAGGAGGCACATGCCCCCCACACCAGTTGCCTATGCTTGTCTGGATACGCCCAATATGGTTTTAGCCACTGGCCTGCAGATAGTGAAAGGCACTAATTATCTCCAACAAATTTTATGTAGTCAAAAACTGATGCTCAGTGATTTGCAGACAGCTGGTCACTAAAAATGGTTTTCTTCAATAACGGAACAGTTTCCCTATCAAGTCAGTACTCTACAAGGGACTAGGCAAAAAGGTGCTTACCTGGAAATCTGTTGGAAATTTTTGGAATTTGCTAAAAAAAAAGATTTTTCTTCTGCCTCCAAACCAAAAAAGTTGAGAAACATTTTTTAATATTGAAGTGCAAGTTCTGTGAACTTGGGAATGAATTTAGAATGATTCTGAGGTTTGGGGGAAGAGATGAGTGAAGGATAGTGGCGTGTGCATTGTGCAGAATTTTGTGGAGGAGGTGGTGAATTACTGTGTAGAGATGAGGAAACATGGAAGCTTACATTGATAGAGGTGTTGGGGAACTGGCAGGAACTTGGGGGAAAGAGGAAAGGAGCACAAGACTTCTGTGGATATTGATTTGAGTTGTGGTAGCGTGTTGGGGAAGATTGATAACTGTCTTTATGTATATTTTGGAGGATTGGATGCATTTTTTAATGTTGGATCTGTTATTTTATAAGTTGGATTTATTAATCAATGCAGTAAAAAATGGTTTTCTTTAAAAGCCATATTTATCTTCAAACCATAATTTTGGGGAAACTGTGGTTTCACACAGCCTTCAGTTGATGTCTCTTTTTCTGGCATTTCATCTTGAGTACTCCTTTGACATTTCATTGCATTGTATAATAGAATGCAGCTAATGTAACTTTCATGTGATAGAGTTCAATGTAATTTTATAAAATTTTTGGACAGCAGACATCTTAACGTTCTGATGAAATGTGCCAGTCATACCTAGACTCTCAGCTGAAGTCTGAGATTAAATGCTGTCTCTCAACCCTGTTCCTAAAAATATTTGGATTTCAAGAGCAGCTTTAAAATATGTTTATTTAATTTTAATGCATTTACAGTTAGAGCATATAAAGGGTTAGGGTCAAGGATTCAGGGGCTTGATAGCAAAGTAGGTAATGTGTTGTGCATGGTTCCTAGAGTGGAGTTCAGGCCCACTCCAGACTTGGAACAAAGACTGTGCTAGGTGTAAATGAATGCTTTGCCATATAGATTGTGGAATCAAAAGCAGCTCCACATTATACTCATCATGTTCTCTTGTATGCAAAGAAATTGGCTTGCCTTAACCATGTTAGCTTGATGGCCTCTTAGTCTTAGATGGAACTGACTCAATATAAGTATTAAGTGGGCATGTCTACATGAGACACTTACTGCTCAGTTGACTAATTAGCTGCATGATAAATTTCTCAGTGACCACATGTGCACCCTTATTAGGCTGTAGTAAACTAATTTATTCTGCAACAGTAAATAAAAGTACTATCTTGCTGTGGAGTAAAAACTCCACAGCAGTGCATGTGTAGACATTGGAGGGGCTGGCTGGCGTTGCACTTAAAAACGGGTTTTTAAACCTAGTGCTCTAAGAATTGACATAACACTCGTTGATGAATAGCAGAAAGGCTTGATTTAATAACTACTAGGGCTGTGCGAAGCTTTGGTGGCTGAATCTTTGAATCCAAATTAAATCAGAGGCCCCTTTAATCTCTCTGAATCGAATTGGAACCCTCTGAATCAATTCAGAAAGATTTGGAAAGATTCGGGAGTTTGGACATGGACACAACTTTAAATGTTTTTTCAACATACCTCTAGGTAGCAGGTGGCTTGTGAATGCTGTGATGCTGGGGCAAGTGGAGTGTCCCACATAAGCATGAGGGGCTCCCCAGCACACCTGGCAGCAGACCCAGAAGTGGACCAGAAGCACTTCTGGTCCACTTCCGGGTCCGCCCGAGAGCACACTGGGGGAACCCTTGCATCCTCATGGCTCAGCAACTAGTGCCTCCTGGGTCTGGGGTGGCACCCGGGGTCTCCCCATGGCCGATCGCTGAGCTGGGGGGGCACAGGGGAGCCCCCCTGCGTGCTCCCCAGCAGACCCGGTAGTGGACTAGAAGTACTTCTGGTCCACTTCTGGGCTCACCGCTGAGCACTTGGAGGGCCCTTCTACACTCCTGTGGGATGCTTTATCTGCCCCAGCATCACAGTGATCATGAGTCATGCTGGTACCTCAAGGTATGTAGAAACAACATTTAAAGTTGTGTCTATGTCTGAATCGCTCATTCTCCAAATCAGCATTGAATCTTCAGATTCAGATTTGGCTGAATTGAATCAGGGACAGTGATCCAAATCGACAAATCAGATCACTGTCCCTGATTCAGGCTGAATCTGAATCCAAATTGAATAGGGCCCACTTCGCACCCCTAATTACAACCAACAAGCTACAAAACTAAATGACAGAAAAAGACTCCTAATATAAAATGAGCTACTAGCCCTTGTATTATCTTAGCTGCAAAGAGATCTTTACTCAATGCAGGCAGTTCTTGTACAGCCTCACAGCATGGATCCTTCACTTGTTGGCTGGGTGGCAGAATAGCTTCTTGGTCTTCCCTGGACTGCACACATCTTGCTGGCAGTTCTGTCTTGCTTTATACTGTTTAATTGTATAGCTTCAAAGCATTTTTCCTTGAGAGCTGGCCAACTGAAGTCATCATATTACAATTGTTAAATTGCCTGGCTCCTGTTTTTGGATTTGTCTAGATGTGAAGACTTGTGTTCCTCACAGCCACTGCAATTATAGGTCAATTACAGGTGATGGGCCTTGAGTGGTCAGACAGGATGCTTAGAGGCATTGGTTACCGGACCTGTCTTTGGTTATTTTTTTATCAATGGGGCAAATTTGCAATAGCTTGTACCAGTGATGTTTTGTTTACAAAACTCCAGACATACACTGAATGTTTGAACCATTTGTAACACCTTAAACATTGGGTGCCTGTTTTGAGCAATGTGAGGATGTCACGTACAGGACATTTTTCCTTTGTTCAGTGCACCTATTACAGGTTTTGCTTGAAATGTATATTTTTTCTTTTGTCTTCTTTAGTTGCTAGTTCAATTAAAATATAGATGTAGTTTCCTTGCCTTTAGTTACACTGGCTCAGCCTTTCCCTCTGGCTTTCTTAGCTTGGAGATACACACGTGATGAGTGTGTCAGGTCTCTGGCAACAATTTTAACCATCACTTTTATTATTTTATGGCATGGTTCTGGTATTGGGTACCTCAAGCTCCAATGTTTTGATGCCTAATGGGTTGCAAGCCATTAACAGAGTTTGATTTTCTTATGGCAGTCTTGTTACCACAACCCACTCTTGCTTCAGCCATTGTCTTGCATTTTTGTGCAAGAGACACTGTCCAAGCCTTCACAGTTTTCATATCCAGAAGCTGGGGCACAAGGGTGTTTTAGTACAAGGGCTGCTGGCCAGCTAGCCCCATGCCAAAGCTCACTTGTGCCCAATGCCAACCCCTTTACGGCACATTGAGCCAGGGAGAGCAGCCCCAGGCTGGTAGGCTGACCCCTGGGCCACCCTGCCAGCTGGGGTTGCTCCGCCTTGGCTCAATGTGTTACATATGAATGAACTGCAGAGTTTATTGCTCTGGAGTTAATTGCTCCTCCAGGTACCTGGGAGCAATTAACTTCAGAGCAATAAGCTCTGGGCTTATTCATCTGCAGTAATAGCATGTGTGCCCAGTATCTTGCAGATTGGAATTATCCTTACATTTCTGAGAAGTATCTATGACGTAAAGGTGTTTAGTAATTTATCCTTAGGTAGGACCTCCTTACACCTATGGATAAGCAGGTACACAATTAGTAGGGGTCTGCTGAACTCAAGGCACCCGCTGACCAATTTTGGGTGCAGATTGTGGGGTTGGAAGCCATTTTTGCAGGCTGAGTGCGATGTGGTCCCCACACTACTGATTGGCTGAGGGGCCCTAGTGGCCCCACCCTTCACTGGTGATTGGCTGTGAGGGCTGTCCATCATGTGGCTCCAACCCTTGTCACCGACTGGTGAGAGGAAGCCAGCATTTGATTTTCAGTAAGTATATTTTTTTCAGGAAGCCTGCCAAACGCATGGAACTCATGCTTCTTTGTGCACCCTTCTTCCCCCACAAATTGTGGTTTCTGTGAAAATCATGACATTGCTGTGAGAGAAAGAAACCAGAGCCGGAGAACAGCACCAAGGAACTCGCATGGGAAACACTCACTGCTGGTGCAGAGAGTCTAGCTGGAGCTGTGAGAGGGCCAACGTGCTTCTGCAGTGCATGCTTCCTCCAGATTGGTGGATGGAGCACAAGGCCCCAGAGGGGGGCAGCCAGGGAAGGACCATAGCTGGCGGAGTGCAGAACTGACAGAGGGCTTCTCATCTGACAGTGACCCATGGCCAACTGTTGAAGGAAGCAAGTAAGCCAGCTGGCAAGGGCAGTTGGAGGACCACTAGCAGAGCCTCAGACACTCTGCACCATGGGATTGCTTGAGAACAGCCAGGTGAGGACTGAAGTGGCAGAGCCAAAGGCCAGCCAACAGCAGGGGAAGGAAGAGTGAGGGTGCAGTCACTGCAAGTGGGTCAATAAGTTGTCAGGGGCACAGCCCAATTTGATTCTTGCTCTTCTTTTTTTTTTTTGTGTGTGTGTGTGTTTTATGCTGTTTCTTTCTCATGCTAGGCCAGGGGAACAGCAAGAAGATCTGTGCCCTGCAAAAGTTAATTGACCTGACCTTGACTAGATAAGGCAGGCTAAGAACCAGGGTGAAATTGTTGAGTAGATTGGCCTGAGAACTGGGAGAGAATATAATCTGATGGATCCTTGGAGGACTTATTTAATTTAATAGACCCAGGAGCTGGGATGGATTTAATAGACCCAGGAGCTGGGAAGGATTTGATTCCATATTTGTCTTGGGTTTTTTTGAGCTTTCAGTGGATCCTTGGTAAACTGATTTCATTTTGACAGACCTAAGAACCTGGGTAGTGAACTAATGGGAGGTTTGTTTTATTGACTTGAGACTGGACTTATCTTAATTGAGGGACCCTGGGACTTTTAAGGAATTAATAGAAGGCAGGTCTTTGTGAGCCCAAGTGAGTGAACATACCTCAAGAACTTTATTCAGTAAGCCAGCCAGCAATGGCCAGCAGTATATTTAGGCTAAACAAGATCCTAGCCCAAACATGTGTCATCAGGGGTGTGGTAAGGGTGGGATACAAGGGAGGACGAGCCCCATGAAGCAACCACTGGGGGGAAAACCTGGGAGAATCGTCACTCATCCTACCCCCAACTCCCGGCAAGACTTGGCAGGTGAGAAAATTACATTGGGGATAGGCAGTGTTGAGACCATCTGGTTATCCCCAACAACACACACAAGTAAGAGGCTGGGCAGGCGCAGACCTCGGCCTTATACTACCCCCCACAACAATCACCATTTTGGCACGTCCCTAACAATTAGTCCCACAGAAGTTAACTTGAGCTTGTTAGGTTGCCTATCACATGCTGTGGGTATATGAAAACAAATTTTTAAACAATAGATTTTAACAAAATGTATGAAACAAATATTAAAACAGACTAGGAGACCTTTCCAGATGCAAAATGACCTCCATCTCTGCCTTACTCTGTTCCCCAATTCACCTTCCTCTTGATAAATATGTGACTGGGAAACCAGACAAGTCTTACTTCAGACTGTAAGAATCACCACATCCACACTCTGGTGGACTAAAGGGGCAAACAGTTCTAGTTCATGGACCATTCACTGAAAATGCTTTGTTGCAAGCTTCCTGCTATTTGAATCATGGGGCTGTTAGTTTGCATACCTTAGTCTTAGCCCTACCCACTTCTCTGCACAAGCTACCAGCCTGCAGCTGCTATGAGATAAAGTGCATGTTAATACTTGAAAAAGTTGTCAGATCTGCTTTTGAGCGCACACAGAATACCTTGGAGTGGTGTGGTGCTCTTATGTATACTGCTCCTACTCACTCTCCCCTTCAGATGTTTTGCTGAAGCACCATAAAACCCTTTGGGAAAAATAGTGGTGCTGACCCTTTTGCATAGCAATATCCTGCTGTCAAGGTGGGAGTGCTGATGTAGAGAAGTAAATGTACATTGGAGCCCTTAAAACTCCAGCTCCTGAAAAACAGCAAAGTAAAATGTTGGTCAAGAAGAAGCAAAAATTGGTAAGGAAATAATTTATTTGCTTGTGGGTTTTTTTTGTGGGGGGGGGGCTTTTTTTTTTAACGACAATGAAGTAACAATAATACAGTAACATATCAATGTTTTTTATGATGTTACAGCATGTTAGTTTATATACAGTTGATATTTTGCCACTGAAAGTATCGCAAGATTGCTAAAATGCAAAGGAAAAAAGAGGCACCCTCTGGAAAAAAAAATCAGCTTCTAGATATACTGGTTAACAGTCAGTGGTTGGCAAGGGAAGAGTTAATTCATCCTCTGTGTTCTGGGTGAAGGAGTGTGCCTTTCTTTATCAGCTGGGGATAGTTTTTAGGCCTCACCCATACTGGGAACTGAATGATGTCCTACAAGTTTAAACATGTTTATCAAACAGAATTTTAACATTATTTTCCTGAGTAGGGGCACCAGAGATATTTTTGTCTGTGAACTGCAAGGTTTAACAATGGAATAGTACTGTGCTATCAATCCCATTGTACTTCAAAGATAATAGTATTTTGAGTGCCACTAAAAGAAGGCTGTCTACTGACTTAATCTGTTCTGTAACACAGAGCTTAAATCTCAAAACAACCAGCTCACATCAAACCAACAGACTGGAGCCATGGCAAGGAACAGATGGGTTTTAATGAGATATACTTGAACTCATAGGGGAGAGCTGCATACTAACTGGTTCTAGGGTCTATAGCAAAGCATGATTAATAATTCCATTTTCAGAAATACAATTCCTGTCCATGCTAGTTCTAAAGATTGTGCCTGAACCTTGTTAGCAGCAATTGCATGGGCTTGATTTTCCACTAGCGTGAATGTTGTATAGTCATACACCTGTGCACCATTAGTGAAAACTGGCTATAAACATGCTATTATTTAGATTTAGTAACATTTTCATCCATTTGCACAAAGGTAAATGACTATGTGAAGTGAAAGACACAGGAAAAACAACACTGTGTGTTGAAAGTAGGCCTTTCATTTACTTCAGCGGTCATTGCATTAGGCCTATGGTTTGAAATCTGCATAGAAAATCAGTTGAAAAATCAGGCTGTGCTTTTATTTTAGAAATCTTGTTTTAGCTGTACTCCCGTGAGAATTAATGTTCCCAAAGATGTCTGGTATTTTACATAGTTAATTTGACTTCTGCCAGATTATATTAGAAATTGTACATGAACATTAATTTTTTTGTTCCTGGTTTTACTGTTTGTTTTGGAAACCACTTCTTCTGTCTTGTTTCCTTGGTGTGGGAAAAATGAACTGTTGATATCAATGGGTGCACTCCTTTAATTAGTTGAAACAATAAAAGCTATTGCCCATTGCCCTGGGCCAGGTGAATTCAAGAGGGGTTTTCCTGAGGACTAACAAAAATGTCAGGAGGCAGAGCACTGATTTGTTTCAGCTGTGTTTGCTGTGTGGGTGTCAGACACCAAGAGCAACTAGAGTGCCAAAAGAAAGCTAGCAAGCAGAAGTGGTGCGCAGCCCTGGGAATAAGTCAAGAGATGAAGCTTCTTTTGGACAGAGAACTGGCAGGAAAGGGAAACTTGGGCTTCTAAACACGGAAACTGCCTCTAGTTGTTTGCTTCTGCTGTGTGTAGAGAAACTTTGTTATACATGCTTTGTAAATAAAAAGATTGCACCAAACAAAGACCTGATTCCATCATCAAGTTTTCCTTCTAACAAAAACAATCTGGCAAGGCCCTGAATACCTGTTAACTGCTTGGTCCAAAGGTTAACAATATATAAAATAAGATAACATTATATCACTATTTAAAATTCTATGCAAATACTAAACTAGTTTCAATTTCAGACCTGGAAAACTACAACTAGCAATTTGAGTTGCTGATAACTGATATTTCCATCTTAAATGGAAAGTTTTCCCACAATTCACATTGAAAAAAGCAGCTTTTACAGAATGATAATGAGAAATGACTTCCTTTATGTACTTTCCCTCTTTTTTAAAGTAGCCGTTTTGGGGAATTTAGCATAATTCAGATGTATGTATTAAAAATACACTTCTAAATACAGAAATATGTATTTAGATAAATTAATACCTATTAAAGTGTTAGATATGCAGAATCACTTAACATGGTTGTCTCTCCATTTACTTGCTTTTGTGGTACCAGTGGATTTATTTTCATATTTAGTACCTCATGGCATGATTATAAAGTGGCTCAGGTTAAATCCCACTAAGCATTGAGAGGACACTTTCTGTACAGAAGAAGGAGACTCAGGTTTGTTCACTGGGCATTGTTTCATCCCCTCCTCCTCTGTACTGCATACAGGCTTCCAGGGCATCCTGGAAGTGGCCATGACTAGGGCAAGTCTCTGGTAAGCCAGTTTCAATGAAAATGTGCAGCCAGGGTGCCAGAAATAAGTGTGAAAACTTTGGGGCTCTGCATGGTTTGCTGTAGTTCCCTATAGATCACTATGCGTTCCTTAGGGGCTGTCAAGGTTTTAGAATGAATCCTGCTGCAGCCACTCTCACTTTCAACAAAGCCAGTGCCTGATGTTACACTACAAGACTATCTCTGCTGTGGGAGGGGCTTCCCTCCTGTCTCTGACACCATTCTATAGGATTTTCTGCAAGAAAGGATGATTTGGGCCCTGAGTACCAAAATGTTATAGTTGACCTTGGCCCTTTCTTGTAACACACATGGAAACAAATGATTGCATGGTAAAACAGTAATTACAGCTACTTGGTTAATTCTTTGCAAATTCTAACATCTGTATTTTAAATGAATGGATGACACTGCCATCCTGCAGCACATTGAATTGGGACTCCACCCCCCAAAAACTAAGGTTCTCTTGGTTTCCTTTCTTCACTAGATAATTAAATATTGCTACAAACCTGATGACATATAAATACATATTTTCACTTCCCAGGACCTTCCCCAGAAACTTCAGCTTTTGGCCACTCATGATTCAGGAGGACCGTCAGATCGCTCAGAGGTGAGAACTGCAAGCTCTGTAGAAAGTTTTGACTGAAAAATCTATATAAGCAATAAAAAGCTGTGAACAGAAACCTAGGTTAGATTGCACAATGACTTGTTTATCATGAAGTTATCCCAGCTCTATTGTATATCATATCAATAAGCATAGGCATTGGTGATGTGTAGGGGTGCATGTAGGTGCATGTGCACCCCCTGAGATTGGCGGTGCACCCCCTGAGATTGGCAGCTGCTGGCAGTGCCTGTGGGTGGTTGCTACTCACCACGTCTCCCCCCTCCCCTCCCTGCTGACACCGTTGGTGGCATTTGTGGGCAGTCACCAGTTGCTGCTGGTGGCATTTGCAGGTGGACACTGAATGATAGTTGGCGCTCCCCATCCCTTCCCCTGCCCCGCTGCAGTGGCTGCCTGCGAGAGCTCCCCGCTTGCCGTTGCTCACTGTGCCCCCCCAGCCTCTGGGGGCACACGTCATTCATGAACATAGGCAGAAGGTAGGGCAGGGTGGCACTTTAGAAACTAACGGGTTCAGAGAGGTTTTGTAGGAAGCAACCTACCCTGTTATCTGACAAAGTAGGTTGTAGCCTATTAAAACTCATACCTTTCAGAATCAGTCTCCTAGCTGCCATCTTGCCCTAAATCTTTGCCTGATTTAAGATGGCTAACAACCTTTGGGTATGCATGTGTGTATATAGAGAGATGAGCTAATAGAATCTGTAAATTGTATTATTTACTTGCCAAGAGCAGAGCCAGGTCCCGGCTGAGTCTTACCTTGCAATGCTTCCTATACAGACATTTTGCAACTGAGTCGAAAATGATGCTGCAGCTGATATGACCACACTCCCTGTCTGGCATCTATAGCTTTGCAGAGGGAAGACCTGGTGGAGGGGCAGGAAGCCATCTGGAGTTTCTGCAGGGCCTTAATAAACAGGAAATGGTGCCACACTCCAAACTGTGTATATGTGTGTGTGTACACGAAGGAGCTGGTCAAGACTAGGGACAGCAGAAGGCAGTTAATACTAGCCAAAGGGGCTACAGGGTATAAAAAGGGATTAATAAATATTTTGCATTGAGATTTGTTTTCCCAATGTAAGCTAATGTGTTTTCATAATGTATTTTTAGATATATAGGGAATGTGATCCCCCTGTGTAAGGAACATCTGATTGAAGTGTTGATTATGTTAATCAGGGTGCTAAAGGTGGTATGTGGATAAATTACTGGCTAGGGAAGCCAGGAAGGTAATTTGGTTTAGCTCAACTGGTTATTTATTGAGAAAAACCACAAACATGAATTGTAGAATGACAGCAATAACAAAGAATAAACAGATCAAGGGTAACAACAGCAATAGGCAACAAGTCAAGTAGGGAAATGTGGAAGCGGGCTACAATAACAATACAGGGGGGTTGGTGTTTCACACTCCTGGTGGGACAAAGGCACTGGTACTTGAAGACTTTGCTGGTCACTCCCTTGGTGGGGAGATCCAGAAATCCAAAGGCCCTGGAGTGAACTGGACACTCAGAGTGGAGCCAACACACACAGCAGCACACTATCTCCTAGGCACACACAGGTGCTCATGCTGGCACGGAGGCCCAGACACCTTACATCCCCTCACCACCAGGACTGGTTTGGACCTGGAGTAGTCTCGGTACTCTCCCAGAAACTGGGAACTCCGCTAGCTAGCACTGAAACTCAGACATATGGAGTATGGCAACTCACTGCCTCACCATTAAACAATCCCATGTGAACGATACCTGCCAATCACTCAACTTGCAACAATCTTTGGTTCGTGTCTCATTTTTACCTCAGGCATGTCACTCCACTCATCTGTCAGTCACTCGTTTTTTCTTACCACAATGTGGGGAAAAAATAGGCATGCTCTCTTTACAAAAGTAGAACGTGAGGTTGAAAGTTGATTCTTTCCAGGCTTGTTCAAGCCTTGTTCCTACTACTGATGCTCAACAGGGCATTTAAAAATAACAAATTAAATCTGGGGTCTACACCTCCTCATCCTGAAAAGCAAGTGTAAAATTAAGGTGCATCTTCTATACCAAAGCATTGTAATGAAAACTAGTTGAAATCATTATAATTAGAATTTGGCCAAAATTCAATCAACTTTATGTTAACAAGTCTTTTTTTATATTTTTATCCTTTTTGAAGGGATGCATCTTATACATTGCATGGAACATATGCTTATGAACAAGGAAATCAGTTGTTTGATCAACTGTATAGTTGGGAGAGATGTTGGACAAGCTTTTGGGCACAAAATGCCCTGAGCTTGAAAACTTTTTCAACATATCTCAAAGCAATACAGTGGTTCCAATAAAAAGATATAATAACAAACCTCTGCCTCATACATTATTTCCTGGACCATTATGGCTACAACAACACTCCAACATTTACTTTGGAAGCAGAGTTAAGATGATGCTTAGTGCTTTAAAACATGCTACTCCTATAAAAGAACAAGAATAAAATGGGATAGAAAAAACAGATAGCTTTGCTTGATAGAAATAA
>NW_017729032.1:63562625-63566487 GCF_001723915.1 Gavialis gangeticus | reverse complement strand
CTGCCTCATACATTATTTCCTGGACCATTATGGCTACAACAACACTCCAACATTTACTTTGGAAGCAGAGTTAAGATGATGCTTAGTGCTTTAAAACATGCTACTCCTATAAAAGAACAAGAATAAAATGGGATAGAAAAAACAGATAGCTTTGCTTGATAGAAATAAAAATGGAGTTCAACTTCACACTTGTCCTTCACACTTCTCTGAGATTAGTTTTGGCTGGGAATAATAACCCCATGAATCCAATGAATTAAGTGACTGCAGGAAATGAATGAAGACATCATAAGAAATTGAATATACTAATTTTAGTACTGTATTTGATGCAGGGTTTCACATAATCTTACTCATAAATAAATGCTTATTGGTTTGGATGTGACACTGGGACTAACTGAAGGACCAGAAAGAAAAGGTAATGGCTATCACTTTTCTCTATGTTAACACAACTTTCCAAACATCTAGTTGACAGGCTCCCCTAGGCAGAAGTAGGACTCCATCCTGCTTCTTCTCCAGCTGTGGTCAAGGTTTTTAGGGGAAATAAGCAACCTTGTTTTCCTGTAGCTAAGTGCCTAATTGAATCAGCCCTCCAAGGAAGAACACACCCATCACTTTATGCATGTGGAGAGGCATCTGGCATCATTTTCATTTTTATGAGCCTGGGTCACTAAATGATCCATATGTGGATGCCTCCAAAAGGAGTGCCCAGGTGGAACAGTAAGCAGTTACATAGCTCAGGAGGACCTCTCCCTGCTTATGTTGTACCAAGAAATCAGTGGGTGCGTAGAGGGCATCAGCTGCACTCAGTCTTATGTGGCAGAATTAAGAAACAGTAGAATTCTATAACTATGTCCCATCAAAATAAAAATATGTTTGCTTCTCTCATTTCCCTTTTTGGGATGTGGACTTGAATGACTAGATTAGGAACTCTAAAAGCTATAATCATCTCATATTTCTAAGCAGTACATTTAGTCATAACAGTTAAGGGGGTTTCCTTGGTTCTCAGAAAAATAAAACAGAGGGCAAAGGAATATTGGATGGAGACTTGTGTTTCAGATTTAGTTGATATTGACTTGCTTGTTTCCTGGGACCATGGAAAGGGGTGGTATGTGTGCAGGTTGAGCAAATCTTTACCCTGGAACATACATCAATGCTTCAGAGGAAACAGTTGGCAAGAACCTCCCCCCCCGCCATTTGCATTTGTAGAGATGTTGTGCTGAATAGTTAAATTGTATCGGAGTTTATAAACATTGTAAACAAATAGAGGTGCTCCCTGACTGGCTTTTGCTGCTTGCATTTTATGCATGCATTAAAAAACAAAGATCTAGTTGTGCATACATTCTTCTATCAAGATGCTGAGGAACATCCTACTCTGACTGTGACTTGGTAGATCTTCCAGTGAGGCTGTGCAGAACTTCCTTAAATTAAATGTCTTAAATCTCATTTAATGCCTCCAGTCCTTGTCTTTTAGTCATGCAAACTAAAGGAATTCAAGGCAGTATTATTCTGCTATCCTCCATTTCAGTGCACCTAAACCAAATTGGCTTATTATAGGCACTGATGTTTAATCTTAAACTAGATGAGCTGTGTAGGTAGTACTGGTGACATTTGGCAAAAGCCATCAAATAAGACCAAAAGGTTTGAAGCTGCATACTGAATTTGTCCCCATGCTGGTGCAGAATATGTGGCATGGATGAAGGAGCCAGTGGCTTGTGACTGGTTGATCCTAGAGCTATAATTCTGGGGTCAGGCTAACTTTGTACTGGTGACTTGAGCTAAATACAGACATTAAAAAAGCTGGAGGCCAAATGGATTCAATCTTTTGTGGGTTAGATAGATTGAACTACATAGATTGAACCAATATGTAAACTATATAGATAAACAAACTACAAACTACATAGATTGAATTGATAAGCAAGCTCCCTTGGGTTTGGTTTGGCACTGACTGTGATACTGTTAAGTGTTTGGGGTTTTAACTAATACTTAATAGATACATTTTCTTAACTATTGTGTTTGTCCCCCTCCCCCTTAAATAAACCCTGTTATAGTTTGCTACTGGGGAAGTTTTGTTCATTTTGGAGCACCCAGTTAAAGTATATTTCCCAAGCTTTTAGGGGGAGGGGCTTGAATCAAAAAGGAAAGTTCAAGTAAAACTCGTGATTTTTTAACTTAGTCCTTGTTACTGTGGTCCAGCGCCTGGCGGAAGGGTTCTGTTTCACACTGTGTCATGCAAGTGTGGAGCTCGTTGCCACCTGAGGTTGTGGAAGCTGACAGTTTAGCCAGGTTCAAAAAGGGATCGGACACATTATTGTAGGAAAGGGGCTCAGTAGCTCTTAAACATGGGAGTTAAGGATACAGCCTCTGAATCTAGACCTGAAATGCTGGAGGCTGCAAGTGGGAGAGGAACAGTGGGGAAAAAACCCTGGTTATACCCAGTTCATTCTCCCTTTTCAGCATCTACCCTCTGCTTCTGTGTGACATGGGATCCTAGCCAAGATGGATCTATGGTTTGACCTGGTAAATGGTAGTGCTTATGTACAACTAGCCAATTGCCTGTCAAGAATGACAGGGGGGAGTGGGCAGAGATGGAGCCCCATGCCTCCCTTCCCCCCCCCCATCTGGGCCCACTCCCCCTTTCTTCCTGCTGCTTGGGGTCTGGGCCCACTCTCCCGTTGTGTTTGTCAGCCATTCAGAGCACGAATGAAGTGTTATGGACAGACAGACAGACAGTCAGATTAAGGCTTTTATAATATTAGACTTATAGGAGTGAAGCTTTGGAATGGTTTTCTGGACAAAGCAGTGAGGGTAAAGACCCCCAGGTGGCTCCCTGTCAAACTTGACAAGATCTGGGATGCACACTTTGATAGAACAAGGTCAACAATCAGTTTTTGTGGTATGTGGATTAAAGTTTTGCGAATCCCCATGCCAGAGCTGAGAGATTTTTTTGTGAGGGAGGCACCTAGTAATCCCATGCCTAAATCCTTGTGCTTTAGGAAGGTG
This sequence comes from Gavialis gangeticus, assembly GCF_001723915.1. NCBI lineage: Eukaryota > Metazoa > Chordata > Crocodylia > Gavialidae > Gavialis > Gavialis gangeticus. Next base: position 63,563,490 of record NW_017729032.1, on the reverse strand, counting down.
TATGTTTTCCCTCATGAATACTAATTGGCTTCTCTTTTCTTTCCACGTTTCTCTGAAGGTTGCCAGCCACAGGCACTTGGGGGTTTCAACGGCATGTCCCAGTGCTCTAAAGCCTTCTCAGGTACCTAGCTGGAGGGTCCCGCATAGGGTCCTGCTAAAAGCAAGATTTGGGGTCAGGAAGATGTTCTCCCCCATGTCAGGCTAGCAAATGCTGTGCGGGAGCCCAGCTCCCCCGTGTCACAGGTCACAGCCCTGTACCTCCGAGCCTTAATTCAGTTGAACAAGTTCTCTGCCATCACAGCCTCGGCGGTGCTGTTTCCCAGGCACAATGAGGCGGGAGAGCAGGAGAGGGCTGCGAGTGGATGAAATAGAGAGGCCTCTCTGGGTAAATAGTTGCCCCTGAAAGCATCGGTTTGGGTCCTAGGGCTCGAGAGGCCCCTGTTGGAGGCCCTTCTACTGCCTTGAGAAGGGACCAGCTCCTCCGGCCCGTCAACCCCACGGCCCTTTGGGAAGCAGCGTCCCTTGCAGGCCTCCCAGGCCCGTGGCGCTGCTGCGGTCGGGAGCGGCTCCGGCGTTTGTGGGGGCGGGGTCCGTCTGCCGCAGCTGGGCTGGGCCGGGCCGTAGCACCGCCCCCAGTGCCCGGCAAGGGCGGGGCAGCGGCGGCGGGGAAAGGGGGGGTTGCTCCCGCTCCTACTTTCCCGGGTGCAGCAGGCGGTGGCGCTGAGCTGAGGTGAGTTCTGCCGCGTGGGGAGCCGGGGGCGGGGGGCAGAGCCGGCTCCGGCTGCACAGGTGGCCGCTGGCCGGGGTGGCGGCCGGGGCCTGGCCCTGGCTCGCTGCACGTGTGCGGCCGGGGCTGTGCGAGCTC
>NW_017729032.1:63561425-63562534 GCF_001723915.1 Gavialis gangeticus | reverse complement strand
GCCGGCCCCTCCCCTGCTGCCGGTCTCCGCCGCCGGGCCGGGCTTGGGGCCCGCGGTGCGTTGCCCGGTGGCCTCGCTGAGAAGGCCCCGTAGGCGCCGGGCCCTGCCCCGGGACACGTGCCGTGCGCTCCACGGAGCTGGGCGCGGAGGCCCCGACCAGGCCCCGCTGGCTCCTGGGCTCCTTTCCCAGATGCCTTGGCCCCAAGGCCGCGCCGACAGTGGGATCTTCGCTGCTGTGAGTCGATGCTCCGAGGAGCTGGCTTTGATCATCCGGTGGGGGGGAGCCACCTCGAAACCCCTCTGTCCCCTTTCCCCAAAACCTTGGTGCCGCTCTGAGCACCCTCAAGGCTGGCTCCTGTGAGTAAATACAGCTGCATGCAGGGCAGGGAGGTGTAGCGTATCTGCTGTGGGGATGTAGCGGTCCCTTAACACTACTACGCCCCTGGACATGTAAAAGCGTTTACAACCGACCCTAATTTCTCAGGCATTTCTAGCTTTCCAAGAGCGTCATGTTGTGGCCTTGTATTGCGTGTTGGCAATTCTGACCGTAGGCTCATCTCTCTTCCTCAAGGTTTGGTCCTACTCTGTTTGACTGGTTTCCATCTGCTTGAAGGCTGAAAGTGCCAGGGATTTGGGCACAAGGGCCGCGGCTGGTGAGAGGGCCTGTTTTAGGGTGCAAGCAGTGAAACAACTTTTTTTTTTCTTTAAAAGGCCTGTCTCTGAATGTAGTAAGTTGCCACCAATAAGACTTGCCCTCTTGTCTTATTTGGAAAAGCTTGGTTTTGGAGTAAGTGGTGGAAACGTGTGCGATGTGAAGTATTTTGTAATTCTGCATTTCCTTGCTTTTAATTTTGGATAGATATCACCTTATCTAGTAGGAGATGTGAGCCAGGTTAGGGGTGGCACAGATGATGCAAGTGGCATGGCCAGCCTGTGGGACATGTGACAGGCAGGGCAGAGCACAGGGAAGGAAGTGGAAGTAGCTGGTCAGGCAGGGAGCACAGGGCTGGGAGCCAAAAGATGGGGCAGGGGGAGAGGATTGGAGTGGCACACCTGCTGTAAGCTGGGTGAACTTGTGACCTCAGATGAAGCTAGAAGGGGGGGGGGGG
>NW_017729032.1:63556110-63561377 GCF_001723915.1 Gavialis gangeticus | reverse complement strand
AGGGGGGGGGGGGGCGCGCAATTATTTCAGGTGGAGGGTTGCTTACTGAGTTTTGGCAGGCTATTGAGGGCCGCGTGACAAGCAGCCAGGGGCAGATAAATATTAATTTTCTAGCTTTTTTAGGGACCCCATGGGCCAGATAGAATGACCCGGCAGGCCGCATCCAGCCTGCATTTTACCCACCCCGAGCTAGAACGTGCAGTGTGGAATTAGACCAGTGGTTCTCCGCTGGAGTGTTGTGGCATTTTGTAGAGCATCAGCCCCTTCCAAAGGTGCCACAATGTGGGTGCTACAAACAGTCAGGCTGGCCTGCTTTAGGTTGATCAGAAAACTCTAATGTAGGCAGGATTGTCTAGCAGCTCCCTAGTTAAGAACCACTGAGCGAAGTGGAGGCAGTGTAGCATTGGTTCTCAACCAGTGGTGCTGCCAAATTCAAAAAGGTTGTGGAGAGGTTGTGGATTTCTAGATGCTAAAATGCAGAAAAACGGAGCAGGTGGGGAGCGGGGCTCCATGCTCAGTAAATTATGGAGGTTAGGGAAGGGTAGTCAAAATACTCTGTGTCTCATTCTGCTGCTTTGGCATCAGAAGTTGTCAGAAAAGGGGATGAAAGAGAAGCAGTGCTCTCCTCTGGCTCCTGGAAGGAGAAGTGAGTGATGTTTCAAATTAACTTACTAGCAGAAGACTCACAGAAAATGGAGTCCCTGTGTGGGATCCAGGGACAACATTCTGAGGATTTAAGTAACTGAGAATAGACTTCTTCCTGGGGTTTTGCCCCAGACTTTACTATCCTGCCTTCGCTCAAAAGGTTTAGTTCTCTGCCTGAGTAGAAACCTAGTCATTTTCTTATCCATGATCCTGACCTAAAGTGAAGAGGGGCATTTTGCCTGAAAGCCTATTTAACATTCTTCTGACTATACAGTTGATCCAATAAAGGATGTCACCAAAAAATGTCCTTGCTTCTTGCATGATTGTAAGAAGCCTGTATTAAAAAACCTGTTTGTTACATATGTCTAGCACCTGGCCCAGTGAGCTGGATTTCTCACTGAGGTCTCTGTGCGCTAATACAATACAAATAAGTTATCCCAAGAACAGCATGATAAATTCTGATGATTCCTCAGGTTCCACTAAAAAAATACAGTAATTAAGTTGAATGTTGAGAGACTGGATCTGAAAATACAGGACATGTATTTGTGTGTACATACCTTGTCTGTATGAGCAGGGCACAGTAGCTTTTTTTTTTTTTAAATTGCTGTGATTTTTCAGGGATCATCTGTAAATTGTTCTTTGAAATATTTCAGCTGTGCACTGAATATCTCAACAGGAAGGTGAAGGGCATTCACTCGGTTACTGAACACTATGTGAAGGCGTGGAAGAGAATAAGGTGAAACAAATACTGAATGGCCTTTGTTTTTGTGTGTGGGGAGGAAATGCTGACGCTTCACTTTTTCTAGTCACCTTCATTGCTTTCCTACCTCTTTACCAAGTAGTGTTACATTTTGAATGGAAATTGTGTTGGATCTGGGGAAGCAAAATATGATAGCTTCTGTCTGAATCTTAGTGTCTGGTCTTTCCCATGTTAATCTGATGTATTTTGTGAAATTCCAACCTATGGATGGTGCATCAGTGCAGTGATGAAGCTTAAGTCTTGAAATATTAGTACTCTAATAATTTTCAGCTGATAGCAAAGATCATTGCTGGATTTGTCTAACATTCCTTGGCATAAATAATGAATTGTTATTGTAAGACTGTGAAAGTGGTTTTGTCTTAACACTAGGCTAGTTTTTTATGTTTGCCATCTGGTGGTTTGGTACCAGAACACACACAGCCACTTCATGGCTAGACTGGTTGTGTATACACACCTAGCTGAGATGCCACTGTAAAGGGACTTTAAAAAAGAGCCTTCTTTCTCATGAAACCAGGGGAGTTGCATTGACGATTGGTCTTTACAAGGGGTTCCCAAACTGTGGTACCTGTACCCCTGAGGGTATGCAAGACACCTCTGCAGGGTATGTTGGAGAAATTGTGTAATGGTGACTTAATTTTCATTTTCAATAATCAGTGGTGATTTCAGTTTTCAATAATTGGCATTTAAGGGGTTAAAATATAAAATGTGTGCTGATAGGGGTACAGAGGCAGCTGGTAAATTTGGAAGGGGGTATGCAATAAGAAAAAAATTGAGACCCTCTGGTCTATATCACTACTCACTCTCTTCCCCCTGCCCCAAGAAAACTGTATTGGCTGAAAATAACTGTTAGCTCTGCTGGGTGAATCTCTTATGTGAAATGCATCAACGCTGGCAGAAAAGAACTTTGCTGTTTAGCTTGTATCATTTAGGAGGGCATTATAAGTAAGCTGTTAATAAAAACCCTTTTGACATGCAACATATCTCCACTAGGGGGCTCTGCCAACAAAACTAATAGCTGCAGGGACCCTGTAACGTAGATAAGCCCATTGCTTGTCTGGAGTGGAAATAGCTCTTGTCTAGGTTGCTGAAATCTCTTTCACATTTGAGGTTTTTTTTATTGAGAGGGGAGATGGGAATGTATTTGGAAAAGTGCTTTTAATACCTGTTTTTCTCTTCATAGGATGTGATGGAGCTCCTAGAGGAAGATCTGACCTGTCCCATTTGCTGTAGCTTGTTTGATGATCCTCGGGTTCTGCCCTGTTCACACAACTTCTGCAAGAAGTGTTTGGAAGGGATATTGGAGGGGAACGTCCGGAATGTGCTTTGGAGACCATCCCCTTTCAAGTGCCCTACCTGTCGGAAGGAGACATCTGTCACAGGAGTCAACAGTTTGCAAGTCAACTATTCCCTAAAAGGCATTGTGGAGAAGTATAACAAAATCAAGGTAACTCCTAAAATGCCTGTATGCAAGGTGCACAGTGGGCAACCCCTCAACATTTTTTGCCGGACAGACATGCAGCTGATTTGTGGGGTCTGTGCTACTCGAGGTGATCACATAAAGCATGTGTTTTGCTCTATTGAAGAAGCCTATTCTCAGGAGAAGCGTGCATTTGAAACCCTGTTTCAGGGCTTTGAAACATGGCGTTGTGGAGATGCACTTTCCCGGCTGGACACTTTAGAAACAAGCAAGAGGAAAGCTCTGCAAATGCTGACAAGGGATTCGGACAGAGTGAAAGAGTTTTTTGAGAAGCTGCAGCACACGCTGGAGCAGAAAAGAAATGAGATTCTGTCTGATTTTGAGACCATGAAGCTTGCTGTGATGCAGGCCTACGACCCAGAAATCAATAAACTGAACACCATTCTGCAAGAACAACGAATGGTTTTTAACATTGCAGAGGCCTTTAAGGATGTATCTGAACCTATTATATTTTTGCAGCAGATGCAGGAGTTTAGGGAGAAAATTAAAATGATTAAAGAAACCCCTCTGCCTTGTTCTAATGTACACATCAGCCATACCATGAAGGCCTTTGATACCAGCCAGTGGAATGGTGTGAAACTAGAAGATGTGGACAAACTTTCTTTGCCTCAGGAAAACAGCATGCTTAATTTCAAGATTCATTCTGTGTTTTCACGTAAACTTATAGTATCTTTCCTGATTTTCTTGCTTATCATAGCAGTCATCAGAATGCCCTTTTTGGAGTCTGTTGTTGACAACATCCAGTGCTGGAAGACTCGACTCTTTACAATTGGCTCATCCTATTTGGCAGATACTGTGGATATAGCAGACCATGCAGTCTTTTACTGGGAACAAATGACAGATGGAGCTTCACTCCTAAGAGAAAAGTGTAAAAGTTATACACTAGTAGTGCTGGATAATGTTGCACAATTTGTGTGCAAATATAAACTATTATAAAGTCCACTGCCAAAGTCCAACATTCACATTCCTAAGAAGTAACAACTCTGGTGCAAAAAAATTAATTGTGTATAATTACATTTTTTTAAAGCCCTAACTGCTGATGGAAACATTTGAGATTTTGAAATATGTGTCTGAAGAGACTAATACTGTTCCTGTGGTTTGAGCACAGATAGGCTGGAAAGGGAACCTGAACTTTGAGAAAAAACACTGGTTCTGAGCACTTATTTCAAAGACGCTTTTAGAAATAACACACTTCAACACTAATTAATGTACTGTCTTTCTCCTACCAAAACTAGGACCAAATTAACAGTGTATATTGTCTAATCTGCTAATAGTTCTGTAGAATACAAATTCATATGGCTTGTGGTAAAAGTTACTCCTCTCTAAAATGAATTTTTGGGTGAGGGAAAATTCTTTGAAACTAGGAAGGATGCCTCTGATTTGAAAGAGTAGCAGTCTGTAAGTTTTGTGCAAGACTGACTACTTATTGCAAAACACTGAGTTCATTAATGAACACTTGGGACATCTTCAGTTAGAAGAGGTTAAATGTTGCTGAAGCATAGACTGACTGCTTAGGCAGTCACTGAAATTATCCTGTGTTCTCAAAATATAAAGAGTAATCAAAGTATTGGAAATTGCTCATAGCTTTTATGTAGAAAATGTTTTCAGATCAGGAATCTTGAACAAATAGCAGTAACAAAAAGAACTTAATGGAGATGCGTGGAGGAAAATGAGCTGTGAGCTGGTAATCTCTGCTCTGCAGTGAAACTTACTTTTTCAGTTGCATGGTCCTGTCTAGATACTTGACTTCTCTGACAGGCATAAAGCTGCATTATTTTCTCTTTGTTAGAGCTCTGTTTTAAAATCTTCAAATAGCCCTAATGGAATGCCGTCATGGGTGTGATGCCTGCTTGCTAAATACAGTCTAGTGTCACCTCCCTTTCAATTATCTTCGCTACCACAGAGAGGAGGAAAGGACAGCTGGAGCTTGCGTTAAAGATTGGAGCTTCCATTCTGATCTCAACCATCAGAAAGTGAGTCTCTCTGAAACACAATCTTCCCAGCAGTGCTAGGGTTATGGACAGGGGAGCTACTCTTCCCTGTCTCCCCACATTTGCTTTTCATAACTCCATGAGCTGGAGAGCGGGGAGGTTCCTTGGAACTTATATGATGACATGGACAATGTTGGTCTTGGTGCTCAGAAACTTCTTACTTTCAGAGTAGACCATACTCCCCCTTATCACTTCATTAGCTTCCATGTAGCTTATATCAGGGATGAATGGAGTCCAGTGAGTTTTCATGCCTTAACTCCTAAGATAACTCTATATGTAATTAAATGGTACATTTTGCATACAGAGATACAGTATATTCCATGCAAAATATTTGTTATAGGAAAATTTGGATTATAAGCATTTATTGAAATACATGATTTTTTTTTTTTTTTTT
>NW_017729032.1:63544325-63555988 GCF_001723915.1 Gavialis gangeticus | reverse complement strand
TTTTTTTTTTTTTTTGGAATGACTTTCATTTTGGAGAGCATGACCTTGCATTCTTTGCATTTAGAGTACATTTACATTCTCCTTTAGCAGAGGGTCACATGCAGTGGAAATGTGTGAAAATAGAAGCGAGTTCTGTGCCAGTAATTTACAGATTTATATCAAGTGCCCAAAATTTTGGGAAATTCTTTGGCTTTTATTAAGGATTTTAGGATCTGGGATTATCAGTGAATTGTTTCAGCCTTTGGAAGCTATGTGTGTGTTTGTGTGTTAATTCAGATTCCAGGAGTTAAAGTTGCTAAGCAACCAAGGCCTGCAAACAAGCCATATAGTAGATTGTATTTACAACTCTGTTGTCTGGGAATCCTCTCTCTGCTCCACGATTTGCCTTAAGCAGGCACTGAGATCACTAAACGGTACTAACAGTGGTTTGCAGTTCAAGAATAATCTGATTTGGATGACATAGGGCAGAGTGTTAAGAACTCTGAGACAGATATGAGCAATCAAGATGTGGTTGTTTTGAATGTGGGAGGCATGACATTTACAACATGGGCTTCCACCCTGCAGCAGTTCCCAGAATCTAGGTTGGCACGGATGTTGAATGGCAGTGACCGTGATTTCAGGCTGATGAATGGGCAGTTCTTTGTGGATAGAGATGGAGTTCTGTTTAGTTACATCTTGGACTTCTTGAGGACTCTTCAGCTGTTACTGCCCACTAACTTCTCAGACTATCAGAGGCTACAAAGAGAAGCCGACTTCTATGAACTCAGCTCCTTGGCTGATATCCTGAGCCAGGAAAACTTGCTAAAGCCAAGACTGGAGATATTGGAAGTTCGCTTCTTGCTCCAGGAAACTCAGGCTTTTATACGGATCTTTGGTTCTTGCAGCAGCACTATTGAAGAACTGGCTGGACGGATCAGTATGTTTACAGAGCAGCAATTGGGACAGGGCTGGCACAATAACTCTTTCCCTTCCCAGAAGCCCCTAAATCCAGTTCCTCTGGAAAGACCTTCTCATCATGACCTGGTTTTTCAATGTGGCACAGACTATTCTGTTGCTGACCAGCTTGTGGCAAGGTATTCTTCTTGGCATGGCTCCTTAGCATGTTCACGAAATACATGCTAGTAAAACTTTTTAAAAAATAGACTATCGGATAAGCATCTGAAAGCTCAGAGATCAGTTTTCTTTCTATCTTCCTGGTTTATGTGAGCTTCTCCCAATACTGACATGTCTTTGATTTGTAATTTCTGATGTACTGATCTGCACTATTTGGTAATTTTTCTTGAAAAATAACAACTGACATTTTAATTTGTTTCTCTAATTAATTTGATAGTTTACCTCGTCGTTAATATAGAAAGAATGAGGAATGTGACTGATTCAGTGAGAGGCTTAAGAATGCTGGTAATGCCACTAGATTTTAAAGACTGGAAGCCATTGAAAAGCATGAAGTTAAAAACAGTATGGGATAGAACTATTTGCCAATATTTAATTCTCTGGCTAGTTCTCATGTCCTTTAAACAATTTCTTTGGTGTTCTGGTATTCTAAAGATCATCTGTCAGAATGCATTTGCTGTTTGTGTAGTTAGTCATCATAATGCGATTGAAAATTTAAGTAAATCACTGAAGATGTTCCCTGTTGGTTGAAATGATTTAGTGATCATGGGGAGAGAAATACCATGATTTCTCATAGGAGAGTTTTGTTAACTTAGGAGGCAGGTTACAGTTTTAATGAGGAAACAAGAAAACTGACTTGTCTCCTCAATGTGGTTGCTAAGAGTCTTTTGATGTGGTCTAGTACAAGTTTTGAAAACTACAAAATGAGTTTAAGTTAACACATGCTTCTCAGCACAAGGGGGTAGCATCTTTAGTGCCTGTAACCCACAAGCTTGGAAAATAGAAGTAAATGGAGAATTTGCCCACAAGAGTTCATCCAAGATAAATATGGAATAAGCTGTTGGGGAAATGGAAGTAAAACGGCTACAAACATATTAGTCCTCTACACTTCCTTGTGGAGAAAGAGAGAACTAAATGAGAAAAGGGCATGAAAAACAAAAGTAGAATTGAGATACCAAACTTCTCTATTCCAAAACTGTAGAGTTTATGTTCTACAACAAAAACTCTGTGGCTGATGTTCTTGAAGCTTAGAAGCCTGGTCCTGTTTTTTATTAAAATCAGTGGCAAATCACTGACTTCTTTGCTAGTAGCATCAGGCTCTAATTATTTAATTGTATAATGGCTTTTAGAAACTCTTAATAGACAACTCTGTTATATAACTAGACTGTCTCTGTACAAGAAAATTAGAATCTCGCATGTTGTCTTCCCTGGCTTTAGGAACATCTGAAATTATATAGAAACTTCACTGGAATTACTTCAGTCGGGTTGTTCTCTATGAACTAAACAATCCAAGGAATGCTGGGTTAAACACTTTTTCATTGAGGTTAATTGAGTAAATGCAAGTAGAATTTGGCTGTCTCACATAGCATTTGTGAGATGTCACTTATGCCATACCTTTATACTTTATTATCATTTTAATGGAGGTTTTCTTTTTTAAGTTATGGTAACTTTAAAATGAGAAGTGTTCTTTCCTCTAATCTTTTCTCTCTTGACTTTGTTAAACTTGTTTCTTTTGCAATTGAATAAAAAGTAGATTAATCAGACAAGTCAACTTTTTTACTATTGTCTACTTCATTTCTATTTCATCAAGCTTTTCTTTATGGTGGCATGGATTCTGTTTATCTTTTAACAGCCTTTGTGGACCTTTGTACTTCATGAACTATAGAGCAGTTAGTTCTGTCTGTCAGTTTATGGTCCTCTTGTAACAATATTTTTACCTGACTTTTCCTTGAAGTGTCTGCATTTTAAAAACTGTACCTTTATACTTAATAAAATCACTTGCTTTAATGTGAAAATCATTTTCATAGTTACCATAAAAGCCATCATACAAGACAATTTGACAGGAAATGTCACCTTTTGTGAGAGAGTGCTGCTATTGGGGGGGAAAAACTCAGTTTCACAGGCCTTGCCCTAGTCTGAGGATTCTTATCTGAGTTGTAGCATGATATGAATCATGTATTCAGTTCTCCATTAAATGAAAAATAGAGGGTTTTTTTATTTTGTAAAGTAACTGGACAAACTGAAAAATACCCATGTTCTGAGGGAAGGAATATTTTTTTTTCCTCAAAACATATTAACGCCAAATATTGTGTAGATGTACAGTGGCTAGTTGTGGTGAATTTCATCATTTGAGAGTTTGGCCTGTTATACTTTTTTCATTCTGCAAGAAGTCTTACCACAACTACATTTTCTCTCACTTTAGGTATGTTTCCATAAAACCTGATGCTAGGAAGCTGATTAACGGAACTAATGTATTAGGCCTGCTTGTTGACACTTTACTTAAAGAAGGATTTCATCTGGTAAGCACCAGAACTGTCTCCAATGAAGAAAAAGTTGAATGCTACAGCTTTGAAAGGATGAAGAGAGCAGAAGGCCTTGCTGTTGCTGTCAGCCAAAACCCAGAAAGTGCTGGTATAGCACAGATAAAGAGAAGCCAAGTGCAGAAACGGAAATAAAATCTCTTCTTTAGCTTTGCTACTACCCTTTTAAAAAAGGGGGGGGGTGTTTATGTGTGTGTGCGCGCATTAAGAATAATTCTTTTACTATTTAGGGAGGTAACAAAACACATAGATATTCTGGAGGGAGGGGAAAAGTAGTTTTCTTTCTTTTTCCTTTTTCAGCAGAGACTATCAGCTGTAAAGAAACTTTTAAATATGACAATAGCAGGAGAACTAATAATAGACAGCTTCAACAGAATCACTTTTTTTTCCTTTACAGCATGATATATAAATGTTTGGAGAAATGTAAATCTAAGTGATCTATTCTAAAAAAATTAGATAATCTAATCTGAACGATATTTCTGCCTGCAAAAAGAACATCCATGTTGCTACGCATTTTTACAAACATTTTTGCAGTTAGTTGAAATCAGTGTAATTGTGACATTGTAAATGATGCCCTAGTCCCACTTCTAGTATGTGGCGTAGTAAAACCACCACTGACAGGTTATATACAATATCTTCGCTCTGGATAGTGCCTCAAAAGGAGCTATTAATCTCTTCCAGTACCGTGAGCTTATTTATTATGGTCATACTGAAAAATGCCTGCCAGGTAATGTATGGAAGGCTCTGATAGAAGATCAATTAATTAGCTTTCCATATATAAAAGGGAAGAAAACAAGACCACATAGCTCTTCAGAAGGAGGCAAGCTAGAATAATTACACAAGTAAAATAATTCAAAGACCTTTTTGGTACCTACAAAGGGTAAAACATTGTTTTTACTAAGTTACCTTCACCGGTTTTTACTTCTTCACTTTCCAGGGCAACAAGGGATCAGATTATATCAGAATTTAGCCTCTTGTAGCTTTTAATTTATGATGGCATGTGATAGCCCTGGGATTGCAAGACAGTGACAGGTTCTGCGTCCATCTGTTTCGCCCACCTTCGTGAAATGGCTATCATGTATAATTAGTGACACTGCCCCTTTAATTCTCCCTCTCTGATGTATACCTGTGTCATGGGATGTGTGCAAAGGTGGATGATTTGCTAAGGATTTCATATTTTTATGACAGTGATGTGAAAGAGATGCATCATGGAAAAGGATCCAGCCCAGTAAGTCGCTACAGCTAAGAGGAGAAGGTTATCAAGTCTAAGAAATCAAAGACTATGTTGGATGGTCATGTCTAGCTGTTTCCTTTTAATATAAGGTTTCCTGAAGACTGCAACCAATACTTTTGAATATTAAATTAACTTTCTCATAGACATAACCATGTAAGAGGCCCAGTAACAATATCAAGATATATAGAAGGCATACACAGCAATCCCTCATGGGGGAGAAAAAAAGAAATGGATTTAAGATGGTATTTGAGCATTATAATCAAAACAGTACCTTTATAAATGGCAACCAAGTATTAACTGAGATGTCACTTCATAACTTGTGTGATGGAAAATACAATGCTGATTCACTTACTGGAGAAACCCTAGTAATATTTTATTATTTTATGTCATTTTGAAAAAATAAAGGCAAGCTATGAAGCGGTCCTTTTGCCTGCTCCCTTCTGGATTCTTATCCTAGTTCTTGACCCACTTTTCCATGATCCAAAGAGTTCAGTTTAAAGTATGCAGTAGCTGTTTTCCTAATGCAGCTTTTTGGCTAGTGATAGTGTTCTGAGGCTTGTGAATATTTCTGTGAACCTCTCATAGCAGTTGAGTTTTGTTCAGTACAAACTTAGTATTGTGTACACGTCCGGCATGTCTACATGTGCACTTTAATGTGCAACAGCCTATTTTAATGCACATTAAATTGCAGCTTCATTAAAATAGGGTACTGCAAATTAAATGTCATTTGAAAACTATGCTTTTTAGTTAATGTGCATTAAAACAGGGTAATGTGCATTTTCCTAGTACCTCACAGTGGAGGTACTAAATTTAATATGCATTAACTAAAGTGTGTTAATGTATGTATAGATGCGCCCAGTGTCTCGCATACAAGGGAGCATGGTAATGAAGGTTGGAAGCTTGCAGGTGAGAAGCGGGTCTACTTCACAGGGTCAGAATTAAGAACATGTTTAAAAATTTGTTAAATGAAGATCTTTGTATGTTTCAATTATTGCTTACTCTTACTCCTCCAATAGCAATGTGTTTATCAATTTCTTCTGTTGTGTATGTAACTGCATGAATTATTGACTAATTGTTACACATTATATTTTGTTATACTATTCTTCTTTAATTGATAGCTGCTAAAATGCTGTATGCATGTAAAAAACAAAAAAACAAAAAAAACCACAACAACAAAAAACATTATTTGAAACTTAGAAATTTTACTTAAAAAGTACCTCACCCATGTATGTTGAAGAATGTAGCCTTAGTTGTTGCATGGAGACATAAGGTGATATAAAGATTTCTTGAAAGATTGCAGCTTTCTAAGCTGTTCTGTGCAGAGAGTGATGGCATAGGCCAGTGAGGGACAACCCTTTTGGCATGTCACAAATTAGCTCCACTAACCTGAGATCTGCATGTTAGTTGGAAATAAGACTGAGCTGAAATCATGCTGCTCTGCTGACCAGCAGCTATAACAATAGCACCACCTTACTAATGGGACTTGCTCCCTCTTGGTCCAGTTCACCTTTATCATGTACTTTGTATGGTCACTTAGAGCAGTGTAAAGTGCTATCTGGTTAGAATGCTGTTCTGCTCCAACTTTACAATGATCTGAATGATACTGCAAAGTAGAAGGCAATGGTGAATAGTACCCTGTGCATATATTCAGCTTTATTCTTACTGATTTTTTTTTTTTTTTTTTTCCCCTCCATCCCCTTCTAGTCCCAAATAAATGATGATATTACACCAGAGAGCCCACAGGCCATAGGTTGCTGACCCCTGCCATAGATAATGCGACTGCATAGATAAACGTGAGTATGGCCTACAGAACTTTATGATGGGTGCTGTTGACAGGAAAGGAGAATGGCACCTGATTATGAAGCTAAGGTGACTTTATAAAATCCTACTAGTCAGAAATGTTTACTTGCAAGCTTAGCACTTTCATACATAGATCTTGGAGACAGCAAATCATGTCATTACACAGTGCAATTCCTATGACTTGCTTTTTTGTAGTGAAGCTACCTTAAGTGAGCTGGTCATGCTCTTACATACATCAACATTAGGAACTTCTACCGCTCTGATATTCTGGTCTGGTGCCCCATCTTCTATTTCTAGTTAATGAATCGCATTTAATGTAATTGCATGTGAATAGGACTTTGAGCTTCTCTATTTTGTATTTCTTCTTTGGTCATCTTACCCACTGGTCCTTAAATTCCTCTTTCCCATGAGGGTGAGAGATCTGTTGTATAAACTGCAATGTCCCTAAGGCTTCATGAGATGATCATCATGTGTAATTAGTGACACTTTCTTCCTTTTAATTCTCTCTTGACTAGCAAATAAGTTCTTTAAAAGGGCTCTTGAACTTTGATAGTCAGCAAAATGGCCAGTGTAGCTGTGGACCTGGGCTGGCCTTCCAGTTGAGTGTTTGAAGCAACGATTTTGCTTCTGCTTTTTTAAAAATCATCAGGACACTAGGCAGTAAAGGAAACTAAAAAGTGAGAGAATGGGAGGTAATCTGTCTACTGCAAGAGTAGCCGATTAGAGAAATGGTAATGACTTGCTCCTAGATAGACTATGATGCATTCTTTAACCTTTTTACAGCTCTCCTTTCCTTTTTAAATTCTCACTTCTATCTTTTTCATTTTGAATTGGAACCTGGCTAACACATGTTAGGCAAGGCTCTTAAGGGGCCTTATCACCGATTAGTAGGTTATGATGTCTCTGACAAAAGTAGGTCAGCATTATTTCCCTTATAGGCAGTTAAGTAGTATATTCTCATTCTACAAATTGTTGCTCTTGGGCTCTTGCATGGAAGAGGCAATCTTCTAAAGTTCTTGTTCTTCCCTTTTGGAGTGGCTTCTCTGCAGCTTTCACAAACAGCAAGCTGCTGATGTCAGGATGAGGAGAATTTGATGTGATACACTCTTAAAATAACTGCATTTTCCATGGGAGCTCTCTAAATGGTGGTGTCAAGCAAAATTCCTGAAGGGCTTTCATTCTTTAATAGACTTTGTGTTTTTATTATTGCATTAGATGCTCTATGGTCTATGTGCATGACATTCTGTAATGGATTTTTTTGTAAAATACTTTTGTTTGACTTGGGAAAAGAAATGTCTTTATCTGGGTGTGGTGGCCTTGGTACTGGAAACTTACCTTTCTATATGGTTCTGAAGCATTTTTCATTTGCCTGCATAGCTGAACCATATAAACATAAGGAACATTAGGCTGTGGTCTCTCTCTGGTACATGAGTAATTAATAAAAGCTGGGCAAAAGAATGATGCTGTGATAGTTGCCTCCTCTCTCTACTCCTACGCATATGCAAATAGAGGTTGGAACATCTTGCTTCTATAAGCTAGATTTTTAAGAACTTTCCTTTTCTTGCTGTCTTTGGTTACTCTCAATTTACGATGCTCAGAAAGAGAGCTGAGGGAGCTTGACCTGCTTCCCTCTGTACTTGAAAGGGAAAGAGGTGAGGTGTGTGTTATTGGTTGATGGAAATGTGCAGCTAGGGAATATTACTGAATTTACTTTTTACCTGTGAACACTAGAAGTAAACTAGAACTCCATCTAAAGTCACAAGAAAGACTGCTGCTTAATTCTGGAATATTAAGTAGACTTGTTCCTGGATTGCTGGAAGGTGAATAGTAGTGGGAAAGCAGCTTGAGAACCTAACTCATTGCATCTCATCTTTCCCCTATTATTTGTACTGAACAGTTGTAGCTGCTAGACTTCAACTTGACAGGGCTTCCCTCCAATAATAAACAATAATGAAAATTATCTACAATAATATTAAAAGGAAAAAAAAACAGTGCATCAGTAAGAAATCTAGGTCTCCACCAAATATTATACTGATGTGTTATCAGATGCTACTGAAGCTAAGTGAATCATGTCCAGGGATGGGGAACTCCCTGCTCTGAGGACAGTGTCTAACAATTGCATCTTCAAAACCAATCCGGAGAAGGGAATATTTCTGGATTTTGATCCTTGTGCATCTTCAGCAACCCAGCAAACTCAATTCAATGTGATTCACATAAAAGTTTAGAAGCTTGTAGAGCTACTAGTGGTTCTGATGCTTGTCCCATCCTTTGAGACTGCTTTTCCTGCAACAGAGAGGTCATAATAATAGAATGTTGTACTGCGACACAACAGATTTACCAACAACAATCTGATTAGAGCTGAGTTGATTGCTGAAATGCTGAGAGTCGTGAATATTCTCAGATGAGTTGGTGGGGTATGAATCATCAGACATTACATAAATCTGACTTCTATTTAAAAACTGAAATGTTGCTTCTCAAGAAAACCAGAAGAAGTTCTGTTGAAATAATATGGCAAATAATTTGGGGACTTGTGATTGTTCAGTATATACAATCATCTGCGTGGTCACGTCTCTTTTCCCATTGCTGTGGTTGAAATGTGATGGTTTGCATAGTAGATAGCTCCTTCTGGAACAATGGGTATAACCCCAAAGCAAATCCTCAGTTCAGGTGGAAACACCATGTTACCCTACTCCTGTTAATTATTTTGTTTCTTCTCCAAAGTACTGGTTATTACAATACTCAGCTGCCTGTCTGAACTGTTTTTGAGTCTTAAATGCTATGGCATTATCTACCACATCATGATTCTTCACTGGAAAAGTAGCAGTAGATTAGCAGTTCCTGCTGAAGAAGTTGCTCATCTCTGCCCGTGGTGTAACCTCATTGGCTGTGTCTGTTGCCACAGAACGTTATGACTGAAGCTGTTTGAATCCACTGGATCATGCTGTACCTTAAAGCTTCAGTGAAGCATGGATTTACTGTAATAATTTTACTAGGTGTATAAAATATCCAGAGAGCTGTGGTGTGGCCTATTCTGAATCATTTCTATAGAATTTCAAGAACTACTGTTTCACGAGGGAACAAACACAAAATATGTGCAGAGAAATTTCATTTTCACCTGCAGCTCTGATCATGTTCTTGATGCATCATCAATGGGCTTGACCTGTTTTGAAAGGTAAACCTCTCTTCCTGATGCTGTGGGTGGAGATCTGTGTCACAACTGAATAGCTGACATCGGTTTACCATAACAAGGCTTTACAGACATTGGTAAGCTTATGGGATAGTGGCCAAGGAAATGAGTTCCAGGGGTCTCTAGCCTTTTGAGCTCTTTAGCTATAGTGATCTCCTACATCAAGTTTTGCTGTATCTAGATCTAGATGTGAAGGACTTCCTGAAGAAGACTGTCTGCGTCTTAGGCAAAAGAGCATTCCATAAGGAGTGAAGGGAGCCATTCCTCTTGAGAGTAATGGGTAGATACAAGGAATGAACATTTTTCAGTGCCAGTATGGGAAAGGGCGCTGGGTTCAGTTACTGGAGGTGGTATGCTACAACAAGTATTCTGGTACTGAGGAAACAGTTTTGTCCTTGGATGTTAGGTATACTTTTGGTGCCGAACTTAGTTCAGTTGGGACCAAAGTTGAAGATAGCCAGCCTCTCCTATGATCTACAGGATATCAGTACCACAATTACTGCTGCTGGAGCAGTTGACACTGAGGTGATTACTTTAAATGTCATTACTACTGAAGAATCGTGGCTCATGGAAAGAGTACCAGGAGAAACTGTAGATAACTGAATCTGCTCCTAGGTCAGTGGGTGCTCTAGACCTTGGAAAGTCCTAAGGATTTATAGATTCTTGATGATGGACTAGGATCAGGAGAACAGTGTCTGCAGATCTTTTTTCCTCCCTGCCTCTGTAACTGTCACCATGATAGTGACTGTCTGAACAGTGAAGGTGGAGCATTTATTTGATCTCGTCTGATGTTTCTGGGTCAGAGGCTAGGTGTGTGGATCATGCAAAGAAAAACTCTTGAAACAAGATTCTCTTGCTTATTTAGCTGCCTGAAAAAGAGCTACAAATAGCATATTTGCCCAGGATACATATTGTGTCCCTCACCAGGACAAATAAGGGGTCCTATATGGATATTATTTAATGGCATCACTTTTTGTGAGGACAGACAAGTTTTGAATGCTGGGGCTGCTGATGACATCAGTACTTCTCTCACAGAAGGCTTCAAACAAGAAGAAAAGCTTTAAGTTCCTAAACTATGCACCTAGTTACCAGGTAATATATAGAGAATCAATACATAAAAAGGCTAGAAAGAGCTTTTTACTGTAATCAAAGCAGTAAGAAGGAATGGAAGGGTAACTGGGCTTACTCAGCTCCTTGCTAGAGCAGTCAGTCAGGGCACATCTATTGCCTCAGTACATACTGCTGGCCAAAAATCTCCAGCCACTGCATTGCATTTTTGGTAGGCAAGCATAATGTGTATTGCAACTACTGATAATTGCCTTGAAGAATCAAATATTAAGATTTCTTTGTCAATTATTAAGACTTTGTTAGACATTTGAATCAAGAAAACTTAGTTTGTCCTTAGGCCCTATACTAGAGGAAAGGAAACATTGCACTAAACTTCTAATTTTGCCGAACAATTACTTTGTTTTCAGCATAGAGGGTGATGGAGGAAATTTCTGTCCCAAGGACATGTTTTCTGAGAAATCACCGTAGGTGTGACAGACCTGGAAGTCTCTAAGGGCACGTCCAGATGAGTGCACATGTGCCTCTTGCAGCATCTCAAATCCCTTTGAGATTGCAAGAAGCATGTGTGGAAACAAAAAATGTTCCCTGGGCTGCAAATTTGCAGTGCAGGGGCAAAATTAAACCCCTGGATGTTCAGGGGTCAAAAAAAACCCTGGGGGGAAAAAAGGGGACGGGGGCAACTAAAGGCTTGGTCCTCTGTAGAGATGCTTTAGTAACCAGCCAGAGCATCTCTATGGCTGGCCCATGCCCTGGTGCTGAAGCACACTGTCTACCCATGGCAGGGCAAGCAGTGGTGCAGGCTGCAGGGACCTGGACTTGGCTTCATGCCAGGTAAATAGGGTGTTGTGGGTCTGGAGAAAGGGGAGAGGGGACCATGGAGGCGGGTTGCCTGGCCCCAGCTGCTGTTCATTCCCCCTGCCCCTCACCTGCCCAGCCCCCCCCC
>NW_017729032.1:63534491-63544189 GCF_001723915.1 Gavialis gangeticus | reverse complement strand
CCCCCACTCAGCAGCATGCCACCAGCCCACTGCAGGCGTAGGGGGGAAGCAGGGCTTGGCCCGAGCTGCCTGACACCCGTGCTGCCACATTGCACGGTGCAGCTCAGCTTGGTAGGGTGCTCTGCTCTGTCTCAGACCTCTGGGCAACTCAGGCTTAGCACTGCTGAAACCTGGGTGACAGCCACAGCACCCACGAGGTTCCAGACAGCGTGCGGCCCCCTGCTGAGTTGGGCCACACCTGCACAATGTAACAGCTGCAGTGTGGGTGTCAGGCGGCCAGAGCGAGCCCTCCTGCTCCCTGCCATGTGAGGGGGCTGTGCTATGAGGCCCTGAGTGGCCCCAACAGCTGCTGCTGGTAAGCTGTGGGTAGTGTGAGATGCTGGAGCAAGGTGGGAGAGCAACTGGGGGGGGGGGCAGGAGCTGAAAGGGGGAGTGATCAGGAGCCTGGAGCCAATTGGGAGAGTCCCTGAATTGTCTCCAGCCTCCAGATTGCTCATCTCCAGCCTCCAGAGGACTGGGGACAGAGCAGGAGAATGAGCAGGGGGCTGGAGATGAGCTGAAGACGTTCCCCTGCTCGTCTCCAGCCTCCTGCTCATTCCCTTGCTTGTCTCTAGCCTCCTGAGGCTTGGGATGAGCAGGGGAACAAGCAGGAGACTGGAGATGAGCAGGAGACTGCTTCCTCTGCTGTCTCCAGCCTCCTGCTCATTCTCCTGCTCTTCTCCAGCCTAACCAGCAGGGGCTGGAGACCAGCGGGGGCTGGGAGAGGCTGTAGCCCCTGGGGCGGGTGCTGGGACCCTGCAGGCAGGGCAGTCCATGTGCTGTATGGGGGGGCTCTGCCCTGTGGGGGACAGGGGACCCACCCCTCCTAAGCAGACCCCACACCTACCCACACACTGACCCATATTCCTCCCACCCCCATCCTGCAAACCCCACATCTCACACTCACCATGTGATAAGGAAAGCAAAAGCAAACATTAAAATATATAGATATTTAGGATTTATTTTATTATGATGCTAGAGACACTGGTAGGCTTCCAAATTGCTTTAACATTGTAAATATAGCAATAAAACATTGCCCATCTGATCAGTCCCCCTCTCTCTCGCTCGCTTTTGTTCTAATTGTGGAAGAATGTGGATTTTGGGGTAGTTTGAAAAGTAAATTTAGGATGTTGCTTCAGCAGTCTAGCTTAAGCAAGGGGCTAGTGTCCCCAGATACCAAGTGGCTGGGCCTCCGAAGCTCCTGAAGGCAGGTAGTCCTGAGCTGCTGGCCAGGGCAGGTTTTTATACTGCTGGGGCCAGGCTCTAGTGCCCCCTGGCTGCATATGTGGGAGAAACCAGGTAGGTTTATTTTGCCCCAAGTGGCACAATTTGCTCCACAACAAAATGCATGTCTCGGCACGTGCGCTAAAGCAAAAAGCCCCGGCTCAAATTTGCACCACTTCTATTTGAGCTATTGCAAATGCATGTGCTTGCATGTGTGTACTCGCCCTAAGAAGTTATGTCCAGAACCTTTCTATCTGTAGACAAGTCGCATCACAGCTTGAGGAAACCAAGGAGAGTGTAGTATATTAACTACTGTACTATAGAGAACACCTCTTCATTCTGGCTTTGTCTACCCATTGAAGCTAAGTGACTGAGGCAAGGAATGCAAGATTCATGGAGTTAGAGCAAACTGCCACTGCTGTAAGCAAGAAAAACTGCCCTGTACATACATCTGGTTCCACCAGATGCATGTGGGGCAAAACCAGGAAGCAGCTGTGGCAGAAGATTGTACTCCTGCCTCCCTTCGGTTAGTTGGATGGAGAATTTTGTTACAAGTTTGTTCTTGAGAGAGAGGGAGAGCTAGACAAGTGAGGAAACGATGGGGTGGTATTAGGGACTAAGCCACAGCCAGTTGCTTTGGGGATGGGAACCCAGAAACACTCTGGAAAACACCAGGAGACACGCTTGGGGAAAAACTTAATATAAGCAGAAACATCCCTTCCTGCTGCAACCTTTTCTTGGTCCAGCTCTGTATGCATCCCATGGAAACAGGTGCCAGGGGACAGTGTCAACAGGTGATTGCAATGGGCTAGCCTGAGAAACTTTATTGCATAAGAGAGATGGTGTGGATGTATACTGGCTGCAATAAGCATATAAACATGACAAAGAGTGCAAGTGAGACAATTAAATCCTTCACTCCTCAGTCCTGCTTCTGATGAAAGTGGCTTGGTATTAATTGGTCAGCACATAGCGCCACTCTCATTAATTGCAATACTTTGACATTCCCTGAACCTGCTTATCATTCTTACCCTTGTGCTTAGAGCAGTGGTTTTCTCTTAGTGGCAGCGTGGAGATAAATCCAGAGTGAGAGAGTTTTATTTCCAGGCTGCTGCGCCATCATCTGGTGAGCACACCCAGTTGGCTCTCTCTCACTGCACACCTAGTAAATTCTAGGTTTGCAGGCTGTGGCAAGAGGGGGTGCTTCTGCCTGCATCAAGCTTAGGTTCAGGAAGAATTTGCTGATATGTGGAGTGATTTTTAGATCCTAGAACTGAGACATGACAAGGTACCTTTGGTTAACTTCTGGGTTCAGCTCACCAAGCAATATTCCAACGTTTCAAACAAAGCTGTAAAAATCTTGCTTAATTTTCAATGCTGTATTTATGCAAATTGAGTTTCTCTGTTTTAACCAACACAGAAAGAGAAAGTCTTCTGTCAGTGGAACAGGAAATGGGAGGAGCCTTTTTTGAATTCAGCCACAAATTCAAGATATTTGCAAGAACTACCAGGCTTAATAGTCTCAGTTACATTATAATATGGTTATTCATTCTGCATGTTTTTCCAATTTGTTTAAGTTTCCAGTTATTTTTTTGAAAACACAGTAATACATTTATTTTTTAAATGGAGTGCTATTAAATTTAGAAAAGTTTTTTATATAGGGTTGCCACAAGTCTAAAAAGGTTGAAAACTAAAAGCACATGTGCAGATGCTGGAGGGGCTGGCTGGGACATGAGGGTGCTTCAGTGTGGGGGATGCCTGCTGGCTAGCCCCATGTTGAAGCACCCTTGTGCCCCAGTCAGCCCTTCTGCAGCATGCTGAGCTGGGGGGAGCAGCCCCAGGCTGGCAGGATGATCCCTGGGTCCTGTCAGGTTGGGCTGCTTTGCCCTGGCTCAATGTGCTGTGTATGAATAAACTGTGGAGCTTATTGCTCCTGGGTGCACGTTCAAACAGCATTTATTCATGTGCTGTAACTGCATGTGTAGCTGCACCCCCCAGAGTTCCTTTTGAGAACCTAGCCCTCCGTGGTTAACATTATGACATTAACTTTGTACTTTCTGAAGCTTCGCAGGGGTTCAATTATACACTACAGATGGAAGCAAAAGGTAGAGATTTTAAGTGACTTGCCTAAGCTCAAAGAAAATCTGTGGCACAGCTAGAAACTGAAGGCAGGTTGCCTAATCTAATTTCCTGTCTCAGTCTTTGTTCTCTAGGTGGCTTAGCTAAGAAGCAAACACAATTTCTTTCTTCATCTGTCACAGATAGGTGGGATTTTCTGATAATCTGCATTAGACTAAACTCTGCTGCTGATGAGGTCAGCGATGTATTCTGTAGTTTAAAACCTACTTTGATATAAGTTACCGTGAAACGTGATGCATTCGGGAACTTTCATTGAGGCAATACGCTTCTCCACTTTCAACTTAGCTATGCCTTCTAGGAATAAAAAAGCACTGACTGCACTCTTCAGGGCAGATACACTGTCTGTATAATGTGAATAAAGACAAGCCTTTAAAGAACAGAAGCCTAAATGTTCACTAGTCACCTATGATTGTGTGTCAATTTGCACAAAGTAAGGTCTTTCTGGGCGCGCACAAATTGAGGCACTCCAAATCACTTGTCCCTTTGGAAAACTCAGACATGGATCTCTCTGGCAGTCTGCCATATAGAAGCACACAACTGAGAACAGTCAACTCGGGAGAAATCTGGGTTTATAAAGAGCTAAGCTGCACAATGAAGCAGCAGCTGACCTAGGGAGAGGTAAGAAACAACAAAATCTTTCCTTGGAAATGAAGTTTCTTGTTCGAGAGTAGGATGCCTTGGAATCACTCAGTAGTGTCGGAGTTGAAAGCAAAATATTGAGTTTTCAGTAGTCCAGCATAGGCTTCGGCTTCCAGTAATTGTTTGACTTCAACTTTGAGGAAGGTAGACAAACTTTTAGCATAGCATAGCAAATGCTATGTCAGGGCTGTCCATACGGTGGCCTTAGGGACCGCATATGAACCCCTAGGCCTTATCTCTCCACTGCTCCCCCACTTCTGTGGCTGCTACTAAAGCCAGGCTCTCTTCACTCCCCCTCCCTCCCTCCCTCCCTCAGCTTTATATCATCCTCTTGCCCCACAGGGCAGGGAAGCACAGTCCACAGTATCTGGGAAGCCTATGGCACAGTGCACTGGGGGAGTTGAGGGGCATTTCTGTGTGTGCAGTGCAGCAGGAGGGAAGAGTTGTGATACCTATGGGCACATTAGTGCAGCCCTTGACCACTTAAGAGTTGGACAGCCCTGGTCTATGTAAATGTCTTCATTAGTACTGTAAGGACTAAATACTGTCCTCTATCTTCACTCTTAAGACATGAGCTTTAATATATCCTTCGAGAGTTTGATAGCAGGGTCTACATTTAAATTGACACGGTAATCTTAAATTGTTGTCTTAGAGACAACGGGGCAGACTTTTACTCACAGTTTGTACAACAAACAGAAGTCTTGGATTGTAAGCACTTGAGACTGGTGAATTTTGAAGCTCATGCAATCAACAGGTAGCTTTCTGGCTACATGACTGCATGATTGTTTAAGCTAAATCTTAGAATTGTAGAAAAATCAGGATTGGAAGGGACCTTAGGAGGTCATCTAGTCCAACCTACTGCTCAAAGCAGGACCATCCTGAACTATATCATCCCAGCCAAGGCTTTGTCTAGCTGGGTCTTAAAAGCCTCCAAACACAACATTTGGTACATCAAGTTTTGCAGCAATGCCTACACATCATTGGCAGAGCCAGCAGTCAATAAATCAGTTCCATAAATGCAATTATTTCCTCATCTTTGCCTGAGAGCACCTTGTTTGTGTTACTTGTCTCTAAATACCATGTTTCAAAAACATGGCAGCAATTACTCATTTGAGAACTTAAAAGTTTTCAGTATTTCATACCATTAATTCTAGAGCGATATGAACGGCATGTCACAGCTATTTGGGAGCATTAAGAAGTCGTACACGGTTCTATTGTGTTTATATTGCCTACGTACATTAATCCTTTGTTGAAGAAAGGAGGTATAACTAAACTATTCTTATCCCCTTCCCCAATTAATTGTTCCTAATATCTCTTGCTGTTCTCCTCAGGGCCATATATTACATTGTTTGGAAAAAGTCCAATGGAATTCACATCAAATCAAAGTGAAAAACATCCAGGGGTTTGTTTTAATGGTGGATTTACCACTTTACAAACCACAAAAAACAAATTTGTCACCATTTTCCTTAGCCCCTTTGGCAGCACAAGACTGAACAGATTAGTTCATGTTTCTTATTTTCATTAATTTTGAAGTTCTGTAAGCAGAGGCATGTATGCACGTGTGCAGAAATCTAAGTTTTGACCATTAACAAAATGTTAGAGCATAAACCTGCAAGGTGGTTTCATTCATGGCAAACTCTTGTTCAAAGCATCATTAACTTCAATGTGGCTCTGTATAAGCAGGCGTGTGCCTTTATGCAACAGTTTGCAGAAGTGATTATTAGAATCACTAGAATAATTAGGTTATTGCAGAATCTAATTATTAGATTTTCTATTGACTAGAATGAACTACTACCTGAAAAAAAGGAGCAGACAGGTAAATTTATGGCCTTTTACAAGACTGTCCCAACCACTAAGTCAACAAGGAGGAGTTACATGGCAATGTACAAACTTTATTTCTTCCTTTGTGGCTGCAATAAGACACTGTAGACTGTCCAGATCCTGGTCAGTTCAAGCATTATGGCTTAATTTATTGAAGGTAATGCATTGCTACCAAGGTACATAATCTCTTATTGGATATTTGTGATTTTAACTATTACTTCCATAAATGGGGAGGTTAGGATATCAAACGATGGAGAGGCATAAAGAAGGGTAGGTAATTCAGGCATTTATACATGAGCAGCGAGGCTGCTCTAACATGCTGTAATTACAGAGCATCAGAGCAGGCTTGATTAATTGAGCCTGCTGGAGCATGGTAATTACTGCACGCCAGTAGACTCCAGTGTCCTGTGTATTGGCATGCTTGCACTTAAAAATGACGGCGGGGCACTTTAGATAAAGCTTGTTTGATGAGCTTTAGATAAAGCACCCCACTACCATTTTTAAGCATGGGGAAGCTGATACACAAGATGTTCTGGGCACTTTAATTAGAGCAGATCTTGGAGCAGCTCAAATTAAAGTACCCTCCTTCTCCCCAGTCCTGAAGCACATGTATAAACATTTGTGCCCAAAAGCTCATCCAACATGTTTCCCAACTATACAGTTGGTGGTATATCACAAAGAAACCCCCAACACCTTGGTCCCTTATGCACCTCCTGAACCATCACAGCTATACCACCACTCACTTCCTATTACAAAAGAATGACTAAGTTAGGTCATAGCATGTCTAATTGCTACTTATGAGTATATTCATTTCTTTCTTAAGAGCTGAAGTCAGTGAGTATTTTTAGCTGTACAATTTGAGTATTTGTTTCATTGCTAAGATTTACAAAAAACCCAGCATGAATTTGATTATTATTTAAACCCATGACTTAAACTAGTGAAACAAAGACCACGTTTTAAAATTCTGTTTAAAGTTAGATAAGGAATGGGAAATAGAGTCATCCTCAGTGTACTATGCAGGAAACTGAAGACTTAGGGTAAACATCTGCAACTGATTTGTTTAGATTTCATAGATATTGGGGCTGAAAGGGACCTTGGAAGATCATCAAGTCCAGCCCCCTGCCCAAAGGGCAGGAAGTCAGCTGGGGTCATAGGATCCCAGCAAGATAAGCATCCAATTTGCTTTTGAAGGTGTTCAATGTAGGTGCTTGAACCACCTCCGATGGCAGGCTGTTGCAGACCTTGGGGGCTCGGACAGTAAAGAAATTCTTCCTTATGTCCAGCCTGAAACGGTCTCGCAGTAGTTTATGACTGTTCGACCTCGTCATCCCTTGGGGTGCTCTGGTGAACAAACGTTCCCCCAGATCCTGGTGGTCACCCCTGATAAACTTATAGGTGGCCATCAGATCACCCCTGAGCCTGTGCTTTTCCAGGCTAAAAAGCCCCATGGCTCTGAGCTTGTTGTTGTAAGGTCTGCTTTCCTGCCCTCTGATCATGCGCGTGGCTCTTTTCTGGACTCTCTCAAGCTTCTCCACATCCTTTTTGAATTGCGGAGCCCAAAACTGGACGCAGTACTCCAGCTGCGGCCTCACCAAGGCCAAGTACAAGGGGAGAATGACGTCCCGGGATTTGCTTGAGAAAGCAACTAACAGAAAACAAGGTGCCTAACTGAAGGTACATCAGACATAAAGGGTGCTGACGGAAGTGACATCTGTTGTGTGACTGGCCCCCTGAAAGCCTTGTACAGCCATGCCATGACACACATGCATAGTTGATGTTCACTTTAAAAGTGGCTGATTGCATGACAAATTAACCTTCATCTAATGAGGGATCAGATGAAGGCATTCCAAAGCAGAGCGCCTTAGGCAACTTCTGCAATCCCAACATGTGACTGGGGTGGGGTGGGGTGGGGTGGGGTGGGAATTGATGCAACTTCTGCAAACCCTGCCCCTAGTGCTGTCTGCAGGGAGGGGGGATGGAGAGGGAGCTGTAGGCTGGGGTTTGCCCAGCCTGAGCTGGAGAAGGGCAGGTGGATTGAAACTCCCCCGCCTCATGGCCCCTCCCACCCCCTCTAGCTCAGGCTGGGCAAACCCCAGTCTGCAGTGCCCTCATCTTCCCTCATGCTCCCTCTCTTCCTGCAGACAGCATCAGAACCGAGGTGGGGCTAGGGGGGAGAGGCTGCAGGTAGGCAGCTCCTCCGCTGGATTGGCTCATTTTCTCCCTCCCCTAAACCCAGCAGCAAATGTCTATTGGGTCAAGGGGTTAGGAGGGAGGCATCGCTCTAACTCTTGGCACTTTCTGTAAAGCACCATGAGTTAGAGTGGGGGAGCTGCTTGTCTGTCAGCACCCAAAGGCTCTCTGTTCCATAATTCTGAAAACCAATGAACAGGTGAATTCTCCAAAACAAGTTGATTACTTTATATCTCAGAGGGTGATCCAGCAGTATTAATTTGTTGCCACCCCATAGTCAGGCCCATCTATAATACAAAATAGAACTGCATCATACATACTTGTTAAGTTACTGTATTTACTCAAAACCAAGACTACTTTGAATTTAAGGTAACACCCTAATCATTATCTTGTATACATGGAAAATTTAGAAAATTAACAAATTTATGCATTTCCATATACAGAATCCAATTACTGGAGGGTTTTCTTTAATTTGTTCCCCCCACTTAGCAGGGAGGCAAGTAGCAGTGGGTAAGCAAGTGGCCTGCCCTGCTGGACCTAGTTCCCTCTTCCTCAGTGCTGCCTGCTCCCTCCTGGAGTGCCTACTCTTCCCTCACCCCCAGTCACTTGTCTCCTCTGCACCTTGCCCAAGAAACATGGTAACTCCAGCTCTCACTGGCCAGGCAGCAGTAGTTGTAGGCATGGCAGGCTATAACATAGGAGCTGCCTGTCTGGATGGGGGCCAAAGCTACCATGTGCTCTGTGCCCCAGGCTGGAGCCATGACTGAGGGTAAACAGTGGTGGGGCAGAGGAGGCAGCAGTTGCAAATCCAACCCTGAGCTTGGATCAGGGCTGGAGCCACAGCATTCCCCCCTATATCTCCCTCCCCTACAGCCTCTCTACCCCTCCTGTGTTAAATGGGGGAGCCCCCCTCCAAAAAAACCCAAAAACCAAAACAAAAACTTGTCTTGGATTTGAGTAAATATGCTATTTTAGGGTCTTTTTTCATCACAGTTCCTTTATGCAGTAGAAAACTTAAAAGCATTAGAGTTTTGCTGTGGCTCTACTTGCAGTGTAGCCCCAGAGCTGAGCAAACTGTTAGGGATGTCTTCCTGCTCTGTGCCAAAATTGTGTAAACTGTTCTACTAGGAATTCACCAACTTGCAACCTTCCAGCTAATGCCATGGGAGAGACAGAGAGGTTAATAACAGCCTTATAGACAGTTGCTATGTATAGTTCTTTGGTTAGATATCATCATTCTTGCCAGAGCAGGGACATTCTGAAACACCTTTAGAACCACTTTAGTTAGGATAGTCTGCTAAACAATTAGCCTTTGGACCTAAAAACCCAGTTCTAAGGGCAATGAAATTAGGCCCAAATAAAAGGTTCTTCAGGGCTTTGAGTCCATCTTAGGGCTGTGCGAAACTTCAGTAGCTGATTCGATTCAAAAGAGATTCAGCCTGATTCGGGGACTGAATCCATGAATCCAAACTGAATCAGGAGACCAAGTAAAAGCTCCGAATTGATTGGAAGTATCTGAATCGATTTGGAAAAGCTTCAGGAAAAGATTCGGCTGATTCAGAGGTTCAGCCATAGACTAAACAGGCAGCTGACACAGCTGCCTCCAGCTGGTAAGTCCGTTGGGGTTTTGGGGGGAAGGGAAGGGGCAT
>NW_017729032.1:63525208-63534210 GCF_001723915.1 Gavialis gangeticus | reverse complement strand
TGGGGGAGGGAGGGATTGGGGCTGGGACAAGCTACCCAGCCAGGGTGGAGAGGCATATTACGCAGGTGCAGCAGCATGCGGAGTGGGGGCTCTGCCCTGCTGCCACTTGCCCAGCCACGGTGGGGGGGGGAGTGGGGGCTGTGCCCTGTTGCTGCCTGGAGTGAGCCCCCTTGCACCATCTGGGCAAACAGCAGCAGGGCAGAGCCCCTGTGGCTCCCCCTGCCAGGGCAGAGGCAGGCACAGCCGGAGGAGCCACAGGAGAAGCCTCTATGCCTGCCCTGCCTGGCCCAATCCCTTGCCCAGCCCAACCTCCCGGCACTTGAAGAAAAAAAAAAGCTGGCTCTGGCTGGAGGGATTAGGGCCTCTGAGGGCTTATGGCAGAGCCCCCCCTGCTTGGCAGCTGCCCCATGGTGCAGGTGCAGCACTTTTCTTTTTTTCTTTGCTGCATGGCTCGGCAGAGCACTGCGCGGTCTGGGAGCTAGAGCCGCTGGGGCTGAGCACTGCTGGGCTCTGGGTGCCTGTTGAAGCTGCCCCAGCTCCCAGGCGAATTGAATTGGGGGCTGGAGAATTGAACATGGAGCTGGGGAAGTGAACTGGTTCAATTCCTCAGCTCCCTGTTTGATTTGCCTGGGACCTGGGGTGGCTCCATGTGGCACCCAGAGCCCAACAGCACTCAATCCCAGTGGCCCCAGCTCCCAGACAGCACACAGTGCCTTGCTGAGCCACACTGCATCCATGCCATGGGGCAGCTACCGTGCAGGTGTCAGGCAGGTGGGACGATGCCCGCTGCCGTGCTGTACAGGGGGGCTCTGCCATCAGTGCCTAGAGGCCCTGATCCCTGCTCCTGCAGCTGGCTTTTTCTTTTTTAAAGTGCCGGGAGGCTGGGCTGGGCAGGGGATGGGGTCGGGCAGGGCAGCAATGGGGGCTTCTTCTGTGGCTCCCCCAGCCGGATGAGAGGCTCTCCCTGGCTGATCCGAATCACCAAATCTCTGAATCAGCGCCAAATCTTTTGAAGCTGATTTGGCTGAATAGATTCAGGACACTGTCCTCTGAACTGGTTGAATCTGAATCAAATACTTCCCTATTCACACAGGCCTAGTCCATCTTTATCCTTCCAAAGGCATTAAATACCAAAAGACAACTTATCCTGCCAATATTGTGTATTCAAGCAAGTTTTGATAAATAAGTGATTCCTTCACCAGCAGAGGAAGAATGCACTGGTTTCAGACTAGCTAATGTAACAGAGAATTGAAGTATAGTCTCACTCTTTAAAAAAATATCATGAGGCATGATTAAAACCTAGATGTTCTATCTACTGGAGTATCTGCTGCATGAGTTTTGCATTCCTTGGGCAGCAGAGAATTAAGTAGAGACTTCAATAGAGCTGTACTCCTGCTTCTGCTGTAGAAGTGTATGAGTATACACTTCATTAGTACACTGCAGAAGTATTAGCTGAGCATTCAGGGCTTTTACATAGATAAGGGAGGCAAAGAAAATTTTAAGATCCATGAAACACATACAATTCTGTGAACATTGTGGGGGAAGAGGGAAGCATTCAGATTAGATCAAAGTTGCTCAACCCCATCCATAGGCCTGATTTGGCTCTTGATGGATCTGTAGGGAGCCCTGTGGGCTGTAGCCCTGCATGCTAGATGCTAATTCACCATACCGGGGTAATGCATAGCCCAATACAGACCACAGCCTGGGCTGTTCATTCATTTGGCTTGCAGGGCCAAAATTGTGGGCACCATTGATTAAGCCAGTATTTCTCAACCCAATAATATTTGCAAGAATATTTGAAATGGTCATGAGCAAGCCCCAGAAAAACACAGGAAAGCATGGGTTTCCCTTTGCATGCTGGTAGCATTCTAGCCTGCAAGGAGCTGCTTGAGGGGATTGGAGAAAGTGGGCACATTCATCTAAACATGGCTGGCATGCAGCTGGGCAGGGTGGTGGGGGCAGCCCCAACAGCTTGGTGCAGGTAAGTCTGTGGGGAGCAGGGGTTGAATGCCCAGGGCTTGGGGACTGTGTGGAGGGGGGCAGGTGCCTACCAGCAGTGCAGGAAGGTGACCGTGTGCCAAGGCTGCAAGAGGGGCAGATGTCTGCCTCTCCAGCAGGGGAATGGGGCAGCAGGGAGCTGCATGGTTGGCCCAGCAGCACAGGGCTGGTGCCCATAGTTGTAGGGGCAGGACAGCCAGGAAATGCTGCTCGGCAGGGGGAGGGGCTGCAACCAGGCTGCTGTACATGGCATGGGAACCCCAGCCTAGGGCAGGGAGTGGTGCTAGAGGCTTCTCCATCTTTCCTCCAGCCCATGCTGGAGCCAGACTCACTTCACTGAGGGCCGTGAGCAAGCCCCTGTGCTCTGGCCCAAGTGGGCCAGGGGCCCCCTTTTGGCAGAGCTGGGGGGTGAGAAAAGGGGATTGGGTTGGGAGTGAGGGTACTGGCAGCACCACAGCAGTGGGGCTGTGGGTGAGAACTGGCCATAGAGATTTTTACAAATAGGTCCTGGTACAAAAAGTGTTGAGAACCACTGGATTAGACAGATAGACTGTTTATGTGATGAAGTGACAAGTGAAGAAAGAATAAAGGTTTGTTTAAAATATTGTGTAGAGTGGTATTGATAAGTTTGAGGTATTCCATTAATGCTGGAATTCACCACATCACAAGTGATGTCAGAGGTGTTAGACACTGCACAACTTTGAGGCTGTAATTCTGCAAAAAATTATTTATTTTTCATGTTATTGAAAACCTTGTTATCAGTTCTGCCTTTCTTGTATGCATACCAGCCTCTGGCTTCTTTACTATTCATTCCATCCTGGATGAGCACACACCAACTGCAGATGTTTCCTCAGCCTGGTGAAGGGTTTTTAAGCCTGAAAGCTTGCTAAGAAAAAAAAAATTCCAACTATGTAAGTTGGTTTAATAAAAGATATCAGATTCACCCAAAGAACCTTGTCTGCTTATGTCTTTAGATCAACATGACTACAACCTACACCCTTGTTCTCAGTTGTCATTTCATTATTGTACTATTTCAGAATAAGACCAGAATTTAACATATTTCTGGACCTTTACTGAAATATATTTATAAACTAGACAGAAGCATGGAAAGAGTCAATGGAAGGTGCCACAAACAACTTCTCCCTTAAACAGCAAGAACTCCTCAGTTTTTGCAGTTTTGCCTAACTCTCACCAGTGGCTAGAAACTTTAGAAAATAGAAGATTATGGATCTGTTGTCCTTCAAATCTGAACCGTCTTATCTCCTTCCAGAAAGTAATCAAATCAGACACACTCCAGAGTAAGATGCTCCAAAATGGATAAACAATGCTGCTGCTAATACTGATTTTATCCTTTATGAATGAATTTAGGAAATAATTCTACAAGAGTACCAATATTGTTAACCATCATTTATTTTTATCAACATAAAGCTCTCAGGAAAACATGGTAAAATACAGCATCAATATTTATTAGACAAACACCCAGCACTCATAGCTGGAAGAACTAATGAAGGTAGGAAGATGAGGTTACCACATTTTCTTCATTATTAAATCTCTATAGGTCAAATGTTTCTTTCAGATACATATAGGACACCTTCCTCCCCCATTCCCACAACTTTAGGAGGGAATGGGGGTTAACATATACATTAGATTAATATTTGGCATCAAGATCACTAGATTTCATATTTATGCAAAGAATCATTGTTTGCTCATTGAGTTAAAACTAGAAAAGGAGCAGTTGGCAACTGTTCACAACTTCAGATGTATTGCTATTTGTTGGGATCTGTATGCATTTGTTCAACAGAAGTTCATAAATGTCATGTTTATAAAGCTAGACAAAACCATGAAAAGAATTGATGAAGATGCCACAAACAGCTCCTCCCCAAAACAACAAACTTTAGGACCAGTGGGAACCAGCCTTTGTTACATGTACCACAGCCTGCCTGATGATTCACTCGCTCTGCCCAATTAGCTCCTCTGTCTGCTTCCTGCCCAAATCTGGGACTGTACTGTCCATTCCCTCCTTGATCTGCTGTGTGCCACACACAGTGGCTGCTCATGTCACAGGTTGGCTACCCTTGCTTTAGGGGATGTGAGCTGGAAGATAAAAGCTTGACAGCATGACAGGAATGAAACATGCTGCAAAATTTTTAGCTGGTTACTTCTACCAGAGGAGAGTCTTTTTATTTTTTTTTATTTTTTATTATTTAGTATCTGCCAAAATATGGAAATGACAACTGAAGAACAGTTTAAAGGAGAAATTTCAATGTTTCCCAAGTTGCATGCCATAAATAAATGAATACAGAACTATTTTCAGAAACAGTAGCTGCACAGATGCTGCCTGCATAGTAGTAACGAGCTACTCAGTCAGCATCACCTAAAAGCTATCTAGCGATGCTACTGCACAGTAACTCTGTTTTATTGTGCAGTCATTTAGTACTTGCATACACAAGTACTAAATAACTGCAGTAATGACTGAGCAGTCAGCATCTCATGTAGACACTGCCTGTTTTTCAGAGTTTACTACAAAATGTTCTGAAAACATGAAGAACAAGGACCAATTATGTCCTGCACACATAGTAGGAAGTAATTCTGCACTTTTATAAAAGTGCAATATTATTCATAAGAAATTAACAGTTGAACTTACCCATTCTGGAGTGTTTTGGGGGTGATGGTGGTGGAAGAATAAACAAGCCTCATGTGGCAAGTATAACAGATGGGCACAGAAAAACAGCACATAGCTTTTAGGAGAAGCCCCATTAGGAAAGCTGCCTAATTCTGAGCCAGGTACACTAGGAAGTCTCATATTACAACATACAAAAAACTATAGATTTTTTTTTTGGAAGTTAATTATTGCTACTTAACTGAATACTTATTTTATAAACTAACCAAAAAATGATACTGAACTGCTTAATAATACACCGGGGTGGTCAGACTTGCTTACCCTCCCTGTCACAAATCAAAACCTTGACACAGCCCTGAACCACGGGGCAAAACTTTTGGGATGTACATGCCTCAGTCAGTGATCTGTACGTAGTACTTCAGCTAAAAATACTTTACTCTTAATTGACCACCCCTGTAATAGACAATATATACTGAGTATTTCATGATAATGAAAAATAATTCTATTAGGCCAGCCTTCCCCTGGGCAAACTGAGAAGTTTAGCCATCATTAGAAATCCACTGGGCCAGTTTAACCAGTTCAGGCCCATGGATGGGCAATGTGATTTGCCCTGGTGCAGCATGTCTGTTTGAAACTGTGCATAATAAAAACATACAAACTGTGGCTTATGAAAACAGCTTTATTTAATCTACACTGGGGTTTTGCACCTGTACAGTTGAACCAATGGCAGGCTAAAGAAGCTTAAGCTTGGGACAGATCCCTAGTGCAGACAAGCCTGTTTTATTTGTAAAGCATAAATTGTGGCAGAACATTATTCTTTGAGGATATGTATGTTTTTAATAGATTAAATAGTATAGGGCTAATAAAATTAGATCTTGTCAGCAATACTGAGTCATGATGGTGAAGAATAAGTTCTTAAAGGAAACACTTTCTTTCAGATCATAACCATCTAAAATTAGTGACATTTACATAACCCTTAGAGTCTACATTTGACTCACCAACGCAGTTACAAGTTGCGTGTAAGAAAAAAAGAGACCCAGGTAATTTCCATTCATACAGAAGCAGGTTTCAGTTGTCTCAATGAAAAAGTTCCTCTGTAGAAAAAAAATGTTTACTGGAGGATGGAAGAGAGGGTTGGGGGGAGAGTCAACGTGCAAACAATTATACAGGATAAACTTCTAAAATCTGTTAAAAAATGCTTGTAGCCAATATGGATTTGAGAAATTTTAGAATTAATGGTTTAGATTGGTATTTCCTGGACAATTTCATTCATTCAGCTTCATTTTTATCTATATCTTATCAAAACAAACACTTGGCTAAATATAATTTTTGATTTGCATTATAATTGAAATGTGTTACTCTGACAGCATTTCACTTTACTAACCTTTAAGTCATGGACATTATACACCAATTTATATTTGTATAATAATGTACATTTACTTGCAAGAAATTTGTGACTATTCCTTTAAATTCAGCAGTCATACAGAGACAAAAAAAACAAACTCAAAAAGACAGACGTTTTAGATTTACTATTCAGTACGATGTGGTGCTAAAAACTGGTAATAATGAACAATCAAAACAGAATAAAAAACTTAGAAGAGTAGAATTCATGAACTGACAGCATGAATAAAGACCACTTGGAGAAGTCAGAAAGATCAATGTACTCCCCCCTCCCCCATGACTCATTTGCAGACAGGCCAAACTTACTTCAGCAGCACAGTTAATACTGGAGATATTTACAGAGTCTTAACACCAATATTTACGTGCTGCTAAGGTACGATTGACATCATGATCATGAGTCTAATTCATAAATGACATTTCACTTCAGGAAGATGAAACCCTTGTATTTTTGAGGCAGCACAATATGGCCTGCACCTTTTCAAAATCCACAAACCATTATGTGCTGCTACGTTAGGCCAAGGTATCTACTAAACATCAAGGGAAGAAAGACATTAGTTGCAAGGCAAACTCTATTTTCTTTTTAAAGTTAAATATTAGTTCTAAAGTAATAACATTAGCTATTTTAATACAAGAATGCAAATTCTTTATTACATGTCTCATTTGAACATATGTGGTGTATTATTTACAGCAAGGGTCGTTTTTAGACCTTTCTGTGAAGTTAGCACACGAGCTTTATGGTTCAAATTTCAGAAGCTCATCTACCTGAAAGCTGTAAATAGTTCTCCTCTGCATAGAGGCACCAAATTACAATTTCCAGTGTACAAACATCAGTTAGTTTTGGCATTAGAAGAATTTAAAGAAAACAGAACACATGTATTCTCCATTCTAGCTTTCCCCTGAACGGAGATCTTTGATGTCATTATTAACTTACCATTCATACAAGATATTCAGGGATGGGAGGGGCATAAAAGGAAAAGGATAGCAGCAGCTCAAACTCTAAGTAAAAGTAGCCCAAGTCAAATTAGAATTCAGACTCTCACCCCAGCCTGATTTATACTAGAAAAGGTTATTATAGATATACTGGCAAACCTGTTTGGCATAGGCACCACTTACACTGGTTTTAAATGTAGACAGTAAGACTTTTTGTAGTATATTTATTTTTTTTAATATATAATACTCACACGCGTGCACACACACACAAAACCCATGAACAGTATTAGCATATTGACAAAGGTTTCTAGTGTATACCTAACCCAAGTCCTTCAATTCATTGCACCAAACCTCAGAGGTAACTCTGATGGACTGATCCATTCGTAGACAGCTTTTTCTTTCTATCTACAGAAAAAGGTTGAGTTTTTTTTTTTGGCGGGGGGGGAGGGGAAGGGAGCAGAAGGTGTGCTATTTCCTTTCCCATTTAGTCTTAAGAAGGTGCATCTACACATACAATTAAAACTCCAGAGCAGTTTGAGCCAGACTGAACTTCTCCCTGGAGCAGCATCTACACATGCACCAGGAACAGCAGCAGTTTGAGCTTGGGAGGAGCATGCCTAAGCTGGCAGTAGGCTCTGGGGGTCAGCCCTAGGCTCCAAGTGGTGGCACTGAGCAGCGGAGGGGTTGGCTGGGGCACAAGGGTGACAAATGTGTGGAGCCCTGTGGCTAGGTGACAGCCAGGAGTCTGGACCCCTGCCTGGTCACCACCTACACATGTGTTTCAGTGGAGTTAAGTACTGTACCATAAGACAGTACTGTCCCCAGAAATACTATCCTATGGCAGAGTAAATTAGTTTACTGCACCCTAACACCAGTGCACACGCAGACTGTGACATTTTACTGTGGAGCTAATTAGTGCATTACTGCAGTTGACATGTGTAGATTCACTTAGAGGGCATTAGATTTACACTAAACTTTTGCTGATATCACTAGGTTGATTAGGGGATGCAATATTTATCCCAAAGCAGTTATGCTGGTAAAAGCCTCAGTAACTGAAAATCCATGTATATTAGCATGAAAATGCTTGTACTGCTTGGAAAACTGCAAAATCATAAGAAGGGTTACTGTGGTAAGTGCGCACACATGCACACACTCTACACTAGGAGGATTTAAGTATAATCACAGGATTATATGTAATAATCTGAATGCTTAGAGTTAAACTAGAAAACCTTTACAGTATAGGCCTTACCATCAATTTTCATTCAGGAATGCTTATTTGCCCAGGTGTCTAAAAATTTAAGTTTTGTTTCTGGCTAGTACCAACGATGCATTTAGTTAGATGCAGTATTTTTCTCGTGATGATTGCTTGTGTATCAACATTGTTCTTTGCTCTTCGAGCACTCTTATACTTTGTGTACTGATGCTATTATACTCCTTTTGCACATGCCAGTATTCCATTATTTGGGCCATTCCCTTTCAATACAAAAGGAGTAAACAGGATCATACAGAATCTGTAGGAGTACATATCATTAACTTTGATGCTTGTTTCCCCATCAGCTCAGACAACTAAAACAGAAGTTTCACTTTCGGGTTTTTGTTTAACACCTAGTTTCTCTGGCATGTATTAGTGGACTAGGACAGTGCTGCATTATTAATACACATATTACAAGCCTTTTTGTAATATGAATTTATAATGTCTGTTCCTTCTCAAAACAAAGGTAGGGGTTAATTTGATCTTGGTGTTCCTTAAAAGCTACCCTGAAGTGGGTGTTAATTAAGGGGGGGGGGGCAGATCCAGTTCTTAAGGACACTTGCAGGTTAAAATTTATGAACTTAAAGTATTATGTATATACAAAAATGAGATTCCACTAAAGAAGATTTTTCAAAAAAAGTGAAGGAATTAAATAAATTTAAAGAGTAACCTGTGACCAGTATAGCAATGATATACTACTCTACAGCTCAGACTTAAGTTTGGTGAATGAACTGAATGTGGTAACACCTAACAGAAACTGGACCACAGCCATGCTAGAGAAAAAAAAAAAAAAAAAAAAAA
>NW_017729032.1:63514495-63525157 GCF_001723915.1 Gavialis gangeticus | reverse complement strand
AAAAAAAAAAAAAAAAAAAAAAAAAAAGGTAAGAATACTGACTTCTAATTAATATGAGAAAACTGAGTAAGATCTTTAATTTGTCCTTGTGCTCTAAAATGCACCTCTTACAGAGCAATTTTCACTGGAGGCTAATAGACTATTGCAGTCCACATGTAAATAGTCCAACCTCTTCAAGTTAAACAGGACAATTATTTAAGAGCAAACTTTTTCATCCAATCTAAGTTCTCCCCTACCTCCAAATCTATTGCTAAAACATCTCAAAATAAACCCAATTAGCAATTTGGGTGATTTTCTCTATTTAGTAAGGGTGGGTGTCTGTATTGACATAACTAATTTTTAGGATGGAATTAAGGTTTAGTTTATCATCAGTAACTCAAAACATAGACCTGCCTTCTTTAAGGAAAATAGGTGGCCCATGAAAATTTCTCTTCACAATCACACAGACCACTTCCTCTTCCAGACATGGAAACATAAGACTGGGGAAGCTCCAGCAACAGTTCATAAGGAAGATTTATGAATAGAGCAGATCCTCAAGGAATCCATTTCTAAACACTTGAAGGAGATTAGGAACAGTCAGCATGCATTCACCAGGGCCAAGTCATGCCTGACCAACCTGACAGCTTTCTATAATGACATACTGGCTCTGTGGATGTGGAGAGACTGGTGGATGGGGTGCAATTTGATTTTAGCGAGGCTTCTGATACAGTCTCTCGCATTCTCACAGGCAAGCTAAGGAAGTATGGGCTCGATGAATGGACTGGGCTGGGTCAGGTTTATAGAAAACTGGCTGGAGCATCGAGCTCAGAGAGTAGTAATCAATGGCTCGATGTTTAGTTGGCAGCCAGTATCAAGGGGAGTGCCCAAGGGGTCAGTCCTGGGGCCAGTTTTGTTCAATGTCTTCATTAACAACCTGGAAGATGGCAGAGTGCACCCTCAGCAAGTCTGCAGGGCTGCATTGGTAGGAGTGTTGCCAGCAGATCAAGGAAAGTGATTATTCCCCTCTATTCTGTACTGGTGAGGCCACATCTGGAGTGCTGTGTTCAGTTTTGGGCCCCCCACCACAGAAAGGATATAGACAAACCAGAGAGTCCAGTGGAGGGCAACAAAATGGTAGGGGGCTGGGGGACATGACTTATGAGGAAAGACCAAAGGGAACCTGGGCTGATTTAATCTAGAGAAGAGGAGACTAAGGGGATTTAATAGCAGCCTTCAACTACCTGAAGAGTGGTACCAAAGAGGATGGAGCTAAATTGTTCTCAGTGGTGGCAGATGATGGAACAAGGAGCAAGTCTCAAGCTGTAGCAAGGGAAGTTTAGGTTAGATATTAGGAAGAATTTTCTCACTAGGAGGATTACCCAGAGAGGTGGTGGAAGCTCCATCCTTGGAGGTTTTCAAACCCTGACTAGACCAAGTTTTGGCTGTAATGATCCTGCTTTGAGCAGAGGGTTGGACTAGGTGACCTCCTGAAGTCCCTTCCAACCTTAATTTCTATGATTCGAATAAGGTGCCTATTTTGTTTCTATCATTGCAATTTAGTTACCTAAAATACAGAGGTGAAACAGCCACAGCCTGCTTCTACAGAATACTTGCTCATGGTCTGTTGATCAACTGGAGAACCACCTAAAGTAAAAAAAAAAAAAAAAAGTAGTGTTACATAAAGCCATATGACAAAACTCAGAAATTCTAAGTTTAAAAAGTGCCTGAACATTTGGAAATGCACAATCACTGTATACTAGATAAACTTTAAATTTTGTTTCACTACTATTTAAAAACCAAACTTCTTTTCATCCAATAGAAGTTTGCCCTTATCTCCAAGGAATTTTCCTAGTTTATGTTTACGTGTGGCTTAAATTAAACCCAATTAACAATTTGGGTTGAGGTAACCATATATTTCTGACATTAGCGTGCCTTGTACAATTTATTGAATGAGTTGCACCAGAGGTGCTCAACCTGCAGCCTGTGGAGCCTTAGAATTCAGTCTGCAGGTCTTCCCATGTGTCAGGAAAATTTGGCAGCAGGGAAGCAGTGGCCCTTAATACAGCCACATTCCATACCCTGCTAAATTCCCAAACCCCAAGCCCCACACAGCCTGTTGGAGTCAGACTGTACTCCCTCCCCTGCAGGGCCAGGCCATGCTGCTTCAGTCCCCCACAACCACCCAGCCAGGTTGGAGCCAGGCCACATCCCCTTCTCCCTCCATGTGGGGCTGGGCCATGCCTCCTACCCCTACCCCTCTGTGGGGTTAAGCCATACCCCTTTCCCCCTCAATGGGGCCAGGCTACCCCCTGTCACCCTCTGCATGGGTGAATGGTGCCCAACATACCTCCCCAGGCACTGGATGACAAGCATTGGCTGGATCTAGCACATGGGCAGATGGGGCACTGTCCATCTGGCCTGGGGAGGTGGAGAGTTACACTCTTGAGCAAAAGCCAATATTTGCAGATCGGTTGGAATGAAGAAGGTTCTCTCAAGGCCCATCTACCAGAGACGTCTATGGCACAGCTGACTAATCAGCTCTGCAGTAGAACATCACCATCTACATGTGTAGAGCCATTAGGATGGAGTAAACTAATCAACCCCACTGTAGGATAATACTGCCATACAAGTACTATCCTACCATGGAGTTATTTACGCTGCCACAATGCAGGGGTAGATGCACCTTGGTCATCTGATTTCAAGTCTTTTAATGGAATGGTGCCCAGTATTTAAAATCTGTGCCACATATGCAGGAAGCAGGGTGTCTTAGCCTACTGACAGATGTTTATTTAAAAGCACAATGGGATCTGATCCATAATCCCAACTATCATGCCTCCTGCCATACCATATGTGTGCAGCACAATGTGCAATTTTGGGATTAGATCCCAACCATGCCCTACTTGCCAGTGCAGGGAGAAACCATGTTAGGGTCAGGACTGCACTGGGATCATGATCCTAGGCTTCCCCTGCACTGGCAAGTTGGAAGTCAGATAGCAGCCAATCAGCTGATGGTTAGTTGGCTCTTGGATGGCACTGGGGCTTTAACTAGTCAAGGTGTAGTTCCCAGATCCAGATGATGATCAGCTAATTAGCTGGGAATCATACCTGAGCCAGGTAGAGACCTTGGTGCAGTCCTCACTCTGCCACATTTGATTTAAGGTGCAATGAAAACTAACCACAAACATATTACACACTTATGCAATATTTTTGTGGCACCATTAATTGCCTGAACATGTGGATGGGTAACTATTCAAGACATGATTAAGAAGACGGTCTTAGATGTAAAGTCTTTCAGGGGCTTTTGAAGGCACTTCCTAAATTTCTGAAGGAGTCTGCAAATAATAACAACAATAATAATAATAATAAAAAAGGTCAAAAACCACTGTCTTAGATGTTAGCTGGTGTCATAGAAAAAAAGCACTGAAGTAATCTGATGTATGCAGTGCATGCTGCGGATGCCTAATGCTCATCTGAGTACATAACTAGTCTTGAGGGTTTTCAGGTCATACAGAAGATAAAAGGCACATGGGATGGAAGGATGTTTTATGGATCAAAGTGTCATTATGTAGGCATGCTGAAATTGTTTGGAATAGCTTAACACTGTATTTCCCTATATTTAGACATTTTTGAACTGTAATCTTTAAACTAAGGTTGCCTGCTCTGAATTTGAATCTAGCGAAACAAAAATAACCTCTCTCTTTTAGGACACTGATACAGTATTACCTTAGATATGCTTAACCTCTTTGTTTCTCTCTCTCTTCAAGGAAATGGTCTGCAATCAGTTGAAGTATCAACATGATTTCTAGGTCAGGAAGAACTTACAAGGTGCAACAAGATCTGGGTATTAACAAAGCTTGTGCATGGAACAACAAAAATCAAGGTCCTCTGGTTTTGAAGTTAAGACTTACAAGTTCCTTTTCTAGAGGCCTATGAGTCCACTGTATCTTAGGTATGCACTAAGGCAGAAACCTGCATGTGAACACTTGTTATCTATACTGATTTTCTCTGTTTGAAAGCATGCATACAAAATTAAATTCCAGGATCAAAAGAAATAAGCCACTTTACAAATTCCACAAAGTTGGCCAGTGCTAGGTTTCTATACCCTATTTTGAAGGAACTCCCTCCCCCACCATATAAATACCTAAGCTAGCATAAAACGGCCATTCTAGATACGTGATCGGCAATCTTTTCACGTTGAAGGTTGCAATGATCGCAGCTCAGGGTCATTCCAGGTGACAGGCTGTAGATTGCTAACCCCTGTTCTAGCGGAAATAATGTTCTTGTTAAAGGAACTGAGTTTCTAGGCCTTTTTTTTTTTTTTTTTGAAAACTAGACCAAAAGACTGTTAGGAAAAAACAAAACCAAACAATGTCTTCTGAAAGCTCTTCTAAAATCATGGATCCTAGAAATTGCTTTGCTGATTCACATGCTATTTTGCCAAAAGATCCCCCCCTCTGGCTACAGGAGAAAGCAAAACTTCTAAGTAGGCGGAATTTTTCCTGAGGAATAAGGGGAAAAGTAAACAGTTTGGGTATAAGCTTCTAGTTTTCGTTGTCTGAAAAACATGATTTGGTGGAAGTGATGACTGTAGAGCAAGGGTGGGAAAAATGTGGCCTGCCAGGCCATTCTATCTGGCCTGTGGGACCCCTAAAAAATTTAGAGAATTAATATATCTGCCCCAGCTGCCTGTCATGCAGCCCTCAATGGCTTGCCAAAACTCAGTCAGCGGCCCTCCACTAGAAATAATTGCCTGCCCCTGCTGTAGAGAGTCTTCAATCTTTTCTTCTTTTCCACCTAGTGGGTGGCAATATATACCAGCTCAAATGATCAACAAGAACACATCCACAGTACTGACTTGTTTGCCCACCTGGCTGTTTTCACTGAAAATGGTTTCCTCATTAGTCAAAGCATTTCATATTACCTATTTCTGTAATATATAAAACCTTGAGTGAAAACTCTTCTTTTCCCAATAAAACCCACTCGAGCAACATCTGACTTTTTCTAGCACCCAATGGTCACAACCACAGTATGGCTGCATGCAGATGAGTGTGGTTGTGCAGTATGTGGCACCACAGAACCCTCCTGTAGAGCAACACACTGTGCATTTAGGCATTCCCCATGCTGCTACTTTGCAACACGCGGGGGCAGGG
Source organism: Gavialis gangeticus (assembly GCF_001723915.1). NCBI lineage: Eukaryota > Metazoa > Chordata > Crocodylia > Gavialidae > Gavialis > Gavialis gangeticus. Next base: position 63,520,028 of record NW_017729032.1, on the reverse strand, counting down.
GGAGATCCTGGGGTTAAAAAAAAAAAAAATTGTGCAGACAAAAAGTAGGGTGACATGTAGCAGCAGTCTGGCCAGCGGAGCCATGCTCCAGCTGCTGTCCAGGTTTCTAGCTGCAGGAGTGCTGCAGCTGTAGCTTCCCTGGCCCCTAGGACCCCATGTAAGGCTACTGGCCCTAGTCTCCTCTACCCCACCTGGGATAAACTGCCACATGCCAGAGCTTGTGTGGCACAGGTAGCAGCAGCACTGCTACTTGTCCCTGGGGGAATCAAACATCCACGCTCATCTGGATATGGCCTACAAAAGGAACTGGGAATAACTCAGCAAGGGTTAAATCTGACTTGGTCTTTTAATTTGGCACTTTATTGGAATCTGATCAGAATTCTAAAAAAGCAAAGCAGACTTTCAGAATATTCTTCCTCCCCACCCCCCAAATGCTATGCAAGTGAACCAAAGTGATATTTATAGTCCTTCTATAAAACAACTAAGATGAAATAAAATTGGTTTTTAGCAAAGAACATTGAATCAAGTTCAAGAGCCAAGTCTTTTTTTGGGGTGTGGCTTTTAGAGATTCTAGGACCAAAGTATTAGTACTATGACATAGGAGTCAAAGCAAAACCAGCCAGTCTGTCTCATTAACTTGTCAGACTCTAGACCAATGCATTTCTTCCATGTTCTAAAAGAAGATGGCCTTTTTTGACCCAGGCATCCAGATCAGAGATCATTGGGGTCATAAAAGAAAAAATAACACCATTTAAGTCACACCAATTACTTCCTTTTTAGTAAGTGCCTGAAACATGGTAAGGCCAGACATTATTTGTACCTAAATATTTAGCAAGACAGGACATGGATACGGAAGCTCATTAGTTCACAACAGAGGAACAATAATTGTTGTCATTTTTGCTGTTCTTGGGAATACGCTGTACTTGGCACTCTTAATTTGTCATTTAAGCATAAGTTTCAGATGTTCTTTAGGAAGACGATTCTTAATTACATTCACTTGGATTTCCATTCAGTGGTAGCTGTGAACACACAGAGAAACAGCCTAGCTGAACTACTTCTGGCTTCAAAGCCTTTTTTTATTTTGAAGTTGAACATTTGTGGGCAGGATATTAGATTCTAAAGTGTGTGCAAGACATTGAGGATTTTTTCACAGGCTCAGTTTGAGAAGCTGCTACCCAATACTACATTTTCCAAGTCAGCCAATATTGGTTGCTAATCCAGTATGTAAAGGTCACCTTTGAATCTCTAGTGTAGAGTGAACTAGGTGGAATCCAAATTTTTTTTAGTTTTGTTAACAGAAAAGAACTTTATCATCCCTATGCATTGCAAAGAACAGAGATACCAAACATTTCCTGCTACTCCACATTAGACCAGGTATTCAATAACAGGCTTAAAATTAAACCTTTAACAATTAATCAAAATACCACAAAGAGTTGATATATCAAAGAAAAGAAATACAGTTTAATACCTAAAGCAGGGGAATAAAATTTAGTCCCATTCTAGTCCCAACTCTGCCAAACATTTAGTAAGCATCTACAAACCTAGGAATACAGGAAGGCCACTATACTCTTCCTGTTTTGACTATTAAGTGTTGATATATCATTTTTTCTTTTAAAGAAAGAAGTTAGCTATCCATGCTAATCATCTGCTGTATTTATTTGAAGTGATGACGGTCATAACTGAAGGGAAAAAAACTTCTTGGTTTGTGTGAGCAGACTCTGGAATAGATGCCCAGCGAGGGTGGTGCAGGCACCAACCCCGGAGATCTTCCAAAGGAGACTGGACGCACATCATGCTGGGGTCATCTGACCCCACAGCCTTTCCTGTCTAGAGCAGGGGGCCTGAGCCCGATGATCTCCCGAGGTCCCTTCCAGCCGTAAACTTCTGTGCATCTGTGTAATTAGAACATGGGCCCTTTGTGGATGTGTGGCAGTGAGGTGGGCAAGGGGAGGGGAAGAAGGTCTATCTGGAGTATATACACATACTGAGTAGTACTGAGCTATGGGATAACCATGGAGGGCAGGGCCACCCTAAATCGTATGTGCCAGACAGAGAGGGCACAACTGAGGGATTCTGGGTGAACTGTATGCAATGCCATGGGGCCCAGCTTGATGAACTATGTGATAAATTATAAGCAGTTTGGGCTTTGGACTAATACCATGCATAGTTAATACTCGATATAAGTAGTGTTGGTCAAAACTGTGTTTGTGAAACTTGTGCCAAAACCTGTAGCAGTTTCAAAACAAGGTTACATGCATCAATTCTGGATAAGCCAAGTGCATAGGTGCTATATGAAAACAGTTATAGCTCTGTTTAAATTTCAAGGTTATTGTTTTCAAAGTTGTTCCTCACTTCCACAAGCTCTGGGACAGCAGGGTCTGACAGTAAGGAGAAGGGGCTACCAAAGAAAAAGTTGGGTGCAAGCACAGAGTAAAAGAGCTACCTGATCCCCCATATTTATTCTCTCTGTTGTAGCAGGGAAAGGGACAAATTCAAGGCAAACCTCTGATAATTGGACCCTATACATGGAAAATCATTACAAATTTATACATTTTCCATATATAGAACCTAATTATTGGGGGGGTCATCTTATAAGTCAGTCATCTATTTGCTTAATACCATATTTGAATAAATACTTTATTAAGCAAATGGCAGTTTTCTTCTTGGAGGAGCTTCCCTACTCCCAAGCTATATGAAGTGGTTCTCTGACAACTGAATTGTATATCATGTTTCATGAATCAGAAAGGGTGTATGTATGAGGGAAAGGAGAGAATCACTTTCACATGTGCAAAATGAGAATAGTATTTTCCGACCTCAAGGGTACTGTAGAGGTAAACCAATTCTATTAGTAATTTAACAGTTCAAAATGTCGTTATTTATTAAACAAGACTTGGAAAGAGACAAATTTTCAAAAACAGATAATTCTGCCCCCAAGTTAATAGCCCATTTTGAGTCAGACTACGAATGAAAAGATTAACTCAGTTGGAACAGACAAAAAGATTCAGGTAAGTTAGGTAAATTCAAAGACCTTACCTTAAAATACCGTAACTCTCTCATGTTGTAAGCACTTCATTACCTTCAAAATATAATTTCTTGTATTTTTGAATGGAAGCATATTCTTTTGATCTTACTCTGCATCACAAATTTCAAGATGGCTGTTCCCCATTTTAAACTTTAGATTCAGGAACAATCTTAGTTGCTGGTTCTTTCTGAATTAAATTAAATGTAAGAACACCTTACACTATACTAGATTTTTCCTATAAATACAGAAGGCCCAGGCCTACAGTACGAGGCACCCCATGCCTTTTTGGAGATGACTCTTCTTCCTCATCTTCCAAGAATTACTGGCAAAGATTTACCCAATTGTCCTTGTGGTGAACAGAAGCCCACAAGTTAGGAGTTGATGCAAACTGGCAGATTTTCTTTTCCAGTTCCAGATGAGTCAGATGTATCATCTATTTGTTAAGGGGTGGGAAGATACTGCCAAAATAATCTCTTCTTCAGAGTGCCAAATGAATGTACCTGTTTACAGATAGAACAGAATAATGCTGTAATGTTGGTCTGTAGAGCATTACTGCAATTTCTTCTTGGACCGTCAATATTTCTCACAAATATTCAACAGATAAAACTCTAAAGATACACTCAAGATATACTAATAGAACCATCCGTATCTGACTGTATAATTCCTGTCCTGGCATTAAACTGGTAACAAAAGGAAGGAGAAGTGTTATGAAAATGCTGGTTCTCCCACTGGTAGCTTCTCACCTGTCTTCTGGCAATTGACTAAGTCTCCAAACTCTATCAACACTTAAAGATGTGCTCACTTTTAGATACAAGAGTAGTCCAGCTGGAATATTTACACATGAGTCAAAGCATTTGCAAGAGCCTACACTATCAATTGACACAGGAGGAAACAAACCAAAAAACTAGAGATCACTAAAAACACTGTAAGATATTAAAAAGTAATTTCCTAGAAGCAGAAAACCTACACACTTTTGAATAAATTAAACAACACATAAATGAAAAAGAAAAGCTAATAGGGCATATGGCACATTAACAAGTTAAAATTTCTGCTTTCATTTTTTGTAGTTTCACGAAAGTCGGTTATTGTTGGAAGTTATTTTGTGCAATGACTTAATTTCCATTCTGAAGCTCCAATACTGGTTAAGATGTCTGGTGCAATGTGAATATTAGACTGCATATAGGTAGTCTCATTTATCAGGAGCTGGTGATCAGACCTGCAGAAACTGACAAAATGATCTTGGATATTCCACAGGGTTCTAGAGACATGGGGAGAGCTATTTTCCAGAACACATTATTTTCAGAGTGCTGTTCTAGAGTCCTTAAGCAAGATCATAGAAAATTAGGGTTAGAATGGACATCAGGAAGAGGCTCAGGAAACCATGTGGCATGTCAGAAGAAGCAAATTTTGAGCTGTCAGCCTGTAGATTATCCAAAGAGTTCTTTGCTGTAGAAAGTGCCGGTGCTTCTTCTTGTTCAGATACGTTATTTGACCCCAGCAGTCTTTCCCACCCAGAGCAGGGGGGCTGGACCCAATGATCTCATGAGGTCCCTTCAAGCTCTAAACTTCTGTGAATCTGTGTGAATCTTAGTCCAACCCCCTGCTCAAAGCAGGACCATCCCCAACTAGATCATCCTAGCTAAGGCTTTGTCTAGCTGGGTCTCAAAAACTCTTAAGTATGAAGATTTCACGTCCTCTCTGGGTAGCTCGTTTCTGTGCTTTACTACCTTTCTAGTGAATTTCCACCCCCCCCCACAATGTGTAACCTAAACTTCCCTTGCTGCAACTTGAGACTACTGCTTCTTGTTCTGTCATCTGCCGCCACTGAGAACAGGTTAGCTTAATCCTCTTTGGAACCACCCTTCAGGTAGCTGAAGGCTACTATTAAATCCCCCCTCAGTCTCCTTTTCTCCAGACTAAACGAGCCCAGCTCCCTCAGCCTCTCCTCATAAGTCATGTCCCCCAGCCCCCTCACCATTTTTGCTGTCCTCCGCTGGACTCTCTCCAATATGTCCACATCCTTTCTGTAGTGGGGGGCTGATGCTAGACAGTACTCCAGATGTGGCCTCACCTGTACCAAACAGAGGGGAATAAACACTTCCCCTGATCTATTGGCAATGCTCCTACAAATGTAACCCAGTATGCTGTTAGCCTTCTTTGCAATATGGGCACATGTCAGCTCATATTCAGCTTACTGTCTACCCCCGGTACTTTTTTGCAGAGCTGCTGCTTAGCCAGTCAGTCCCAATCTTGTAGCAGTCAGAGGGATTGTTCCATTCTAAGTGCAGGACTTTGCACTTGTCCTTACTGAACATCGTGAGACTTCTTTTGGTCCAATCCTCCAATTTGTTAAAGTCTCTCTGAGTCCTAACTCTACCCTCCAACATATCTACTACTCTCCCCAGCTTGGTGTCATCTGCAGACTTGTTGAGGGTGCACTCCATACTGTCTTCCAGATCATCGATACTAAGCAGTTCATTGCACAGCAAGATAAAATACACAAAAATAAAC
>NW_017729032.1:63501826-63513988 GCF_001723915.1 Gavialis gangeticus | reverse complement strand
TTTTTGCTGTCCTCCGCTGGACTCTCTCCAATATGTCCACATCCTTTCTGTAGTGGGGGGCTGATGCTAGACAGTACTCCAGATGTGGCCTCACCTGTACCAAACAGAGGGGAATAAACACTTCCCCTGATCTATTGGCAATGCTCCTACAAATGTAACCCAGTATGCTGTTAGCCTTCTTTGCAATATGGGCACATGTCAGCTCATATTCAGCTTACTGTCTACCCCCGGTACTTTTTTGCAGAGCTGCTGCTTAGCCAGTCAGTCCCAATCTTGTAGCAGTCAGAGGGATTGTTCCATTCTAAGTGCAGGACTTTGCACTTGTCCTTACTGAACATCGTGAGACTTCTTTTGGTCCAATCCTCCAATTTGTTAAAGTCTCTCTGAGTCCTAACTCTACCCTCCAACATATCTACTACTCTCCCCAGCTTGGTGTCATCTGCAGACTTGTTGAGGGTGCACTCCATACTGTCTTCCAGATCATCGATACTAAGCAGTTCATTGCACAGCAAGATAAAATACACAAAAATAAACTGACAGTCTCCATCTCTCAAATCTTTAACATCAAAACACCTTACTGAAGGCTTATATTATTATGACTTAATTTTCACAAAGTGTTTACTATATACATTTTCTAAAAATATTAGCTCCACTTAATTATGTAATAAGTTATTAATGGGTACATCTATAAAGATGTTATGTCTGGTTCACTAGCCTTAGTTTTTAAAAATAACTGTGCTTGCTTGCAAATTAATATAATTTTACAATATTTTGCTGCTTTTTCTAGTTATTAGTGCAGCTGGTGTGAATAAGTTAGAAAGGGTCAAGAATAGTCATTTCTTGGGTATTGATAGGCTAAGGCCAATTTAAAACATGTTTGCTCACAACATACGCCACTTTTTATCCATATTTAATCATAAAAGCCACTGCATTTAGATGCATCTATATTAGCATCTCATCACATGAAAATCCATACCTTTAAGATGACTTTTGAATGGCCTAATACAGAGATGGAGAAAAAGCTAACCACACTAAGCAAGTTATACCTACTGGGGTAAGTAAAGACTTTTTTTGAACTGGAATCCAGAGAAAAGCAAATTCCTGTGCTTTGGAATAAAGGTTAAGTCCTTTACTATTTAGCAAAAAACTTTCAAATGTGATGAAATGCTGTGCTGAATAGGAAAGATCTGTATATTTATAAGTGACAAGTTCTAAGTAGTTTTCTACATAATGGAAAATTGGTTACACAGATCACCAAGAAAACGCTATTATTCTGCAGTCTAAAATTGTGTGCGCATGCACATGCATGTAATTATAGCCAACATGTTAAGTTACTATCTTCATACCAGAATCATCAATCTGGCATGTGGGTTTGACAAACTGAATATTACACAAGAAATTGGGAAAATTTACTTACTTCCTAAATGGAATGATTTTCAATGAAAGTATGAATGTCAAGGCATTTGTATTTATTATGAACGGATGAATATTATGAATAGATGAACACCTTGCTGGGGTCGTTTAACCCCAGTACTCTTTCCTGCCATGGCAGGGGGTCGGACTAGATGATCTTCTCAGGTCCCTTCTGACCCTAGAAGGTATGAAACTATGTTAACTGTTTACACACTAGTATCAGATTCTCAAATAAAATTTGGAGAAGTATCAATTTGAAAAAGATGAGCAAGTTTTAGTATCAAAATCATTGTGCCTGCAAAACCATAGGTAAAATCAGAACCTAGAGAAAGTTACTAGTATAAACCTGGAACACAGTCTTCCACCACTGATTCTCTAGAACAAATTATTCTCCAAGTAGTAATTCAAAAGTCTGAGTTGTAGATTAAGATCTAAATTTTAATCCTGGCTGTAGCACTGGAGGGAAAGGGGGGTAGGAGGAGAAGGGGGGAGGAACACAGTAGGTCTCTTCCCATAGTCATATTTCAAATGATATTTGTATCTCCCACTGATGTGAACAAAGAGAAACTAATTTTGGAATCGCATCTATATTTTTACTAATTGAAGTAATAAGCCAAATGTATTTAAATAACCCCAGCTATCTACACCAGAGAAATATATATAAGTGATGCAAGAGATCTTGGTGCAGGCCTTTGTTTCAAAAACAGTTGTACGACTCAAAACTACAACCCAATTAATATTTTCTCCACCTACTGGCCAAAACACCTTATTTGGATGGATTTGTGGTAAAAAAAAAAATCTCTACAAATACTCTCTCTCAAAATAGCAAGCAAAGCAGCTACAGCAATGTGCTAAGCAAAATCATTTCCCCTTTTTTTGAAGGCCTTCTGTAAATTGGGGGGAAGGACATGAAGAGATAATTCCATTCTGATAATCAGGAATCTGTCTGTACATGATAGTGCTAACCCTGTCAGCATTACGTTACAAGGAATTTGAATGTCTTGTGTGTATGTTTTCTGCTGCGGAGATGAAGGGTCTTATACGGAAGCATCTTGAGGAATAGGTTACCCTCCTCTTCAAAGCTCCCTTTCTTGGAAGATGTATGGGATATCTTACACTGCAGGGTATCTGGGAGAACTGTGCTTCTCCATAGGCTAACGATCTAGAGACTGCATCACCTGCCTGTTTTAAAGGGCAAACTCCCCCCCCCCTTGCGATTTAGTGAGCAACTCCAAGTCAGCTCCTTAAATTTTCTCACATATGGCATCATTTGGGACATTTAATATATAACACAGTACCTTTAAGTATGAAAAATAAAATTCAGTTGAAGCAGTCAACATGATCATGGTTTTACAATTGTTTTCACGGAGATTAACAACATTAAACCTTACCACTTAGACCCAGTAATTTCACTGAACTCAAAATCACCTTTAACAACAAAGGGGACTGGCCAATTAAACATCTTTTTTTTAACAAAAATATTCACAAACCTTACTTAAGAGCAAATTCTTAAAGGTTAGTGAGTTCAAGTCATGGTGTGAAATATTTTAAGTAATATGCACTTAGTACTTGGCATTGAAATACTATTTTTTAAAAAAAAAAGCTGTTAATTTTTCTTAAAAATGTGAAATAGTGTGACAGAGATTAAGACATTCTAGAATAATTCAGTTACGAAAGAAATGGTTTCCTTTTAAAATACTGCAAGCAAGCATTTGGAGAAATAAGAGACTGAAAAATTATTTCCCTCAGAAAATAAATTATTCACATTATTCACTCAAAAATACTTCAGACTAACATGGCTAAATGCCTTTCTTTAAAAGTAATTGAAATGAGTATCTGAATATTTCAAATAAACTTAAAGTTAGTGTGTGTTAATTCTACATTATTCAAACACAGTAGTCAGTCAGCTGTCTCTTCAACCACACCTTCAAACTAATGTGTTTTAACACTGACAAGCAAGGGACCCAACTGAAACAAGGTAGATTAATAAACTATTCACTCTGTTCTGCTGATATTTAAGTGAAATCTGATCACAAAAAACAAAAACAGAACTTCTTAATTCATAAAAATTGTTTTTGAAGCATCTTTGCTAAGTTTTGTGTTAAAAATAAGACCTAAATAGAGAGCCACTCCCCACTCTCCAAAAGCTTTTGGGTAAAAGAACAAAGATTTAAATGTAAAGAATTAATATTTTTAATGAATCATTAAATATGATTATTTTTCAGTGTGCTGATTCTTAAAAAAAAAATGTTGTGTTGGGAGAAAGGAAGGAAGAATTAAGTATAAAGTGGGCCAGATGTAAAATTAACACATCTAGTATGCAATAGTTTACATTAAAATAGTAGTAAGGCTCAACCCAGTTTAAACAGAAACCAGAAAATTCAGTTATTATAGATTCCAAAATTAAACTGTCTCTTGACTAAGATGTCATAGGGTTTTCAAACAGTTGATGATTTTACATGCATTGTTAAAGAGTAGGCACAAATTAAATAGCTGTATATCTCCTTTAGTGAAATTATTTAAATTAACTTTGAAAAGCAAAAGAAGCCTTTAAAGAAAACAGAGTTGACACAGTAATCTGCAACAGCTCTTTTAGAGCAGTTATAATCTATTATATAAGCATGTGTTGTCAGCTCTCAAAACTATTGTTTAGCCAACAAAGTCTGTATGGTCTTGTGTATAAACCTAAAGTATGAATGATAAAAAATGCCTATCAGAAGTTACTTTGCTAAAGTTTTACCCATGCATAAATCTTAGGTATTTTTATCCATTCTAAACTCATTACTGTTCAATAATGCAGAGTGATTTAAGTAGTTAAGTATACAATTTGTAAGTCATACCAAAATTTTAACCACATGGCCCTGCAGTCCTCATTTATGCAAAGCTTTCAGTACAGTCACAGGAGATTTCCTTAAGTAAGAATTGCAATAGTGGAACCTAAGTGAGAGAAAAGCACAAATCTCAACAAAAATTTCAAATGCATTTTGGGGTAGCAAAACAGACATGCTTAAGTTTCACTAAGGAAACGTTCTAGAGCAAACCAACACCTGAAAAGTGATTTTTTTAATGAAAGCTGACAACTACTGACCTCAAGATAGTTCTTAAAATACCTATTTTATTAATGGAAAAATGTTGCTATTACAAATATATTAATTAGAGGAAATTAATTATTTTGAAAAAAATACAAAAGGAAAAGATTGGAAATACCAAGGTCATGATCCTGCAAATCCTTACTCATACAATTGAGTTATTAGGACTATTTGTGTATTTAAGGGTTTTCAGAATTAGGCCCTAAGTTTACAATAATCCTTGGAATTTATAGTTTAAATCTATATTTTCCAGCAAAATATTGCATTAGAGATACCCTCAGTTTGTGTCAGACCAAAGAATACTCCATCAAGCTTTCAACCTTTTAAATATTTCACAAGGGATACTTTTGCCTTGCAATATACTCCTGATTTTCATTAACAAGATTGAACAGCTTTTGTACGGGAGGGGGAGGGAGAAAAAAAAGAAAGTATAAAAAACCCTAAAAACCTGCAAAAATATTATGCAAGGCCCTTATTCTTACAGAACCAGAAAGTCAAATTATTCATAATGTTACAGTATCTACACCAAGACAAAAAAAGTTGTGAAGAACTTGTAAAATTAAAAACCATGGTACATCAAGCTTAATTTCAAGGTAATAGGAATATGTGTATGTATATGTTTAAAAAAAATAAGTCACAAGAAAATTGTTACTACTTTTCTTACTTAAAAAATAAAATATTTCTTTCTTGACACAAAATAAATTAGGGATATGGTGTAAGTTTTATTAAAAGCAAAGTTACCCTGTATTCCAATAATATCAAGGTTTTATATTTTGTACTCAAATTTTTGCCTTTCATACCTGATAATTGTGTATAGCAGACAAATTCCTACAAAACTGTAATACTATAAAGGAATATTTTCTATGCAGTTTTCAAGAAAAAAAATTGTCCGAATTACTGTGTGACAGAAAGTGTAGTAATGGCAAGAGCTAGCAATCTTTCACAGAGATCTGAACTCAGCTACAGAACAAGGATGAATGACGAGTTTATATATAAATGAAATTGCAGATTTTTTCTAAAGGTATTATCAGCAAATATATTGGCCATCTAAAATTTTCGTTTTACAAAATATATAGCTTCTACCTTGGTAGAATTATTTCATACAAAATATGTAAATTTAAAAGCAGTAAATCTTGATGAAAGATAAAAACTGGAGACACACCAAATTCTAAGTTTACTAATGTCACTGTTTGTTCATAAAATTAGTTGTTGCCACAATACATTTTATGAAAGATAAGAATCTTAAAATTCCTGTTCTCTGTTTAGTGTTTAAACAAATTTATTTGATCTTAGTATAATTGTATTTTAAAAATTTAGGTATTTATTTTAATAGTTAGCTGAGATTATTCATATGCCAGTAGATCGGTCTGTATTACTTGGAATGGATTTCTCAGTTTCAACCAAATTAGCATTCTTACTGCAGAAGGACTTGCAAGATGAGTATGGTATATTCTATGCATATTATTAAATTATTTATTGCTTTACTCCATACAATTGGAGTGTTTATTGACAAAACACCTAAAATAAATTACATTTTTGACTATATTTTCCTGGGAGGTGGCCTTTAAAAAAAAAATCAATTTTGCATGTTCTATGCTGCTGCTTTACTTGTCAAATGGCCAATTATTAATATATTTTAAAATAAATTTTGCAGAGTACCCTAAAATGCACCCAACTGGTTCTCTAGTTTTCTCTTTAATATACCCTACTGATAATAGACTAGTTACTTTAAAATAAACAATATATCATCCATACTTCCCCCCCACAAGAATAGCACCTTTCAGTTGGAGCAATTTCCAATACAAGAATATGAGAACAACACTATATGGAGAATGTATGCAACTCCAATGATCAAGGCTGTTGCAAACTCAGCTTTTTGTACATATTTTGGCCACTTAACACATAGGCTGTCTTCAGAAGGAAATCGAGACTAAATAAAAAAAGTCTTTAAAAACTTTACAGAGTGAGTGTAAAGAAGAATAACTTGTACAAACAAAAAAAATCTTTAACTACCCCAGCAAAACAGGGTCATTTTGAATAAGCCAGAGAAGCTCTATTACTAAACACATTTAAAAAACAAAAAGCCATATGCAATAAGGAATATGTTAATACAATATGTACCATACTTATGCTGCATCAGCTTTTCAGAGAGAATTTTTCAATCATAGAAGTAAGTTGTTCTCCAGAATCAGCTCTCTATTGAAAGGTCAAAACCTGCAATAAAAATGTCATGTATTATAACATATTTCCAACACCCAGAGTTTCATGGTCGATCCCCAAACATAGATGTAGGTCATCAAATTGACCCTCACTTTGTCTGCATTACAGGAAACCCTAATTTTAAAAATACTCTTTTTTTTTTTGCCTAACTGACTTGATTAGGAACACCTGTGATATGCTTCTTTATTATCAGAAACCTTCTGAAACAAATCAGATTAACATGTTTCTGCTTTCATTCTCCCTGTAACATTTTTGCAGAAGGGTGAGGGGGAAGAGAAAGATTAGAAGGGGAGAAAAACTAACTTAAAAACTATTTAAATAATTATTATCTGCATGCTAACTGTGATAGCTCTAAAAATATGCTACGGACTGTTAAAGTGTTTACCATGTGCTGCTTTCTTAAAAAAGTTTTAACCCGTTTTTTCCAAGATAGCAGCAGCATCATCAACATGTTAGTGAGGAGTAATTGTATTATGCATATACGCTATTTTACACCATACTGAATAATATTCTGCTGTCATCATAATACCATGTATCTTGAGGGAAAATATATTTGGTGGATAAAAATAAGGAAAAACCTAATAATAGAAGGTCACTTTCAAGTATCTACAGAAGGAAGCAATACATTCAAGGAGCAAAATTCTCCCATTATTTTTTTGTAGCATCAGTACTGTGTGCTTTGACAAGATACACCTTAAGTCTGTTAAATAAGCAGCAGCTGTCCTGATTCCGTCACCTGCTTAGAATATATTTGCAACAGGATTTGCTTTTTACTCCTTAATTGTATTTTCAAAATTCATTAAAGATAGCAACTATATCATTTAATAAACAAGGTTACTTTTATTGTAAAAATTAATTTTTCTTTACTTCTAGGTCCCTCTCTTCCAATGTCTTCCCTATTTCCACCCTCTTAAGAACAAAAACTTGAAAATGATCCAAAGCCACATAAAATAATTTATTTGGTAAAAAATTTCCCTCAAGTTTTTATACTAATATTTAACATATTAAAATATAACACAAATTTAAAATCTTAAGTTTGAAACTTAATATTATGAAAACATGTTAAATCATAATAAAAGTAATTATTTTTCCCTGGATACAAATCAAATCCAATTAAGCATTTCATATTAGAATACAAATTAGTGGGCATGTGAGTTGATTCTATAAGTTTATTAATAGTATTTTCAGAGTGCAAACACTGTTATTTCTGAACACTTTAGAACCTAAATAGTGAAGGTTGGTTCCCCCCACCCACACCCAACAGTGGTTCTTTAGATATTAATGAGGACCAACAGCCACTGCTATTTTTCATTTTCAGGTAAGATGAGAATGTCTTGATTTATTTTGCTAAAATAAATACTAAGATTTCAGAAGAGTTATCCATAAGCATCTATACATTCTAATTGTGTATTTACACAGCAATAAAAGGGGGCATGCTTGTACTGTATATTTACTTAACTGCTTGAATTTGAAAGCATCTATGATTAAAGAAAGCCTTTATAAATTTATTGTTTTCCATAAAGGTAGATATAGCAAACTACAATTAGATGAAAATATTAACTAAAAGTTAAAAATAGTAAATAAATAAATAAATAAGCAAGCAAGCAAGCAAGCTGAAGAACTGAAGTTTCATTGTTCTTCTCTAATCTCAGTGCAAGACTACTGGAAAGCCACACACACACAAAACAAACAAACAACACCCCCACCCTGACTAAATTATTTATTACAGACCCATCAGATCTCTAATAGACAGTTTCCCAAATATTTCTGTTATGCGATTTAGATCTTTTTAAAGTTTACTATAAAGGGTTAAACATCAATAAAATGTATTGATTTAAAATGCTATTAAAAACAGAAACAGAAGATTTCAAACCAAGCCAATTCTAGCCATCTCCCAAATATATTTTACTACTCAGAAATAGGGATTTCCCATGATGGCTTCTTTTTTAAACCCAAGTAGATCTACTATACGTATTAAGGCAGCAGATACCTAGCAAACCTATAGAGCTAGTGTCAATACGTCAGAGCAATAAATAAATAAAAATGTTGGTTTGTTGTCCGAAGTAAAGATAATATACAAAAAAAATAGGCAATCGATTTCTCTCTTGCCATTCCTTCACTATGTGTGGATAATATTTCTAATGTAAAATACATTACTATTTCAGTCAAGGAAAATAGGTAACTTCACTCTAAACTACAGTATTTCTAGAAGAATCACAGAAACATAATAAGACTATCTACAATAACATAAAATTATATGCTTTGTTCAAATAAAATATTCTAAAATGTACTGCTTGTAAGACAGAATGTTCTGATGAAGAGTCTAGTGCTATATATTAGGTATTTAGAAGTTGCAGTGATATGCATACAGAATATTTGCAAAGTATATTTATTATTCTGTCTGAAACGAACTGTTTTCCATTTCTAAAATTGTACTATAAAAAAACATTTTAATTAGGACACAATACACCTAAACTTCACTCTCTATGGTTTCCAAATACACCCAAAAATAAATCTTAGATGCACTCTACCTTTGACAATCTGTAACTAAATGAGTAATGAATGTAAGTTACTAGAATGACTAGTAACTAGTGAGCAGGGAAGGGAGGGAAGGGGAAGACTATATCTAAGAAAGCAAATACCTGCAGCATATACATGAAGAATATTGTTAAAAGTTCCCCAGCTCCTTTTAATGTATACTTTAATACTTCGCAAAGTAGATAGCAAAGAATAGTAAATTGCTATAACAGCAAGTGCTTCAACACTATTCTTTCCATAGAAATTTAAACTATGCACATAGAGACACACAAAACACTACCAAAAAATTGATACACCTGTTAGAATAGCTTTAGGACATCCAAAATGAATAAAACATGCACCTTTCCTAGACTGTGTGTAGGCAGGGAGTATGCATGCACTTTAAGGTGTATAACACTACATGTTCTGACACATCACCATACAATTAATCAAGGATATCAAAACTATTTATTTAGAAATAAGATTTCCTCCTAGCTTTGTATTTCAGATACAAGTCCCAATCCTAAAGGAAAAAAAAAAGAACCAAAGAAGATAGGGCATAGTGTAACTTTAATATTTAGTAGGTGTATGTGCCACCTTAAAAATGCTAGTACAATACATTTTCAATGCAATACCAGCCACATTCAGGCAGACATACATACTGCTCCAAGTTACAAAAAAATTATCATAAGTTCCTTCAAACTTTGGTCAATTTACACTTACAAGAGAGTTTGTACTTCTCGGAAGCCTTCAATGCAACTGTCTTTAAGAAGACAACTGTAGTTTATTTGTAATGTCTTTCTGAAAGCCCAACAGGCTTAATAGAAACAAATTAATAAAAACTGTATTGATTAGGTTTCATGATAAAGTGTAGCAATATATGGCCATAAGTGGGTAATTTTAACTTGCATTTGTCTCTCTAATGGTAATACAGATGCTTAGAGCCAGAAATTCATGGTTGTTTCCTGAAAAAGTAACTGTGTTTAAGGGCAAGTAAGCACCAGTTAAACAAGGTGAAAAATGCAATCAATTCTTCCAGGTTCTGTTCAGAAAAATTCACTTAGTTTATACAGCCAAATAAGGAGGAAATCAAATATCAGGTAAAATAAGTTACCTGTATATCCAATGTCTACTGATATCCAATTGTCTCCTGCTTTTTTTTTTTTTAGCCACACCCACTTTTATATAGTTATAAAATAAAATATGGGCAGGGTGAAGTTAAGAAAGAAAATGCAGCCCCAAAGTCTAATTGTTTGATGAAGTTAAGTATATAATAAAATACAAGTTTAATTATTGTAAAAAAAAAGATGGAAATGATGTATATCCTCTGTATATTATGTCTATGACTGTCAAAGACTGACAATGCATACGCACCTGTGCAGTACTAACTTACTTTTTCTAAATGAGTTGAGTCAGGACAGTTATTTCCTTGAAAGTGAAACTCAGCCTTTATAAGTTTTCTTCCACTGAAAAGCTTTTAAAATACTTGTATTTTAAAAGCACGGGCTCAGCTACATGATAAATAAAATATTTGTGCACATTCCCACACCACATTAAAAAAGTTTATTAAAAAACAAACAAGCCAATAGTCCAGTAGCAATCATATAAACTGGAAGAAATAAATGCAGAACTGCAGCAAGCACCCAACAATATCACAACTTCAATGATTAAACTGAATTTTCTGTCTACCAGGAAATAAAACTTCACAGAGAAGTTAAGGCACTGGAGCTGAGAAAAGGACCGAGTGTGATGAATTAAAAAGAAAAAAGAGAAAAAAAAAGGGGAAAAAAAGAAGAGAAAAACCGAAAAAAACCAAGCCGCATCCCCCCGCCCCCACCCAGGTCCAAAGGCTTCGCAGAAGAAAGTCTTCTTAAACTATTGTACTCCTCCGTTACACAGAAAGTACCTTGAATCATAACGCAGCAGTGAGCAGGCTAGAAATACGAAGTTTTTGCATTTCACTTTAAGACCACAAGCCTTCAGCCGTGGACACGGAGATCCTTCCTGCAGCACTTCTGCACCCCAACTCTGCCCTAGGTCCCTCCTACGTGGTTCACTTAACTCGTTCGTGGCGGAGAGGAGGGTGCGAAGCGAAACGCACGCGCTGCTGGCACGCAGCCGAGGGGACGGATCTGCGGGGTGTGTGTGCGGGGGGGGACGGGACGAGGGAAGCGGAGAAATCCTCTGACCCAGCGCAACTTTCAAGCCTCAGCACCGCGCCCGGGGACCGGGGGGGGGGAGGGGCAGGAGCTGGGCCAGTGTTTCCTGACCTGGCACCTCCGCGAGGGCCCGCGCTGCCACGGGCGGGAGGGAGGCGCGCCCAAGACGAGCGGGGACCGTGCAAGATTGGGGGGGGGGGGATATCCATACGCCTTCCTGCCTCCGGGCGCCGAAAGCGAACGGGGAAGTAGGAAGAGGAATAGAAAAGTAGCGCGGGCGCCGCTATCCGGGAAGCAGCCGACCTGCCCCCCTGTACCCAGATGCCTGGCGGGTGCGCAGCCCGGCCCTGGCCCCGTCGGGGTTAAGCGGCGCAGCGGAGGAGAAGGCGCGGGGTGTCACCTCCCGCCACAGCCCCGCCGGGCCTGAGGGAGGCGGCTGCTGCGGAGCACAACAAGCGCCGCAGCACGAGCCCCGGCGGGGAAACGGCCACCAAAGAAAAAAAAAAGGGAGGAGAAAGGAGGGAGAGGAGAGCAGCGAGGCCAATGACAAGCCGCGCCCGCCCCGGGTGACAGAGACACCAGCCTGGGGCGGAGGAGAAGGAGGGGGCGAGCGGCCACATCTGGCAGCCGCTGCCGCCGGCGGGAGCCGGCTTGGCGCTGGGGGCGGGGAGGGGCAGCGGCAGCACCTCCACCTCAGCCAGTCCTAGCCCCGCCATACAGTCCTCGCCCGGGGCCGCGCCACTCCGCACTGGGCTCGCAGCGGG
>NW_017729032.1:63484154-63500994 GCF_001723915.1 Gavialis gangeticus | reverse complement strand
AGCTGGGGGAGGGGGCAGCAAGAGAAGTGGGGGTGAGGGGGGATGGGGGTGACGGTAGGACCCCCCCCTCAGCGCCTCGCCCGCGGGCCCGATCCCGACCGCACGTGCAGCCCCGCGAGCCGCCCGAGGAGGGGAGCAGAGGGGGTCCCAGGCGGGCGAGGGGAGCTCTGACTTTGGCACTTGGCCATTGGCGCAGCCCCTCCCCCCGCCTCCGTTTGGCAGCATGGGGAGAGCCTCTCGCCCCATTTCACAGACTGGGAGACTGAGCGGGTGGCGGCTGGGCCCGCCCCCCGCAGCGCCCGGCCCGGGCTGGGCTGGGCTGAGCTGTCAGGACGGCGGGGCCCGCCCGAGGCTGCGGGTGGCGCGGGGAGCGGGGCAGTTGGCAGCTCGGCTCCCGCTGACTTTCAAAAACCCGAGTCCCGCGAAGCGCCCGCATCGGAGGCGCGAGGCAGGGACGGGTGCGGGGTCTGTCCCGGCGCGACCTTGCCCTTCCCGCCTCGCGGACACCTGAGGCGGCGGCGCGCCGCCAGCGCGGGGTTTCAGCTGGGCATCTACTTCCCGCCCCCGGCGCCCCCTAAAATGGCCTCGGAGCGCATTTCCCGGAGAACCCGGCACCTGAAAAGCTGCCGGCTGGAGCGGAGGTGTCGGGAGGGTTCAAACCTGAAACAAAAGCAGTCTTTTCTGCGGCAGGAGGGAGACGGTTTGCTATTAAAAAAAAAAAAAAAAAAAAGATAGTGAAAGTCAAACTTGGAAAAAACTGCCTGTGAACTGAGGCGACGCTGTGAAAACTTCAGCTGAGAAACATTTTAGTCCTCCCTGGGGGCATGTAAAAACAGGACGTCCCCACGAAAGGATCAGTGAGAGCAGTGAAAGAAGATCGGTCCTGTCTACCTGCTCTCCTTCCCATTGATAGCGTTTCAGATACTCGTTGGGGTTTTTTTTTTGCCATGGACATGTTTTTTTTCTAACTATGGCCCAAAAACAGCATGAGACTATGATGGGCATCTGACACTCAACATAATGAGATGAATTTGCCTTGTTTTTGTGAATTACTGGCATTCTCAGTGGAAACTTTGGGAGAAGTTTCACTGAGATTTGTAGCTACAGCAGACTTCAAAAATCCCATGTGTAGCTTCCACCCTGAGTACACATGGTCTTCTTCCCTGCAAAAATTTGCGCGCAGGGTTAATTTTTAATGCCTTATGAATAGTTCTGTTGACTTTAATGCTCCTATACTTTACTCATATAATTTGCTCATATTTTTTTTCAGGCTCTAAACAAATATAATTGAATTTTCTAGATTTTTTCATATGAAGGCAAAAAGCTTCCACTTGAAACTTAACAGCAAAACACTCTGAACTTTATCATTCTTTCTGGCATTGTTTTGAATCTTTATAATACAACCTCTAATCTCTGAGACTAAGTGTCAGTACAATAATTCATTGCTGTATTCACTACATTTTAGCCCTAAAGTTATTATTGAAGCATACATTTAAAGAGATATATTCTCATTATTACTTAACTGCAGGAATAAAAGACAATGAAATATATCATGATGTCTCCACTACTTCAGCTTATCTCTATGTTAAGTCAAGAAATGCAGTCACAATAATTTAAATATCAAAGCCATTGACTATGTAACTGCTGGTCACAGGACATAAGAAAAGAAGAAATGATATTATGAAGATTGGCACAACCTGCCATAACTGACACTGTCTGGGTATCACCAAAGAAGTGATAGAAACTTCTTTGATGGGTTTTCAGAAAGGATGGGTTACACCAAAGAAGGGAGTGGGATGTGGGAAAATACCCTTGTATCCTCACTGTTTATCCTCACTGTTTTTCCTCAGTCTGACCAATGAAGCCAAAAGGTCACAGGTGGGAACAGAGCCTGGGAAGCCTCAACTTTACCAAAGGGATCTCAGTCCTATAGATCCAAGTCCTTATTCTGATCCCCTTGCATTAATGAAGGCTTGAACTACTATGGCAATGAATGCGAGGCCAAGCAGCTTCTTCTCTGACTAGTCTGGTCTAGTCTATTCCAAAAATCTAAAATGGAGGGTGACTGGCACCTGGAGCATTGTATCCATTTTTAGGCACTGCACTTTAAGAAAGATGTGGACAAATTGGAGAGAGTTCAGAGAAGAGAAACAAAAATGATTAGATATATAGAAAACATTACATATAAGGGAAGGCTAGAGTGAAGAATTGCAATTATTTAGCTTAGAAAGGTGAAGACTGGGGGCAGGGTTGATAACAGTCTTCAAATACAGGAGTTGTCAACCAGGGGTACATGTGCCTCTGGGGGTACTTGGGAGGGCCCCAGAGGGTACGTGATAGTGGTGCAGAGAAGTGGGGGTACTTGGGAAGCGCAGGTGTAAGGGGCAGGACTGCTGCCACCGCCACCCAGTACTTTGTGCCGAGGTGGCATGCTGCTTCCTCAAGCCCCACTCCCGCCTTGGGGGACCAGCCGCTAGGGGGCATCCCCCCCCAGCTTCTTGACCAGCTGCTGGGGGGTACACTGACCAAAAAAGGTTGAAAACCCCTGACATTATTATAAAGAGGTTGGTGATCAGTTGTTTTGTGTCCAGGGGCAAAAGACAAGAAGTAATGGGTTGAAATTGGAACGAGAAAATTAGGTTAGATATTTGGAAGAACTTTCTAACTATAGGGGTGGTTAATTACTGGAACAGATAATCTTCAGAGGCTGTGGAATATCCATCTTGGGTAGTTTTTAAGATCAGTTTAGCTAAACATTTGTCTGAGAGTTCAGACAGCAATAACTGCCTCAAGCAGAGAGCTAGATTAGGTTACCTCCTGAGGTCCTTCCCAGCCCTATTTTTGCATGATGCTATTCAGGTTCTTATACTATATTCATCACTTTAATATCTGGGTACCTACTGGTAGTTCATTAAGTGACATGATTAGTATCTGCCACATGTTTTTTGTTCTCTTAACATCTCCCGAAGGGAAGAAGCCCGTGCAGCTGAATTTTGTTTTTGATTTGTTTGGCTGTCATTTTTGAAAATATGCATGTCATGTATTTGAGATAGGGAGGCAAAGTCAAATCGATGTGCCTCACTCTTGGAATGAAATGTGGTAAGGTTTGTCCTTAGTTCCTGTGGAATTGGTTCTGTGATCTTGGACTGACCCCTGAGAAAGTTCTGTCTCCCACCTACAGAAACTTTCCCCTTGTTTTAAATAGTTCCTTTTTGCCAGAGAACTGAAGTTGTTGACCACAGAATTTGTTCCAGCACATTAGGTGGTCTTTGAGATGTGCTGGGCCTAGGCCATGGAGCTTCTTGAAGATAAGGATTGAGACTTTAATGAAAGGAATTTGAAATTCTGTAGGTAGTCAGAGCAGAAAGGATGGGTTTGATGGGCATACAGTAGTATATGTTACAGAGATGTGCTGCAGATTTCTGTACTTACTGGAATTTTCTATGTGCTGCAGGCTTCAGGCTTAGCTACAGTGCACCACTGCAGTTCAGGTAAAGGGTAACTGAAGTGTGAATAAGTGAGGTCAGGTCATCAGGTCCATAGTCAACCAGTGATGACAAAGGCAGAGGCTGCCTGCTTCTTAGGATCACATTGCTTGAAACTTACATTTGGTTTAAGTTTTATTTCACAGCTATAAGGAATAGAGACTTTTGTTTGGAATGAAAGCTGAGATTCTGACACCATTATGTAACTCTTGGAGTCAGAGCCTTAGTCATTTGCCTTTTGTTCCCATACCTTAATAATCCAGTCCTGTCCCAGGAGTGGGCAAACCCCAATCAGGGAAGCCAAGCTTGAGGAGCCTAGCAAAGCACATACTGATCATATCTTCAGCATCTTCATAGTCTACTGTGAGTGACATCTCATTTGATATACCAGGTGGGCAGAGCTTGTTGTGTGCATGAAGCTGGTTAGAGTGCTGTAACTTTTTTTTCCAATATGAGCCTTGCCTTGGCCTTGTTGCTCAGCATTCCTTCTGTACTAGACCTCCCAGACTCATTATGGGTTGCCTCCCTTCAGACTTATCCTTTTCCAGCCGGCCCTTCTAAAAATGTGCTAGTAACAGAGGAAGTTTCAATCCAAAAAAATCTGAGTAGCCTTAGCTCTTTGCATGCACCCTTTTCCTTTATGCCCATCCTTAACTTCCTTCAGTAGGCAGCCAGCGTCTGGCTGACACTGACAAATTTGTAATTTGTCACCAATGCACTTCTGTTGTGCTAGCAATGATGGAGGATGTAGATGAGACGCAACTTAGGTGGATAGCATTTACAGTTATTCACCAGGAATTCTGCAGTAATGGTTGAATTAAGGTCCTAAATTTGCCAATATAGATATAGTCAATACACATTCTCTTGATGATAATCACTCTAGTAAGTGTTTACCAGGCAGAGATTTATCTGCTTCTTAGACCTTTATTGAAAATATCAGAGCAAATGTTTACTGTGCCCTGCTGCTGAATTCTGAATTGCTAACTCTCAATACCACCTTCTACTATATCTCCGGTCACAGTCCTCATAACATAATCACTGGCCTTATGATGAAGAAATGTTGGATAATTCCTTCAGAAGAAAACCATAACACTGATCCTGAGATAGCTTCATGACTGCCACAGAATAATGGAGAACATCCTATTTTGCTGGGATAGAGTAAACAACTAAGTTGTTCTTGACTGCTAAATCCTTAACAGCATATTGCTAACCCGCCCAGATGTGGTTGATTTTTAAATTTTAATGTGCTTGCTGCTTCAGTATTTTTATGAATTTAGTGACTGTGAAAGATACTGGCTTGGCAACTATGGGAACCAAAGCCTTCTGTTTATCCACAGATTAATTATAGCAGGGGCAGTGGCAGAACACACTTCTCCACAGTGCCCATGACCTTCAACCATGGGCTAAAGGGAGCACATCTGATGGTGAGAAAACAGTTTATTCTTCATGGCTATTCATTTTTGCATGGATGTTCTGTGATACTTTTCTCTTAATATTTATGATGTTATTTTAATAGGGCTAGAATTAGATTTTCAGATGGTAATTGCCAGGATTAATTGTATGGCAAAAATAATTGTCATTGATACAGTTACTTCATTAATTTATTCTCTTACTGCCTACATTAGGCCCTAATCCTAAAGACACTTATATGTGTGCTTAATTTGATTAAAGTAGCCTCATGAATAGAACTAGTCACATGCATTAGGTTGTGCATGTACATAAGTGTATTCAGGACTGGAGCCTTGAACTCAGTATAGATGAACCTCTGCATTTGAGTGGAATAATACTGACATTAGTGCCAGATTAGGGGCCTCACATGTGAATTCCCTGGCTGGTGTTAAATCATTTGCTTTGTTGCCGCCTCATCTGTTTTATGCAAGCCTGGCTTAAATTAGGTTGTTCAATTTCTTCTCCAATGTCACGTATGGTAAATGTGATTGTATATAGCTTTTAGACTCAAGGCATATATAAATCTTATTAAGTCTTACAATACCTTTGTGAAGTATGAAGTGCACTTTCTGTACCCCTTTCACTAACGGGTAGGCCAAGGAGTAGGAAGATTGAGTGAGTTGCCCAAGATAATGAGTAAGTAGCAGACTAGGCACAGAATTCGATTGTTTATCCTTTTTTCTTCTCTCTGCTTTGTAAAATATGTAAAATTAAAGTTAGGGACTTTATATTGGTGCATTTAATTTAAAAACAATAGGTGAAAACAAAAGGAAGAACAGCATCATGCCATTATACAAAGCCATGGTGTACCTACATCTTGAATACTGTGTGCAGTTCTGGGCTCTACATCTAAAAAGGATGTAGTAGAATTGGAAAAGGTACAGAAAAGGGCCACCCACATGATCACGATTATGGAGCAGTTTTCATACCAGGAGCGACTAAAAAAGCTAGGTAAGACTCTAGTTTGCAAAGAAGACTGAGGGAGGATGTGAGGTCTATAAAATCATGAAGGGTGAGGACAAAGTGGATAGGGAACTGTTATTTCATTCACCAAGTTCCAGAATACCAGAACTAGCGGGCACCTACTGAAATTAGTAAGAGAGAGTTTTGAAGCTAACAAGGGAAAGTACTTTTTTACACAATGCACAGTAAACTTGTGGAATGCATTGCCACAAAGAGGTAGTAGAGGCAGGTAGTGTAGCTAGGGTAAAAGATGAACAAGGCCAGTTCAGTTCATGGATGATTGATCTATTAGTTGTTGAACAGGACAGTTGGAGATGTTTCCTTTGGCATATCAAAACTAATAATGGAGGCCAGGGAGGATAATGAATAGAGAATAGATTACTCCAGATCAGGGGTGGACAAGATGGCAGATCTGACCTGCCTCTATTTTCCAGCAACCCCTGCCTGTGTTGCTGCGGTCAGTTTCCATGAAACCCTATGAGTGGTGGTGCTGTGACAGCAGGGGGCCAGGGTTTCCATGGAGACTGGCCCTAGCAGCGGTGGCAGGATGCGCGGCTGGGCGAGGAGCTGCTTTGGGGCCAGGGCTTGCAGCGGTGACAGCATAGTTTGGAGCTGGAGCAGAGCTGCAATCTGCTGCTTGCATGCCCCTGCCTGGGGCATGTGGGCAACAGATCGCAGCTCTGCCCCAACTCCAGACCATGCTGTTGTTGCCACAAGATCCCAGCCCTGGATTAGCTCCCTGCCCAGCTGCATACCTTGCCAACACTGCTGGGTCCAGTTTCCACGGAAACCCTGGCCCTGCACTGTTATGGTGCCACGGCTCCTGGGGTCTCCGTGGAAACTGGCGGCAGTGACATGGGCAGGGGCTGCTGGGAAATGGAGTCCTCTGCAGGCCTGATCTGGCTCACAGGCTGGACTTTGCCCACTCCGCTCTAGATATATTTGGTTCAATGGTGTCCTTTTAAAGCAGTAGTGCTCAACCTCTGGCCCACAGATCAGATCCAGCCTGTGGTACCATGCCATCTAGCCCGTGAGGCTCTCTCCAGATCTAGAAATTTGGCAGTGGGGAAATGATGACATTGCTCCCCTTTGCCAAATCTCCAGACCTGTGGGGATCCCAGGGCCCAGACCCATGGATCTGGCACCCAATTTCAGTGTGCAGGGCTGGGCATGGGTGAGCACAGTGCTGGGTCCCCAGGACCCAATCTTGGTATGCTGGGGACATGAGCGGGTAGTGCTGAGCCCCTGACCCAATCTTAGTGTGCAGGGTGCTGGGAGGGAGCAGTACTGGGCCACTGGGCCCCAATCATGGTGGGAGGGGGCCATGCTGGCCCCTGGGACCCAATCATAGTAGGCAGGGTGCAGCAGGGAGTAGACCCAGGGACCTAATTCTGATGAGAAGGGGCACTGCTGGGCCCCCAGGGTCTAATCTTGGTATGTGGGGTAGCTGATTTGGCCTGCAGACAGATGTTATGTTGCACCTGTGGCCCACAGGGTCAAAAGGTTGAGCACTGCTGTCCCAAAGCATCTGCTTCTGCCACTGTCATAGGCAGACTACTGGGCTAGATGGACCATTGGTCTGACCCATTATGGCACTTACATTCTTATGGGGACATCTTTGCAAGTTAATATAAAGGCTAATTTCCCTATTTTTTTGGGCACATTTTGGAATGTTGCATTCATTTATTTGCATTTCTTCCAAAAATCATGCCTCCAGCAATTAAATTTTTGCTGATCCACAATTTTAAATTGAGAGGTGTGAAGATGATGGAAGATGGAATTTCAGGAACAGTATGGTAAATGTCACTTGTCTACTGGTAGATAATGGTGTACTAGTTTTTTAAACAAAATGTGTTCCACCTGTGATTTACAGGTAGAAGATGGTGATAGCAAGTAGCCTGCAAAAGTTCATGGATATGGCCCATATGATTTTTTGGTAAACTTATGAGAGATGCTGTGTTTCTGTGGCTTGCCTTTCTCTATCACAGTTGCACAGTAGTATAAAGTGAAGAGTAATAGAGAATAAAGCATTACTGGGTGCTTGGGATTTCTACAGTCCTTCCTATCTTTGTGGTAGTTACCATAGAGATAGGAATATTGGAGATTAACCCTCTCCCAGCTATTTACAAAATTGGTCTTGGAAGTATGAGTGTATCTAGGCATGGGAGTCCTCCATACTGAAAATTAACAATACAGCCCTGTGTCAATAATTACTTCAGTACTCATGGTATCATCCACATAAATAACATATCCTTCACCAGAACTAAATGCTGCTACAAGTTATTCATTGTACTGTATTAAGTTAAAAAAAATTATATTCCTTTATATTTAAGCCAAAATGTAAATAGCTAGCAACCTTATACAACATGTATTGATTTAAAACAAAACAAAGCAAACAAAAAAGAGGACTTTTTATGTGGATTTTGTAGTTTGTTTTCTTGATCTTACTTTTTTTTTACTTTCTTGAGACTTCATTCAGCAAAACACATTTTAGGTGCATAACTTTAAGCATATTATTATTCATATTGTATTTCAACAAGGCACTTAAGCTTGTGCTTAAGTCACATTGACTACAGTACAGCTTAACATTGTGTTTTATGTTTGGTAAATGTTTATGTGCTTTGCTGAACAGGGACTGTTGTCCTCACACCCTTACAATTAAGCACATATGTAAGATCGGTTTTTCAAAACTGCTCAGAATTCATTTATCTCTGACTTCGCTGGGAAAAATCCCATCCTGAAGGCTTTGCTGAGATGAGGCAGCGGTGTTTCCTCTTTGATTATATCCTCTTTTATTTTTTTAATTCACTTTTAGTTCCTTTAAAATTCTCACATACTCTGTTTCCTCCTAACCTTTCCTTTTATGTTCATCTTCCTTTAACCATTGTGTGCTTACTATTTCTTTTTTCTCTTCTCTAACTGGAAGTTTTATGGCTGTCAGTATACTTTTTTTTCTTCATTTTTTTCCTTTTGTCAGTTGTCCAAAGCCAACTGCCATTAGACCCTTTTGGTTTCAACTCTGTCTTTTCTGTTAGACACACAAGCTAAAAATGTTTTGCTACAGAAGTAGAAAGGAAAAGAGAGTCACGATGTGTGTAACATGAGAGAGAGAAGCATGATATAAATATTCTAAAAAATATTGCACAGCACAGATAATTAAATGCTAATTTCAGGCAGTGAATATTTAGTTGACTTTTTAACAACCACTGTATTTACTTTGCAAAAGTCAACGCACACTGAGAATATTTAATTGAACTTGATGTCACTTATTTTACTGAAATGTCTACCACTTTATTTTAGGTCTTGGGAGAGGCAAAATGAGAGAAGAAGAGAAGCAGGAAGTTATAGAGAAAGGAGAGAAGTGCAGTGTATTCCATACGCCTGCTAACTTCAGTCCCAGTGAGTACAAAGACTACCCAGAAAGTTTATCTCTATTATTTTTTGATCTTCATCAAGTGACATATATTTAGGGCCCTGTGGCACAGCAATGGCAAAATTTGTGGGAACAACTACATTTCTGGATGTATTTTGACTATGTTTCATTTCTATTTTCCTCTGTTCTATTTCTCTGTTAATCCACAAACACACTTCGGTTCATAGTTTACAACATGATTGACATAAAATGTATTGTTTTTTTTTACAATGATTATTTTTGAGGATGGGTTTTTGGTAGCCTTTCTGTGTGGCTCAACTGTACTTGCCAGTCTGTGACTCCCATGCTACTCTCTAAATCCAGATTAGACCATCTTCTTCTTGTGCATGTCAGAGAAGTGGGGCTTGTGGCTAGCTTCAAGTGTCTTGTCCACATGGCTCTCCAGACCTCAGCTACTGCTGTTTTCTCAGTTGTCATGTTTTTCAGCCTACACTTTTGGCTCTCACTCAGTGACTGGAAGCTGGACTCCAGCTCTGGTTCTTTGAGCCACCTGGTGCCTACCTACATGAAACAGAGCAGAAAGCATGCACTGTAATCCAGCCACAGAATCACAGAACGCTCATTTTACATTCTGTAATATGTAATTGGATTTCAAAAAGTGTCCAGGTGACTGTTTTTAAATTTGACATATGTCACTGAAATGTACATTTCATTTTTGCCTTTTTCTCTCAAGTGAAAAACCTATTTGTCAAATCAAGGATTTCAAATCATATAGCCCTTTGTTGGAGCCAGAGGGTATCAAATCCAGGACACTGGGTTCACTGGAATTATAAATGCAGGCACATGCTTTACTTGTTTCACTGCATTGTCCCAGAGACCTGGCAGGGGATAGGAAATGATAATAATCTTACTCTTTCATCACTGTAGAGCACAGGTTTCTTTTCAGTTTTGTGCCTCTGCCAGCTCATCATAATATAACTAGTGGGGAAATATATAAATAGTTTGATATTTGAGAATCAAACAGAACTGTCCCTCATGTTTCTATTTGCTTTTGGTTTATCAGCTGGTTTCTTAGGTCATCGCCTTTGTTTTTTCGAACTGGTAGTTATTTCTGTACTGATGTGCATGTTAAAGAAGAGGAGGAATGTCTTATGTATGTTTCTGGGAACATGTTAAATACAATGATAGGTATTGATAGTCTATCTTGTCCAGCACCAGAAGTCAAATGTTAATTGATGATGTCCATTACAAACATGTATTTAAAAGGGCTGCAGCTTTCATACATAAACATTATATCTGTTCACATTTTCTTTGTAAGGACTCAATTTAGAAATTTTAAAAAACCCTAAATAGAAGTTATGTGTGAATAGTGAAATAATAGTGTTTACTTGTTTTACTTGTTTAAAACGATGCTTTATACTTCTTGCACACTAAGCATCACTGATTTAAAAGCGTAAATTTAGCAAACAGTCAATAATACTTGTTTTCCAAAATAATTTTTGTTTAAAATATCTGACAACTTTTAACTTTAAAAACTGACTAGTGTTAAGCTGCCTTTTTTTGGTCACGTATTTTCTAAGGCCCTGGATCTTGGAAGCTTCTTTATGCAGTCAGATCCCTGTTACAACATGGAGTTCATTGGAACTCTGCTGCCTAAGAGTCTGCCTCTTTGGAACAGATTTTAAAATCAGAATCTAAATTGGTATTTTCACGACAGAACAATAAAATTGGAGTAACTGGTAATTAAGAAATAATTTTTAAAAACATCTAAATCCATTTTTATCCAGCATAGTAAAAGCTCCCTTGTTGTTAATAAGTATTTTATTAGTTAATATATACTCCCGTAAGAATTTTTGAATCAATATTACTTAAAAAAGGAAATTAAATAAAAATACTAAACATGACATATAAACTTCTTTATATAATAAATATATTATATTTATTATGCAACTTCTTTATATAATAAATAACAGGCTGTGAAAGGCATTAATGGATGTTAATAATTTAAACTGTTTATCTTCTTATTTTTGCAGATGCATGAAGGAACGAACTCCTCTCATTACTGCTGCTTTCACATAGAACCTGATTCTATATTTGACTTTGTGGGTGGGACCATATTGGTCAAGGAGGCTTTACACTGGTGCAGGGATCTGTCCATGTGAAGTCAACCACAGGATCAGGGCCCTAGTATGACTCTTCACTGTGCATTCTGTTGGTGAAATCATATATACCATTGAATTATGCTGGAACCTGCCTATTGGAATAATGTAAGTCCTGTTTTTCCCCCAGATTTGTTTTAGATACGAAATAATACTAAAACATTTTTCTGCTTAGAGTAGTTATAGCTTCTTGTATTCTAAATAAACTTGTGATTTGGGGATTAATCTCATTCACATGTGCTCCTCTAATTATGATTTCATGCCAGTATCAAGTCATACACCATATTTTATCGTATACCACCCCACCCAAAGTAAGACACACATCTCATTTTTAGAAGGTAGAGTGTAGAAAAAAGTGTTTTTCTAGAGTCGTCATGAACTAAAGCTGACTTTTTCATGAAGATACTGTGTTGCAAAATGGCTGCCAAGTTCTCTCTCCCTGCCAGGAAGAAGGAGGGGCATTCATACCAATGTTAACCCTTTCACAGTCGCTCTCAAATTAGCATCAGTTTTTGGCAAGTTTTATCCCATAGCATGGATATGGGGGATATGTAGTACTGAGGAGACACCTACATCTTCATGCAGTGAAGTCTTGGCACAGAAAATTGCCTTCTCCACTTAAGACATGCACCCCAGTTTTGGAGGGCTGATTTTGGGGACAGGATGTATGGTATGCGAGTAAATATGGTAGTCTTCAGACCATGTACTTATTGGTACTAAGGTTTTATGGATATTTGGTAAATTGTTAAGAAAGTTCCATTGGAGTAATTGAATTTGTGAATAATAATACGTCAACAATGGAAAAGGATACTGGGGAAAAATATGGATTAGGAAGTTTGAATGAATCTAAGAAGCCCTTTTTGAGTTTACTTTTAGAAACCTTTTAAAGTATGTGTGCTAGGCATTTCATTATTCTCTGGATAATTTACTGTGTAAATGTTGGGCACTGTAGGGTATAGCCCCTTGGTAGAAAAATATGATTTTCTGTCTCTTCACTTTTATAAATATTACTGTATTTACTTGAATCTAAGTTGACCCTGAATTTAAGACACCTCCTCCAATAATTAGATTCTATATATGGAAAATTTATTGTTAGAATTTTCTAGGTATAGAATTATTGGGGGGTTGTCCCCGCCACTGCAACAACAGGTATAGCAGTGGAGGGGGGCAGGTGTCCCCCTTACTCTGTCCTCTCTATTTCTTCCCACTCTCCAGTCTTTGCTTAGTCCCACTCCCCCCACCACCTCACTGTCAGATAGTGGTTAGGCTCTGTTCCCTCCCTGAGCACAGCACCTAAAAGCTAAGCCCTTGCTGGCCATGGAGCAGGTTAGTGCTGCTAATTGGTCAGGTAGGGCCCATGCAGCAGTGTTGGCAAGGGACAGAATGTCCATGTACTCTGTGCCCAGGAGGTTATTCAGCTTGAGCTGTAGGTGAGCTGCCCCTGACAGTAAGGCAGGAGAAGAGGGCAGGGGGGTGGGGCAGAAGCTGCAGAGGGCAAGCAGTGGGTAGGGGGCAGGAGGCAGCTGTAGGTCTGACTCTGGCTCTGATCCATGCTCAGAGCCAGTCAGAGCTTCAGAAGCCATCCCCCCACCCCTGCACTTTGTATGGGAGTTTAAGACAAGGGGCTTTTCCTCCCATGCTGATTGGGGGTGGGAGTGGGGGATGGGGGACACACCTCATCTTAGAATCAAGTAAGTATGGTAAATCTCTCAGTTGTTTTATATTCCCATGCACAAACTTTTTGAAATGTTCAGGAAGTCCTTTAAAAATTGTTATGCAAATACCCCTAGTGGAGCTACAGCTCAGAAACTTACTAATAGACTTGTCTTCTTTTAGGTTGAATATAAGAATATTAATAAATATGTACTTGCACTTTGTCTTGCACTTTGTCTTGCAGTGAAAGTTGGCTCATCTAAACTATGCTGATATGGAATTATAAGTAAATTTAATCAGGTGTGCTGATTAATTGTAAATGACTGGGGAGGAACTGTCTTTTATGGTACCATCACATTCTTACTTTTAATTAATAGTAATAATTTTGCTGTCATATGTCACTGCATTCACATGGAGTGGTTACAAATTCCTACCTTTGGATTGCAAAGGAAGTGCTCTCCCTACCACTGTCAGTCCAATGGCTGCCAAGACTCACGTTTTTCATAGAATCATAGAAAATTAGGGTTGGAAAAGACCTCAGGATATCATCTAGTTTAACCCTGTGCTCCAAGTAGGATCAGTTTTATGTCTAAATGAGTAGAAACTGCAGGGTGGGGGTTCTCTTGGTGTAATTATGATAATACTGTAACACTCTCCACCTGTGGTGATATTATTTATTTCCTTTTTGATGTTCAGATATTAATAAGTCTTTTTTGAATGAAGTCCTATTAATTGGAGAACATAAGAGCGTAAGAAGTGCCATACTGGGTCAGACCAATAGTTCATCAAGCCCTATCTCATCTCCGACGGTGGCAGGGGTCGATGCTTTAGAGGGAGAGCACTGAACTGAATATATCTAGAGCAGGAGTGTCAAAAATCTGGTCCTCAGAGCCACATCATCCAGTCCCTGGTGCTGGCCATGTGTCTGGGGCTGACCTGCATGTGGCATGTGCAGGACCAGCCCTGCACGCAAGGCCCAGGACATGTGCCTCATGCAGTAGCTGCTCCAGAACCTGTGACACCCTGCAGGGCTAGTCTGGGACTCCCTCCCTCCACATGCCAGATCCCGTATCCACAGCACCCACTCCGACTGGTTTCAGACAAAAGCCATCCAGGGCACGTGCCATGTGCAGTACAGGTCCCAGAGTGGGTGCTGGATATGGCACAATTCTGGACTGCCCAGACTGCATGCTGGGTGTGGCGTGTGGGTAGGGGCATGGTTCATGAGTACCACCTCTGTCAGATCCAGAGCTCACTCTGATTGGTCTGGGATCTGCACAACATGCAGTGCTCACCCTGGACCATCTGGAGCAGGCACTACATATGGCACAAGTGCTGGGCTGGCCAGAGCAGGTGCCATGTGTGGCATAGTCCTAGACCAGTTGAAGTAGATGTCCAGCATGCAGTGGGAAGAGGAGGGTCCAAAGACTTAATCTGGTCCATGGGGCTGGCTCTGCTCCATTCATTCAGCCCATGGACTGGGACCATTCCTGTGCCACTCATCTGGCCTGTAGGGTCAGATGAGTTTGACACCCCTGATTTAGAGCAATCCGTCCCTATCTATTACCCTCCCTGGGATCCACCATTATTGGTTTAGAGATGCCAGAGGAAACATCTCCAACTGTTCTGTTCAATGGCTATAAATAGATCTGTCATTCATGAATTTATCCAGTCCCTTTCTGAACCCGGCTATGCCATCTGCCTCCACCACCTCCTGTGGCAATTAATTCTACAAGTTCACTACACATTGTATAAAAAAGTACTTTTTCTTGTTAGCTTTAAACCTGTCACTTACTCATTTCAAGGGGTTCCCTCTAGTTCAGGGGTGGCCAACCCACGGCTCTGGAGCCACATGCGGCTCTTCAGAAGTTAATATGCATCTCCTTGAATCTCTGCACAAGCACACGGTGACCAGCTTCCATAGCCATTATGTTACATCACGTGATGTGACTGCTCTCAGTGAGCACATTACTCAGTTTGGACTCGGAAGTTTGGACTCCGGAGCCATGGGTTGGCCACTCCTGCTCTAGTTCTTGTATTCTGAGACTTGGTGAATAACAGTTTCTTCCCCACTTTGTCCACACCCTTCATGATTTTATAGACCTCTGTCATATCCTCCCTCAGCCTTTTCCTTTTCAAACTGAAGAGTTCTAGGTGTTATAGTCTCACCTGGTATGGCAACTGCATCATACTCCTAATCATTTGGGTTGTGCTTCTTTGTACCTTTTCCAATTCTACTACATCCTTTTTGAGATGTAGAGACCAGAACTGTACACAGTATTCAAGATGTAGGTACATCATGGATTTGTATAATGGCATGATGCTGTTCTCCATTTGGTTTTCAATTCCTTTCTTAATGATGCCTAGCATTTTATTGACTTTTTTGGTTGCCACTGCTCATTGAGCTGTTTTTAGAGAACTATCTGCAGGACTCCAAGGTTTCTTTCCTGAGTTGCAATAGGTAGTTCAGAACTCAGCACTGTGTACATATAATTGAGGTTATTTTTCCCCTTGTGAGCTACCTGTTGACACTGAAGTTCATTTACCATTTTTTGAGATCTGGCAAATATTATTTTGGATCCCAAATATCATGTGTTACCACTGTACCATGCTGGCTTCCAACTATACATCATATACACTTGTGTGTGTTATGCTAGGTGTCTACCATAATCTAAAACAAATGTGTGCTTCCTCACAAAAAATCCTTTTCAGCCCCAGAAAATTAAAACAGCAGTAATAAGTGATGAGTAAATGTTCTGCAAGAGTTTGCAGTTTTTAGAGTTGTGGAAAAAATGATAGAGTCATATACAGTAAATGGGAATGCATGTGTATTACTTCACACATCTCCTATCAATTCCCTCCTTATTCCCAAGTGGACCAATGTATGAAAATTACCCTTGGTAGTGTCCTCTTCTCCCTTTCTAGTTAGATCTTAGGATCTTTTAATAGGCTGCTACTCTGTCCTCTGTCATACTTATCATCAGGTAGCCTGTTTGTTCTGTTAAGCAAAAACTTATTTGTATCACTGCATCACCAGTCTTTCTCTTGGTCACCAACTTTAATTTGAGTCTTGTACTAGGTCTTTGCATCCAGGTGAAGTCTGCCTTGAAGATTATTTCTGCATAATATTCTGCATATCAGTTCTAAGCTATGGCCCTTTTTCTCACTCTGTACAGTTTAATCTCCCACCAGGCTTTCATTATCTCGTATTTCGACTACTTCAGCATCCTTTTCTCTAGTTTTGACAAGTGCACATCCCCTGCTTATAGTCATTCAGATAATTCAAATACACAGATCATTTTCTGAGTGTATTTCTTTGACAAACACTCCTCCCTTTGTATCTGTCTTCTCCAGGACATCACAAATAAACCACTTGCCTTCATTTTCAATGCCCTATGTAATCTGCTCTGCCCAACCTTTCATCTCTTGTTCAGCATCAAGAGGTGAAGTCTTATGATACCAGCCTTCATCACTTCCTGGCTAACCTTGTAAACACCTTCATGTTTCCTCCCATGTTGCCTCTTGTGCTTGGGGGGAACTCCCTGTAAATGTCTGTGAAGCTCCTTATTATCCTCCTTCAAATCCCTCCTTAAAACTCTTGTGCTGTGATGTTTACACAAAAAAATTTGGCAGTGGTTCAGCTGTTGATGTGCTGAGACCACTGCCTACTGTGTTGACTGGTGTCAGAATGTTTTGCTGAACTACCCCATCGATTTGTATCCATAGTTTCATAGTTTCATAGTTTCTAGGGTCGGAAG
>NW_017729032.1:63480684-63484143 GCF_001723915.1 Gavialis gangeticus | reverse complement strand
CTGGGAAGCTAGCCCCAGTTCCATTTCTGCCTTGGCCTTCCATCTGTTTTCTCTTGGCTAATATGTAGATTGTAAGTTCTTTGAATGAAGACTGTCTTTTATACAAAGCTAGCACTGGGGAGTGGTCGATGGCTGGAGCTGATAGTACTATGGGAATGCAAACAAATAATATCTAATAAGCTCATTTGTAGAGTTGGCAAATGGCACTGGTACCATCCTTGGTATCGATATGGAAATGTTTACAAGCCCATGCTGAAGCTCTTTGAGTTTTGCAGGAGGGGGTTGGGGATTGTAGCTGGGAAAATGGAGTGTGGGAGTACTACCTTCTCTCTTATAATTCCTACAAAAACAGCATTCACAAGAGACAGGCAATGAGCGAGCTACGACTACCAGTACTAACAACATCTTTTCTGGAATTAAAAAAACGGAACAACGTTTTAGGGCAAACTGATGATCTCCATCCAGTGGCCTGCTGTTCTACTTCCTTCTCAACAAGGACAACTGTATGTAGTGATGTGTAAAATGGAGATGTGCCATTAATTTTTTATTCTCCTCACCATCACCTGCTACACTGAGAGTGGTTGACCATGCCCAAGGAACTATTCCTTATGAAAGGATTTGTCTGCCGTTGGCAGGATGCAGCTGGTAGCTCTACCTTTAATCTGTTCATGCTGCAGAGGGTCTTTTTGCTACTTTGCAAGTTTTTATAGCTTGCTTTCCTTTCTGCATGTTAAGTTGTTCCATGGAAGAACAATTCTTGCAGGCAGCTACACAGCAGTCTCCCAGTCTACTAGCACAGACTTCAAAGGCTGTGGCTGTGAGAGCAGTAGATCGAAGTTGCTTCCTAAATTGGCAGCAACATCACAAAATTATTTTTTTTTTCATTTTTGGAATAAGATAACTCTTCTTATTTTGCAAAATGGAGGTGACAGCTTTGCAGAATGAGGTGAAATCAATTAAATAATTACTGCCTCTAATAACAATAGAACTATCACAGATATATAGGTGTCAAAGAAAATTGTTTTGAAACTGCTGTGCTGAGGGACTCCTAAAAAGCTGCTAATGTAAAATAAGTAGTCTGCTCTCTCTGTTTGTAAGTATAGCATGGAGTAAATGCACACAAATCTGTAATTATGGAGGAGTAAAATGGATAAAATCAATCAATCAGAATCACTGTGTACTCAGTCAGTCAAGGAGCACAAGGCAAGATGTGACTACATTGCCTTTAGAATGAAATGCAAAAACACAAAGTGAAACAGAAGACATGAACTGAAATAAAATAACCAGCTGAATTTTGAGTCATCATGACATTTTTTTGTCAAAAATTATGTCCAAATTGACATAATTTCATATTTTTTCTCAGCGTCACCAAAATTTAGCCTTAATTACAGTGTTACCATAGGCCTTTGATGCATCTAGATAATGATATAACTTTGGCTATTCCTTAATATGGTAAGTGAAGACACTACTATCAGGTTGTACTAAGTTACACATTCCACATGGGTAATACTATTTTAGATCTACAGAGGTAGTCTTATATACCAGACTTGAGAAATCCACTCACCCTGGATAAGTGGCAGGCTTACTAGGTCAAATGAAGGGACCTACACCATTAATTGCTGCAGAAACAAGGTTTTTATTTAGAAATAAAGTATGTTTATAATTTTTACTGTAAAAAAATAACTTTTCACATAAGAACCAAATATAAATGGTAGTGTCACTTTCCTAAATCTACAAGCTTGGTGTCACTGATCCCCCATGCCAGACCTTTGCAGGCCAGATCAGACCTCTTTGTGGGCCAATCTGGCTGTTGACTGTAGGACTAGTGGAGCTGTTAATACTCATGAAGCAGCCAGAATATTCTGGAGGGTAAGAGAAGAGACAGAATGTTCCTTATATCTTTTACCAGTTAGATGGGGCGGAGTGTCAAATTTATAAGACATATACTAGCTAGAGACTGATATGAAAGATAGGGCATTCTGGTAGAAATCTCAGTACACACCTTTTTCCTTGTGGCAGAGCAAGCTCTTTCTAGTATTAGAGTTGGGTTTCTTACTAAGGCATGTCCCTTGAACCTTACTGATAGTCCTACACTCCTACCATTCATATGTATTTCTTGGCTTCTAACCAGCATTTTTCTAGAAATGCAGTCAAGGAATAGAATTTCTCAACTCTATTAGCTGAAAATGTTTTGAACATACAGTAGAATTTATGTTGCCAGATAGAAGTATTTTTAAGCTTTACATTTTGTCACAATTGATATGTATGACATTTTCATATGAGAAATAATATTCTTTTTGTAATTTGGTTGATACATTTAAAAAATCTTAATTGCAGCTGATCAGCCTGTTATTATTATCTGTATCTCTATTTAGTGTAGATTCCAAAAATGGTAACGAAGGATTATAAAATGTATTTGTTCTTGGTATAAGGCCACTGTTTTTTCTATTGTAAGGATTTCCCGTATTTTATTATTACTTGTTTATATTGCTGTAGCACGTAGGAGTTTTAAGTATAGGCAAGTTCCTCATTGCATTAGATGCCATAAAAACACACAAACAAAAAAAAGCCCTGGAGATTTGTCCTGTTCCAAATGGAGGTAACATACATCTGTGTACTAAAAGTAATTGTGTTAAATTATTTTAAGAATAATTAATACATTATAGGCCTTATTCAAAGTGGTATGATTTGTTGCTTATATTGAAACAAATCTGGTTTCTTAAACATCTTAGGGCTGACCACAGGGGTTGGCAACATTTGTGCCAAAATACCTGCAACCTTGACTTGTAAGATGTTGATGTATCAGGGGCAGACAGTGAGGGAGCCTTAAGGGGCCCAATCCTTGATATAGCAGTGCAGCCCCGGCCCCTTTTCCAAGGCCTGAGTGGTAAGCAAAATGCCTTCATGTGCCATGGTCTGGCACGCATGCCAGGGGGTTGCCTACCACCGGCCTACTGCATTTGAGAACCTGCATATAATGGCATTTTAAAAGCAAGTTTTTAAAATTGGCAAGTTTGCACATCTGTCTAAACATTCTTGTTTTATATTTTCATTTGTATACTTTAATAAACATAAGGGGAAAAAAGAAGGTTTTCAGTATGTTTTCATATTGGGCTGTTGAAAAATCTGTTGTTAGTGCTTCATGATTTCATGCTCTTTTGCAGTTTTCCAAGCTGTGCATTTCTTTTCTCTCCCCCCACCCCAATATAACTGTTTTCACTTACTTACTTACTTTGGTAGATTTCCCACTTCTTTTCTTTAGCAAAGGAAAGTCTATTTTTATTGTTTTGTTTTTCCATCTACATGTTAACTCTCCTTACACAAGTTACAATTCCAACACATGCTTACATTCATTGTCTTTCAAGTTGAGAACATATCTATTATTTATCCTATAGCTCTGATTCAGCAGACACTCTTTTTTTAGTGAAATACCATTTTCCTGTCCTTCCACCAACAATC
>NW_017729032.1:63442733-63480673 GCF_001723915.1 Gavialis gangeticus | reverse complement strand
TTAGTGAAATACCATTTTCCTGTCCTTCCACCAACAATCTCTTCTAGTTCTGCATATGTTGAGGATGCTAAAAGGTATATCCATATTTTTTCTGTTTATACATATTATGTCAGAAGTTGCCAGGCAGGGGTGGATCAAGGGGAGCGGGGTGCTGCACTGGTGCACTTGCACCCCACTTTGATTCCTGGTCCACCCAAAGTTTAAAACCAACATGCCTCGCAGTAGCAGTAGCAGCAGCATATCTAGTCAGGCAGTGTTAAGATAGTCAGTTGACTTCATGGTTTAATCTACCTGAACCCTTCTAAACTCTTCATTCTACAGCTGTTAATGACCCTATCTTCTTTTTTAATGGTCTTGATGCTCCACAAATGATGCTATCCTTTAT
Organism: Gavialis gangeticus; assembly: GCF_001723915.1. Lineage (NCBI taxonomy): Eukaryota > Metazoa > Chordata > Crocodylia > Gavialidae > Gavialis > Gavialis gangeticus. The sequence continues at coordinate 63,480,288 of NW_017729032.1, read as the reverse complement.
TCTGCAATTCTGCTCTCTGTTAGCTGCTCCTGGTAATGAAGCTTCTATTTCGCAGCCCTGCAGATTGGTTTTAACTCATTCCAATGAATTTGTAGTTGTTTTTGCTTCAATCTTAAACTGAATGCTTAAACTGAATGCCTCTAGCATATTAGTAAAGCATCTTTTTAACTGGAGAAAACCATGTGTTGTTTCGTAAGAGATGATGCACCTCACTATCTTATCTGCATACCACTTTTTAAAATTCCAGATCCACACACTTCCAGGTATACATTTAATTATTCAGAAGTAAATTCATAACAGGCTTATTTTTTCAGACTTATTGAAACTCATCCTTGTTGACAACAAAACTATATATTATTCTGTTTCTTAAGTTAGAGTTGAACTCTTCTTTTCTATAGTGACCTGGTTATCATCTCTTTTTTTCCCCTCTATGTATATCATATGCCTGGAACTATGTGACAATTGGTTTAGTTTATGCTAAAGTATATTATACTTTGTAATATTCTGTTGTCTTACTAAATAGATGAAAATTGCTTTTTTAAGGCTCCAGGTTTTTACAGGATCCTATAACAGATTTTTTGTAAGGTTCCCTTTGTAGAACTGAGAACTTGTATTTTATTTAATATTGTACTATATGTCCATAAACTTGTGTGTTAGATATCCAGTTACATGATGTCTTTACAATTTCAGTTCAGTGGTTAATTAATTTGTGTGTCCTTTAAGACCTGAGGGTATAAACACTTATAAAGAGGTCAGTAATAATACAATATGGCAGTAAGTTTTTAATTTTCTACTCAGTGTCTGTAAATCTGTTGACATTTCTAGTCTGCCATACCTTATTCAGATAGATTTTCTAAGATACAAAATGTTAAATTGCTTAAAGATGTAAGGGCTCTAAAATTTGAATCCACTGTTATTGCATGTCATATGTGATTTTAACCTTAAAATACAGCAGAAGTTCATGCTTAGTGAACATTGTCAAGTTGGAATGCTTGATAAAAGGTGTGATGTACTACCCTAAGTGAATCTCACTGGTACAATAAATTTGACTTTATATAATCATTTTGGTATTGCACCATCACTTCTCAGCCTTTTGGCTAAGATGACATGAAATGATGTAATAATTTTATTTAAAGTTCTTTTTATGTTGGATTTGATCTAAGGGGGAATGCGTTAGAATTTTTATTACTGCGTATAGACAGCAAAAGGTATTTATTCTTTGTTAGAGAAGAAAAATGGAATACTTACATTTGTATAAAATATAATTTATAGTCAAGGTTTTGTCTATTTTATTTAATATAAAATAATTTTTCATTATGTAATGATCTCCTTTTAAAGTATTTAAATACATATATAATATAATATAGGATTTGGCATTACATACATGCTTCTGAAAAGTTGCTAGTGAAGGACAGAAGTAGATATGTAGGTCTTGTAATAGATATTTTATATTTTTATAATAGAACATTTATCCCAGGTGCTACAATATAGGCCAGTCCTGCAAAGAACACTATATAGTCTGCTCTCCAGCAGACTATATAGTCCTGCTCTCTTAAGAATCCTTTTTAAGACTTAAATCCCATCCTATCTTCTGAAGTTATGATAGTGTAAATATATTTCCATTACAGATGTACTAATGTTCAGTATTTTCAAACCTTTATAGTTTTGTAATACATGTTTTTATCCATGTTAATACTTAAAAATCCATTCAATGGTTTTGAATTTACATGTGTGTAAAAAGGAAGAAGATTCTTTTAAGATGCTTCCATTTCACACCAAAATATAGTATGCAAAATCCCTAATTGGACAGCCTTGTTTTTTGGTATTAAATAGTGCTCTTAATCACTTTGGCCATGCTGATTTGTTAATGGTACTGGTAGAAAACTGAGAATTACTAAATCTTGGGTTCTGATTCTGGTCTCATCATACTGGTTCAAATCAGTTGCAACTCCACAGATATTAATAAAATCAACATAAGAAAGGCCTCAATATTTTCTTTGACTTCTGAAACATGGTGAGCACGGTAAAGTGCTGAGCCCCAGTGAAATCAATGAGAATTAAGGGTCTTGGGGGATACCTTCACTAGTATCCAGTCCACAGTGTTTTAGAGATATGGTTTTCAGAACATTTTTTATCTTCACTAGTATACTGAACATAGGTGAGTGGGGAAGGGCAATTTAAAAGGAAGAAACATCTCAAACATGAAGGGAAGGGAAATGATATCCCTGCACAGACAGAAAGGAAAGGTGAAAAACAGTGTATGAAAAACAACATCAAAACATGGAGAAAGAAGAAGAGCCAAGTGAGTATGCATGTTAGCTTTCTATACTTAGTCCTCAGAAAATATTTTCCATTTGTTAACACAAGGATTTATTTTTGCACAATTGAAGCTTTACTGTCTTGGTTAACTATTGTACAACAGTCTGTCTATTAAAAACACCATCAAGGTTACTTCTAAGTAAAGATTTTGTAAGTGACTTATGTGTAGACTATCCAAATCTCAAATTGTATTGACCCACAAGAAGTTATGCTTGTCCCACTGTCTTCTCAAAATTGGATCTTTTTAATAATTAAGTTGGATGAAAGTTCTGTTATATTTTATGTATTGTAGGTGCACATACATAAACACTACAGTGTTGATTATTTGGAATAATAAGTCACCATCATTCTTGATAATCAGTACTTCCAGATAATCAAACACCACAGTATGAAGTGCTGAAACCTATACTTTAATTACTGGACTGGACAGTGAATATACATTACAGAACTTAAACTGGTAGACACAACATTTTTGTTGTTGTAAATACAAAACCTTTCAGTCAATCCACATTCTGGATAATCAGCTCCTGGGTAATCAATGATGTATTCTATATGTATTTACACTGTTTTTTTCAGCGACTAGTAATCATTAATTGTCTTTTTCATATTGTAACCCATAATGGCAACAGGTCATGGGTCCAAGACTGGGCTTGAAGTTCTTTGTAAACACCTTTGCTACAGCTGAGTGCTTACAAATCATGAAGAGTATACGTAGCTAATAATGTTACATCCTGTCCCAAAAAGCAGTATGAAGTACAAGTAGTAGTCTAATCCAGGAGAAAGTTTTTGATAACATAATGAGCTGACCAATTAAACCACTACTTGTGCCATTTGGAAGAATTTACAAAGAAACCGAGAAACTAAGAACCAGAAACTAAGCTAGGAATCCTGGGCACATCTACTAGCTTATCAACATCAATTTAAGTGATTTCAGCAAAGTCATGTAATAACGAAATATAACCGTAGAAAAGTAGATTTAGTTACTTTACCTTTAATTACAGGATAGACATCGGTGTAAGTAATTTTCATCCACAAACTGTAAAACATGAAAAAATAATAAAAATAACTTAATCGATAAAACCTGTAAATTTATATGATTGGTTCAAATACCTACAGAATGATTACTGTACAATAATAATGTGTTAATAGCCAGTTTTCAGGGAAGTTGCATAACTTTTTAATTGATGCCATGAGTTTTTTATACGAACAGCAATAGACCTTCTGAATTCAAACTTGCTTATTTTTAAAAATAGAAATATATACCCCAATCCTTTTTTTCCCATTCTGTTTCCTTTTCAGTGCACAGGAAACTGATCCTAACTGGCCAGCTGAAAATGTCCTTGGTGCAGGCAAGCCCTCAGCTTCTTCACAGCTGATATATAGAAACTTATCTGCAAACTGCCCCTTAGTGCACACTGCTATAGGAGAAAGTGAATGGAGCAGGGTGTACTTTTATTATGCCAGCTCACAACTGATTTACAGTTTTATGGAAATGACAGCCAGTCATTAAAGGAGAACAGGATATAAACTGTATTAATAAATGTTGATGGGTCAGTGTTGGTGCAGATGTACCCTAAGAAACTAGGAAGTGTAACTTGCTGTGTGACAGGTCCTGCCTCCCTCTTCCCTGAACCGAGCACATTGCTGGGTAGGAGAGAATCCATCTGTGTGATACATCTTCAAAGGCATACAGTAAAGACCCGAGGGCTAAAGAACTTACTTGACCATATTCTTAGGAAAACAGTTATTTATATTTTCTCTATCTAATTGTTCATACTATAGGAGAAATTAAAGCAAAGCAGCCATGACTTATAGAAGTTCCTGTTAAACAAGTAGTACTGTCTTATAAATTGTGCATATTGTTTTATTCTTGCATTAGAAACTTTTACATCCATTTTATATATAATTCTTAAGGTTATATACATTTTTCAGTGTAAAATCATGGTCCAGGTAGGTCAGTGCTTAGATTTTAAAATATATTTAATTACATTCCAACTGACATAACTTTGATTTTAATTGGTATGTAAGCCAGCTGACTGCACATTTGTCATGCTCATTAAGTACCATTTTATACATAAGACTGAATTATACCCTTGTCTATACTGAAGCATGGGACAAAGATACACACCTACAGGGAGAGTGAGAGGGATTATGTCTCAGGAAGCATCTTGTGAGCACTTTCTTTGGGGGAGCCTGACAGTGCCTTACGGTATGGACAAACTTAAATTTAGAGCCATTTCAAAATGTTATGTATGGACAGGCTGGAAATAATACAAATGTAGCAGAACCCTTCCAAATTTAACCTTGGATGAAGCAGTGTTAAAGCTGGAGTGGTTTTGCTATGTTTGTATCATTCCCGGTTTGTCCATATGTAACAATTAGAATGTAACAGCTAGTGCCCTTTTAAAATGGCTCCCAATACATGTGTGCATACCCCACACTGTATATCTAGGGGTTGTGACTATTTTCTTACTTCTTTCCCATCCCCTTTTCAGTTATTTGTGTCTCAACCAGTCTTAGTGCTTAACTTTTCCTGCAAGAACAGAATTTGTTTTTGAGTTTGATCTTGGTGTAGGAATTATGAGGGTAAATGGAGTCTTTCCTTGTAGTTTTTTCCCCTCTAGCTCTTGCTCCCATACAAAGAAATGAAAAACAGTGCTTATATTTAAAACAGTCATATTTAAGTTAAAGTAGGTAGTTTAATTTAAATATAAAGGACTTAGATAATATAGTATTCCATACGTTTTTTACAATATGACTTGAATTATTATTAATATAATAAGTACTATGAAACATTGGTGGACCAGATGAATGGCATGAGACCTGACTATGGGTTGAATTGGGGCCTGGGGTCCTGGCATTGTGCTCTCCTGCCCCTGTGTGCCAGGATTGGGTGCTAAGGGCCAGGCATCATCTCCTTCAACCCTCTCTGTGCCAGGGTTGGGTCCTGGGGGCCTGACACCACTCCTGCATGCCAGGATTGGATTCTAGGGGCCCAGTTAGCCCCTGCCTAGCCCTGTGTGCTGGGATCAGGGGGCCTGATCCAGCCTTCAGGGCTTGGGGATCGACAGGTGTCTGGAAATTTGGCAGTGAGGGAAGGTGGCACTGCTCTCTGCTGCTAAATTTTTGGACCTGTAGGGAGCTTTGTGATCCAGATGACATGGTGCTTCAGGACAGATCTGTCCCTTTGGCCGAAGATGGAACAACCCTGGTGTATGGTGATGGGCACACTTAAAATACCAAGATAAATAGGCTTCAAGAAAGGAGGAGAGGTCTGGCTCATGGTAAATATACTTAACAGAAAGCAGTAGTATTCATAACTAGTTGATAACTAGTTGACATATCTATCTGTTGACAGGATTTAACTGGTTTTGGCTCCCTGGACATTTTTATGCAGTTCAGCTTGGTAAATGGAAGTAATGTACAATAATACAAACTGTTCTGAAGCTCAAACTGACTGTAGGAATAGAATCAGGTAAGTCAATTAGTACTTTTTTCTGTTCAGAGTAGAAAGATTTGCAAATATGCTGCTTCTTAAATTACTTTGATTTAATTCAAACATTGTTATCTGTTAATGAATAAATGCAATTTAAAGATATGTTACATGGGCAGTAAATACATAATTAACTGCTTTCAGTTCACGACATTTAGATAGAAGGGTATTCAGGTAGTGACACAACCTTATAAGCCTCACGTGTTTTCACAGTACATCTACTGGAAATCATGCTGAACAATTTCCCCAGGGTTTTCATTTTGTGGGATACTAAGAAATGTATTCAGTTTTATTATTATAAATGAGTGTAGATAATGGTAGACTGCTTAATTCAAAGCTTGCAACTTAAAAGAGAAATAATTATAAAACAATTAAGGGGTAAAAACTGATCTTAACTTGTTTCTGAAGGACACTTTCATTTTTGAAAGTGTATCCAATGAGACATTGGCTCAAATAATCGAATATTCTTGCTTATTCAATGATTACCTTTACTGTATAGTGAAAACATAAATTAGAAAAGTGCCATTCATATTGTCATGAGTTCATAAAGTATTATAAAAAATCACTGACATATTTCAAAGTATTTAGACATTAATGAAAATGAAAAAATATTACATTTTTCTTGGGTTAATTTCTAAATATATTCCTCCATCACAGTGTTTCTCAACCTTTTAAGTAGCAACTCCCCCCTAAATTTTAATAAGTACCCCAACACTCAATTTTCCAGAGGATTTTATATTTACAGACTAATGTGTGCCATATGTTGGAAGAAGGGCTGTGTATATAAGGTTGTGATATGACAGATGTCTGATCTGGTGTGGGTAGGGTTGCCACCTTTTACACCAGGGATGCACAACTTGAGTATGTACCTGTGCTAGAGGTGATATTGGCCAAAGCTAGGAGGGCTAAACCCATGCCATATTATTACTGGGGAATTTAAAGCACTGCACAGTGCATGGTGATCAAATTTTTTGCCATAGTTTTGAGAGGAGGAAGGGGTAAGAGAGAGGAAAAGAGGGTGAGAGAGAGAAAAAAAAAGGAAAAGAGGGTGTGAGAGAGAGAGTGTTAGGGTATCTGTGTACACCCCGCCTGTGTCTCGCATACCACCAGGGGTATGTGTATCACAGGTTGAGAAACTATGTTCCATCAGACATCCAGAAGGGACTATTTCCCCTTCCTTAGCTTTAGCAAATCCATCTACTAAAATATACATCAACATCAACATTTAATTAAAGGCTTAAAATGAATTTTCTAATTCTAATATACTAGTGAACACATGCACACTAAGTTAGCTTAAAAAGTAATGGTTTTAAATTCTCAAAATTACTCACTTGTGCATTATGTCAGGTATTTAATTTAAATAGTGGCACTCTTCCCTGAGGCCTTCCATTGGCACTTGGAGTGATACATGTCTGCCTCCTTATCCAGACTGAGGGGAATTGTTCTACCTTCTGATATATAAAAGTTTGAAGACCTTTTTTCTTTGATATTGATATTATTGTTATTGTATTATATCACTACAATACTATCATAGTGAAGAGAGAGTAGCAGAATATGGCACTCTCATAAATGTTATTTCCACTGAAATGTCCAGATCATTGTTTGCAGACGAGTATGGTGGATCACTTACCTAACCAACTTGCAATCTGGTAGTACTTATAAAATAAAACCAAATGTTGAAGATATAGTATAAACCAGTATAATATTTTAGTTTAAATAAAATAATATAGCATTAGGGCCAGATCCAAACTAATCTTCTAGGTACCTTTACTCAGGTACCACAACCCATACACTTTAGGCCTCTTGTACATTGAATGAAGACTCTTGGGGTGCCTATACACGTACTCTGATGCATTCCGATTAGTGCGTTCTAATTAGAATGCTCCAGCATGCTGCAGTGTCTCATGTATTCAGTGTCCCACATTTCAAAATAGTGGCAGGGGCATTTTAACTAGAACTGATTACATGAGCTTTAGTTAAAGCACCCTTGGGGCCATTTTGAAATACGGGATGTGGAAGACAAGAGACACTGTGGTGATTTAATTAGAGTGCCCCCCACCCGCAACCCTGGACCATATGAATATGCTCCTTTAGTGCTTCCCAAATGCTATCCAGATGGCCTCATTGCTCAGCAGGGAGACACCTGCAGCTAACCAATAGGAAAAGGGAAACTAAAAGGTTTGCATAAACTTCCACTCCTTCTTAGAGTGTAAGCATCTATCTTAGGGCTGTAATGAAAGCACTTCCTTTACTTTGTCCTAAGATTCAGGTTGCTTAGAGGAGAGACACCTACCTTGAGCCAGAATACCTAAATGAGAGCAGCACTAAGATTAGTATGAAGCACAACATTTCCCATTCACTCCTGAACACAGATGGTGGCACCACCCACCTTTTGCCCAGGACTTAGTGATAGGAACGCATAGGTATGTAAGTAAGAGACCTGGGTTCTAGGTCCTCTTCATCCTAAGGCAATTCAAACCCACAACTCTCAGTTTTCAGGACAGTGCCTATGTTCAACTGGATGAGAGACTATTCCCCCTGCCTATTGACGTGAGGCCTCTGGACAGCTAAGAGTGCAAGACTGATGGCACCAGAAGGAAGGCAAATTAAAAGGAGTGGTACTATATAGGTTAATAGTTATACTACACTGCTAGGATGTAGTAAGTTCTGGATTCTGACTCCTGATGCTAGAATTACTTATACATTTTAAGTTAGTCACTGGTTAAAAGCCAGAAATACTGGCAATAGGAATCAGAAGAGGGAGATACAGGTTTTCACCCAATGAGGCTGAGATAGGCCTAAAACCCAGATTTGTCACTTCCAGAATGAGTGATCTTGCCATGAAGATATTAGGCAAAAAGTGGGCATCACTACCTCTGCCTCTTCTGGTTATATTTTTTAAAGACCTGCATGCATGCTGTCAACCCCAAACAACTGCTAGGTGTGCTCTGTCCAACCCTAAGGAAGTTAGGCATCTTCACACTGATTTGGATTAGAACAGAATCTAGGTGGAGAGTGAGGCAGACAGTAGATTGCTTCTAGCATGTGGAGTATCACAATTCTAAGTGTCTAGGGAGTTTTTCAGGCCAAAATGGAGGCAGTTAATTAATATAGGCCAGTGATTCTCAACCTTTCTAGACTCAAGGCACTCCTCTAAAATTTTTCTGAATTTAGTGGCACCCTGTTTTAAAAATTATATAAAGATATTATAAATATTGCAAGATAAACAAAATTATATTATTAATATGTTATTAGTATTGAGCCTGGGGCCATTTGACAATGTGCTGGGGTGCACATGCCATGTGTAGGGAGCACTGAAATGGTGGGAGGGGTAGGAGGTGGTCAAAAGGACCACATAAGACCCAGAAAGGGGAAGAGGGCAGGCCAAGGTGGTGTTGTGCCCTGGTCACTGACACTGTTGCTGCGGCAGGTGGAACTGTGCCATTCTCTTCTTGTAGAGCCAGATCATGAAGCAGCTGTAGAACCAGGAATATGTAATGGAGACATCTTTCTGCTGCAGCTACTTCTCAGTTTGGTTCCAGCATGCCTACTGAAAACAGAAGCACAGGATAGTTTCACCCTGTTGTGGTGGTGGTGTCAGCATTGCAACACCTGTGTCAGGTTCTTGAGGGATCCCACTGATCTAGGCATTTAAGTAGCTGTTGAGCAAGGTTAATTTGAGTTGCATGTTATGACTTGGGGAGCAGTTCCAATTAATTTTCAGTGGAATTACTCAGTGTGTAAGATACTGCTCAGCATAAATCAGGATGGCAGAATCTGGCCTGCAATTTCTAAAACTAAAAGTGCTTAAATTCTACCTACCTAAGTATTGTTTGCTGCCTACAAGATTGATTTGGATTTGGCTTTTCATCTTTACACTAGAAATAATATTAAAGCCTTTTTGACCTTCACAGTTCACTTTATGAAAGTGGAACATTTAAAAAAAATGTCGACCAGAAAATTCTGACCCACTCAACGATTAATTTCTTTTTCTCCTACTGCACTAGACTTTTCTTGGTTCCTACTGATTGTTTTATTTCCTGTCTCCTCCTCCTCAGTCTTTTTCTCTTGTTCCCTTGACTTCATCTTAGTGCCTTGCCTTGTACCATTATTGCCGTATTTCCTTTTCCCTCATTCTTTTGTTTTAGTATTGATTTATCCTCCTTTCCTGTATATATATTCATGTGTCTGAAATGCTGCTTTCAGCCTTTTAAATTATATTCAGGTGTGTTTTCATCACTGCTAGCTACAGAGTGTGCCTTTTTGGTGGCATTTCCAGTATAACGTACAAGAAATTCATGCATATCAGTAGCAAGAATTTATCTCTAAGCTTTTATGTCACATGTATCACCATGATGTTAGAATGCCTTGCATTCAGTCAGAGATTAATTTTACTCCCAAAACTGAAATATATCTTAGTTACTAGTGTAATAGTGATGACTTGCATTGGTAGTCTCTGAAATATTTATATAAACTTATTTAAAGAGGAATAAAATAATGTGATCAGTATAGAAGTACTAAAAGGGATATTCGATGGTATTCCTGTACTGAAGATTTTTTTTAAATGACATGGCAGTTAAAAGAAGACAGTATTTGAAAACAGACTAAAAAGAAACACTAATGAAAGCAGAGTACTGTTAATCTATTGATGTCAATTTCAATAGTTAAAGCAACAAATAAAATACATGTTATGTATACAGCAGCATAATGCAAAAGCAGGAGATTTTGGCAAGCCATGGTTTGCTAAAACAATACATATTAAAATTAAAATTTTGTGGTAGTATGTAGATATTATATATCTTGTTATCCTATGCTAACTGTTCATTTAGGTCATTTCAGTTCTTTAGTACTGAGATACTGTCATATACACCATTTAAAATTTAAGATACATGGAATTTGCACAAGTAGTCTACAGAACTTTTCTGTTATGCACATTCTGGATCTGCAAAATGCTAATATATCCATTTCTATAATAACAATGTAATTGTGACTAATTAGAATATTGGAAGTGTTGCTCAGGATTTCATTTGTGCTGGCTGAAAATGAAGTGTAATAGCAGCAGACCTATGACTGGTATTAGTGCTGATTAAAAAAGCAGCTGTGTTTCCAGTTTCACTTGCTGACTAAGGAAATGGCATTACACTTAAGAAATAGGAAACAGGGGAGGCTTGGAATCTCTGTCTAATACAGTGAGTAGTATGGTGAGTTCACATACAGTGCAGTAGCAGCAATGATTATATTTTTGTTAGAATTAGTTGTAGTTGATTCATTCCATCATGAAAAATGAGTCATATGGAAATTATCCACAGAATAATGCATGATAGGGTTCAAAGACTGAATTACAAAATTTGTTAGGTCTATATGGGCTATATCTTCAATGAGTGTAAATTGGCATGGATTAAGTCACCACTGATTTACATCAGCTGAGGATCTGATTCTGTTTATTTTCTGGTTAATTTTGCACCAGATTATATCATCCTTGCTCCTGTGGAGTAAAATTGGACTTGGGGAGCCGTTCCAATTAATTTTCAGTGGAATTACTCAGTGTGTAAGGTAGTGCTCAGCATAAATCAGGATGGCAGAATCTGGCCTGCAATTTCCAGAGAATAACAAACATAGCAAAGAATAGTTCAGGAAACAAACACATATAAAGAAGCCCTGGTTTAAATTTACTTTATTATTACACATTCAGCAATATCATTAATGTTCTTAACTAATGATAAAAAGTTAAAAAAGAAACATCTGCAATTTGAAAATAATAAGAATACATCATCTATTTTAGTACTACCATTTTACCTTACTTCATTTGACAACTTTATGAAAGGTTACATTCTCAATAAAGATAATTAAATAGGGAGTCTGAATGTCTGTTTTCTTCAATAGTTGAAGAAAAGAAAAGGGGCAAAGTATATCTGGAAAATATTTAACAAAATAGGAGTGATTCATCATCAACTGCTGAATGAATGTAAACATGGGGAAAAGTTTATAAGAGCAAACATGAAGTCAAATGAGTATTGGTACATTGAGATGATTGTGGGAACACATTCTCCCTAAGGGCTGGAACATCCTAAGGGAAATAATCAGGCAAAATTAGAGGTTTCTGTTCATAAATGTAGTTTTTGATTTCAGGCCTAATCCTGACCAGTCCTGTGTAACCAAAATTGCATTGAATGCCCTTTCTTTGCATTGCAGACCTGACTGGGTAAGATACAACTAGAACATATCTGCGAGAGGACAGATCAGGTGAAGGAAACAAAATTAATGAAAAAACAATGTGTGCAAGTATTGAAAGAGATGGCAGAGACAAAAACAGTAATTTCACAGACTGAAATGATGGATGCAAAAACCCTAGGGAACTTAGTGATGTATGCATTTTATAGTAATTACTCTGTGATTTGTGAAAAAGGCTAGTTAGGGATCTGGTAGCAAGTAGATGAAAATGTAAAAATAATGAATCAATTTTAATTATATTAAAAACAATGTGAAATTTGTTAAAATAGGCTACAAAAGGGCAGTTTCTTGTAGGATTACAAGCACATTAAGAAGCAATGAGGGTCAAAGCAGTCCTATGATATTGTCTAATGAAGAATAAATAAAAGCTCTGAAATGAGGAAATTTAGAAGCTGGTGATCATGAACACACAATACTTTGGTGCAAGAAATGAGATAAAGAAGTGTGTCGTTATAGATGGAAAGGTGGTGGAAGAAAGGTAGGAGAATGTAAAGAATAGTATTGGAGGCCCTGGTCCAGTGGTAGCACTGCAACAAATATGAATAAGATTTTTTTAAAATATAAAATGTTGGAAGATGGTTAGTGAACAAGTGGAATAAATAAAATTGTAAGAATAGAATAAGAAGTAAAAAGAACAGTTTGAAAAAATTACATTTAAACTTGTCAGAGAATGGAGATATATAGCCCAACAAACTATTCAGAACAAGCTGAATCTACTTGGGGAAGCCTAATACACCTTATTAACATACTAAATTAAAGAACTATATTAAAGCATATACACAACATTTTAAAAAGTAACCTCTAGAAAACAAAATGAGCTTGTACAGTTCTCTAAATTACCAAAACTGTTTCCCTCCCCTTTGTTTGTAGTAGTGTATACAGTCTAAAAAGAATCAAGAAGCAAATCATTTATTTAAAAAAGATATGTGTCCAGTACATAGAAGGGTAGTTAAGAAAGAGATTGAAAAGTATCTGATGAAACTAAGAGTTGGGTTCCCAAAATTATAAAGGGTCACAACCAGCTTCTTTACTGGCCCTCCACTAAGTCTAAATATCTTTGAATCTGTAGATTTGGATCAAATGCAATTGCATTTCAAAAGAATGAATGGAAGATTCAGAATCTCTGAAAAGAAGAAATAGATTATGTGTTATCTCCCTAATGGAAGGAATTTTAAAGGAATTCAGCAACTTAAGTTGATCAGTATTCTTTTCAAAATAAAAAAAGTTATGATGAAAAAGTTAGCATATGAATGTTTGGGTGAAATAGATCTAATAAATGACTAAAAGTCAGAAGGATTCCACCTACATGGAGCCAGCTACAAGATGAGGCCTAAGATGCGTGTGACATATGAGGCCTGTTTGCATATGGCATATTTGTCATGGGTGTTTTGACTATGAAATAATAGTAAAGTGTTAGCACTTGAGCACTGATATAAAAAATGCCCTTTTCCAGTATATTTTACACACTGCATTTCTGTATTTCTATAGTTTTTAAAGAAGGAGTATATAGTACTGCAATTCTGTTATTGATATAACCCTGTTTCAGTTTGACAGTCTTCCAGCATGTGGTAAAATTATTACTACCTTTCAGGTCATGGTTTGACTTAGTGTGGTTACTGGTTATCTTACCAGCCCTTCTTTTTTTTCATAGGTTATAGGAAGTTCTGTTTAGGCTATATGAGAAGCATGAGTGGATCCAGGATTTACAAAGGGGGGCGGGGGTCACACCACCCTTCAAATTATGGGGGGTTGAGGGTGAGGTGTTGTTGCCCCTGGGTTGGTGGAGGACATCGGGGAGCTGGGCAGGAAGCAGGTGCACCAAGGAGGGAGGGAACCTGTTCCCTGTCCCTTACCTTGCTGCTGTTGCCCCTGATGCACCTGGGGTCACGGGAGACTAGAGCCACTTCTGTCCCACTCCAACTGGGGTTTTGGGGAGTGACTGGAGACCTGGGCTCAGCCAACGACAGTGGCAGCAGCATGCAGTTTCCTCCTACCAACCCCACCTTTCTGCCTGTTTCCCCTCCCCTACAAGTGTCCCCTGCTGGTGGGGAGCAGGTGCTGGAAGGAGGAACCTGTGTTCCACTGCTGTCCCTAGCTGAGTCCAGCCTTCCACACAGCTGCTTCTTGCAGTATGGGGTGGGAGTGGCTCTCAGGCCTTCTCTATGTCTGAGTCAGCTGGGGCAGTGACAGCACATGGGTTCTTTCTTCCAGAACCTGCTCCTGGCCAGTGGGGGACACCTGCAGAGAAGGGGCGGGCAGGGAGCAGGTGCTGGAAGAAGGAACCTGTGTACTGCCTCTATTCCCATGCTGCTGCAGTCCAGGGCAGAAATGTAAACACGCCCTAAATATATAAACTAGTGGTTCTCAGCCAGAGTTCCAGAGCATCCCAGAATGCTGCCAGATCCTTTGAAGGGTGCAGTGAGCTATGAGGGGATAAGCAAGATGTAACGAAGTAAGCAGATAAGCTAAGTAAACACAGACTCAAGCTTGTCCCTGCCTCAGTGATCTTCCACCCTCTTTGCCCAGCTCCTTTGCAAGGAGGCAAGCACTTTAATATATCAATTAGTCTTAATTTGGGTGCCACTCAATTTACAAAAGTTATGGAGTGGTGCCTCGAGCTGAAAAAGGTTGAGAACTACTGCTATAGACAGTTATGTCTGAAATGTTCATGATGTACAAATAGTGGGGAAAAATAAAATGTGAAGGAAGGCAAAAAATATGGAAACAGTACATATGAGAAAGAGCTGAAGTTCTTAAATTAGTACATTTATCTAATATACAAATGAGAGGACTGATGAAGCTGTATATTCAGAGTTAATGTATAAAGGTAGGAAAAGAATTATTCACAATGTCAGAATATTGGATACCGTGAAGAAATAGCTTGATGTCCCAGAAAGAAAAATTAAGGTTAGACATTAGGAAACAGTTCTTCCTGATAAATAGAACTGACAATTGAAAGTAAAGGCACTATACTAACAGATATTCAAAAGTATACTAGATAAGGCATTAAGAAGAATGATCTAGGTAAAGAAATAGTTCTGCAAATATGCAGGGGTTCTGGCTGGATAAACTAAGTGGCTGTTTCTGGCTTCACTATTTGTGGACTGTTGCTCCTCGTCAACCATATGTGCAACTCAGTGGGGAGCTCTGGGGAGAAAATCTTTCCTGCAGTATGGACCTATGATGCTGCTAGTGATTAATTTTGGCTTCAGAATATTTATGGCACTACATATAAAAGTAGCAACAGATTCTATGAAAATGTGGAAAGATAGTAACCAAAGATATAAGAAACTAGTATTTTACCCATGTAATTTGGTTAAGAGAAAAACATGACATATTTGTCAAAGATTATAATATTATTTATTTAGTTCAACATTATTAAAATACATATATTTATTTGGTCTTTGCTATACTGTTAAACTTGTGCTGTGAAGAAAAAAGTGTGTATTTATTATAAAAAACAAATATTATGACCTCACCAATATAAACTGAGAAAATTATGACAGCCTAACAGCAAATATTTTATTTGTCTACTTCCTTCAGGATATTGGTCTGGTTACTCTAAACTTGCTTGAAAATGTCAATACACTGTAGTTCCTGTTTTAGGAAAAAATAATCATTTCTTCAGTTGCAGGGGAAGAGAGTCTAAAAAAATAGGAGTTATTGCAGACAATACAGATAAGAATACTTAAAGCAAGCTGCTAGAGTATGAAGCAGGACTTTGCATTAGAAAACACTTGATCATATCAGAGACCTGAAGATATTAATTAGGAAACTGTATTTCTAAATCTTCTATCTATTAAAGAATATATATATTTTTAGATAAAGAAACATAGGATAGTTGAACAGGTTGAGCGTGATAGACTGCCAACAGTACAGAGGTTTCTTATTTTACACAGAAAGGGAATTAAGGGCTTGATTCATTGCCTATTGAAATCAACACAAACTCTCACTGACTTAATTGGCGTTGGATCAGGTCCTATATGAATTTATATGAATGACAGGCCTTGATTGCTAACAAGAATCCAGCCAGGACAATATGTACTTAAAGAAAAACAAAGCAGAATTAAGGAAAGGATTGCAGCTAGATACCATGGTGTTTGCATACTTTATAGATGGATAGATTGATTAGCGGGGATCCTGGTTTTCTCTGATGTGTAAAAAAAAGCCACAACCCAATTTTCAGTTAAAAAAGTAACCCCAAATCCACATTTTTCTGTGGATATCTATATCTATAGAGTGGTGTTTTATTTGGGAAAATGCGAATTTGGGGTTACCTTTTTTAAACTGAAAATTAGTGATTTTTTTTAAATCAGAGAAAATCAGGATCCCTGTTGATTATCTTAGCTAGAACTAGCAGATTTTAAGATGACATTATACAGCTAGCCTGTGACTAGATTGTATTTATATTAGAAAGCAAAACCAAACTGCAGAAGCCACTTATTAGAAAATGTTTCTGTACATAATTGTGGGTAGAGTTGCATGATCTGTGTAAATGAAGAGGTGCTGAGAGGCAGAAAATCTGGACTATGTGTAGTTTTAAACCAGTGCTCAGCAAGTTATGTGAAATGTGGAGTTTGAAGACTCCTATGACTGCTTCCCTAATTTGTGTTGTAGTGGATTAAGCAATGGAGGTCTCAGAAGATTTGATCAGACACTTAAGATGCATAGAAGTCACGGTCACATTAGTTTATGTTTACTGGAAGTTTGTACGGTATTTGCAGGAAATAATTTGTTGATTCTTGGAGAAAACTATCTTTGCTTTAAGAGAGCATGTAAAAATAGAGAAGACTACTTTTAACACAGGAATCTGAAACGAATATCAAGGAAGACCACCACTGCGACATTTGGTTCAGTTCTTGGCATCTTATCATCTTGAATCCTTTGTTCAGACTTTTCTTATATTGTGCAAAATACTCCTGTCTTTACTTGAACAAAGCTCCTATTGAAAATAATGCACGGATTGGAAAATACTTATCAACTTGTGATTATATTATAATGATCTGAGAAGACTCTGGAGCATGCTCTGACCTTTAATGTGCCACATCTTTCTCAGTAAAGCTAAGAATCACTTAGGAACACACAATTATTTCATCTTAGACAGTAGAGACAAGGGGTAGGGTTTTGAGTCAAACCTTTCTTTTTTCCCCTTTGTAGTGGATGATTACCTTGCCTGCACTAAGTATTCTCCTTTAAATCAATGACCTAGGGAATAAGGGTATCCTAATTTGGCCTTAAATCCTTAAAACAGGATAGGCATCATTGCACAATAGTTTGAGCATTTTTTGTTTAATTCTTAAACTTTCTAATTAGCAGAAAAAATACAGACTAATAAAACGGTTGAAAAAAAATATTAGTATGTTACATTATGGAAGGACTTCAAGCATATGTCCTAAGACATGAATGTATGGAGCTAAGCCTATTTATGTTTTGTCTATTGGCTACAGCAGTGGAGGGATACTGAATGTATGGACTAATGTATCTCATCCACAGTTCCCTTTATATCAGACAGTAACAAATGAAGCATTCAACATAAGAAAGCACTAATGTTAGTCAAGTATTTTTATAACTAAAATGCAGTCACATCGTTGCATTACCTCCTCAATGATTTGGCAATACCAATTATAGGGATGTCGTGCTACCCTTGAAAAAACTGTCATTAACTCTAATTAACATCAGTTCAGACCTGTGCATGTGCACAGGAATTGTAATTCAAGGATGAGATTTCTAGTGAGGACGTCTGGGTTCTATACTTGGTCCTAGTATGAACTTTCTGGGTAACTGCATAAACTATGTAGGCTTGTGCACGAACTGGGATATTTCTGATAATGCCCCATGTTGCAAATCCAGAAACAGGGTGGTGAGGCTGCTCTGAAGTGTCCCTCTGTGGCTGCTTTCAAGACCTCCATCTCAGTAATGTTTGTAGTGGCTTTTGAGGATTCCAGGATCAGCCTTGTTAGAACATTACCAGGTTTGGAGTGTGCAAGCAGGGATGGTTGGGCAGGACACACTTGGGAATGTTCTGTCTGGGGCATGCTGCTACTATGGTATAGACATATTCAGAATCACTCTGCGCCGTAGTTTCCTCATCAGTAGTAGATGTGATAACTGTGGTTCCTGGCTGCCATTTCAAGGGTTTTTATGAAGTTGTATTTATAAAGTGCTTTGGAAGATCCAAAGTACTATTAATAAAAGGGAGCCAAAAAAAGACTGTTCAGTGTTCAGGGAGGCAAGAAAAACACTTAGAAGAAAAACTGTTAAACTTTGTATACTTAGAGAAAAGTAAATATGTTCTGCTAATATAACCATGGACGTGAATATGGAAATGGAAAAAATATTCTTTGTTATTTCAAGAATATAGATCTATTGTATGTAATAAGCCTCAGAATACCACTACATTTAATGGAGAATTTAAATATTCTAATTTAAAAAAATGAAGCAAAAGAACACGCATGCAAAATGATACACTAATTCAGTAAATGACAAAGTTAAATTGTTACATCTCTGTACAGAACAAAGTAAAGGCCAAGAAAAAATATGGTTTGGTCATAAAAAAGGATGAGTCCAGATGACAACAAGAGTGAGAGGCTTAAAAACATGACCTATGAGGAAAGGTTGAAGGAACTGTGTTTGATCTTGGAAAGAGAAGACTAAGGGGAGAGAGAAAAAGTTGCTGTAGAGGACAAATCAATTGTTCACAGGGGCAAGACAGGAAGAAATCAGCTTAATTTTCTGCAAAGAATTAGGTTAGATATTTTGGTGAAACACTGAATACAGTAGGTAGGGATGCTGTGGAATCTCTTTCACTGGAGTGAAGAGAGTGTGGAATCTCTTTCACTGGAGTGTTTTAAGTGTGGTTAGACAAATGGCTGTGAGGGATGGTCTAGGTATACTTGATCTTGCCTCAATGCAGGGGATGGTCTAGACTAGAACAAGGGTCGCCAGCCTTTTGCCAGTAAGGGCTGGAGCTCATGACCAAGCCATGGCTGAGATCTAGAAGTCTCTGCCTCCTGGAATGGCCAGTTGGCTACACTCTCCCTTGCAAGAGAGGCACAGAGGCAGTGGAACAACAGGATTGGACCTTCACAGGCCACACTGGACCTTTTCTGGCTCATGGGTCACAAGTTGCTGAATCCTGATCTGAAAGATAATTTGAAATCCCTTCCAGCACTAGATATCTGTGATTCTATGATAAGGAAAGTGAAATCAATACTGAAAAACCTAAAAAAAGAAATTCTAAATTACATATTTAAACACTAAAAACAGTAAACTGAAAACCAGCAAGAAATGTTGGTAGAATCAGAACAGGCTCCAGTAGAATGGATATATCAGTGGTTCTCAAGCAGGGGCTACGCAAATCTGCCAGGGGTGCCACAATGCCAGTACTGCCACTGTGGGGAGAAACTGCCCCACACAACTCAGGTTCCCACACGCATGTCAAAGTCAAACTAGGAAGGGCTGCAGAAGCAGCAGCGTGCATGCCTGCACAATGTAATGCAGGAAGGCATGCCTCTCTGGTGCAGCAGCTTATCAGTTTGACTCCAGCATGCCTCCTGAAAACCAAGCCTATGGCGGCTGTGGCAGTAACTGCCACAGCACCTCTTGACCTGCTGTCTCCCCTCTCCCATGCCTTGTGTCCTTTGTCCCACCCCCTACTCTTCCTACCTCCTCAATACTTCCCAGATGCTGCAGGCATAGCCCAGCATCTTGCTCCTGCCACCTGGGTGTCTAGGGTGTCTTTTAGGGCCCCAAGGCCCTAACAGGATGGATTCAGGATGGATTGCCTTAGGTAATTACGAGAAGAACTTGCCCCAGTGGTTGCCACTCCACAGCAGTGACCTAGAGCCATCTGTGGGGACCCCACTATTGTGTTGGGAGCAGACATATGGTGGGCCAAGCAGAGTTTGGGGAGCGCTCCCTGTCAGCAGCCTGAAGGGGTGTATTTAATTGTATGTATATAATTAATTAATAGCATTAATTAATAGCATAATAATAATGTTTATATTATAATGTAATATATATTTAAAATGGGGTGTCACTAAATTCTGAAAAGTTTTGGATGGATGCCTTGAGTCTCAAAAGGTATTGGTATATGTGTTTGAAAGGTATACCTTGGCTCATTAGATCTTAGGTTGGAGGAACTCGTGTGGAAAACAGAAGCGACATAACAACATGTGGGAAAGATCCTTCTGGAAAAGCAGTCTGGAAGAAGAGTATGGTGATTGTAACAACTCTTGGAAAGGTTTTCTAGAAGAATAACAACCATCACTATTTTTCTTCATGACCCCTACCTCTCAATGCAACCTGTCTGGCAACAGGCTGCTCTTCTATCCAACTTTTCCCTTCTCCTCCTTCTAGTCCATCTAATTCAAAATAAACAACAAAATGTAAATAGAAGCTCCTTCTTTAAAAAATAATTTCTGGAGTATGATGATTAAAATGTACAGTTTTCATCTCAATTTGCATCAACAAAAAAGAAGGTATTCCCTTTTTTCCAGTAGAACTTTTACTTGCATTTTGTTTTATATATCTCTATTCATTCTTTTATACTTTGATTGCATATGAAGTTAATGCATGTATAATTTTTATTTACAGATCACAGACTACAAGAAGAAAACACTACATGGTCCTGCAGATTACTCTGTTGCTGTATTTTGTACTGCTTGCTCTACCACTATCTGCAGCAAGTGAAGATGCTTCATTGTTATCAGTGCATTTATCCTGGCTTCTAATCCTGTCTAATGCATTCACTTCAGGTATGTGTAGCTTAGCTGATCCTACTAGGAAATATTTTGTCCCCAAAATACATTTAACTCCCCTTAAGTCACATTGGCCTAACAAGTATTTTCTTCCTATTTGATAAAGTACCTGAGCAAGTCTGATTCCTAAATAAAAACATGAGTGATTCTTTTTACTCTGTAGTTAAGAATAACAGACAGGATTTTTGTTATGGTGGGTAAACGCAGTTAGTAATGAAATCTATGTACAGTTTCTATGCTCTGATAAAATAATCCTCAGATGAAATTGGTTAGTAATTCCCTCCAAAAAATCTAGTTCAGATTTCTGTTCAAGATTTCTGAGGTTTTTCATTTTTCTTCACATACATACTACAGGTTTCCCTCGCTTTATGATGCACATGTGTTCCTGGAAAATGGTGCATAACTTGAATTCACGTAAAAGGAATCCACTTTACAATGTAACAAATAGGGATACGTTCCAAGACCTCGACTGTACTGACCCCCAGACCCATTTCTACCACTTTTACAAGACAATGTTGGTACTCACCAGCAGGAGACAGTATACACAAGTACAGGGTGGTGGTGAATGTTACCATAACGGGGATGGCAACTACAGAAACGTGTGTCGCAGACAATGAGTGAGGAGCACAGATCTACACGGGAGACTATATTTTGGTGCGCATCACTCCCACAACGCATTGACAAACCAGCTGACAGTGTGCTTCCACCATACTGATTGCGTAAGAGTGAATTTACCTCATATAACAAATTTTTGGTACAAAAAGGTCTTTGCATAAGAGCAAATTCACACATGCAGAACCTGCAGAAAATGAGGTAAATCTGTACGTTAAAAATATGTATAGTTATCAATGCCCATGCTCTTGTTTCTACCCAGAATCACACATTTTCATTGATCCTATATGCTTGAGTTCAAATATGAAAGAAAGGGACATGAGAGAATAAGAGCAGGACTATTAAAAAGATTAGCATCATTTGCCTAAATTGTCTATTCAGAGTATAGATTAGCATACCTACTTACACTTTTTAAGCAGCAAAATTTATTTTGGAGGGAAAATGATAATATTTTTGAATCATGTTTTTTACTGTGAGAAATAGTAAAAACATACCTGCGTATGGTCTTGTATTCTAAAGATAAAAGCAGTCATTATAGTGGGTGTTTTAACTAAAATGTATGACGTAGAATATTTGTTCTTAAGTTTGGTCCATGATGGCAGAAACTGTGGACATTCAACTTCCTCTTGTATTTACTGCAAATTTAGCTATTTTTCAACTGGAGGAAGTTTCTTCATCCAGTTGAGAGCTAGTATAGGAAAAGGTATCTCTGGGAATGGCCCATTGAAGATTTAAAATATTTGTAATCAAAAGCTGCTTAGGGAAATATAGTCAATTTCATATATTTGGTTTTGGAAGTCTGTATTTGCCAGCAATAGCTGAGTGCACATTTTAACCATGTTTCCTATAAATTAAATACACTGCACGTTGAAATTTCTACTGGATCGTGGGACAAGGATGATAGTCACATATTTACCCTAGTAGTACACTTTTATGTTAATAAATGCAAAGAGAAAAGAGAAACAGTGATGCTCAGCTAAGTTTTTGCAGGAATATATATGACAACGTAGAAAATAGAACTGATACTTTTATAAAAGAAATGAATATAACATTTTAATAAGATTTCTTAAAAACAAAGTGCATGAGTACTCATGGAAATGAAGAAGTAGTTGTAGTAGCTTAGAACAGGGGTGCTCAACCCCTGGTCTACTGGTGAGATTTGGCCTTTAGAGTTGTCATCCAGCCCACAGGGCTCCCCAACAATCTTGAAACATGGCAGACAGGGATCAGTGGCAGTGTTAATTGCTGCTCTGTTTCTTCCAAATTTTCATACCTGTGGGGAGACCTGCAGGCTGGATAACATCCAGGGTGTGGCCAGATCCAAACATGTAGGTTTGGTTCAACATGTGGCCAGATCTGGGTATGCAGAGATAGTCTGGTGTGAACTTGGATCCCTATATGCTGGCTTGCACTCATAGACTGACCCCATCTACCAGCTCTGCATGGAATCCATCCTGCGGATCAACTCCATGCCACTGATCTGGCCCATGGGGCCAACGTTTGGAATATCATTGTACTTGTGGCCTTAGGTGTCTCTTGAGTAATTCAGTTAAATTGTGAAATAATGAGTTGAACAAACTGAGAAAAATTCAGGTGTTTTAAATATACTTCGTTACCTAAACCAATTTATCTAGAGGTGAAGTTACTGTATAGTTCTTTACTGTGCAGTTCTTAAGATAACAGAACTTGCTCTTGAACATTTTTATTAATTTAAGAATATTTGCAGTGAATATCTTATATATTTATTTGAAAATACAAACAAAAACTATATGTTAATATTATTCACTTTTTCTTCTTGAACAACTTTTAAAATATCTTTTCCTGTTGACTTTACTATCTAGAAAAAATATTTACTGAAGATTAGGCTAAGACTTCTTAGCATGATGATTCAATGTTGTTGTGCATTTTGAATTGTATTCCAGATCTCACTGAAGTTGAGACAGCTAGAGTGCTATGTTCAGTTATGTGGCTTGTTCTGTTAGAAAAAATAAATATGTATTTTGGGTAAATGGTTAAGCAGGCATTATAATATGCATGTACATTTGATCAATATGAAATTACGTAGATTGACAATAATATATAATATAAAGCAAAGGGGTAGAATTCAGAAAATGTTACTTCAGACTGTTCTCCTATTCTAACAGCAAGGCCTAATAATATCTTAAAGTGATAAATGCACTACATGAGATGGTTAAAATTAGACTGGGACGCACACTAGAAAATAAATTTTAGGAAATAGTTCTGCATTGGGGAGTATGATAGATGGGCAAATGTTGCTGTAGCAGAGTTGAAGTGTTGTAGTTGTGATGGTCCAAGAAATAGGCAAGAAGCAAGGCTTTTCTGGTGATATTTTTCATTGGACCATGTCACTAACATACATGATTCTGTTTGTGGAAATAAAGTTTTTTTTTTCTCACCAGCCTATTTGAGAAATAATGAAACCAATGAACTTCAGAATTTAACATACATTGGGTGTGTCTGCATGTGCAGTTAATGCTAATTGACTTTATTGTGCAGTAAATTTACTATCTGTGCTTACAGGTAGTAAATTTACTGTTCAGTAGACTCATTTACTGTGCGCTAAGTGTAAACACGGTCAGTCTTTCATGAGATTGAATCTATATGGAGATTTGAATTCACCATACAGATAATAAAATGGGGATATACAGAAATAAAGAAAAATATACAACTCTCTGTTCCCAATAACTTACTTGAATGCAATTTAGATTTTGTTATTTATTTACCCAGGACAGATAAGTTTGTGTGTAATATAGGTGATTTCAGTTTTTGAACCCAACATATGGGTTATCCATTTTTCCAGCTGGCTTGCCCAAAGCACAGTGTTTTCAAGTATATGCACAATTTTTGTACAATGAATCAGTGCTCATTTGGAATATACTGAGCTCATTTTAGCAGGATCCTTTAAGCAAGGTCTATATCTTAAGTGTCTTTGAGTTCTCCAACTTGAGAACATAAAGGATAGAGTGGGTTCAACCACTGTCAGCTCCTTCTCATAACCTGTGGTAGCGAGATGGAACTCATATGTTATCTGACCACTTTATGCACTGCGTGATTTATTTAGCTATATAGATAAGAATATGGTAAGTGTACTCAGAGTAATTGCTCTCTTGTTATGCCCATTGTCAAAATACATATACATAGGAGATAACCCTCTACAGAAATTCTAGAATTATGGCAAAAGCTATGTCACTGGGATTTAATATTTATTCCCAATGTGATGTTTCAATGGCCATTAATGACAGGTACTCCAAGAACATACCTTGTCTTTGCCTGTACTAGATCTGTCACTCTTTCTTGAAGACTATCTTTACTGTGAGGGAAGGAAGGCTGAAACTTTTCTGCGAAATAATGTAAACCTCCTTAGACTCCAATTTGAGAGCTACAGCCAGGTTCCAGGGCACTGAGTCAGGGTCTCTTAGTCAGGTGGGCGGCTCTAAATTCCTGGGTTTCTTTCATCTACCACAACATTGACGTGAAAGTCTGCAAGAGCAGAAAGGAACATAACTACAAAGACGAGACCAGTGACCCTTTAACCATGGCAAGGGGCAAAAGGGCCGTGAGCTATATAACTTGTTCTCTATATGTATATTTAAAGGCCATAAACCTTTAGGAAGGGTTCATTCTAATATCCTGATTCTACATATGATACTGTCCTATTAGCAGGCCATGCCACTGTTGCTGCCAGCCCCTTAGGTACTGATCATAGTACCTGTACCTTGAGCATTGATATTGAATTCCTCTGTGATTATGACCTTGGTATCTTCTACTTCAGTTTTAATCACCTATGTGATAAAAAAATTATCTGCTACCTTGGCAGTGACTAATGTGGCACTGGAATCATACACAGTGCTGCTGACATTCCTTTGTCTTTCCCATCTCTGTTCAGGAACACTTTTCATAAGCAGGGGATCCTGGTTTTCTCTGATAAAAAAAAATCCCCAATTTTTGGTTTAAAAAAAGTGTGTGTGTGTATGTGTGTGTATATATATATATATATATATATATATATATATATATATAAGCAGTGTTTCATTTTCATCATAGAAAATGTGGATTTTAGGTTACTTTTTTTAAATCCAAAATTGGGGATTTTTTTTTTATTAGAGAAAACCAGGATCCTTGTTCTTAAGAAACCAAAACAAGAGGCAGGGTTCCCTTTTATGCTGATAGTGCAGAATGACAGCCCCTTAAAGTTCTGCGGTAGGACTTTTATTTCTACTACTTTCTGAAAGAAAAAGAGGGTTGAAAGCCCATCTTTGATGATGGACATCCCAACACCTTCATCTGCTGTTTATACATTGAAAATGGAGGCTTTAGCCAAGCTGTGGGAAATAGTAGATATGCTGGGGAGTAGGGCAAGGATTCAGAGTGACCTAGACAAAATGGAGGATTGGGTCATGAGGTTCAAAAAGGACAAGTGCAAAGTCCTGTGCTCAGGACAGAACAATCCCATGAACCAGTATAGGCTGGGGGCTGACTGGATGGGCAGTAGCTTTGCAGAGAGAACCTGGAGGTGACAGTGGACAGTAAGCTGAATATGAGCCAACAGTGTGCTCTTGTTACCAAGAAGGCTAACTGCATACTGGGCTGCATCAGTAAGATTGTTGCCAGCAGGTCAAGGGAAGTGATTCTTCCCCTCTATTCATCACTGGTGAGGCCACATCTGGACTACTGTGTTCAGTTTTGGGCCTCCCATTACAGAAAGGATGTGGACAAATTGGAGAGAGTCCAGTGGAGGGCAATGAAAATGGTGAAGGGGCTGGGGTACATAATTTATGAGGACAGGCTGAGCTTATTTAGTCTAGAGAAGAGGAGACTGAAAGGGGATTTAATAGCAGCCTTCAACTATGTGAAGGGGGTTTTAAAAGAGGATGGAGTTAGACTGTTCTCAGTAGTGGCAGATGACAGAACAAGGAACAACAGTCTAAAGTTGCAGCAAGGGAAGTTTATGTTAGATATTAGGAAGTTTTTTCTCACTAGGAGGGTAGTAAAACATTGGAACAGGTTACCCAGAGAGGTAGTGGACTGTCTATCCTTGGAGGTTTTTGAGACCTGGCTAGACAAAGCCTTGCCTGGGATGATCTAGTTGGGGATGGTTCTGCTTTGAGTAGGGGGTTGGACTAAATGACCTCTTGAGGTCCCAGCACTAATTTTTTATGATTCTATGATTTAGCCTTCCTTCTAAGGCAAGGTGACAGGCTCTGTGGATGGCAGGGTGGAGCAGTGGATGTGATCCATCTTGATTTCAGCAAGCCTTTTCACTTACACTAGTAAGCTAAGACTAGATTAGTGGCTCCCAACCTCGGGGTGCGACCCAAATCAGGGTTGCGGAGGGTTCGCCCCTTGTTCCGCTCCTCCTGCCTGTGAGGCTCGCCTGGCGCACGGTCCACTTGGTTCTCGCTGCTGCTGCCCCCCTGTGATCCTGGCCTGGCCCGGGCTCTGCTGGTGCTGCCGGGCATGAGTGAGTTGACAGCAAGGGTGGGGGTTGCGACCCAGATTTAGGGTTGTAGCAAAGAAAGGTTGGGAGCCACTGAATTAGATGAAAACACTTTAAGGCGGACTCAAAACTTGTTGGATCATTATGCTCAATAAATAGTTATCAGTGGCTTAATGTCTGTTTAGGAGGAGGTATTAAGTAGGGCCCTTTAGGGGGGCGATCTGTCTGGGGCCTGATATCTTCACTAACAGTTTGGAGGATGGGACTGAATGCATTCTTAGCAAATTTTCTGATGACTCAGTGGAGTTTCAGAAAATCTGGAGGGTAGGGCTAAGATTCAGAATGACTTTGGTTGATTAAATTGGAAAAAAGGGTTAAAAAATCTATCAGATGATATTCAACAAAAACAAGTGCGAAGTCCTGCATTTGTGACAGAACACTCACATACACAAATACAGACTGGGGAAGGACTGGCTAGGCTGCAGTACTGCAGAAAAGGACTTTGAGGTCACAGTAGACCACAAGCTGAATATGACCAACAGGGTCCTCTTGTTGCAAAAAAGGTAATAGCATACTGGGTTGTATTAACAGGAATGTCACTTGCAAATCAAATCTATTCAGCACTGGTGAGGTCACAGCTGGAGTACCACATCCACTTTTGTGCTCCACACTTCAAGAAAGATATAGACAAATTAAAAAGAGTCCAATGGAGAGTAACAAAAATGATTAGAGGCCTGGGAAGTATGACTTAAGAAGGAAGGTGGTGAGAACTAGGATTGTTTAGTCTGGAGAAGGGAAGACTGAGGGAGGATTTGATAACACTCATCAAGTACCTCCAGGTGGTTGTACGGAGGATGGAGATAGACTGTTCTCCGTGGTGCAGGGGATAGGACAAGGAGCAATGTTATTAAATTGCAGCAAGAAAATTTAGGTTGGTATTAGAAAGAACTTTCTCACTATGAGGGTGGTTAAGCACTGGAAGAGGCTATCCGTAGAGGTTGTGGAATTTCAATCTTTGAAAGTTTTAAGACATGATAGAGATTCCCTTGACTGGATAGTTTAGAGGGACAATCCTGCTTTGAGCAGGGGGTTGAATTAGATGGCTTCCTGAGGTCCCTTCTAACCCTTCGTTAACTCTTGAGATCTACTAAAACAAAGGTTTAGAAAACTGTCTGAATAAAGTGATCTTAAGAGTTAACAAATGTTCACAATAATTTTGACTTCAAGCATAAGGCTCATATGACTACACTTAAATTTTAGATTGGCAATACCTTACCTCTCAAAAAAGAGATTCCAGGCAATGACAAAATTCATTAACAATTTAAAATCTACCTAGGAATATCAGTTCAAAATGTCTTAGCTTTTAGGACTCATGCTTTCATGTATTTCTGTGATTAAAACATGCCAGATTTTACCTATACTTTGTACAAGATAGCTGAAATGAATGTGTTCACTTAGCAGACGCTGTATAAATAGAATGGTTATGGTATCACAAAAAGTCCTTTCTTAGGTAAACTGGTGGAAAAGATACTCCCCATCTCTACCTACCAGGCAGGTAGGGCCTGGGATCCATTTAAGATTCTTATTTCTCCAGAAACATCCTAGAGCTAGGGGCTGTCTGCTTGGAATACAAGGTATTCTTTGGGGGTCCCCAGTCCCAGTGCTGACAGACAGGGTAAGTTATGCATTCTGTCAGCAGGCATGAGAGTGAGATCATTCTCAGTGTGTCATGAAACCATATGCTTACATGTCCCACAAGTTAACCTATTTACAAAAGCCCAGAAAAAAAGAGTCAGACAGAAAGTGCGTGTGTGGTGGAGGGGAGGGGCGGGCGCAAACCCAAACACCCTGATAGATGTCTTTCACATCCAGTGTATTCTGGAGTTAGTGTATGCCTTTTTGCTGATCCCCATGCAACTGTGGGGCCTGAGGAAACTGAGACAAGGCAAGATAAATGATTATGATAACCCCAGCGTGGACAAGGAAATGTAGTTTTTTGCCTTTCATGAACCTGTTAAAGCAGCCACCATTAGTTTACTTGCTTACTTCAACAGTCTCCCATAATAGTGGTCAGATCATATATATATAGACCCTAATGTCATTACTTTTGACATCTAGGTGTTGCCTGCATGATCCCCTGAAAAAAAGTTGTTCAGCTGCCTATTTTTAAATCTAAATGGAAGAGGTTTTTTTTGTGGGGGATCTACCTTAACATAATTTGCTTCCAACTGCATTGAACTATTTACTAACCCTAAAAAAGCTAGACTCTCCATCAGACCCATACGAGTCCATCTATCAGCGATATTGGTATAATATCCCTCATATAGGGCCGCTATTATGTTTCCCACTTTGTTCCCAAGATTTTTGAAGGGAACCCCTGTCTACCTAGCCATTTTATAGCTTATTATACTAATATTCTTGCACCTTCTGTTATATGTTTGAGGATATTCCTATATCTTAAATTTAAGGAGCTATGTAGAATTTAATCTACACATTTACAAGACACTGATTTTCAGTGGTGACTACAAGGCCTGATTTTAGTATTCTGTGTTGAACTGTTCTGTGCTTATTAAGCAGAACTCTTATTATCTACCTCCAACCAATTAGACAACTGATTCTTAGCCACCAAGAATGGAACATTTAGATAAACATTAAAAAAAGGAAAGATCAGTTACTTTACAGTAACTGTGGTTCTTCAAGATTTATGGGCTGCATGGATTCCATATCTATACTCCTTTCCCATTCTACTACAAGAGCTGTTCCTCTGGGAGTTTGTATTGGTGAAGAAATTGAGGGATGGTTTGGCCTTTTTGGTTCTTTATAATCTTGGGTGTAGAGTTCTGTGGAATTTAAATTACAAGGATGGCCTTGATAGATACTCCTGGCCAAAAGAGCCCAACCTCACGAAAATGTGGCATATGCAGGATCCATGCAGGCAACACATCTTGAAGAACTAGTTTCATAGTTAGTAGGGTCGGAAGGGACCTGAGCAGGTCATCAAGTCCGACCCCCTGCCATGGCAGGAAAGAGTTACTATATTTTTTCTAGTGCTGGCTGTACTTTTAACCACTAAGCTATGTGTACTTTTTGTACTTTTTTGTTGTATCAAGTGTATTATGTATTATGAAGCTTTAATTCCAGATTCACTTAATATCTGTACATATTGGGATAAATGTTAATGGGCACAATTTTCTCTTTTGTCTTTGGAAGTTACATTTATTAATTAGCCTGATAGCATTTTTCTTTCAGAAGTGAAAGGTTATAGGAGATTTCAAATTATCAATATAGTACTTTTTAATTATGAATTAGGTAACTACATATTAAGAAATTGCAAAAAATACATTCAGGTTTTGTTTATGTTCCCTTTTAGTGTTTTTGTTTTTATATTTTTGGTACTAAACCCCAGGTTTGGCATCTGCATTCTTTTATGCAATGAACAAGTTGTGTCCCGTTTTGAAAAACATAGCAGAGACCTGCTGGAAAACAGGTATATTTTACAATGACTTGTAAATCTCCCAGCACGACTTCCATTTTGAATTTTTTTTAATGAAATGTTTGGGGTTTTTTAACAATTTTTATATTCAGTGAAATTATGAAATTTCTATTCTTCATCCTCGAACTGGAATGACTTTTTCACAATATTGTAATTTCCTATGGAATAGAAATTCTGACTTTCAACCAGTTCTGCTCATGTCCTCTTAAAACGAAAACTTCAAGGAAGTGCTAGGAAATTAAAACTAACCAAAGCTGCCCTGGCAGACTTTCCTCAAGGTTTGGTTTGGGGAATGAAATAAGTGAGTGAGTCTGAACAGAATTATTCCTACTGTAGAAAAGAAAGCCGGTCTAGCCCTATACCCATTTGGGCCCCAATATTCGAAGTCCTATTAAATGTCAAGTCACATGAAGAGTCCCAGACCTGCAAAGTTTATTTCCACAGGTCTGCAGTACAGAGGTGTAGAGGTGCTTGACTCTCCAGCATCCATGCAGAAAAGGTGCTGATCCCTCTATATATAGATCTAAGGGGAAAATTTCCCTTTATAATTATTTTATTATATTGTGGAGATTTACAACTGTTCTAATGTACATTTCAAAGAAAATAAAATGTAAAATAACTTCAAAGTCACATGAGAAAGCAAAAATTCTGTTTTTCCATTGGCTGTTTTAATGCTTGCCCAGGTTCTCATCATTTCACGTCTCAATTACTACTACCTTATTAACAAATGCTGCCCTACCCTACTCATATCTATCCAAAATACTACTGCAAAGGTCCATTTAACTAGTGTGTCACTTCGACCATTTTCTCTCTCACCTTACATTTCTCCACTAGCCCTTTTGTGTCACTTAATAAGCTACTTGTCTTCTTCACTTTCAGGGCCTTTCACTTCTATGGGCTATCCCATACTTCTCACCTGTCATTTAATATTAAGACATTGACTTCCTCATCTAATTGGCCCTTGATGCCTGCCTGCCTCAATCACCAATTGTTAAGATTTTCAAAAAAGCTTGCTTATGTTTATTTTTATTTTTATACTGCCACTAATGTGAGAGGAACGCTCTGTTAATATCAGCAAAGATACTTCATTTTCTCCTTTACATGCCACCTTAACACTCTCCTTTGTCATGATCCCTACAAAAAAGCTTGACTATCAGTGGGGTTGGGCTACTGGCGTGCTGAGACTATTTCATCTTCTGCTAACCCAATATCATCCCATTGTCTTTTTGTAGTTGCCTGTCTGTCTGTGTCTGTCTCTTGTCCTTTAAATTGTAAATATTTTGAGCCATGATCTGTCTTTTTCCTTTTTCTTGATTCCACCCCAAGCACACTAAGTCTTGATCTAGAGTATAATAACAATAAGAACAACAACAATAATAACAAATTCTGAGCTCCAGGAAAATTCTGTGATTCTTACCCACATTGGTATAAAAACAATCAGTCTATGTGGAGACTACTAGATTATGCCTACTTAAGCTTGGGGAGGCAATTCTTCTGCAAAGGTCAGAAGTCAAGATTCCCTCTTTAAGGGGAGTTGGAACTGTATCATCTTCCCTATCTTTTACCTCTTTTTCTGTTTTCAGCTGGTGCTTTGCATTCATCGGTTGAGCTCTAGTTCTTCCTGATTCTTTCAGAAACTTATTACTGACATTAAACTTTTGACCAGTTCTCTTTGTGATAAGTCACTTTGATTTTAATCAATTCTCCCTGACTCTTGATCTGATTCTTTCAGCCCTGAGTCCAAACAGGACAAAAAAATGAGTATTGAAAGCAATTCAGAAACACTGGTAAACAATTAGTTAGGAAAAGAGTTTTCTGTTATCTATAAAGACCTTGTTTAACACAGAACAAAGATCTTAGAACCTTGACAGGGTCTTCCTTCAAAAGGATGCTGTAAGTTAACAGATTCAGAAATATGCTTCCTATGAAAAAATACAACCTCAACCATCTGGCAACTTCTGCCAACTCATTATTCTCAAGCTATCATGCAGATACTGTTCTATGGGCAATATTATATGTATGATAGTTACAAACATTCTTTTTGACAATTTGATTAACAAAAGGTAACAAGAGGTAGCCTTCTATATCAAATCATGTTCTACACCACCACCTGAATATGTTTGAGGTGGTATATTTAGAATGATGTTGTAGCCATGGTGTTACCAAAAATATGCAAGGCAAGTATTTTTGTAAGCAGTATTTTTCATTGGCTCAACAGCATGATTGGAATAGACTTCTATAGTTTGAATTAGAATTTTGAATGCAGTGTACTCTTCTTCAGGTCTGAGGAAAAAGTAGGCACAGACAGGGCTAAAACATTCTGCAGGGTATAGTAATATCAGAAACAGATTCTGTGAAAGACTGATATATTTCACATTCAGTTTTACCCTATGTCTACTTAGGAAAACCACAGAATTAGAGCCTTTTCCCCTTTTTTCCTACATTGGGATTTATATTTGTCAATGCATTTGGAAAAAAGAAACCAGCAGTTCACTAGAATTTACAAATATTTTTTTCCCTCCCCTGTGTTCAGCTCCGTCTTTCTATAGCAGCAGTTGCTTGCATGCGCCATCATGGTTGCAATAGTTCCATTCATTGTCTCTGATCCAATTCCTTTTACATTCTTCATTGGATGCAACATATATTAAAGGCAAACTCAACATGACTCAACTGCTGACTTACGAAACACTGGCTCAACTGGGTAAAATCAGATGATCTCAAATGATTTCTCAAATGATTTTTCAAGATCCAGGGGAACATAGCCACCATCCACATTGCCTTAAATTAACAAGAAATTAGAGCTTTTCTGCTCTGAGCATGGAAAGCAGATATAGTCTCATATTTATGGTATGACATGAAGAAATTTAGAGATGTTTCTTCATTCATCCTAGGTACTTCTAACTGCATTGAACATACTGATATGTCACCACCTGAACAAGTTCAAGATTGCAATGTGGAACCTCCTGTTTTGGACTAGTGGATGTCTCTCTCTGATCTAGAAATTAATCTACGTACAGAAACTATAGTTGACTTTAAATGCTTTTTATGAATGATGTCTTTGTTGAAAGTAGTGAAGTTTCAGTGAATTACTTCCTTAACTTTTATCTGTCCAGGAATGGTTCCAGAGGGGTGTGAAGTGCTGCAGTTGCATCCACCTTTGAACTCCACTCAGAGTTTAAAACCAACTGCCTTACAGCAACAGGAAAATTTCTATTTAGGCAGCAGAGAGAAATAATTGACTGAATGGCTCATTATAATTTACTGGATTCCTCCTAAACTTTTACAAACCTCTTTCCTTTTCAATGGTCCTGATGTTCCACTAATCAAGCTATCTTTTCTTCTTCAATACTGCTCTGTCAGCTGCTCCTGGTAATATTAGCATCTCATACTTAACAGTGTTGCCGACTGTTTTAAGCTCTAGCTAAAAGCATTAATTCAGGTATGGAAATGTTAACTCAGGTGAATATTAACTCAGGTGTGGAAATCACTTTCAGCGAAGTACTGGGTGCACTGGCAAGATGCTCAGGGAGGCTAGATTTTGTTTTATGAATCTTAAAAAGTGATGTATTTTTAACTCTAATGACTACAGGACTAATGAAACAGCATCGTTTGATTATATTTGTCTAGTTCATTATTTTTAATACCTAATAGCAAATTAATGCACATTCCAACAAAGTTGTATTTATTTTTGCTTCGATTTTAAAAGGAATAATATAGCCCTAGGCCTCCAGCATAGTGGAGCATCTCATTTCTTCTTAACTGGAGAAAAATATGTGTTGTGTTATATAGAATGATGTACTACATTATCTGCATCTCCCTTTTCAAGATCCTAGATCCACTCATGTGGATATCAAAAAGATATTGCAATAATCGTCTCTGTGTACAGGTGCCAACTCTTGGGCCTTGTGGACACACCAGCAGCAAAAACAGTGTAGTAATTTACACTAGGATCTTAAGATAAAGAACATAAGAACATAAAGAAATCCTGTACTGGGTCAGAACAATGGTTCCATCTAGCCCAGTACTATGTATGCAACAGTGGCAGGAATGGATACTTTAGATGGAAAACATACGAACAGGATATATCTAGAGTGATCTAGAGTGACCTATTCATTACTGTCCCTGGCACCCCCAAGCATTGGTTGTAGATGCATCCCCATTGGCTCAGAGGGTTCCGAATCGACTCGGAGAGATTAAAGGGTCCTCTGATTCAATTTGGATTTGGGGATTCGGCCACCGAATTGGGCTGAATCTTTGCCTAATTGAATCAGGTACTGAAGCTTCGCACAACCCTAATAAGCATGACACCAGTAGTTTGTGTTATGTTGAAATCTCATAATGCGGGTGTCTCAACAGCACTGCATAAATTGGAAATTAGTTCTAGTGTAAGTCCATGGATACTTCAGAAGTGACATTGGTGGGCACCTCTAAAACACTGAGGAAGGTGATCCCATTTTACATTCAGTGATGTTTCAGTGTAAATTAGAGCTTCATTAGCACTTATGTACTTCTCAGGAATCTGGGTGGTGAAGGGATGATGATGAGAATCATCATATATGCAATTTTAATATAGCACTTTTCATCCATAGATCTCTCAAAATTCTGTTAGACACCTTGAGTGAG
Source organism: Gavialis gangeticus (assembly GCF_001723915.1). Classification (NCBI taxonomy): domain Eukaryota; kingdom Metazoa; phylum Chordata; order Crocodylia; family Gavialidae; genus Gavialis; species Gavialis gangeticus. The sequence continues at coordinate 63,445,300 of NW_017729032.1, read as the reverse complement.
AGTTTGTGCTGTTCCTCTAAGACACTCAACTGAAAACTCACGGTCCAGGTAGAACTGGGGCTAAGGTAAATTTAAGCTATCTTTGCACCTTCTCAGATGTGGCCTGCTTCATAGCCCTTGCCAAAATTTAGACAGCTTTGGGAACCTAAGTTATGCTATTTTTCTTGGAATGCTGGGCTGGTCCACAGTGTTCCCCAGAATCCCTGCAGTGATATGTGTTGCATCTCTCTCTCTCTCATCCTCAGGGACTGTCTCAACTTCAGTTCTTTATTACAGTCTTCCTCAGTTCCTTCACTAAGTCTTAACTTGGCCAGGTATGAGGTTTTTTAGAGCTTCTTTAAACTGAACTGGCCCTTTTATCTGACACAGAGGAGCACAGGTGAGGATCTCACTCACTGTAACTTTCAAAACTTCTTGCTGGAGAGCCCCTTTCACAAAGAGAGATTTGACTCTAGAACTTCCCAGCTGAACTAGCTTTGGGACATTCAGTGAATGTGGTTAACTCATGAATTTTATGTTATAAGAAGACAAATGACCAGGCAAACAAATGCTCCTAACTATAGAAGTCTTGAGATATCTTAGACTTTCTATGACTCTAATCACTATACTAGCTGACATCTCACAAACTTTTAAAATGTTTTCCTCAAAAATGTTAATTATCCTCATTTTATATTTTTGGAAACCAAGATAGAAAGCAATTTAGTATTTTTTACCAAACGCCACACATGAAAGTCTGGAAGGTGGATCGGGTCTCAGCTTCCATCTATCTCACCATTCCCCCATCTAGACATTGATGTAATATCACCAAGAGAGTTCGAAATGTCAGTTGGAACAGTAGCTAAGTTTTTAAAGGATCCCAGTCAATGGGGCTTAAAAGTTAATGATTACATTCCTAATGTGTTAATTAACACTGTTTATTTAAGGATATTTAGCAAAATATACTAAAACTACTTGATTTTTGTATATTGGCAGGTCACCATTTTCTATAGTGCCGAACTATCATAATTTAATGCTTTTTATGGCCCACATAAGCATGAAGCATCCAAAGTCTGTCTAAGGTAAGTTAATTTACAATTATAACTGTGTATGTCCCTAAAAATGTCACAGACTTATAAGGAAAGTACTGCATATGTTATTGTCTTTTAAGATCCTCAGTGTACAGGAGTGTGTATATCACATCAGATTTTAAAGTACGGCATACACCAGTGATTCTCCACCAGAGTGACATGGCACATAATTTTAAAAAGGAATCCATAGTATCAGACCATTCTGACCTTTTATAGTCTTTCTGAGTTGTTTGCAACAGAAGAATTGCTCTATTATTTCTCTGTAGTAAAAAAAAGGAAGTGAAAGCAAAGAGCTGGGATTTTCCATGGGGTGCTTTGAGTCTTGCAAGCGGGTGCTTGGAGTCAAAAAAAACTCTGAGAACCAGTGGCATACACCTTTTTTTAGTGTGTTAAGCAATAGGGAATATAGTCCCTTTTCTCTTTTCGTGTTTCAAGGGCAATTCAGACTGCTGAGTGCACAATTATAGTTATTGTACCTGTTCTTATAAAAATGAATCCTTTTGCTCTGCTCTTCACACACCCTTATTTCATTTGTAGACATATAAGGCCAAGTTAAATCTAGTCTTTATTAATAGGTACTATATATACCTACAGTGTTAAAATGAGCTTTCCCCTCATTTCCATATTCCCTTGTTGACATTTGAGTCATTGCTCTAATGCTTGTCAGGAAAAATAATCTGTAGGAGTTACAGAACTCAAATAACGGCAGTCATTTTTATCTCTTTCTTTTGAGCTCTTTAGCTGTATTTTTCCTACAGATTAGAATTATAAAACCAAGATGGGGTAAAGTCCAAACTGAAAAAAGGATTATATTATAAATTCAGTAATTTAAAAATAAACTTCTCAGAATTGTCAGTTAAAATGTATTACTAAATGAAGTATTGGTCTGACCTGCAAGCCCTTACATACATGTGTAGTCCGTACTCATGCAAATAGTTTAATTGATTTTAATGAGACCTCTTTTGTAAATATGGGTTTGTAAGTAGGACCCAAAGGTTTCCAATATTAATATTTAGTCAATAGTTGTAATAGCCAAACAAGAGAATCTCATCTAATGGAGAGTTTGTGAAATTAATACTTCTAATAAACAAAAGTTGTTCACATACATGGAACATCCAAGAAATGGGAAAATTAAAAGTTAAGATTCAATAAAAAACAGAGTGGTAGAAATGAAATTATTATTAATATTTATATAATTTGTCGTTAAAACTAATATGCCTTAGTGTTTCTGCATGTATATCAATGTTGTGCTTTCCTACAAAGTTAAAAATGAATAGTATTCATTTATGAACCTTTAGAAATTTCCCAGTTTGTACTCACTTTTTATAAAAACAAATATGTATAATTGCCAAAACAGAATGGCTTCTCTGTAGCCTGTGTTAAGTCCATATTTTTGCATTGTAAATGTCTATTATTAAGTACCCTGCAAAGGTAATATCATGTATTATAAACAAATAGAGTAGAAAAGCTTTATGGAAAGCAATTTATATATATATATAT
>NW_017729032.1:63435981-63442619 GCF_001723915.1 Gavialis gangeticus | reverse complement strand
TGTATAGCAGTTATCATTGAAAAGTTAATACCTTGACAGATGCTTGTTTTAGTTTCAGATTCTAGTCCACCTATTAGGTGCAATTTTGTTCTACCCTATTCAAGTCCTAAAAATCTAGTAATGGGTCTGCTTTTATAATACACCATCATCTTACCCTTAAGACAGAATCTCAGAAAAGCAGCAAAGGAGGAAGAGGACCTACCCATCTTTTGCATTAACTGTTTTTCAGGGACTCAGGCAGGGTAGAATAGAATTGCACTTAGACATCTAAGTCCACTTATGCACCTAATAGAGTAGAATCTGGCCCATAGTACAATACATGTGAGTGTGTTATGGAGTATTAATACAGGACTTAAACATTTTACTAGACACTTTCTGTTCAATACTAATTAGAAAACTAAATACATGAGCAAGAAATTTGCTATTCTGCTATTTTTAGATGCTAGAATGGAGAGGGCGTACAAAGATTTCTACATGGATACTATAGATCAGATCCTGTGACATGGATGCTACAAGTGGCATGGGCAGCATCTGTGTGTGGCACATGACAGATTGGGGAAGAAATAAGGAGTACAGTGGCAGACAGGGCAGGAAGTAGTAAGCAAAGGAGAAGACTGGGTAGGGAACACAGGGAAGGAAGCAGGAAGCAAAGCAACAGATATTAAATTGACATGATTTCTAGCAATTTCACAGCTGGCCCCAGGTCAGTAAGCAGTGTCCAACTTTTCAGAATCTTATTCATTTCACTTTACTACTACTGAGCACAATAGAGTCGGGAATCATCTGTGCACAAAACTGGGAAGACAATTCAGCATCAGTAAATGTCCCACATATGAAGTAATGATAATCTTCAAAATCAAAAGCATAGAAATGTACTTTATTTAAAAATTAAAAATACAGATATTCAGAGAGTGTGCACATTATTATTTACTGAATACTAGTGCCTTCACCTGAGGCACATTCTCCAAAAAATACTTTACTCTCAATTGGGAAGTTGTAGAGCAGATTTTCCAAGCACTGTATTACTAGCATAATAAACTAGAATTTTCTTTGACTAAACAAGTCACATGCAAAAATAATTTGATTCATGTTTTAATATTTAGAGAGATTTTGTCCTATTTCAAATACCAAAATCTCATTGATTTGCACAACATTTAGTATATCTATATCTAGAATTAAAGATATATTCAACACTTAAAAAAGTTTTACATGTCAACTGCCCCAGATAATACTTAGGGGGCATCCAATTCATAATTAAATTTAATAACACATTTTCCCCTGCTTTAGGTGCTCTGAATTTGCAGTGATTTACTCTCAGCTATCAATATGCCCTACTAGAACCTGGAGCTAACGCACAAGGGCTTTCATTATGTGTCATGAGTTTGCAAAGAAAATTTGAGAGAATGGGGGTGGGGAAGCCAGGTTGTTAAATAATTTTTTCTGCCATTTAATGATATAATTTTCACTGGAATTACAGTAGCTGTAACATCATAGTTGACCATTGGCACAAATTCTGGAAGTCTGAAACAGGCAAGGGTTTAGGAGGTTACCAGTAATTTAAAATTACTCATCAGATGAATGCCCCACTTATCCTTATATACCTGGGATAATCAGAAAAAAAGTACATTTAACTCTTTTAAATACTGGGCTTATTGTTTTTAGCAAGCAACAGAATAATTCCTGATCTATCATGAATTATGAGCTTTTTAAGTGCAATAGAAAGGTTACTAATAATTATACACTATACCATATGTGTGCAAACACAGTTTTGAATCTCACAATGGATTAGTACAGTTTAGCTTTCTTTTATTTGTTCCCTATAGGGGCTAGTTCTAAATTTCAGTATTTTTTGACATTTAAAACAAATGGGACTATAAATATGAGCAAGGAGAGGTATGTGTAATAAAGAGAGCGTGCACACATTTTATTTAGTGAACACTAATCCAAGCTATTTGGTTTTGACATTTGTTTATTTTTTTGGGGAGAATAACAGATCTGCAGAACAACATAATATCAAACCAAAGGCCAGAGTTTCAGAGCAGACTGGATTTCAGGTAAATAGAGACTGAGTGACAGTGGTGGCCAGCTTCTTGGTTTAGTTTTTGAAGAACCCTGTCCTCCTAATTCATTAAGTACCTAATTCATTGACCTTCTTCTTGTTTCCATAAATTTACTATTGTGTAGCTTATTTTACACTGATACTATTCACAATTCACACTACTTACAAAGATAGACTGAACTGTTCTAGGCCTAGATTATCTGCTGGGCCAGAGCTCTGTGAAGTACCACAGATTTTGGGAGCCATTAGGGCAGGGGTTGTACTTGTCTCATTACACAGCTGAGAGCACCCAAACTAGCATTGATCCTCAACAGACCAGATATCTGGAGTGCAGTGCTGTGCAAGCATACCTACTTTCTGTCTCCTGTGCCAGAGCTGGTGAGGATTGCATTGTTAAAAAGCAAGCTATGTCATCTCTGCCTGCAGGGACTCCCTTGCATCTGGGGAATCCTCAGTGAGAAACAGCAGGGGTTGTTTTCATCTCCTTTGTGTCCTAATTCCCATCTATTTGTACCAAATCAGCAACTGTGAACTATTTGGAAGAATGCACATTAGATCACTTAGGAAGACCCATTCCCAAGCAAACAGCAATAATTTACCCAGTTTGGTGTAGATGCTAAAAATGCATTTACTTGATTAATAGAGATAATGCAGTACCACTGACAGAATGTGACAACTGTTCTTATAGTTTGAAAAGCCATATGTACTTCAGTTTTATACTAGTGGAATAAAACATTTTGAGAACAATGAGGCATATAAAACTTTGACCTTATTAAAAATATCTAGAATGTAGTGCCCTAAAACTAGAAATGCTCATTTTCTTTAAAGGAAATAGAGCAAAGATACAACATAACACACAAAGCTAACAGGACAAAGGAGATACTATTGACTCATTCCAGACTGCCGACTTAGCAGCTTAACTTTGCTTCCTTTTAACTTTTGTAACAGTAGGGAGCTCAAAGCTTTGCAGTCTATTTTCTGCACAAATAGAAACACCCAAACTTCAAAAAGTAATACACTTTGAAGAAACTAAAACCATCAACAAGTTAAAAACCATGTGTGCTACTAAACTGAAGTCCATACTACTTAAATTTTGCATTGGGAAAGTGCTTGTATTTTAGGTTACTACATTACTTCAAAAAGTTGTTTTCCCTATTAACGTCATTCAGTCTGTAAAACACTTTTTGTTGTTTTTAGTGTGATATGGATTTGTTGACTTTGCAGTGGGTAAGTACTACTTCAGTATTTTGACAAATTGTGTAAATAAAAAATTGTCTTACATGTCATAGGTACACACTGCAATATTTTGCTAAGTCTTATAATGTTAAAATGATAAAACTGCAGGATAGGCTATAAGAAGTTTATATTTTGGATTATTTCAGTGCTTTTTCTATTATTTTTGAAGTGTTTGCTTTATTTACTAATTGAACTTTGGAATGGTTGGCTTTTTTGTCATTTGTTGAAGATCTACTGTGACTGGCCAGTAAAATGTGTCATTACACCTCTGGTTCCTGTCATTTCTATAAAAAAGACTATCAAATGCACATTTCACTGAATTAATCTGTGCTACAATGGTACCTTGTATGCTAGTTTGTCCCTAATTGGACATAAAACATTTGAAAGAGCAGTTTAAGCATTGTGTGCCTGCAAATCAAACTTAAATCTCCTAAGAGAAATTGCATCTTGAACATATAATATTTGTGTAAAATGGCCATGCATTACGTAAGCCACCCAACGTGGCATTTTCTGTAATACCAAGTTAAACATGTCAAATATTAGAAATGTAGTTGTAGTAGGAAGGAATCTGGAGCAAACATTTATTTACCTTCTCAAATCTGGAAGCAGAAGAATGGATTTTGCATGTGTTTCTAAATGCTAAACTGCTTTAATACACTTTGATGAGCTTTTGAAACACTGCACTTATGTTTACAGCTCCCCAAACATTACCAAGAGACAGACATGTTGTGAATAAGGGACTAGCTATCACTCTTCAGGTCTGTGTGCAGCCTGGCTGGCCAGGGTTTGTTTTGTTGTTTTGTTTTGTTTTTGTTAGAGGTAGGCAAAGCAGAGAGGACAGGCTCTACCTAAAACTGGGTCCTTTAGAACCCAGCGTTACAAAAATGAGGGGAAACAGGGCCAGCGGAGAACTCTCCATTTCTCGGAGTGCAGAGAGGCTGGTGCGTGTGACTGTCAAAAGTTTGCTTCGGGATCTGCGAGCCGAGCCCCACCCGCACTAACACCAAACAAGTAGGCATTGTGCAGCGCTGGCCCCAGAGCGCCGGGCGCTGCCGGCGCTTCGGAGATCAGGGCAGGTTTGAGGAGAGGCACGCAAGGAGGAGAGTCCGGCCGTCCGCCTTGTGTCCCCTGGCCAGCCGGGCTGGGGGCTCCCTAGTGGAAACAGCTAGCTGGTGGTAGTGGTGCAGGAGGAGGTCAGTTGGGTCAGGAGTCGCAGAGCCTGCAGCCAGGCCTCGGGCTGTCCCTTGCCTCGCTCTTGCTCTAGGCTGGCTCTGGTGCCTGGCCCTTCCCCAGCCAAATTAAACCGCGGCTGCCTCCCGGCCGGCGGTTCACACAATGGGAGGAGGCCCCTGCTCAGCAGGGCTGGGCAGAGGCTCCCTCCCCCGGGCTGCCCAGTGGGAATCGCCGGGCAGCGTCCTGCCCAGCCAGCGGTTGGCACGCCCTGGCAAGCCTGAGCCCTCGTCTCGCTGCCGAGCTGCTTCCTCCCGCCCAGGGGGAGAGAGAAAGGTGGGAGCGAGGCGGCGGAAGGGCCGCCCGCTGTTGTCAGGGTGGCGGTGACTTCATTCTTTTCTTAATATAGAGTCGGTTGTCAGGCTCCGGGCCGAGCCGGCTGGCGGGGTTGGCTGTCAATAACATGACGTCACAATACGCCTGTGTGAGCACTGTAAACACTAGGCTTTGGTCAGTCAAAGTGTGTGTGTGTGTATGTGTGTGCGTGCGCGCGTGTGTATGTGCTTGTGTGTACGCGCGCGCCCGAGGCTGCCGTCTCCTGATCCGTGCGCCTGGGTCCCAGCGGGGGTCCGCCGCCCCCTCCCCCCCCTCCCCTGCCTTCCCCTCCCCGCTCTGTGCGTGCAGTGTCATGTCTCCATGAGCCCTTACCGTGGTTGCGCTCGAAAGGTAACATCATTGGAGAGGGGGATGATGTAATTCTCTCTCTGGCCAGTGACTGCCTTTGCATGCACCGATCTCCCGGTTACTGGAAGGGGGCATAATATCAGCCCCGCATTCGCCGCCCCTGTCGCACGGCGGACCTTGGGGGAGGGCAGTCTCAATCGTCCGCCCCTCCCGTCTCCCCCACCCCCTGCCTGTTAATCCGGAGCGATTATGCCGAGGTGGAGGCTTCTCTCTGTCTCCAGCTCTGGCAGGAGATTGGGTAGAGTCCAATCCGGTGCGTGTGTGCAGTAAACACACCGCCGAGCCCTGGCGGTAAACAAGTCTCCTAAAGCCTTCCCAGCACAGCAACTTGCTGCAGGCAGCTCCCCCAGCGCACAGGCACTTCCCCTCTAACAAAAGCCCGTTGAATATTGGAGAGTGCGTCAGCTTTTGTTCCGCAAGCGGCAGCACCTCTCCTTGATACTCCAGCCCATTTCGGCGTGTGGCGATCGAGCCCCGGCTCAGCCCCGCTGCCCCCGCGCGCGGCCCGGTACACACTCACATGCCCCTCCAGCGCTGTGCCACGGACCCCACTGGCAAAGCTCCTTGACAATCCCAGCGGCTCTTTATTTCCTCGGGGGGCCCTGCCTTCGCAACGGAGCAGGTAGAAGCCTCCCTTCCCCAGATAAAAAAGAAATAATCTGAATGGCACTTACTGTCAGCAGAGGAGGAAAAAAAAAAATAAAACCCCCTTCGCAGTGGAAGGCAAAAGAGCCACTTGCAGGACGCTGCCAGCGGTAGGAGAGAGCGCAGGGAAAAAAAAGCTTCCCTTTGCGAGATCGGCCCCAGATTCGTCTTTCGAAGCGGAAAAAAATCGATACAAATAACAAGCCCCCTGTTGCCTTTTTTTGTGCAGTTTCAGCAAAGCTGCGAGGAAGTTGGTCCTTTTGTTCCACTATTTATAGATTGCGTCAACATTGCGAAAAGGAGAAGGCGGAGCAGTGGCCCTTACTCCTCCGAGGCAGCGAGCGAGCGAGCAGCCCAGCACACACACGCGACCTTAAGTACACAACACGGCAACCTCCTCCTCCTCCACCACCCCATTGAGGAGCGCCGGAGATCGGATTCAATCACGTGTCCGGGGAGAACCAGCCTGCCCAGTGCCTGCAGAGCGCTGCCTTGCCATGCACGGTGGCGGCAGAGAGGAGCCGCTCTCCCGCGCGCAGGGGCTGGGGCTCGCTTCCAGCCTGCGCGCTCCCCCCACAGGGGAAGTGGCTCTGCCGGGGAGCCCCCCCCCCGGGGGCGGTCACAAGTGCCCGTGGCAATGCCCGCTGCCGTGCAGTGCTCCCCTCCATCGCCTCGCCTGCTCAGATCTGCGAATGCACATATTGCCGAGCTCGGAGGCGGTAGAGAGCGAGCTCGGCACAGCCCTGCCCTTGCAAATTCTCTACCAGAGGAAGGGCCGGGGGGG
>NW_017729032.1:63425189-63435945 GCF_001723915.1 Gavialis gangeticus | reverse complement strand
AGGTGTGGTGGAAGGGGAGAGGGGAGGAGGGAGGGAGCAGCTTTGCTACGGGGCAGACTCAAGGTTCTTTCTCCTCTCCGCAGGTGCACAGGGACTCTGGGGCAGGTCCCTTCCCTTGCTGGCTTCTAGGGGGCGAGGAGAGGTGATGGAAGGGTTAATGGGAATGTGCTTACCCCGAAAAAATGTGTAGCCCTTGCAGGAAAAGCTGGTCGTGAAGTTCTAAGGCTCCTCCGCCATCCAAGAAGTGAAACTGCACTTTTCTGGCCTAAGGCCAGGGGCTCTGAACTGCGTGTAAACAAAGAGCCGTGCAAGCCCGAGCCGAGGGCCTGCTCGCGCCCGGCTGCCGGAGCCTAGTCCCGAGGGCCGACCGCGTACCCCGCTCCCGGAGCCGGCCCGGCCTCTGCTCCGCACCGGCTCACCAGGGCTTGCCACGCGCCAGCTGTCCGGGGACACAGCCTCGTCCACCGCCGGATCGACGTGGTTCGCAGGCTCGAAGCGGAGGCGGCTTTGGAGAGTTTCTGGGCTCGCGATCGCCCGTCCAGGAGGCGCCGCGCTGTCGTGGCTCCGCTTGCCCGCGGGTGTGTGAGCTGTGCCGAGGGAAGCCGGGCACCGGACTCGTCTCAACCTGCCTCGGATCCCGCCTGGGGTCTGCGAGGGACTGCCGCTGCCTCCGGATTACCTCTGTGGAGCCGCCGCGAGCCTCCTGCAGGACTGTCCGCTCCGAGAGAGGACTCCTTCTTTGCTCTCGCTACAAGCTGATCTCGAGGCGGCCTTGGTGCGAGCAGCCTCAAAGGCGAGAAGCGAGACGGAGCTCGCTGCCTTGCTTGTCCTCAGCACACAGCGGTGCGGAGCAGCGGTGCAGCGGGGAAGTGTTTCCCTTCACTGTAGTGCACTAGGTGGGCGGCTGAGTTCTTCCCCGGTGCTGCTGTTACTTGCAACGGGTTTCTTTCCTAGTATTCTTTCCTTAAGAAAAAAAAAGTCCCGATTCCCTTGGAAATCTCCCCCTTGCCAGGCACAGCTTCCGCCGGGCGCGGAGCGGCCGAGGGAATCCACTGCGGCTCCCAGGTAAGGAGCTCCAGAGGAGGGCACAGCACCCCCGGGGCACTGCTCATTCTCTCCCCTTTCACTGTGCCCCGAGGCTGCTGCCTTTGCTTGCTGCTCCTTACCCCCTTCGCGCTTCGAGCCCCATCTCCTTCCCCTGCCTACTCCGCTCTTTCGGCAGCATCTGCTTATTTGCTCACCCTCGCTGAACTTTTCATTGGCACTAGGACCCATTGTTGGTGTTATTATTATTAGTAGTAGTAGTAGTAGTATTGCTGGGTTATGGTTTAAAAAAGTAAAATAACGAAAACAAGCCAGTCTGAGCACAGACAACACTCAGTGTCACTCAGCAGGTTTCGGGAGCTCAAGTGAAAGCGGCTTCCAAAGGTGGATCTCTGTCCGGCTTTCTGGCTAGCAGATATGATTGATTCGTCTCACGAAACCTTCCCTATTGCTGCTAAAGAAGAAAACCCAAGAACACGGATGAATAAGTTTTCCGGGGGAGAGTTCACAACGGGCTGGACGGAAGCTAGACCTTTCACTTACTTTTTCCCTTGAAAACCCAGGAGATTAAACGACTGCGATGCACTGGTGCAAACTGTTCAAATACACTTTTTGGACAAACGTGTCGTTACGATGGACATGGGCAAAGGAGGAGAAAAGCAAGAAGGCTGAACGAGTGAGTAGAAAAAAAAAGAAAAGAAAAGCTGACATGCAGACTCCAAAAACTGCCTGTTTAGCCGCAGTGTCATTTCTGAAACTGGGCTGGACCTGCAGCACAAAGCCCCGGCGTTTAGAGCTGCTGCTGCAGCCCTTTGGTAGCCTCCAAAGAAAAGCTGAATTATTGCAACTCTAGGTAACTTTAGGAAACTCGTTGTGACCTACATTGCTTTTCTGAGTCAGCAATGAGCAGCCATAGCAGAGTCACACGCAAAATTGTCCCCCCTCCAATTCTGACGGTGAACTACGGATCTTTTAGGGTGGAGCCGTCTTTGCGACAGTTTGCTCCGAGCACTGCATGCCATAGTTGCTACTCCCCTGTTCACAAATAAATCAGAGTTAGATGGAGCCCGCTTCCCGCCTCCTTTCTTGTTCAGATTGCCTTTGTACTTGTAGGGTTCAGTACAAATCCACCCAGCCGGAGCACCTCGCTCAGTGCAGTGCCGCATTATCAGCTGGTGTCTTAGTCAAAACTGAGTTCAGCAAATTACAAATTTCCTCCCAAATTTCGAAGAGGTCATTAAAGTTCCTTCATTTTCAGTTTGTCTGATGCTCAGATAACAGACATCTTGCAAGTAAGAGCTGTTAGGTTACTCCATGCCGTTCCCCTACTTAAAAAATAAGGAGGTTGTGTCAAGTTCATAACCAAAAACTCTCGCTACCCAACACTGTGTCCAGTTCCCTTTGTTTGATGGTCTTTCGGGCTAACTGTGCAGCGGTTTGCACGCCAAGTTCTCGCCTCCTCCGAGGTGAGGGTGTTTTGCGGATCTGCCCCGCGGCTGGACCGCAGAGCCGAGCCCCGAGGAAACGGGGAACAGCTGGCACCAGTTCGATCCAACTAATCCGTACAGGGCAACGCTCCCCTGCCGGGAGGGCGTCCCAAGGAAATAGGGCAGGCTCTGGGTCCATTTCGATTCAAAATGCCGAAAAATTTGGGCTGGAATGGCTTCGCCAACTGCGCCCTTTGGAAAGAAACTCTTGTGATTCCCTCCCCATGTTGGTTGGTTAGTTTTAAAAACGCCGCTGGCACTGCCGCCCGAGGGGAAGGGCAGACCCCTGTGCCCCTATCTTTGGGGCTTCTCGCAAACTCTCGGATTTCTTCTGGCAAAAGACAACTACATGTGTCCCTCTCAGACCTTGAAGTCCCTTTCCAACTGGGTCACAGAGATCAATCCCCTTCCGCTTCTGTTAGGATTATTCTGACTTTATTTTTTTTTAAAGCAAACTTTGAGAAGCACGATATTGCTTGGAGTCGACGCTCTGTGCCAGTAGTTTTAAGTGGCTCTGGGTTTCCTGAATGGTTACATTTCAGTCTCACTTCTTTTTCTGAAACGACCGAGATTTCTGTATAACGATCGAAAGCCCCCACCTATTCTCGTACGGCTGAAACCAGAAGAGAAAATGGCACTTGTGATTTCGGGGGAGGAGGGAGATCGATTTCTGCAGTGACATGGCACATGGCCAAGCGGTGTTTCCCACTCCGCGTTTGATATTATCAGTGTCCGACTGTAGCCGGATCTGGGGGGGGAGGGGGTGCCACTCTTACACCCCCAGACTTGGTCGGGTGTCAGGCTTGTTCATCAACAAACTACTCAATTGACTCGCCTGCGTGTTCTTGTTAGGGGGGAATCCCTGTCGCTAGCACGGAAACCACAACTTCAGACCTCTCTTTTTTCCTAACCCCCAGATGTCTAGCATAGCCGAGAGGGTTTTGCTAGCACTGGTTATTCAAGGAAGAGGCTCAGATTATGTAAAGAGGAACAGGGTGTGAAGTGGCTGGAAGTGTTTGCCTTGGGACCATGTCAACATAACCTGACACACCAGTGGCTCCCTCTGAAACGAAATGAGTAGTCGTGCAAGATCGGAATCTGTTTCCTGAGTTTTTCGTACCGATGGCTGGAGTTTTCCGGGGATTCCTCTGTTCATTCAGCCCCTTCGGGCTCCACGATGCGGGGACATGGGGGGAACTCAGGGAAATGAAGCCCAGCACCTACACCTCGCTTCAAAAAGTCTCGAAAAGGGTCAAGGAGGACTGCGCGGGGCTTGCCCAAGGGCAGCTGGAAAAAGCTCCCAGGACCCGAAACAGGCTTGGGAGAGCGGGTTTGGGGCACGCTGCAGGGGAGTGGACGGATCTCCACGCCAGTGCCCCTCGGGCAGCCGCAATAGTCAGCCGGTCCCAGTTCCCCTCGGCTCCCCCAGGCGAGAAGATCGTGTCCGGTGGCTTCTGCTCTGATCACAGCTGTATTATTCCAGCTCTACTATTATTTTTTTCTCCTCAGATGCCATGGGATGCCATGTGTGACCAGGATTGCGTGATTTATGTGCATAAAATCGGATCTCTGAAAAGTTTAGACTAACCCATGCACTCAATGAGATTTCTTTTGTTAAGCAAAGTGTACATGGGAATGCTGAAACCTTTGTAACAATGACGGGGTGTCATTTCATTCGTGTAAAATTGTTGTGACAGTGTCAGGATACATGACTTAAAGCTTTTAAGTCGGGACATGACTTAAAATAAAGGTTCCAAGAAGGTAAGGATAAAGAACCAGAATCTCTCCAGGAACAAAATCGTTATTTTTGGTACAAATGTAAAGTCACTGAACCCCCTCCGCCCCCACCAGAAACAAACACGAACTTGACCGTATGATTTGCTCAACTAAATTAGTGGATGTTTTTTAAAAGCGCTTCTCACAATGAATTGAAAGAAGATTATAACCAGCCAACATCGATAATCCCTGTGGGGAGAAATAAACTCTTGTGGCTTTGCTCAGGACCTTCGCCCCTATTTAAATGCCTTTCACCTTTTCTGGAATAGGAGTTTCCTCCAAAGCACTCCAGCGGAGGAGCATTTTTTGGGGAAATAGCTTTGTTGGAGTCTTGAACCACAACTGCCAGGGGAAATAAACAGCCAAGTACTGAAGAATTAGGAATACAATAGGTATCATGCTTAGTCCCAGTCGGAAATACTGTTTTTCTCCCCTTTTCGTTCCCCACTAGTCAAAACATTTGACAGCTAGGAGCAACCGAGAGCCCCCGCCCCGCAAACCGGGGCATCCCGGCGTTGTGGTTGCGCTGTGACACGCGGTGAAAACTCCCGTTTCGATCACTTTCTCTCCTGTGACTTGCCCTGGGACTGTCTTCCTATTTCGTCTCCTCTCAGACTTCGCGCAGATTTTTCCGCGGAACCAGCGGGGCTCTTTCTGCTGCCCCTTCTCTGTATGATCTGTTTACTAATGACATTAGTAAAACTAAGGGACCTATACAATGAACCCAGAAGCCAGCGGCAGAGTCGTCTTTTGCTGGATGACTGCTGCTTGCACTGCCCTTTTGCTTTGTACAACGGATTAGATTTTCCTTTGGGCTTGTGCCACCTCCTAGCACGGTACAGGAGGGCAAGTGAGCGGCTGCTGCTGCGACAGCCGTCCGAGCTCCACGCTGCCGCCTTCCAGGGGAGTGGGGCCGCGGGGAGCGAGGTGCCCCCGCCGTTTCCCAGCCTCTATCGCCGCGGGCATCTCCGAGAGTCAGTTCAGGTCATTTTAGCCTCATCTCACCTTTTAGTAGAAAGGCAAACACTATCGTTAAAAAATCAGATGCTCAGAAAAGCCTGGGGCACCAGTGTAAAAAAAAGTTTGTGCTTTAAAAAAAAACAATTTAAGAATAAATGAAGGAGGTTTGCACTAGCCGCGAGCACTTGGACTGGATGTGAGTTAACAAAAGCGATCACCCGCCTGCCAGCGAGTTGGAAGTACTCAGCGGGGGCCCGATCCTGCTTCCCCTGCAGGCGGCGGTGAAACGGCCGCTGGAGCGAGGTGGACTTGCAGTCGGGTCTGCCTGAGCCAACGGCGCGGGCTTGAGGCGCGGGGACAAAGTGAGCGTGCGAGCCTCCTTCCCTGGGGGCTGGGCTGCCGGACAAGCAGCGCTTCTGCTCCCAAAGAAGTGGCCGCGTGGAGGAGGGCAGGATCTTCCCAGTCTGCCGGACAGTCCCCGAGGCACAGGCGGGGACGACACCGACCGGAAACTGACTTGGAAGGCGCGGAGAAAGTGGGGGAAACTTGCAAGACCTGGAAGCTCAGTAAAAGGCTTGATTTCGTTTTCTCTCCTGCTCGACGAAAACCGAAAACGTGTGTGTTCTGGGGATGTCAGACTTTCGAGTCTGATCGGGGATTCTTCGAGAGCAGGAGATCGGCGAGTGAAAATATCTCTTCTCCTTCAGTGAATTCATATGGACGGCGCAGCTCGGGTCCTTCTAGTCGCCTGGGAAGTGACTTTGTCTACACCCAGAAAACAGAGGAATGATCGCAGTGTACACCCTTTCCAGCTCTTCTAGTCTTGTTTGGGATCCCCAGTTGAGATAGAAACTCAGCCACATAGAATCAATCCCACAAACGCTTTTCTTTCTTTCTTTATTTTTGCGGGAAGAGGGGACACTACAGGTAAAGAGGAAAGGTCTTATTTCAGGAAGGACCAAGGCGAGTTCTACAATCATTCCGTGTCTTGCAGGGAAAGCAGCTTTGTCTGCGAATGGTCGTGGGCACCGTGAGAAGGATCAAGGCTCTGAAGCTGTTTGCATGCTTGGTGTTCGGGCAGCCCACGCAGCAGTATCGCTTTTGCAGAGCTACAGCTCCTTCTTTCTATTTTTGCGGTGGACGTTTGCTTAGTGGGAGCACTCAGCTCTTATCTCCTTCCCGCAGACACCCGCACCGGCGAAAGCAGTGGGCGTGCAGCAGGGCAGCTGCAGCGCGGAGACCTTCCTTCTTTACCCTCTGCTCCAGAGCGCTGCCGCTAAAGCGCTGCTAATTTAGGTGATTCTTTCATGCAGCAGCTACAGCAGAGACGAAAACTTTTCTGAAACAGGCTCCTTCCTTACCTGCCGAGCTGAAAGGCGCGAAAAGAGATAAATCATCTGGCGTCTGAGCATTTGCTGAAAACCCACTTCTCCAAGTCTGCAGCCAGCCCCGTGTTTCACTCTCTGGGGGTGGGGGAATTCCCCCTGCAGTGATCAAACTGAATATAACATGTTTTAGCTGAAAAAATAAGTTGTGGGTAAATTCAGCAGATACTAAATAATAATAATTAAAAACTTTTTTTTTAGCTTCCTTCAAGGAAAGGGGCAGATATTTGATAACATTTTCCATAGCAGGATTACATAATTAACTCTTTTGGTTGCAAGTGTGTATTGCTAGAAAAAATACTGAAATCTAGCAACCTGTTTGGGTTGGCTGGGCTAATCTTGGGTGGATTCTTCATCAGTGAAGATCTTTGGTATGCTGTTGAATGATCAGATCCAACTGTTAAAGATGTGCAATTGGGTGCGGTGAGTGAGTGTATTATCTTGAGATGATCAGTAACAGACGAAGGTGAGACCTGAAACATTGGGCAGGGGCTTTCTGCGAAGCAGCCTCAAAGCTGACATCTTAACCAGGTTACAGAAAAAACACAAAGGAGAGACCCGAGTTTGACACACTTCTGCATCTGGAAACCCAAAGCAATCAGAGCAGCTGTGGGGAAGACAATGAGTAAGAGATGAGTCTTGAAATGACAGCTGGGAGGAACTATTGCATTCAGAAAGGCTCAGCCCACACCTAAATGTCTTTTCTTCTCCAGTCTCTTGAGCAGCACTATTTATCCATCCCTTGGAATGGGGATTTGTAATAGGTGCATGCAAGCCCTTACTGACCTTCCGCATCCTTTGAAGCTCCGTTCTGTCTAGTACAGAGTGACTATCTTGCTGTGAATACACTTCTTTCAACACTGTCTTTCAGTTTAGAGCAGAAAGGAGGATGTCCATAGGTGATGGTATGGAAGGGTGTCCGTTGTTGAAGGTACTTTAACTATTTTTCTGTGGTGTGGGTGCATACATGCAGCCAAATAGCTGATCAAAAGTTAGGGAGCAGCAATTGGGCCATTGCTGGGCCTTTTTCACAGCAGCCAGGAACCACTACCCAGCATAGTGATCTGGAGTTGCTCGCATAGCTTAAACTTTATAATCTGTTCTCAGTGCCACCAGTGTAAGGGTCTGGCACAAAACTGTGGAATCAGAGGTTGTTTTTGCTTTGCTTCCAGAATTCTTCTTGGTTTTCAATCAGGCCCCAAGTGTGGAGAAACTTCCATGAAGTCTGTGGAATTCTTCTGGATATACCTGTATCCAGCAGAATGGGGAGTTGAGTGATAGAGGGATGAAGATAAATTACGATGTTCACCCAACAGTTGTTGTGAAAGTGAAAATCACCTTGGCTGTTAACAAGAAATCACCCTCCCTTCTAAACACCATGATGGATTGGATACTTACCTGATATGGGAAAGAACAGGAAGAAACAGGCCATAGCCACCACAGCCTCCATCTTTTGTTCCAGAGATTTATGGGTGTAAGTCATCTACCCCGTAGTATTTTACTCCAAACCATGTCTTGCGTTCATGATATTATTATATACCACAGGGATTAGCATGATTTATTTTAAAATCATATTTCATTGTTTATCTCTAGCATTTTGATTGTACCAGGTATTGACTCCAACTTACTTTTGCTGCCTTAAGTCTTTGACAGTTTTGTAATAGAACCAAACATGAACATCATCAACCCTATCTCTTCCTTTTATTCAGAACTCCAATATAGGTCTGAACTGTAGTTTTCTGGAAGCAAAACTGGAGAAGTATAGTTTTCAGGAAGTTGAGTGAAAACAAGTCTAGAAACCCCACAGACAGATTCTGTACTAGAAGTAAACCCTAGAACATGGGTTTGTTTTTGCTATCATCATGCAGTGGCTTACTAATTAGATATGGAAGCTTTTAAACTTTGTTATATTATATAGCACAGTGGTGCTCAACCTCCAGTCCCTGGTTCATAGGGTTGCAATATTGGGTAGTGGGGGAGCAGTGGCAGTGTTAACTGCCACAGGTTTAGAAGCTGAGGCAGTTAACGTTGCCACCCCACCCTCACTGCTAGGTTTCCAGACCCCTGTCAGTCAGATGGCTCCTCCCACCACCATGCAGGGTTGCCCCATGGCTCAATCTTGTTTGTGGAGCTAGGCCAGCATGCAGGACTTCACCTATAGACCAACTCCATGTGGCAACCCACACTGGCTCTGGCCCACAGATTGGCCCCCCACTACTCATCCAGGCCCATGGGGCCAGAAGGTTGAGCAGTACTGCTATATGGTAGTATTGTTGTATTACAGTCTCACTGTGCTTCAGGATTTAAAAATCAAGATTGTTAGCATATCTTAGGGGTATTTTTATTTAACGTTTTATTTTGCTTGAAGAGTAAGGCAAAATGTTGATAGAATCAACACTTTTGGTTATTCCACACTGCCTGTTCAGTGCAGTTGTGGTTTCCTCCCCTGTAGTTTTTTAACCCCTCCCTCTGTCATAAAACACATCAAACCCCCACTCCCATAACCTCTTAGCTAACAACTATCTTTGTAGATTTCATCTCTTTCTTCATCATTCAATATTGTTTGTCTGGAGGCTGAAACCACTCAGCTCACCACGCTGTGATCCAAGTCAGATCAAAATACCACCCTAGGAGGATGAAACACAGTACTTTAATGTATTACATTAGCAATTTCCTTTAAGAGTTCAGTGAAGACATGAAGTACATATACTATTAGGCCAGATTCCCCCCTTGTACAGTAATCCTGCTTTTCACTTGTGTGGGAGAACTGGTCCTTTATAATCTGGAAACTGAAAGACACAAGATGTCAACAAGGAAAAAACGAATCTTATCTTAGATCTTTCTGAAATTATATGTTTGATCTGGACATGACCTTTGGCTTCTGCTGAACAATTTAAGGGCAGCTACAGTTCTCAGACCTTTTGAAAATCAGGCCTCTAGACTGCATATTTGTGACCATGGTTCCTAGTAAAATAATGCAAACTCTTATTTTTAAAGTCCTATTTAGAGTTATAAATCACATCAGTATCTACTTAGAATTAAAAACAAAAAATGCCTAGTAAGTCAGATGATATTTTCTTTCCATTAGTATATTCTTTTTAGAAAAATTGATTTTCATTTAGCCATAGCCACATGAATTTAAATGGACCAAATTCAGCAACAACATATATTTGTACAATCCCTGACTCAAGCATATTTACTCTAGGAATGTACTTGGCTCAGTAAAATCACCTGGGATGTAAGTCAGCAGTAAGTTGCAAGGGGGGGAGCAGATAGTTAAGAGACCAGACTTCTTCCTGGAAGTCTGTCCTCTTGTTCCTGGGTGTGCTGCTTTGCTGTTGTATCCTGATGCTGCAATGGGAACTTGGATCCACCATACCATCAACCCAAACAAATGACCTCATGAGTAACCAAACAGCTCTTTGAGTGTTACTTTATAAAAATCCACCAGCAGATTACTTCAGATATTCCCTGGGATGGGTCATCACGTGGAATTTAAATCACATTGATTTCTTCGATTTTCTAGGGTCAGAAGGGACCTTGTAGTTCATTGAGACCGACCCCCTGCTCTAGGCAGGAAAGAGTGCTGGGGTTAAATAACCCCAGCTAGGTTCCTGTCTAATCTTTTCTTGAACACCTCCAAGGTAGGGGAAAGCACCACCTCCCTTGGAAGTCCATTCCATATTTTGGCAACCCTCACTGTAAAGAATTTCTTCCTGATATCCAATCTAACTCTACTGTCCTTTAGTTTGCAGCCATTATTTCTAGTAACCCCGAGGGGCGCCCTATTAAACAGAATATCGTCTATTCCTTGCTGACCTCTCATGATGAGTTTGTAGACAGCCACAAGATCACCTCTTAGCTTTCTCTTGCAGAGGCTGAAGAGATTCAGGTCCCTCGGTCTGTCTTCATAGGATCCTACCTGCAGGCCCCCAACCATATGAGTAGTAGCCCTTCTCTGAACCCTTCCGGTGTTATCCACATCCCTCTTGAAGTGTGGTGTCCAAAAGTGGATGCAGTACTCCAGCTGTGGCCTGACCAATGCTGCATGGAGGGGAAGTATTATCTCCCTAGACCAGCTTGTGATGCACCTATTAATGCAAG
>NW_017729032.1:63416422-63420189 GCF_001723915.1 Gavialis gangeticus | reverse complement strand
CTACCTGCAGGCCCCCAACCATATGAGTAGTAGCCCTTCTCTGAACCCTTCCGGTGTTATCCACATCCCTCTTGAAGTGTGGTGTCCAAAAGTGGATGCAGTACTCCAGCTGTGGCCTGACCAATGCTGCATGGAGGGGAAGTATTATCTCCCTAGACCAGCTTGTGATGCACCTATTAATGCAAGAAAGAGTGCGGTTAGCTTTACTTATTTACCTTGTCACATTGGCGACCCATGTACATTTTTGCATTGACCAAGACTCTGAGATCCCTTTCCACTGCCAGGATTGAATCATCTTGCTTCTAGGAATTTTTTTTTTAGGTCTTACTGCATCATCAGGAAGCTTTCTTAGGCCAGGAAACATTTCTACCACAACTCTTATGTCCTAGATATTAGATAAAATGGTTAGTTCTTTTAAAAGGAAGAAGCTCCTCGTGTGTCTGTCATTAAATCTGGTAGAATTTAGATCCATGGCCCCCAGGTTGGTTCTTTCAAAACTCAGTCAGCTGGATTCAACTGTGGCCTTACACCACATAGCAAAATAGTTCTTGAGTAGTGCCCACAGTCATTTGAAAAGCCTGGTCATTTACTGATACTGTAAAATAGGATGCAGAGAATAGGCTGAGGTTGCCAGGTGCTATATCTTGTCAAATCACTGTCACATCACAAGATTTTCCTGCATAAGCATCTGATAAGATCCTGAGGTTACTTGCTGGCAAACTTCAATTTAAAGTAAGTTGTCTTTTGAATCATATACTCCTTAGATACAGCAGAGGAACTTTGCAGTCTTTAAGGAGCAGACTAGCACATGGGTATCCTCCATGTGGTATCAAAGTAGGCAGGAGCAAGAATAATGGAACTGAAACTTCTGCATGGAACTGAAACAAAAAGAAAGGGTTCCTATTGTACGCAGGGGTGATGTAAGTCTGATCTTTAAATCTACTCCTTTGCCTATTACTCAGAGATGTTTGGAGGGTGTAAGGTACTCCCAAATGAGCTTCCCAGACCTTCAGCCAGCTACAAAAAAACTAAGGCCAGACATAGGCAGTTTTTCCAAATGGTTAGGCCACTGGGAAAGGGCAGGAGCCAAACCACAAGCCAAGTCAGGGGTCAGGAATCAGACAAGTTACCAGAGCTAAGGGTAAGTCCACAGGCAGAGTCCAAATTACAGGCCAAGTCAAGACACAGGAATCAGAAGCTGATTCCAAAGTCAGGATGAACTAGGAGACAGAGCCAAAGTCAGGGTGAACTAAGAGTCAAAAACTGAGTTATCAGATCCAAGGGGAATCTAAAGAGCCAGAGTCCAGGAACTAAGCCAAGCAGGGTCAGGAGTACCAGGCATACAGGGTCACTGAGGCTCACTACAGCACACCTGAAGAACTATTGACTGGCCTGCAGCCTGCTGCCAAAGTGGAACTTTTAAATGGGGAGGCTGCTCTTCTCAACAGCCAATCAGGAAGTCCAGACACTGGCCCGCTGGTTTAGTATCTGGGGGTAGGCTTACAGGCAGAGCCCTCAGACAGGTGTGGCCAACTAGGCAATCAGGCCAAGCTAGGCTGCCTGTTAATGCCCCTGACAATCTTCCTCATAGTATCCATAAATCCCTTTGCACCTAGGCTTGGCAGTTTGTCAGTCAGGACAGACATTCTGATAGCTGCCTTCCCGGGCCTGGTTCTGGTCTTGGAGTCCAGACTAGATCCCATTAAGTATATCGCTTCTTTTTTAATTATTTTCTTAGTGGGTAGCAGATTCACTTCTTGGGGCTTGTCAGGAGGGCTCAACAGGGTATAGGCACAATGTAAGTATCCAGTGGTCATCAGACAATCAGTGTGCAATGACCATTCAGAAAACT
Source organism: Gavialis gangeticus (assembly GCF_001723915.1). Taxonomy (NCBI): domain Eukaryota; kingdom Metazoa; phylum Chordata; order Crocodylia; family Gavialidae; genus Gavialis; species Gavialis gangeticus. Next base: position 63,418,337 of record NW_017729032.1, on the reverse strand, counting down.
CCATTGGTATTTCTCGTCATTCTTGGGTGCCATTTCAGTTAGGAATTCTCCTCCCATGAGGGTGAGAAATATTATGACCACTCTCTGATTTTTCTAAGCAGTCTGATTTTTCTATTTTATGACCGGCAACATGAATCTGTTGAACTTCTGGCTCATGATCTGGGTCATGCTGCACAAAATTGCTACCACTAAAGCTGTGATGCCTGTAGTTAGTATTGCTGGAGCTGTTATCACTTCATCAACCACTTCAGCAGGTTCTCTTTTCCATTGTTTTAATGTGTAAATTGTTACTATAGCGTCTCTGTACAGTTAGGTACATCTTTTTCAGAGAGATCTTTAGGCTCATAGTTACAAAAAAAAAGCTAGCAACAGTTAAAATATGAAACAAAACACATTCACCACCTCAGGATTTCTAATTTAGGCCACAGTCCTGAGTCCATGTTCCTGTTTTCTTTCCTGGTTCCTGAAACAGTTGCTTTTATATTCTCTTCTCTATGTTCTTATTCTTAATTTAACCAGGGACAGAATCATGTCTGTGTTCTGCCACAAGCACATAATCCTTAAAACACGCTTCTTCCAAGAGGCCTATGACTCCTAGCTCTTTTCCAGAAAGAAAAGCAAATAGGTGAATGAAAAAAATAATCCAAACGTAAATGCGTTTACATGCACAATGTACATTCACATATCTCTTTATTACCATTCTCTATCCTGGTTTGTATGTTGGCTACTCAGGCTGATATCTCCTTGGGACAGTGATCTTGTATTCTTCAGGTCTGTTAATTGTCTCTCACACTGGTGGAACTCCACACATTAATAAATAGTGATAGTGGACAGCTGGGCTGTCTTTATAAAGATTGTCTTATGAAAAGAAGGAATCTTGTTAGTTACCAAATACTGAGCGTGCAAAAGGACATTTAAAAGTCATTACTGGTACATTGATCAACACAAAATATTAGCTTTATTTTAACAATTTAATTACCTGCTTTATTATAGCTCAAGGCCCTATCTATACTTACCTGCCTCTGCCAGCAGACATTAAGATGCTAGATAAGAACCACCACTGACAAGTTCCCAGAATACATCATCACACATGAGCTTCTGGCAGCTCTGAACAGCTTCCCTGCAGCAGCTGGGTTGTCAGGGCACAAAGTGCACGCTGAGAAGGTACCAGTTACCGATGGGACTATAAATGCTGGCAGAAGGTGTCAGAGAGTTTCTACACATGCCTCCTGATGGCTGCTGGATGGTGACAGAAGCCTGATTCTGCTTGTCAGACAGGCGTAACTGTCAATGGAAAACAGGGTTCTGCTTTGAATATGGACACAGTTAAAATTTAGTGGTGTTCACTAGGCCCAACTGAATAGCTGAGCCACGTGTTATTACAAAAGTGATGACTAAAGGGACAAAGAAGAACAAAACATGTTTATGGAGGCCGATTCATAGTAACATTAAAAAAAAAGTCGAATCCTGCTATCTTTCCAGACATGGATCTCTGATTGAAACCAACTAAGCTTTGAATACAAATCAGCATACATTGTATTCGTTTTTTCTCAAACTTTTTGTTCCAGGCTTCTTTTATGAAATCTAGGAGTCGTTGTAAATTTTTTGCTTGCCACTGAAAGCTATTGTATTGCGTCCAGTCTCATATAGCAGTATTTCTGAAGGGTGGATGCTTATGTTGAGTCATGGTGCATTGTACCAAAAAATGTTATTTAATAACTTTTTAGAGTGTGGTTGAAAGTTGGAAACATAGTTTTTATCCACATTCTGGGACTTTGGGGCTTTTCAGAAGTACTCAGCCAGGTGTCTTGGCTGTGACATGTAACAGCCATCTGCAGGTAATTTATAATTGTTTGCTTATAGCTTTCAGTTGTGGTAGAATCAGAGAATCAATGAGTCGGAAGGGACCTAGACA
>NW_017729032.1:63405993-63414623 GCF_001723915.1 Gavialis gangeticus | reverse complement strand
CCCCCTTCCTGAGAGACAACTGGTCCCTTGGTATATACCCGAGTTCTTACCTGGGCAGAGCCACCACAGAAGTGGTGCCACTTCTGATATTTGATGTGTTTGATGTGAATACCAAATTTGCTTGGAACGTCTTTGATACTGGCCATCAAAGAGTGGTCAGATAGTGATTAGTTTTTATCACTGCTCAGATATTATGGTAGTAGGTGCTATAGAAAACCCTAAGATAGAATTATATGGTATAATATTTACATTTGCAGTGGAGTTAATCTCAAAATACCCCAAAATGTATTATTAAATATTTACTAAATATTTTCTAAAATAATGATGAATTCTGCTCTCAGTGAAATCTGTGCGAGTAGGAGCTTGTCTTATACATGTGAGGTACCTCAGAATATCACTTCTGATACATAGATCAGGAGACAGGAGGACAGCAAGTGCACAGAAATGTGATTAGTGGGCCAGAGTGGCCAAGTCGCTAGATCAAAGTTCTACTTCTATGAAGAGTGTCATGTTTAGGCAGATCAGGTAGTGCTTTGGGCTAAAAGGCTTTTAAACATCAAACTCCTATTTAAGTGCTTAATTCGAAGTGAGTTAATGGTATTTAGGTGTTTAAGTAGGAGTTAGGCACCCAAATACCTTTTAGCTTTTTAGGTCTTACCCAAAAGTTCTACCATTGCAAATGTAAGAAAAGTACCCTCAAACAAAAATGCATTTGCAATCAAAGTTTTGTACTAGAATATCTTTCTGATAAATAAATTAGGGCATCTCAACCCTTCCAGCCTATTCAGGTTAGTATTTTTCATGCCAGAGACCTGAATTCATTTTCTGGGCTGCCGGGAGATGGGTGTCCTGTGGAAATAAAATGCTTAGCTTCTGAGAATAAGAGAGATGTGTTAACCTTAAAAAAGAAAGTGATGGCCTCCAAAGTCAACCCCACATAGCTTTCTTCAGCCATGTGCAAAAACACCTTCACATCTTGAGATTCTGAGGAATGATGGGAAGAAAAAAACAAGGGATCTACAAGTCTCCAACGTCAATGTTAATATCATATGGCATACATGATTTTTACATTAGTGTTGATTTTAGAAATGAGACAACAAGATTATTTACCAGGAATTGCAATTCTTCAATTTGCTGGATTTGCATATTGATCTTCCAATATTAATGAATTTGAAGGAACATTTTAGAAGTACTGCCTTGTGGGAACATGTAAGTACACATAAATTATTTTGTCACCAATAATTTACTACCAAAGTTATAAAGACTCATTCAGTGAAATGCAGTAAAGTGAGGTAAATCAAATTCGGGTGACTTTAATTCTGAATAAAGTGTCCTTTCAGGGATTTAACTAGCAATATAGCTAATCTACTTTCAGGTCACACCCTTATTTCATTTGAATTAATTTTTCTGAGTGCTTTTATGCAGAGAAGTCCTGAGGCTGTATCAACAGATTCAGATAAAGTTAGTTTCACAGCACCTGAGCAGTTGTGGAACCAATAGAGTATTTCACTCTCTTGGTTCTGAAGGATTGTGCCAGACTTGGAACTAAAGGCCTCTACTTGCTCATCTTAGAGGTTTTAGGTACTGAAGACAGTTTGGGAATTTTGTCTTGACCTAAGGATGGATCCAATGGATTAACTTCAGAAACTAGAAATCCCAGTACCAGGTATGTCAGGCATGAAAGGGGATGCATATTAAAAGCTCAACGTACCCAATAATAATTTGAGAATTACCTCTCCGAAGGGTCATTTGGCAAATGTAATGTGTATCCATCCAGAATGACAAATGCGAGATGTCTCACTTCGGCTTTTTCCCAAAATCTTCAGATCCAAATCAGATTTGATGGCCTGAGTGTGAGCTGGAGCTGCTCTGGGAACCTAAAACTAAGTAAAGGATTTTAAAATCTACCTAAAATTAGCTAAACAGTAGCAAAACTGTTTCAATTCTTAATGATTTTTGATAAAACAAGATAATGAGACAAGAAAATGCTGTAAATTTCCAGGATACTTATTTTACAGTGAAAGTCTTTCTGTTTATAGTCAGCTGCAGAAGAAAAGGAATATAGATTCCTAGAACTATAGGTTCCTAGAAGAACTATAGGTTCCTAGAAGAACATACAGCCTTTTATAGGTTTGGCTTAAATCCTCATTGCCACAAGTGGGAGTGAGTCTACACGTGATGCTAAATACGTAGTAGCTTGATACTACTGCGCAGTAGCCTGTCACATCAAAAATAGTGCTAATATGTGACTGTGCAGTAGTATTAAGCTACTGTGCAGTAGCATCACTAAAAAGGCGTGCACTGGAGGTACTGCACAATAGCGCTGGTTACTACGCATTGATTTAGTACTTGGTTATACAAGTACTGAACTTAATGTGCTGTAGTTACAAGAATATATAGATGTGCCTAGGCCCTTATTCTGTCTAAAAGATCCTGGTGACACATGACCCCATCTCAGAGGACAGAATATGTTGAGACCAACTCAAAGAAAAAATTAAATGTTAGATTTTCAAAGTAATTTGAGATATACACAAAGTCACTGAAACACAATGTCAAAAAATTGGATTCATTCAGTACAAATAGTCTGACACGTACCGAAAACACTTTGATCTTAACAGTTACATTGTAAAATTAGGCATTTCCAGTTTCTGTCACTGTTGCCCCTGTCCCCCTCCTTTCTGTAAAGGTCAGAGATCAAAACCATGTTTTTATGTGTACTTCTGACAGAATCCTGCAAAAAAGTAATTAAAGAAAATGGAAGTGACTTTTACACATGCAACTTAAAACAAATTGAACTATATTCTTTCTTCTTCAAACCGGTTTCTTTGGCATTCATGTTTCTCAGAATTGATAGACAATATTTTTCAAAAGACACAAAATCAATGCACAGAAATGTTTGTGCCATTTTGCACCATAGTTGCACATGCAATTGCTATGACTATAAATGCTAATCTGATGATTACACATGCAAGTAGATAAATAGTTAGAAGGCAGGGTAGAGATGCACTGTATGGACTAATTGAATCAGAGTTAGTTTATAAGGTACATCTCTCCTCTGCCTTCTTCCTGATTTGAGACTAATACTCTGCTTAGAGAAATAATTGTGAAGTGTGTTCATATTGTTTCTTCAGAAATGTTGATATGCAGTTAAATAGATGCTTTTCACGTTCAAATAATACTTACATCCATGTGACCCTATAATCATTTCGCAGATCTAAAAAATGTGTTAAACATTTCAGGTACCAGAGTTTAATCTTGTTGAATGATCAGAAAGCTTGTAGACATGTACCTTTTTGTTTTCAGTTTATGTACCTATAAAATGGGTATAATAGCATGTACCTACTTATTTTTGTGCATATTGTGATGATTGATACATCAGGTAACATTTACTGGGTGCTTTGAACGTAAAAAACAATTCTTCTTCAAGTCTGTATGGCCACAGATCATGTTACTGATACAACTCTGCACTTTGTACAATAACTGAAAATGTTTTCAGCAGTTATGTCCCTCAAGAGCCCCACTAATGTCTCCTTGCCTTTGCATTATCTCTCTCTGGGCATAAAGCAGCCCCAGCCTCCACTTATTTCCTTTTGATTGCCCATTGACAGGTATTGAAAAAACCTAGTGTCTACTCTCTTATATTAGTTATAGATAGCTTGTTGCTACTATACAGGCAACCCCTGCTTAGCGCTCTTAGTTGGTTCTGGAAAAACTAAGTGTTAAGTGGAACCGTGCTAAGTGAAGCCCATTTCCCTGTAGAAATGAATTTAAATACAGAATAATTGGTTACTGCCCACTCCGCTGCTGTCTCTCCAAACTCCTCCGTCCACCTGCTGGTATTCCAGCTCCATGTGCCAGCCCAGGCCTGTGCTCCTGCTGCCCTGCTCAGGGCTCCCGCTGGTCTTGGCCCTTGGCACTGGCACCGGTCCTATGCTCATGCCCACTGCCCCCCTTGCTGCTTTTCACTGCTGCTGCCTCTCCCCACTCCCTGTGCCTGCCCGCCAGCCTCTCCGGTCCCACTTGCCAGCCTGGGCACTGATGCTACTGCTGCCCTGCTCTGGGCACCGGCTCCTGCTGTCAGGCACTGATGCGGGCCCTGCACTTCTGCCGCCGCACTCTGGGTGTGGGCCCCCATGCCCTGACCCCAGGCACTGGCGTGGGCCCCATGCTCCTCACCTCTGTTGCCACTGCTTCTCCCCCCACCCCCTCACTTGCTCTGGCGCCACATGCCAGCCTGGGCACCGGTGCTCCTGCCACCCTGCTCTGGGTTTGGGCTTCCGCTGGTTCTGGCCCTGGGCCCTGGCATGGGCCCCACACCATGGCATAGGCCCCATGCCGTGGGTGTGGGCCTCTGCCAGCCCTGGCCCTGGGCACCGGCTATGCTCCTCCCCTCTTTTGCCCCCCCCTCTTTTGCCACCACTTGTCTGCATCCCCCAGCCTGCTCTGCAACCACGTGCCAGCTTGGGCCCACACTTCTACCGTCCTGACCTTGGCCCTCATGCCCACCTGCCAAATCACTGTCACTCACTCATCCCCCACTCACTGCCGCCACCATTGCTGCTTCTTCCCACCTGCCTGCCAAAACTCCGATTCCACTGAGCGCTGTGGTGAAACTGGCTAAGCAATCAGCAGACTCGGGTATCAATTTTAAATGAGTGCTATAGCCAGATAGCAGTAACTGAAACCACATTAAGTGGGGTTTGCCTGTACTTTACAGTCACTGTCTTAGTTGTTTTACTGCAAGGATGGCTGGCAAGAAAAGAGTAAATCTAGATGGAATTTAGTTTAGTAAGGAGGGGTGGGATTCAGCCTCATGTCAGAGCCTAAATCTCTAGGCTTTAAGTCTTGTTTTCCTTGTGGAGGAGTAATTCCCTTGAATGGTGAATGTGATAAATATTTTACTGTTTAGGAGGCCATATTTCGTTTTTTAAAAAATACACACAGAAGGCTAAGAAATAGAGACTGATGCTCTTTCCGATGGAGAAGCTCTGTGGGCCGTGTGGCTCAGATGCTTGACACATTAGCACAGTGGTTATTAACCTTACTAGGCTCAAGACACCCTTCATTAGGCTCAAGGCACCCCTTGGAAAATGCCAGCTCTAATTTTCACTCTTTTTGACTACAGAAAAATAATAGAACAATTCTTCTGTTGCAAAGAACTCAGAAAGACCACAGTAGGTCAGAGTGTTTCTAATGCTATGGATTCCTATTTGAAATCTCTGGGTTTATCTTGGAATCATGTTGGTACACCTACCAATGCTAACATGGTGTGGCACCCCTGTATCACCCTCAAAAGGATCCTAGGTTGCTGTGACACCCTGACTGAGAATCTCTGCACTAGCATCATCTTTTTTTAAAATTACAGATTTTAGGTAGAACTCTGTTTCACTTTGTTCACCTAAATGGCAATTTTCCAGCTATGTAAGTAGTTTGTGTTTCTGTTACCCCTGCAGTGTGGATGCATTCACCCATAAGCTGCACATACACTAGGTCACTCACTGGCCAGACAGATATGTGATTCTATGTGTGCCTGCTCTTTTTGGACATAAGTTACAAAGTGGTAGGCAGGTAAAAAGTCAAGACTATCAGGTGTTAGACACAAGAGAAGGAGGAGCCTCCCAATGTGTTTTAGCTCCAATAGCTGAATGGTTAGGGGTCAGGAGACCTGTATTCTAGGCTTCCACAAACCCTTTCATGGTGGCAGCTATCTCACAGAACGAAACACTCTACCTTGTGTACGTTTTTCTGCTTCTACATATTTTCGTCTCTTGGCTGCCCATGAGGCCAGCTTTGAAAGAATGGAACTGGATAATATCTAAATGGTGTCATTATGGCTAGAATACTCTGATACGAAGTCAAAGAGATGCAGATTCAAATAGGGCTGTAACAGTTCTGTTGCTCCAGGGATGGCCATGACACTGCCTGATGGCCATGTGGCTCTTGTTCGGCTCTAGCTCTAGGGTACCCGTGTTTTTCTCCCGCCTGCCATGCCTTGATGTTCTTACTTAATTTTTGAAAGGGAAGTGAGCTTCTCTCTATCCACTTACCAGCAGATCCCTCTCAGACCCCACTGGTCCCAATCCAGTCCTCACCCCAAGGTGGCCCTCCTGACCCATATGTACCCTGGGGCATCTATTGCTTTATAGGCTATTCATAGCCTTGGACTTCCATACAGCTTTGCCCATGCCTCACAGGTGTTGTCAATCAATCAATTTGGTGGGCACTCAGCCCCCTCTCATATCATGTCTCATCGGGCCTCTATGTCCATTGTCAATCTCTGCTTCACTTGGGCTGCTGGGCCCCTAGCCCTCATCTCTATCTCTTTTGGGCCATCAGGCTTCTAAACCTTGTCAACCTCTACCCATCCTGGGCTCTGGGTCCCTGGCCCTGGCCTCTGCCCCTCTTGGGCTGTACTGTTGCTTGTGCCCTGCCCCTGGCAGGCTCAAGCTTTGCGCGCTTCCCTGGCAGGCTAGGATCTCCTATCACCCCTGCTATTCCCAAGCCAAAGTGTCAGTGAAAGCTCAAATGAAAAACATAAGCACTTTGGCTACAACAAAACTTTTAGCCCACTGGCTGTATACCAAACTCCAACCCAGCCTTGGGCCTTAGTCCCTTACTAACCCTCAGCTCCTTGGCTTGCTGTCTTCAGGCATAGCATGTTCTCAGTCAGTCTCCCAGCAACAGACATTTCACCTCAGAGCACTTCCCCTTTGGCCTCCATGGGCAGGCTGGCTGCTCTGACTCTGGCCCTGGGTTTATATGCCTCCTATGCTCTGCCCTCTGGTCAGGTGGTTTCCCCCCTGCTGCCCACATGTGTTTCCAAGTTAGGCTTGCTGGCTGGTATCCAAGGCAGCCTGTGCAGGGTTCTGCCTTACGGTACTATTACTGAGGAGCTAGCACTGCAATAGGCACTCTGTTGCCTATGTAGGCTCTGCCTTACTGTACTGCTGCAGAACCCTCTGCAATAGCTACCCCGAGCCTATAAATCCCTAGAGGCCTGTTCTCCTGCAGCTCATAATGAGCAGTCTTCTTCATCTGAGGTTCTCCCTGCTGCTGTTTCTCCCTTAAAGTAACAGGATCTCTAGGCTCCCTGTTACAGGAGTGTAGAGCCCAAATCTCTTCTTTCTTAGGCAAGTACCTTAACCATTTAGCTGCTGGGGCTGAAACATGACAGCATCTTCCTTCAGGGCCTAATATCCATTAGCAGTGTGTTTTTGGCTGGCTACAATTTTCCGATTTGCACATTCGCAATGGTTATGCATATGTATAGACATAGCTGTGTATCTGCCTGGCCAGGGTGTAACCTAATGAGTGTGCTCAGACTACATGCGCATTCTTACACATTCACACTGTGGGGGTAATAGAATAGAATAGAAATTGTGTATAAGTGCCAAAAAGGCCAGAAAACTAACATTTAGGCACACAGAGGAAAATAGAAATCCTCTCCCTCCCCCTGCCTGTGTCTCATCAATGAAGGATATGGCTCCATATTCCAGGGGGTTGCAAAGAGTCTAGCCATTGTCTTTAGCTTCACCTAAAACCACTGAATCCACAGCACAGATGCTGCAGAAGGAATCAGAAACCTGTGGTGCCTATGGGAAAAGGAGTACTCAGTCTTTTGGCATCAATCATTTTCATTTTACCAAACAAAAAAGGGCCCAAGAGGCACTCAAGCAGAGAGAGAAGAAGCTGAAATGGTAATAAACCCTAACATCCATATCTGCTTTGCCTTCCAAGGGCTTAATTAGGATGGTCTGTACCCTGGGTAGCATTGGCAACAGCAGTGGTGGCAGGAGCTGGTCCAGCTGTGGCACTGGTGGCTTTGCCTGTCATGGTAGCAGCTGTCATTCTTGTGCCCACTCTAACTGGGCATCCAGGGCTGGTGCTGTGCTCACTCACCTCTTATTACATCACCATTGCCTTCTACTGAACCATCAGTGCATAGCATCTATGCTCTTGGTGTTGTCTTACCCAGCACTAAAGCCAATATATTATATGGTCAGGGAATCTCCTGGGATGGCTGCTTCATCTACTTCCAATAGCATTTGGTTTCCTACTTCTTTCACAGAGGTCTTGCAGAGGTAGTGAACAATGGAAAGATATCTCATCAGATCATCATAGGGATTTCATGCAATAGACTCTGTACCCTCTCCACGTTGTCCACATCCCTCCTGAAGTGTGGCTCCCAGAACTGGATGCAGTACTCCAACTGCAGCCTGACCAGTGTCGCATAGAGGGGGAGGATCACCTCCTTGGACCTGCTTGAGATGCATCTGTGGATGCATGACAAGGTATGGTTGGCCTTCCTGACTGCATCCCCACACTGCCGGCCTATGTTCATCTTGGCATCAATGATGACTCTAAGATCCTTTTCTGCCTCTGTACTGACGAGAAGGGAGTTCCCAGCCTGTAGGTATGGTGCTGGTTCTTCCTCCCCGGGTGCATCACCTTGCACTTGTCAGTGTTGAAACCCATCCTGTTCTCATCCGCCCACCCCTCTAACCTGTCTAGGTCGGATTGCAGCCTATTCCTCCCATCTAGTGTGCCCACATCCCCCCACATCTTAGTGTCATCAGCAAATTTGAACAGGGTGCTTTTTACTCTCTCGTCCAAGTCACTGATGAAGATGT
>NW_017729032.1:63403965-63405330 GCF_001723915.1 Gavialis gangeticus | reverse complement strand
CTCCTTCCTCCCTTTTTTGAAGATGGAAACCATGTTTGCCCTCTTCCAGTCCTCTGGCACCACACCAGAGCACCACGAGTGCTCGTAAAGCCGTGCCAGGGGTCCCGCAATGAATACTTCTGTGGTGATACACTAAATATGCAGGAAGTTTCTTTATTTCTTGACAAAGAACTTTCATAGACTTTCATAGACATTAGGACTGGAAGGGACCTTGGAAGATCATTGAGTCCAGCCCCCTGCCCCGGGGCAGGAAGTCAGCAGGGGTCATAGGATCCCAGCAAGATAAATATCCAAATTTCTCTTGAAGGTATTCAAAGTAGGTGCTTGAACCACCTCCCGTGGCAGTCTATTCCAGGCCTTGGGGGCTCAGACGGTAAAGAAGTTCTTCCTTATGTCCAGCCTGAAATGGTCATGGAGGAGTTTGTGACCATTTGACTGTGTCATCCTTTGGGGCGCTCTGGTGAACAGACGTTCTCCCAGATCCTGGTGAGCACCCCTGACAAACTTATAGGTGGCTACCAGATCACCCCGAGCCTGCGCTTTTCCAGGATGAAGAGTCCCACAGCTCTCAGCCTCTCATCATACGGTCTGTTTTCCTGACCTCTGATCATGTGTGTGGCTCTCCTCTGTACTCTCTTGAGCTTCTCCACATCCTTTTTGAATTGTGGAGCCCAAAACTGGACGCATTACTCCAGCTGAGGCCTCACCAAGGCTGAGTGCAACGGGAGAATAACGTCTTTGGATTTACTCAAGAAGCATCTATGGATGCAAGCCATCTATGGATGCTTGCTTTACTAACCGCAGCATCACATTGAAGGCTCATGTGCATCTTGTGGTCAATCATGACCCCCAAGTACTTTTCGTCTGTAGTGCTAGCCAGCATAGCACTGCCGAGCCGATAAGCATGTTGCAGATTTTTCTTCCTGAGGTGGAGAACCTTGCATTTTTTGGTGTTAAACACCATCAGGTTCTTGTTCAGCCATTTCCTGAGCCTGTCAAGGTAAGCCTGGATTGCCCTGCTGTCCTCAGGTGTGGATGCTTTACCCCAAAGTTTGGTGTCATCAGTGATCTTGGCCAGTCCACTTCTGACACCAGTGTCCACATCATTAATGAAGATGTTGAATAATGTTGGCCCAAGGACAGAGCCTTGGGGGACCCCACTGGTCACAAGGCACCACAACAATTGATTTCTGTCAACCACTACCCTTGGGGCCAACCACGGAGCCAATTTCCCAGCCAGCGGATCGTGGTGAAGCTGAGGCCGCACTTGGCCAGTTTTGCCAGGAGGTGATAATGGGATACCAGATCAAAGGCTTTTTTAAAGTCAAGATATACAACATCAATCTTTTCTCCCTTCTCCAGGTT
>NW_017729032.1:63364807-63398965 GCF_001723915.1 Gavialis gangeticus | reverse complement strand
AATGAGATTGGTCAAACACGACCTACCTGCAAGAAACCTGTGCTGGCTATCCCTCGGTGTTGCCGTCGGCCAGTCTGTTAAGAATGGCCTCTTTGATAATCTTTTCTAAGACTGTCCCCAGGATAGAGGTTAGGCTAATGGGCCTGTAGTTTGCTGGATCCACTTTCCTCTGTTTCTTAAAGATAGGCAGCACATTGGTCTTCTTCCAATCTTCAGGCACTTCACCAGAGCGCCAGGAGGTCTCGAAGATCTGTGCCAGGGGCTGAGCTATGATGCTAGCCAGCTGCTTCAGTACCCTGGGGTGTAAACTGTCAGGGCCGGCTGACTTGAAGTTGTCCAGGCTCTCAAGGTGTTTCTTCACAATGTCAGCATTGCTGGATGGTAAGGAATCAGCCTTACCCAAGTGTTTCCATCCTGTAATGGGGAGGGGCGTCTTTTGGGACTGGTGAAAAACCGATGCAAAGTACCCATTTACTAAGTTGGCTTTTTCCTGGGCATCTGTTGTCAGTTGTCCCATCTGATTTAGCAGGGGTCCAGTGTTGCCCTTGCTTTTCCTCCAGCTCCCCACATATCTAAAAAAGGACTTTTTATTGTCCTTGATACTTGTAGCTAGTTGGAGTTCCGTCTCAGCCTGGGCTTTCCTGGTTCACTCCCTGCAGGTCCGGACCAGCATAGAATATTCCTCCTTGGAGGTGGATCCAGTCCTCCATCCTTTGTAGGTCTATCTTTTTAGACACAGGAGGTCTGCTAGTTCCCTGCAGAGCAAAGGGGGCTGCTGTGCCCTTTTGCTGCCTTTCCTTTGAGATAGAATAGACTTCACTTGTGCATCCAGGATTGCTCCCTTGGGGAGCAACCACTCTTCCTGAACAATCATTATCAACTATGAATGCTCCCATCTGTCCTTTCAACAGTACACTCACAGCCTATTTGTAATTGATTGCCCTACAAATGATTTCTACAAATGCTAAGAGGAAAGAAAATACAAATCTTCATGGACATATGTATTAACTCTAAATGATTTGATTCTGCATTGCTGACTTAAAAAGTGGGGGCTTTTGAGAAGTGGAGGCATTTGCAAATGGACTTACTGCTAAAGAGAACAAGAAAAAGTGATTTTTTTTGTGTTGTTTTGTTTTTGTTTACAGGAAGACAGGAGCCTGCAGGTTATGGTAGATACTTTTCTAATTGCGTGCTCTCAACTCCTCTCTGTTTAGCTTAATTTTTGCCTAAACCCAGGGTCTTAAAGTAAAAGACAACAAGACTTGAAGCCTCACCAGTTTTGGTACTTGAACCTTCAACATTTATTTTACAGTAAATTATAATTGTGCCACCTTCAAGGGACATAATCTCTCAGAGCTTACAGTATAACCCTGAATCTGGCAGTGGGGATATTCTTTGGGCAAAAGTTGATATCTAGAAATGCAAAAAATCTAGTGCACATTGGAGAGCCCGCTGCTACAAGATGTATTTGGCTAAAAGGAAATATATATATTTTTATCAGTGACAGCCATTAGAATTACAGCCCAACTCATTCTTCTGTTTTGTTCATTCTGAACTTTTTCGTTGTCCTTAAGAGTTAGTCCTCAAGTTTGAGGTCCATATAGTAGTAACTTCAACCTGTCATTCACTGGTGCAGGGCTTTTCAGTGTTGTCTCCTCAGCAGTTCATAGGGCTTGATGTAATTTTTCCCACTGACAGAAAGATTATTTCTTTGTAGGATTTAAATTTTTAGTTTCCTCTTTAATGGAGCACCGTTTAAGATGCCATCATTATACTTATTACATCATCTATCAATGCTAATGATGCCTCTCAGCTTAAGCTACTACAACTATAAGGCTTATACAGTTTTAATGTAGATAGGACTGCAATGGCACCACATCCTAAATTTATTCTAAAGATGTTTCAGATTTTCATTTGAGTATATCCACGTACCAGTATTTTTTTTTCCAAGACCCCATTTTGGCAGAAGAATCAAAATTTCATTATCCTGGATGTTAGGAAAAGATTACTGTGCCTTCTAAGTAGAGCCAGACCCTTTTGCAAGTCTTCTGGGCTGTTTGATGATGTATGATACCAGATTTAAAGGAAGAATATTGTGACAATGGGTAATGGATTGGATTAGAACAGGTCTACTTTTAGTCTACAACAGTAAAAGTAGACCTACCAACCCATATGAAGGGTAGCGTATAAGATACCTCAGTAGCAGCTGGCATATTAGATACCTGTGCAGTATGTTTCAGCAGACTTCTAGTAACTGAAGTTTGTAAAGTGTCCATGTGGTTGTTGATCCTCACATTTCTAAATTACTACTACTCAATGGTGACAGCATCAAATTGACAGCGCAGTTCTTTAGTCTTTATTCAAATGATCTCCTACCTCCCACCCCCTGCAGAAGCAAACTGGTAGCTAAACACCATGCATAGAATGCACAGGAACTTGAGAAAGAAAGAAGGATTACTAATTTTGTAGTGACTGATACTTCAAGATGTTATATGCTTGTAGATGCCACAATCCATATCCTTCCCAGCAGCTTGGACTCTTGTCACCTGGATTGTGGTGGTAAAAAACCAAGTGCTCTTAAAGTGGAAGTGCAAGGCTTGCTGGACATGTGTGCACAGCTCCTTATGGATGCTGCTAATTAATCCATTGAAGATGCCTGTGCAAGATGCCATATGCACTGTGAATGGACTCCACATGAACAGAATATATTGAAGAATCAGATTTATTGTGAGGTTATGAACCATTTTTGATTGTATTGTGTAAAAAGCTTTTCATGAAAGACACTACTATATCAAGGCAAAGTTTTATTATTACTGTTATTCTTATTTATAAAGTCTTCAGAGTAGCCAGAAACATGTCACAGGCAAAATATTGCTAGTAATCTTGCATTTTTGTATAGGAAATATATCTCATTAGAAACTGAAAGCAAGATTTACTTTGTGTGTTACTACATTTTCTTTATTAAATTCTCTGATATATAGCATGGTCACATGTTAACTCACACTAGTGCTTCAGACATGTTTTTCCAAAAAAAATTACATCAGTGAAAGGTTTTATTTTGAAATCTTTTTTTAAAAATAAATATAGTGACAAAGCAAGTAGTTTGATACATTTGTGGGCCCAACCTAGAGGTCTACATACACAAACTTCAGTATGGTTAAGGAGGCTTGCATAGTTTTGAACTCTAAGTTGGTCTAATAAAAGATAACAGACTACAGTACTTGCTTTGTTTGTCCTGTTTTGCTGGTCTAGAATGACTACAAGATTCATTTTCAAATTTTATCAGAAAAACTGAGAAAGAAAAGTGTTTGCAAGAAGTTGATTCCCTATTAATGACCTTGAAGGTGGCATGTGTACATTGTACAAAATGTTGCCAATTTTGATGTATGTCCACATTATAGAATACGAAAATGTGAAGTTACACCATCTCAGGAATTTTGTATTTATAAGAAGGATTGCTTAAAAAAGAATTTAATCATACCATGTGTTTGGTGGTGGAAATTAGTATGAAATGTTTTGGCATGGAAATGATGTGATGTGATTATGTTTCCGTTTTCACTGCTTGCTCAATATTGGCCTCTTATAAATATAGATTACCACATTGATGGAAGGAGTTTAGAGCTTTGATTCCCTTGTTTCACTCTATGTTACAGCAACATTTCTGTTACATATCCTGTTGACCATATTCATCCCTACAGAAACAGGAAATATCTGTGGACTGAGTGTTATTGACATACACTGAAAACCCATATCATCTTCCAGTATTTAATTGGATAAAATGGGTATTGTTTAGCATGTACCATGTTATTCACATGGGTGAAACCCTGGCCCCATGTAAATCAGTTGCAAAATTCCTGTTGTGCACAGTGGGGTCGAGATTTCACTAATGCTTCATTTCTTTGTGGTAATGGTTCAAACTGGCAGCTCAGGAAAATACCTTAATAATAACGACAATAAAGAAAATGCATTCAAATAAAAACATGAGCACTATAAACTGTCAAAGGAATAGGTTTTCAACACAAAATCCAAGCTGTATAAAAGCCATATGTACGATATGTTTATTGTTATTAGTTTTTAGGCCTCAAGGCCTTCAGAGGCTTAGCTGGCCCATTTCAGCTGTACAACAAGTTTGTTACAGCTGCATTATTCATTTGTGCTCTGGGGGATGTTATTCTACATCTCTTCCTGACTTAATCTTTGTAGGCCAGGATCTGCTTGATTTTGCTTCATGGAACTGCAGCTGTATTTGTGGAATTCTGTGGCCCTGTAGCACACTCATTTCTGTACATTAATGCAGTTTGAATATACAATTTGTTCTTCCTTTAGAAAAAAAATTAAAATTCACATTTAATCTTGAGGGCAGGGTTCACAAGTTTTTTAAGCCTTTGAAAACTAGCAGTTTGTATATTTCACTGGAGACTTGGTAAAGCTTAAAGGTTAAAATTTCCAAATAATTCACCAAATATAATAGAACATGCTCAAGTCTCTTACAGACTGCACATGCATCATCCTCATAGAACAAATGAGCATGTTCCAGCCAATGGTTACTTTCCCTGTAGCAGTTGCTCCCAGCTGTTCTGATTTATGGTGAGGTCAGACACTGGTACTGAAAGCAGAGAGCTGTCTTCTCTGTTCTCTCAGTGACTCCTTATGCAGCTATGGAGGATGAAGCTATTTGTTTTAACTGAGCGGGGTGCTGGGGGACGGACAAGAGTTAGCCTAAGAGGGAGGGATAAAGGTGGATAGAGATGAAGTCTGGTGACTGGGATTGGAGGGTAGAAAAAGTGGGGCAAGAAGAAGACTGAGATTGAGACCAAAACTGTGAGAACTAGTTGGCTAAGGAGAAAGAAGCTGGGGGGATGGCAGGATAGGACTCATTGGGAAAGAAGGCTAGTGACTATGGGAGGTAGGGAGAGGAGACTTAAGTCTATTTGGACAGTATGTTTGGGTCTCTATCTTATCCCTCTCCATTACTGGTCTATATAGAGCAATGCTTCTCAACCAGGGTGCTATGGCACCCTGGGGTGTCTTGAGATCCTTTCAAATGTTAGCACTTTTGTTGCAACGAAATCATAATGGGGTGCCTCAAGTTTAACAAGCCATGCCTTGAACTGAGCAGGGGAGGGGTGTCTTGAATCTAAAAGTATTGAGAACTACTGATATAGAGAATGATAACTTCCCCTATTGATTACCATTGACATGTTGCCATCTGATGGAAATACTGCTTGTTAGTTTGTTTTTTCAAAACCTAACCAATTACACACACACTATGCTATATTAAATGAAGATATTAAAGTTGCAGTCATGTTTTCAAATGTACATTACTTGTGTAACCTTAATTCATTTCCACCCTGTGCATGAATTCTGATAGAAACTTGTTGTGTAATCACATAGTATTCTCTCACAGGACCCCTGCCTCATTCAGTGGATCTGCCCTGAAGATTCATAGTTTCATAGTTTGTAGGGTTGGAAGGGACCTGAGCAGATCATCAAGTCTGACCCCCTGACATGGCAGGAAAGAGTACTGGGGTCAGATGACCCCAGCAAGGTGTTTGTCTAGCCTTGCCTTAAAGACCCCCAAGGTAGGAGCCAGCACCACTTCGCTTGGAAGTTGGTTCCAGATCCTAGCCGCCCTGACAGTGAAGTAGTGCCTCCTGATGTCTAGTTTGAACCTACCCTCTGCTAGCTTGTGACCATTATTTCTAGTCACTCCTGGTAGAACAGGGACTTCCCCAATGCCTGCTGGTCCCCTCTGGCTTGTAGCAGGCCACTAGATCCCCCCTCAGCCTTCTCTTGTGGAGGCTGAACAGGTTCAGGTCCCTGAGTCTCTCCTCGTAGGACCTTCCCTCTGCCCCCGATCATGCGTGTGGCCCTCCTCTGTACCCTCTCGATGTTGTCCACATCCCTCTTGAAGTGCGGCGTTCCATCACCTTGTACTTGTCAGTGTTGAAACCCATCCTGTTCTCATCCGCCCACCCCTGTAACCTGTCTAGGTCCGATTGCAGCCTATTCCTCCCTTCTAGTGTGCCCGCATTCCCCCACATCTTAGTGTCATCAGCAAATTTGAACAGGGTGCTCTTCACCCCCTCATCCAGGTTACTGATGAAGATGTTGAACAGTGTGGCCCCGAGGACTGAGCCCTGCGGAACCCCACTGCCCCCATCCCTCCAGGTCAAAAATGACCCATCCACCACCACTCTCTGGGTGCGGTCCTCCAGCCAGTTAGCGACCCATTTGGCTGTGTAGGTGTCAACACCATAGTTCCCCAGTTTTTTAATGAGAATGGTGTGAGAGACAGTGTTGAAGGCCTTCCTAAAGTCCAGAAAGACTATGTCCACTGCTACCCCCGCATCTAAGGATTTTGTGACCTGGTCATAGAAGGCCACCAGGTTGGTCTGACAGGACCTGCCTCTAATGAACCCGTGTTGGTTGCCCCTAAGCATAACCTCCCCTGCTGGCCCCTCGTGGACATGTGCCAGGATAATTCTCTCAAAAAGCTTACCCAGGATCGAGGTAAGACTAACTGGCCTATAGTTTCCTGGGTCCTCCTTCCTCCCTTTTTTCAAGGGAACCACGTTTGCCCTCTTCCAGTCCTCTGGCACCACACCAGAGCACTATGAGTGCTCGTAAAGCCGTGCCAGGGGTCCCGCAATGACCTAATTCCCTCAGCACGCTGGGGTGGAGATTGTCCAGTCCAGCTGATTTAAATACATCCAGTCCCTACAGAAGTTCCCTGACTAGATCTTCACTGTCCCTTGGCCTAGGTGTGCCTCCCCTGGGGCCTGAGGGGGTCCCGGTGGGGGGGTCATTCGGTCCCTGCTCAGGAAAATGGAGGCAAGAAGTCGTTAAATAGGTTAGCTTTGTCTGGTGTGATGACCAGATTTCCTAGCGTGTCTTGCAGGGGCCCCATGTTACCCGGTACCTTCTTTTTGCCCCCTGTGTATTTAAAAAAGGACTTCTTGTTGCCCTTGATCTGGGAAGATGAATCAGTGCTGTGCGGGAAAGGTGGATGTAGAACTTGTATGTCATTGGTGATAAAAGTTGAATGGTATGCAGCGAATGAGGTAGGAAATTGCAGAAAAAGAAACAGTCTCATGGCTATGACAGTTGAATGCTATCCAGGAGAACTGGATAATATCCTTGCTTTGTCACAGGGTTCCTAAATGATAAAAAGTAAATCACTTATATCAAACTTTCTGGAGGTGGCTGCTAATTGTCAAATGTTATTAGTGTACCAGGTTTATATTGAAGATTTTATTAACTACCACTTTTACCTGTATACATCAATAGAGGAACCACAGTGTTATTTCTTAATCTGTACATGTGATGTTACTTTCACCTTCTCTTTGTATTTATAAATTCAGAATAATTGCATTTGGCAAGGAATTATTAAGCAAAGTTTTTTGAAAATCTCATATATTCATGGAAGCAGTCAGGTAGCATATGAGATTATTTTTCTAGTTTTGTCTGACTTAATTACAACTTGCAGTCTGTTCATTCTCAGTAGAGAGAGAGAGAGAGAGAGAGAGAGTTTTGCATGTGGAAAGTCTGCAGGAACAAAACTTATCTCCAATGTGTACACAGTTCTACAGAAGAAAAAGGCAGCTTATTAGGGTAGTATTCCTGACTCAAATCAATTCTTTCTCTCTCTCTCTCTCTCGTATTTTTCATATGATCATTTTAGATAGAATTCCTGGAAATACACCTAATAACTTCATAATTTTACATGTTTTCACTTAAGGTTTATTGAGCTGAATAGAAAAGAAAGAAAGGCTTTTTTTTTTACTTTTAAGAAACGTTTATTCTGGGGAGGGTGACAAATGGGGGGCAGTAAAGACCATATACAGGTTGGCCCAAAGGTCTGGGCCTCAAGGTCAAGGCCTGGGCTCATGGCCTGCAAAGCCTGCCCGCACACTCTAGACAAAAATCAAAACACAAAGGAAAAAGAAGTATGTACATATATACAGTTCTGCCAGTGGGGACATCAGGGGTTGGCCCGCATGGACAAAGCCCGAGGTCTCGGCTTGCTGGGCCCGCCCCTGCACCCTGGGCAGGTGGTGGCGTCAAAGGGCAAGGACTCAGCACAGTGCCCCCTCGACAGCCTAGCATTCCTCAAAGGTGGGCACGATCTGCTGGAGAACCTCATCCTCGAACTCAAGTGAGAGGCGGGCCCGCACCAGCAGGTGGAAGAGCTGCAGGGCATTGTCTATCCAGGTCCCAGCGAGCCGGTTTCGCCGGCTCTTCAGGGTGGCCATCTTGACCTGGCCCACCAGGAAGCTGGCTAGGCTGACTGCGCCTCGCTCGGCTGCCCAAAAGAAAATACTTTCCACTGCTGATGAAATACGTTGCACTATATAAAACTAGCTTCTGAGTGTTTTATCAGATATATCAAAAGGTATTTTGGGCAGTGTTATATTTTGGAGGATATTGCCAGCGCTTATTACTACTGCTGCTCTTGAACTATGTAGCCTGTCTGAAAATCCCTTAACTCTGGAATAAACTGAATGAGCAGCAGCATTTTTTTATCTTGGCATCAGGGACCAAGCTATCATTCTTCAGGATTTTTATTTTTAAATCTGCATTAACTAGAATATCTGTAAATTTAATTCACAAATATTTAAACTTCAAGAAAACAAAATAAAACATTAATTCTTGCTTCAGTCTGTATCAAAGTCAGTGTGAGGTTTGCAATTGACTTTAATGGTAGCCAAAGTCCTTTAATTATAAAAGTAGTCAAGATGATGTGCACAAGAACCGTGAGTATAAAGTTTTTGTTTCATCATATCCTAAATGCATAAGCAAAGTACAATATGATTAGTTCTTTAATTAAACAATTTAATCTTTGGGCCTAAGTTTGTACCGAGCTATAACCTTAACATAGCTAATTATAGTTTTACTATAAGCCTACCTTACTTGCAGTAGGGCAGGCTTGGACCATTTGTTACTATAAAAAATTAAAAAAATATGGCAAGCTAAGTTCCAGTCCAATTTCTTGAAAGGCCTTTCAAGAGACCTTGAGTTCCATTCACTGTCTGAGTGAATGAAGAGTTTGGTTAAACACTAACCTCTTTAGTAGGAAGAGCAGTGGACCTACAACCTCTTTAGTATACTCTAAAATGAATGTAAAAAAGGCTTGAATTCTGTAAATAATTTTTTCTTGTGGTGTATTACCATTTATACCTCTCTTCATACTCTTCACTTGGCTTGTATTTTTTCATGGGATCATTTTCGACAGGGTTCCTGGAAATACATGCAATGGATGTAGCATATACTGTATAAGTTTTCGCTTAAAGATAATTTTATTGATTTATAAACTTTCCACCACATTATTGTAATCCCATACATCATTTTCATATAGTATTAGTGAAAGTGAATAGTAATACACCATGTTCTTTCACATCTGGTGAAGTAAGCTTGGGCTCACAAAAGTTTATGCATCTCTGATCTAGTTATTTTATAAAGTGCATCTCTATCCTGCCTCATTTGATAAACCATTCATAAAATGTAAAATGTACTTTACAAAAAATTCCCACCCACTTCTTATTGCTTGAGTTTACCTAAGACTGTTCAAAAGTATTAGTTATTTGCTGCCAGACATGCAAGTGTTTGTCTAGCCTGATTTCTTTTGCCTTCTAAATCACAGATTCATAGAAAATTAGAGTTGGAAAGGACCTCAGGAGGTTATCTAATCCAACCCCCACTCAAAGCAGGACCATCCCCAACAGTATCATCCCAGCCAAGGCTTTGTCTAGCTGGGACTTCAAAATCTCCAAGGCTAGAGATTCCACAACTGCTCTGGGTAACCTGTTCCAGTGCTTTACTGCCCTCCTAGTGACAAAGTTTTTTCTAATATCTAACTTAAACTTCCCTTGCTGCAACTTGAGACCATTGCTCCTTGTTCTGTCATCTGCCACCACTGAGAATAGTCTATATCCATCCTCTTTGGAACCACCCTTCAGGTAGTTGAAGGCTGCTATTAAATCCACCTCAGTCTTCTCTTCTCCAGACTAAATAAGTCCAGTTCCCTCATCCTCTCTTCATAAGCCATGTGCCCTAGCCCCATAACCATTTTTGTTGCCCTCTCTCTCCAATTTATCCACATCCTTTCTGTAGTGGGAAGGCCCAAAACTGGACACAGTACTCCAGATGTCACCTCACCAGTGTCAAATAGAGGGGAAGAATCACTACCCTTGATCTGCTGACAGTGCTCCTACTAATGCAGCCCAGTATGTTGTTAGCCTTCTTCACAACATGGGCACATGTTGGCTCATATTCATCTTACTGTCCACTGTAACCCAGGTCCTTTTCTGCAGAGCTGCTGCTTAGCCAGCCAGTCCTAAGCTTGTAGCAGTGCATGGGATTGTTTCATTCTAAGTGCAGGATTCTGCAGTTGTACTTATTGAACATCATAAGATTTGTTTTGGTCCAGTCCTCCAATTTGTCAAGGTCTCGCTGAGTCCTAGCCCTACCCTCCAATGTATCTACTACTTTCCCCAGCTTGGTGTTACCTGCAAACTTGTTGAGGGTGTACCCCATCCCATCTTCCATGTCATAGATGAAGATATTGAACAAAACTGGCCCCAGGACTGACCCCTGGGGCACTCCACTGGATACTGGCTGCCAACTAGACTTTGAGATTTTGACTACTACCCTCTGAGCCTGACAATCCAGCCAGTTTTCTATCCACCTTACAGAGCATCCAACTTGTCCTTCCTTAGCTTACTTGTGAGAGTGCTGTGGGAGAGTGTATCACAAGCCTTGCTAAAGTCAAGGTATATTATGTCCACAGCTCTTCCTGCATCCAGAGAATGAGTGGATGCACCCAGTCATCTCATCATAGAAGGCAATCAGGTTGCTCAGGCATGACTAGCCCTTGGTGAATCCATGCTGACCGTTCCTAATCACCTTCTTCTCCAAGTGCTTAGAAATGGATTCCTTGAGGACCTGATTCATGACTTTTCCAGTGACTGAGGGGATGCTGACCGGTCTGTGATTCCCTGGATCCTCCTTCTTCCTTTTCTTAAAGACAGGCATGATGTTTGCCCTTTTCCTGTCATCTGGGACTTCTCCCAGCTGCCATGAGTTTTCAGAGATATTACCAGTGGCTCTGCAATCACGTCTGCTAACTCCCTTAGCACTCTTGGGTGCATTGCATCTGTCCCCATGGGCTTGTACATATCCAGCTTTTCTAAATAGTCCCTAACCTGTTCTTTTACCACTCTTGGCTGGTCACCTCCTCCCCAAACTGTATGGCCAGGTGCAGTAGTCTGGGAGCTGACCTTGCCTGTGAAGACAGAGGTAAAAAAAGGCATTGAGTACTTCAGCCTTTTTTGCATCATTTGTCACTAGCTTATCTCCCCCATTCAATAATGGACCCACATTTTCCCTGATCTTCCTTTTGTTGCTGACATTCTTATAGAAACCCTTCTTGTTACCCTTCACATTGCTTGCTAGCTGCAACTCTAGTTGCGTGTTGGCCTTCCTGATTTCATCCCTGCATGCCCGAGCAATACTTCTATACACCTCCTAGTTGTTGGTCCAACTTTTCACTTCTTGTAAGCTTCTTTTTTGTTTTGAGCTCACTGAAGAGTTCCCTGCCAAGCCAAGCTGGTCTTCTGCCATACATGCTAGTCTTTCTGCTCATTGGGATGCTTCATTCCTATGCCCTCAGTAAAGTTTCTTTAAAATACAGCCATTTCTCCTGGACTTATTTCCTCAGACTGGCCTCTCAGGGGATCCTTCTCATTAGTTCTCTAAATACATCAAGTCTTCTTTTCTGAAGTCCTAGGGCCTCTGTACATGTCACAAAATTGGCTTTTAAAGTGACTTAAATGTCCTTTTGCTCCACTTTAATGGCATTGCTGTTTGCATGTTCAGTGGCACTTTCTGCTTTAAAGGCGTTGCTGTTTGCATGCTCGGCAGTGTATTCCACTTTAAATTACTTTGGTATGTAGCAAGATAAAATACCTCTGACATGTTTTAGTTTGCTACCTAACAAAGTGCAACAGTGCATGGGCATTGGAAGCCTATGTGCTTGGGGCTTGGTGGGCCCCACACAGTTCAGGGGCTGTGGCACCTGGAGACAGCCTGTGCAGGCACTCTCTACTGAAGAAAAAAAAAAGCGGCAAGCCTGATCTTTTTTTTTTTCTCTCCCCAGAGCCTGCCTGCCTGTCTGAGCTGTGCAGGGGCCCAGTGCTTCCCTCCATGGCTGGGGGGGGTGGGGAGGGGGCTGGTGCTTCCCTCTGCGGTTGCAGTGCCTCCTGGGACTGCCCAAGCTGGATATCAGTGGGCAGGTACTGCCTGGGGACCCCCCATGTAGCTTGGGGGCTACTTGACCTGCCAGAAGCTCGCTCTCTCCCCCCGCCCCCTGCCACTGAAGAGGCAGGTAAGGATCAGGCCCCCACCCTTGTGTATATGCCCCAGGAGTTTAGTTTGGTTTAATTCTCCTTAAATTGAAGCAATGTTTTTAAAAAAACACCGTTTCAATTTAGGGAGAACTAAACCAAATTAAACCTCCCGTGGTGTGTACAAGCAGCTGTAGGTCCTTACTCTGCGGCTTTTCTTCCTTCCTTTCCTCAGGATCCTGAAAAACATCTTGTGGTCACTGCTACCCAAGTTGCCATCCTCTACTACATTTCCCACCAAGTCTTCCCTGTTTGTGAGCAGCGGATCAAGAAGAGCACGGCCCCTAGTTGACCTCTCTAACGCTTGCACCAGTAAGTTGTCCCCAACACTCTCCAAAAACTTCTTGGATTGCTTGTGCACTGCTGTATTGCTCTCCCAGCAAATGTCAAGATACTTGAAATCCCCAATGAGAACCAGGGCATGTGATCAGAAAATTTCTGCTAGGTGTTTGAAGATATACCTCATCTACCTCATCTCCCTGGTCTGGTGGTCTATAGCAGACACCTATAATGACATCACCCTTGTTGCTCTTCCCTCTGACCCTAACCCAGAGACTTTCAAGAGGTGTATCTCCAGTTTCGTACTGGAGCTCAAAGCAATCATGAAGCTCTTTTACATAAAGCATAACTCCTCCTCTTCTTTTCTGCCTGTCCTTCCTGAACATCCTCTCCCGCCCTGGCGGGGGGTCGGGCTAGAAGATCTACTAGGTCCCTTCCGACCCTAAATCTATGAAACTATGAAACATGACAGTGCTCCAGTCACGTGCAGTACCCCACCAAGTTTCTGTTATTCCAATCATATCATAGTGCCACGACTGTACAAGGACTCCCAGTTCTTTCTGCTTGTTTCCAAGGCTCTGTGCTTTTGTGTACAGACTCCTAAGGTAACTGGCTGATTGCCCTACTTTCTTAGGAAGAGTGGGAAGGCCTCCCCTGTTGCCCCCTCCTGCTTGCACAAATCGTATTGTTTGCGCAAGATTTTAAAACTGATTATCCAAGTTGCGAAGTCATCAACTGTCCCTGACTTCAACACAGCTGTAATAGTGATAAGATAATGGGCATGATCCGTAAATGTTTAATTCTACCAAAACTTTAGGCAGACCAGCCAGCCAAAATGTTTAGTAGATGGACTGTTATATTCTTCAGATTGTCTCTCCAGCTCCCTAGTATTGTACCGGGCAGCTGTCAAATTCTGTGTTCCTCAGCTTCCTGCCTAGTCAGCTGCTATGAAATGGAAACTCTTTAAGCTTCTAGATTCTGGTTTTCCTATGCAACTCTTTTCCTGAGCCCCTCAAGTCTTTAAATAGGTACATCCTCAGGATGTCCACCTTCTGGGCACTTTTAACTCCATGGGCAACAACCTTTGTGAGCTATCAGGTAGCTCAGGGAGTTGATCAGTTTGGTAAACCAACTGCTTCAGGTACAAGCTGAAAAAAAAGTCAATTTTGATTTCCTAAACTAGAATTTTTTGTAAGTGCCCTTTCAATAAAATTTTAAATTTTTTGGTCATAGACCTGAGTTCTCCATAATATTTGTTTGGACTAAAATTGCTTTTGAGGATGGATCATAAAAAGAGTGCCTCCTGGGGTAGTGCTGGGAGTCACCTGACTTTTCTGTCCATATCCAAATGGATATAGATAGTCATCTCTGCAAGGTTGCAAGAGGCATACATACTACCATATATTTAAGCCAGCTGTTAATGCCAAGGAACAAGGAACTGTTAAGGCCTTATGTGGTCCCCCCTTTTAAAAAAAAGATGCATTCAGACTGGAAGAGATACAGAGGGGGACTGCTAAGATGATCAGAAGAAAAGAGAACTTAGTGTACAAGAGGAGGTAAAAAGAACTTGGCTTGCTGTGGCTTCTAAACTGGAGGGTTGATACAGCATAAGACTCTTCTTCATAAATCAATCAGGATGATAAATACCATGAAGGGAAAGAATTATTTGAGTTAATGAACAGTGTTGAAACAAGAACAAAGAGTGGGGTTAAAAACTTAACTGGTTTAATGTGGATCTTAATCTATTTATGAAAAGTGTAATATGATATTGTCACCTTTGATAGCTGGGGATTGGACTTAATGACCCAGGAAGTCTCTTCCCATCCTATATTCCAATTTTGTTAGTTGTGGAAAGGAACTGCCTTTTTCTGGGCAGCTCTATCACGAAGGTCAGATCCAGATTAGTAAACCACAGAGTTCAGTCTGAAATGTGATATTTCCCAATGTTTGGATGTTGAGGTGTGTTATTTAATAGACTGTTATACCTTCATTTTCCATGTATTACAGCATTAGATTATTTAAGGCTTTTGCTGACTGTGATATCTGGTAGCTTGTTTTATGCCTTGTAGGTGCAGCTACACATGAAATTAAGGTGAAGCAATAAACTCTGGAGCTGTTTGAGCCAGAGTAAACTGCTCCTGAATGCAGCATCTACATGTGCTCCTGAGACAGTAGTAATTTGAGCAAGGGTGGAGCAGAGCTAAACAGGCAGGGGGCACCAGAAGTCAGCCCCAGGCTCCAGGTGGTGGCATCAGGCAGCAGAGGGGCTGGTTGGGGCATGAGGGTGTTGATCCTGTGGACCTGCATGGCTAGGTGGCAGACAGGAATCTGGCCCCTACCCAGTCACCATCTACATGTATGTTTTAGCACAGTAAATGACCCAACTTTAAGAGAGTTCTGTCCCTGACTATTTTATAATTCTCTTACAGCGGAATTAATTAATTTACTGTGCCCCAATACTGGTGCATATGTTAACAGTGATGCTTTACTGTGGAGCTAATTAGTCTACTCCACAGTAAAGTGCATGTATAGATGCACCCAGTGTAGTGTGGGCTATCACAGAAGAGTCCCACATCTGCAGTGTGGGCTCTTTTGTTATTTCTTTTTTGTTGTTGTTCTCTTTATTCAGGGTATCAAACACATGGCTTGTGGGCCAGATTTGGCCTGTGAAGCCCTATGTGCCAGCCTCAGCTCCACATACTACATGTGATACATGAAGCTGGTCCAGGGCTATGCATGGTAGATCCATGGGTGGTTGGGATCAGACCCCAGGCCAGACCTGCATGCTGGATCCAGAGCGCAGGGCTGTTCTGGCTCAGGTGCTACATACATCCAGTGAGGTGCTCTGGGGTGTGTGCTGCATGCTTTGCCTGTTTTGGATGGATCCTGTGTACTGGCTCTGGCATGTGGGGCTGGTCTGTGGGCCTGATCTGGCCTGCAGATCAGCCCTGGGGCCAGATGAGTTTTATACATGTGCCTTAATTTAAGATATAAACCAGTCAGATTAAGTGCACTCATTTGGTGTTTGTATGTGGAGAACATAAAAAAGATTTAGTGTTGAATTGTAACATTGAAATATGATGTTATTGTAAAGCTGCAAAAAACTCAGAGAGAGTGAGGCAGTGTAGAGGTCTGCAGTTATTAAAATATGCAAAGCTCAAATGCCTTCTTTCTCAGTAGCATAACTGGGGTGGAGCACCAACACTAGTTTAGAGGGGGTGCCAAAACAGTAGCCCCCAGGAAGCCTGGGCCTCAGTAGCAGCAGTTCAATACTTCCCTAACTCTGTCCCCTGCCTCTGGCATTCAGTGCCACCTCCTGCTCTCTGGCATCTCTGCCCAGGGCACCAAAATAGCTAATCATACTTCTGTTCTTTCTCTTTACTTCCTCTGTGCAGGGGCAGGTAATATTGTGGTTCTAAAGCTTTTCTGAATACAGGGGTCACATTCCATCAGAATACCTCATTCAGGCAGCAACCACCCATAATTAGGAAGGAAGCAGCAGAGGGACCATATTCCTTTATTTGGTGACCTGTGGATAGCTGAACTTGCAGGTAGTTTAAACTTTCCTAATCCCATATCATACAGGGGAATTCTGGAAGACATTGGGTGTATCTATGTGTTGCCATATGGCAACATTGCTACAGCACCATGCTCAAGTACTTTTGGAAGCACTAAAGCATGACACAGTACAGGTGGTTACTGTGCCATCCACACGGCACATGGGTAGATTTCACCACTATGCCAGCATAGTAGTGCACTATACCAGGGGAGTGCACTGCTATGGCAATATAGCTGGTGATCACGTATAGGCCCACATGATTGCTACATCATTATAGTGCCCAGTACGGTGACATAGCATATCCCTACGTCACCGTAGGGCAACATGTAGACATAGCCATTGCCTGGCAAAGAGCCAAGAGATGCATCTTTCTAGCAAACTTGTACCTCAAATGAAGACCTGTGCTTCTTTTGAAAAAGTTCAAAAGCACATTTTTCCACATATATAGTAAGCAAAACTTTTAAAAAGTACCTTCTTGCTTTCCCAACAGCTTATCAAGCCTTTCTAAAATTTGATAAATTCGTTAGTTGAGTAAATGTATTTGGTTCCTCAGACCATGACATAAGAACAGCAGAATCCATTTTAAACATTCTTTTATTCCATACAGTTCAGATGGTAACAGAAGCAAAGATGTGTCTGTAGTATTTAGGAAGGCTAAGCAGGCATACAGAGGCAGTGATGAGTGTTGGAACCTTTCTCTTAGCTCTTACTAGCTTACTAGCTAAATAATATAGTATAATAGTCATGGAGTCAGCTAGTATAAATCAGCCTAACTTTGCTGAAGTCATTGCACTGACTGGTTGACACCACCTCCAGATCTGACCCATGGAAGTTTTTAGACTCAACCCCAATTTTACATGAACAAAGTTGTTTTGTTTTGTATTTGTTTTTCAACAGGGATGTAAATCTCTCTATATGAAATCTGGTTTGAATTCATCAACAGCAGTAATGACTTCAGTGGAGTTGTCTAAAGAATGAATGTAACACCTTCTCCAAGTAATAGAAAATAAAATATTGCTAGATTCTGAAACAGACAGGAGGAACTAATAAAAATTGTAAAATGTAAGACAGGCTTTTTATTCAGTACCTATGGATTGTTAAATAATATTCTTATAATGTACTGATGTGACAGCTTGGGGAATCTATATATAACTTATCACTCCCAGTTAAATTTCATGAACTGTCTGTATCCTAACTTCTTCTGGCTGTCTTTTACTGCAGTTGTAACCCATACTCCTCATGCTAAGTGAGAGGAGAGAGGTAGTGGCATGACTGTGTATAGACTGGACATTGAGGATTATTGGGTGCATCTACAGCTGTGCTTTACGGCAGAGATGACTAATTAGCTCTGCAGTAAAGCATCACTGTCTGCACGTGTGCTTGTATTAGGGTACAGTAAATTAATTAACTCTGCTGTAGGATAGTAATGTGTCAGACAAGTACTATCCTACAGCAGAGTCATTAAGTGCATTGAAAGGCACGTGTAGCTGATGACTGGGGCATGAGTGTGCTACAGTGCTGGGGGATGCCTCCTCGCTAGCCCTGCACTATAGGACCCTTGTGCCTCAGTCAGCCCTGATGCCACCATCCAGAGCCTGGGTCTGACCTCCCAGACCTCCTGCCAACCTGGGGCTGCTCTGCCCCATCTCAGCATGCAGTTCTGGGCACATGTGTAAATGCCACACCTGGGAGATACAAACTCTGGCGCAAACTGCATGTGTAAATGCACCCATTGGGACCTAAATAGACTTTTTCTGGGCAGAACAAAGGAGTAACTGCATTCTTTTAAAGTCAGTGGGCATTTTTATATATGCAAACACCACAGCACTGGGTGCCTTGAAAAAGACCCAGAGCTGCAATGCTTGCAGTTGTATAAGTGGCGAAATGCACATTAGCTCTGAGAAAATGGCAATGGCACACTTTTGAACCAAAACACATTGTAGGTGCTTTACTTCAAAAGTACACCTCCACCATTTTCTGCATGCTGATGTGCATTTCACTGCTTATACAACTGCATGCAGTGCAGTGCAGTTTGTCTCAGCTCATGTGCAGAGCAATTAATCAAGTCTGCTCAGAAGTGGTGGATCTCCAGCGCGTCGTGGGACAGAAAGGTATGTGTATAAATACCCACTAGTTTTCCTCTAAACTTCTGTGCAGATGGCTAGAGTTTGAAGGAATAGAATCCCCTTAGGAGAAGGAACAAAGATGTGAGCTGGTGGTAGAGCTCTTTAAAAAACAAACAAGCAAACAAAACAGGTGGTGTAGATAAGTCAGGGAAGGTAAGCTTTGGAGAGGAAAAAAAAGGGACAAATTTTGAAGGGAGGTGGGGCTTTTTGGCTGCCAGACCAGCCAAGGCTGAAAAAAGCTGGTTGTAGGAGATATGGAGTCTCTCTAAGTCAGAGGAGCAGCCATGTGCTCAGAAGAAATGAAGAAACTAAGAAATTAAGAGAGAACAGAATAACTTAACTGAGTTGTGAGCTCTTCATCCTTGCACAGGGGGCAATTTTTATCCTGAGTGAGGCTTCCTGCTGATATTCGCATGAGTAAATTTAACTCCACAATAGCACTTCAAAATGGAAGAGTATTTGTGTTTTAGGGCCAGCAGCTGCCTAAGCTCAGAATTTTAGCTGATCTTCGTAAGGTGTATGATTATAGGGATGCTGTGGTATGTCTTAGTACAGGGGTAGGCAATGTTTTTTGGTTGGAGTGCCGAAAAGCCCCACAATGTCTACCTTGGAAGGTGCCGGAATGCCAGAAAAACAAAATGAGGGCAGGGGATACACAGCAGGATGCCCTGCTTCCCTGTGCCCTGCACCCAAAGCTTCTGACCCCCAGCCCTGCTGTCCCTTGCCCCACACCCAATACCCTGCCCCCCAGCTCTGCTACCCCTTGCCCCCCAGCCAAAGCCCCTGCCCTCCAGCCTGGGCTCTGTGGCTGGCAGCAACTACCCAGAGCCGGGGCTGGCTGCAGCTGGCAGGCTGCAAACAGCTGTGCCAGACTCTGGAGCCCAGGCATCAGCTCCGTACTGGAGTGTGCGCCCGCACGTTGGAGCGGGTGGTGGGGGAGGGGCCTGAGGCAGTGCAACCCTGGTTTCTCCCCTGCTCCCAACACAGAGCTGGTGACTGGGCTCTGGAGCCTGGTGCAGCTGTTTGTACCCAGCCTGGACTCCAGCATCAGCTCCATGCTGGTGGCAACTGAGGTGCATGCACAGTTGCCACCGGCACAGAGCTGGTGCCTCTGGGCTATGGAGCCTGGCACAGCTGTTTGCAGCCTGCCCACTGCTTGCTGCAGCTGCCCAGAACCCGGGCTGGCTACAAACAGCTGCTTCAGGCTCTGGAGCCCAGTCACCAGCTCCGTGCCGGGAGCAGGAGAGAGACTGGGGTTGCGCTACCTCAGGCCCCTCCCCCACTGCCCACTCTGAGGTGCGGGTGTGTGCGTGAGCTAATGCCTAGGCTCCAGAGCCTGGCACAGCTGTTTGCAGCTGGCCCTGGCTCTGGGTAGCTGCTGCCAGCTGGGAGCCCGGGCTGCTCCCAGAAGGCAGCTGGGACGCTGCAAGCCCTGCTGGGAGCAGCCCAGGCTCCTGCAGCTACCCAGAACCGGGGCTGGTAGTGGTGTGCCAAGCAAAA
The DNA here is from genome assembly GCF_001723915.1 of Gavialis gangeticus. Lineage (NCBI taxonomy): Eukaryota > Metazoa > Chordata > Crocodylia > Gavialidae > Gavialis > Gavialis gangeticus. Next base: position 63,379,097 of record NW_017729032.1, on the reverse strand, counting down.
TGGCTTTGTGTGCCATATTCAGCACACGTGCCGGGGGCTGCCGATCCCTGTCTTAGTATAACATCTGGCACAGGGGATCCTGTTTCCTACTGGGGCCCATGCTATGGTACAAACTAAAAGAGCTGTCCATGTTTTCTGCAGCAAAAAGAAGCTATTGAGAACTGTTTCTGTTAGAAGTTTTTAAACAAAATGGCATGATATTTTCACAAATATTTTTGCATTTTTCTCTCAGCTTCAAGTAGCTTTAGAACAGGGTGACTCAAGTTAAATGGTTAGGGAGCTGGAGCACATGACTTAAGAGCAGGAATCTGAGTTTTCTGTTTTCCACAGAAAAGCAAAAAAGAGGAGTTTCCCTTTTAACCAAGAGAAACATGGATTTTTCATTTTAATGTAGAAACACATGGATTTTCCACTTTTGCAAAGAGCTCTTTACAGGCTGGGAGAGTTTCAGCCTGCAAGGGGCTGAGGGAAGTGGGAGGAGGGCAGTCAGTCAGGGTGCGCCCTGTGCATGTGTGCACTCACACAAGCACATGGTTGCCAAACAGCCTGGAAAGCAGTTCCCACAGGTAAATCTGGTGTGGGGGGGAGGGAGGATTAGGGCCCCCATGGGGAAGGAGAGAGGGAGGGAGTTGGACAGGGTTGAAGCTGCTGCCCAGGTGGTGTGGTGCGTGGGGCTTGGGGCCCAGTGCTGGAATGTGTGGCTGCAGGGCCATGGTAGGGAGCAGGATGGAACCTCATTTGGCTCATCCAGGGGGCGGGAGGTGGGGGGGCTAGCTCCCCGCTGCTGTATGCACTTGTGGGGAGGGGCTGGGGTGGGGCACTTTCCACCCACATTTGTGCATGGGGGGGGTGGGCTTCTGGCTGTGGACTTGTGGCTCCCTGCCTATTACCCTTTCCCCAAGGCCTCTGCAGCCCAGCGAGTGGGACCTGGCACAGCAGGGCAAAGTGGAGCTGGACAGGGAAGCTTGGTGCTGCCTCTGCAAGCCCTGTGCCACCCTGGGGAAGCACCCCCTGCCCACCTGGCAGCAGCAGGGGCAGCGATGTGCAGTTGTGCCCCTCGCTGCTGCCAGCTGGGCAGGGGGCGCTACACCATGGTGGTGCAGAGCTCCCATCGGTGGCAGTGAGATTCCCTGCTCAGCCCTGCTCTACCCTGCCATGCCAGGTCCTGCCTGCTGGGCCACAGAGGCCCTGGGGGGAAGGCAGCAGGGCAGGAAGTCCAAGCATGCAGCAGGCAGTCTGCACCACCCCACCCCCTTACAGGCTGTGCTCTGGCTGTGCCACTTGTGGGGCAGGGGGAGCTGGGCATTGCACTTGGCTCCGTTGCAGTAGCCTCTGCCACCTCCACGGGCAGGGGGCTATGGACCCTGGCCATGTAGCCTTGGCAGTTGGGGGCCCCCTCTGGTAGGATTTTGGGGGCTGTGGGTGGGGAGTGAAAGGCCTGGACCTGCATCACAGTGAGCTAAGGGGGCAGGGGGAACCTTTGATTTTCCATGATAAAAAAAACCCCTCAAAATCAAATACCAAAATTTATAGGTATTTAGAATTCATTTTATTTGTAGTGATTGAGGCACTGGTAGGCTTCCAAATTGCTTTAAAATTGTAAATATAATCAATAAAACATGGTGTTCAATTGATATGTTTACATATACAGTGTAGTTTCATTTTAACTATGGATTTTGGGTTTTAAAAAATCAGAGAATTTGCAATTTTTAGACAGAGAAAACCAGGATCTCTGCTTATGAGGAGCACCTGGGGGAACTGGACTTATTTATGTTGCAGAAGAGAAGACCGAGGGAGGATTTGATAGCAGCCTTCAAATACCTGAAGTATGCCTACAAAGAGGATGAAGCTAGACTGTTCTCAGTGTTGGCAAATGACAGTACAAAGAGCAATGGTGTCAAATGGCAGTGAGGGAAGTTTAGGCTGGATATTGGGAAAAGCTCTCTCACTAGAAGGGTGGTGAAGCAGTGGAATGGGTAACCTAGAGAGGTGGTGGAATCTCCATCCTCAGCTTGACAAAGCCCTGGCTGGAATGATCTAGTTTGGGTTGGTCCCGCTTTGAGAGAGACCTGCTTCAGAATGGAAGGGAGGGGAGGGAGTTCCGACTCGCAGGGGCTCCAATCCCTGCACCGGATGGTGGGGCGAGTGTTGGGCAAACCCCAGATTGAGCTCCTTCCCCTCCTTTTCCTCCATCCCATTCTGTAGACAGCACTGAAGCTAGGAGGGGCAGAGCAAGGGGAGAGTGGCTGCAGCTGGAGAGTGGCTGCAGCTCCAAACTGGAGCTCAGTCTCAACCCCCTGGACCCAACGGTGAATATCTGTTGGCTCTGAGGGAACACTGTAACTCATTGTGCTTCCTGTAAAGTGCCATGAGTTACAGCGGGGACCTGCATGTCTGTCAGCACCATTAGTAGTGTTTCCTTCTGTTCTCTTTGCCCCCTGTTTGGTGTATCTCAGTGAAGTAGTAAAAGCAAGCAGAGGGAGTTGAAAAGACAAAAAAAAAAAAAAAAGAGAGGGTTGATGAGAGAAAGAAATGGCTTAAATACTGGTTACCTGACTTTCCTATCCATCTGTTGGATATAAGCAGCTTTAGTAACTTCAGTCTCTTTAGGAGAAAGTACTAATGAGAGAAGGTATCCACCAGGGCAAGGGAAAAGGGAGGGTAGAACATATTGTAAAGATTTGGAAAGGAAGACTCTAAGAGCTAAATGTGAAGAGACACAGTACCCTTCTATTGAAGTTGCTGCAGGCACAATCTTCTTTCATTTTTCCAGATAATACCATATCACTTCTAATGTGTCTGGCTTCAATCTCAATCAGTATGCTGTCATTCAAGTATTGTCCTCAGTGAAGCATCCAAAAAACAGGAATGGCAGGACCCTGATTTGAAAAAAGAGTTGCATAAGATCTGTGGACCAGCAAAAAATGTAATAAAAAACAGGATGGACACCTTTGTAATATCCATTATGATGATGGACAGAACATGAGGAAACAATGTCAGCACCATCTCTGTGCCATAAGCAAGTGAAATATTGACTGATGAGGATCAAAGAAATAGAAGTGACCTGAATTTGCCTTATCACCGTGTTTTGCAAAGTTAAGATAATTTATAAGGTGACTAGCATAAGATCATAGGAAATCATAGGGCTGGAAGGGATTTCATGAGTTCATTTAGTCCAACACATGATCAGGGAAGGATCATCCCTATCTAAATCATCCCAATCAAATGTGTGTTAAATTTCCTTGAAAATTTACAGGTGTAATCCTGGTGGTACTCCAAGAGGTACCTCCTCCCCTGTTGAAGGGATCAAAGCAGGTGCACAAGAGCTGTGGGAGGTGTAGGGACTTTCCTCCCCCTATAGAGGAGAGCCAGACCACCATGGGGACTTAACCATATACCTTTTAATACTGGGAACATAACAGGCATAAGTCAGAGGGTATAGTGGACACTACAATGCCCCAAGGGGGCAGGATTCAACAAAGGTTAGACACTTACAATCATTGACAAAAAAACCAAAACAAACAGGGTTAACAAAATATAAAACACAAACAGCAGAACAAGCAATACGGGTTGGTGAAATATAAAAAAAGTCACAAAATGTCAAATGACAAGGAAATATAGGGCCTTGGTACTTGGAGGGGGAGAAAATCCAATGGCCCCTTTCCACTGCAAGAAGATTTGCTTCTTGTTAGCTTACTCATCCTAGGTCACCTCAACTGAGACTTGAACTCAGATCTCCCATGTGGTAGACAGGAATGCTACTACACAGCCACTACTGATGACACTGCTGCAGCCTGCTAGGGATCTTGACCTTCCTGGAGCCCTGGCCTCATGTTGAGCTGCCTGGCCTTTGATTGGAGAAGCTTGAAGCAGAGCTGGGAACCTCTCAGGTCACTGCTCAAATCCTTGCTGGAGTGGAGGGGAGCCTCTCCTGCTGACTGCAGCCTCTCCCAGGGGATCCTGGAGCCCAGTGGGGAGCCTCTCTTGCTGGCTGCACTGCTGAGGGTCCCACTGCTGCCTGCAGGTCCTGCTCTTTCAGGCTTTTTTGTGGTACTGCTACTACCCCACTGGCTCAGCTCTACAACACTCCTTCCTTGTTGTCCCTCACTAGTCTCTCCTGAGTTAGCCCATGCTGCCCCTTTTATCCCCCTCCAGGTGACCCAAGGGGCCAATCAGGGGAGGGGGGAGGGTAAATCTCTGGGGCCTGATTGGTGTGGAAAGGGAATCCCAAGTCCTCCAATCATCTTTTGCCCTTTCAAAACCCCTGGGCCAAGTCACTGCCAGCCAGCTCGTCACACAGGTACGAACATTTTTCTACACTAGGTAGACTGTGCTTAACCACACTCATAGCGAGAAAGTTTTTCATAATTTATAACCTACATTTCCTCTGATGTAGTTGGGGGCCATTGCTGCTAGTCCTATCCTCTACAACCACAGAAAACAAACTATCTTCATCCTCTTTATAATGGTTTTTCAGGTGTTTGAACCCCACTCCCCCTTTCAGCCTTCTCTTCTACAGATTGAATAATCCTAGTTCTTTCATCTTTTGCTCCTAAATCATGTCTTCCAGGCTGCTAATAATTTTTGCTGCTCTTTATTGGACTCTTTCTAATCTGTCTACATCTTTCTTGAAGTTTGGGGCCCAAAACTGGACACAGCATTCCAGGTGAGGCCTCACCAGTGCTGATTAGAGCAGAAGAATCACTTCCCTTCAATTGCGAACTGTATTCTTGTTGATACAACCCAGTATGCCATTCATTTCTTTGTAACAAGAGCACACTGTTGGCTCATACTCAGCTCTTGATTTGCTGTAACCCCCGGGTTCTTTTCTGCAGTACTGAAGTTTAGTCAGTAATTTCCCATTCTGTATTCGTGCATGCAATTAATTCTGTCCCACATGAGGGGCTTTGCATTTGTTCTTATTGAATTTCACTTGATTGATTTCAGACCATTTCTTCAGTTTATCTAGGTCATTCTGAATCCTAGCCCTATCCCCCAGAGAGTATCTGCAACCCTCAACTTGGTGTTATCCACAAGCTAGCTAAGTGTCTACTCAATTCCATTGTCCAAAATCATTAATCAAGTTGTTAGACAACACTGAGCTCAGGACAGACTCCTGGGGAACCCCACCTTATACCTCCTTCCAACTAAATGTTGAGCCATTAATGCTACTCATTGAGCATGATGATCCAACCAGTATTTGCCTTACAGTACTTTCATCTAGTCCAGGAGTGTTAAACTTGCTTAACCCCCAAGCCAGATCTGGATCGTGAGGAGCCTTGCAGGCTAGATATGGTCCCACCTCTAGTGGCAGGTCAAGCAGTGGCAGCATGTTAGTTTAGGGAGCCATGGAGATTAACACAGCCTTTCCTTACCCTGCTGTCACTAACATGCATACCCTACAAGATGTACCCCAGAATTTGCCAACAGGTCACACCCTGCTAACCTCACCCCTGAATTCCCAGCTGCTCTGGGAAACCAGTGGGTCACATGGCATGGCTCCACAGTCTAAATCTGTCTTGCAGACTAGATTTTTGACACCTCTGATCTAGTCTATCCAATTTTTTTTTCTTGAGAAGGGGCCAAGTTCTAGATCCAAATTGTTTTCCTAAGCATCTAAATTAGACTTACGTAGAATGCAAACACCTAAATCACAGGAAGCAATTCAGATATATCTTGTTAAATGGCTACAAAACTGCTTAGGCAATTCATTAGGCACCTCCATTTTGATCTGAAATGTTCCTTACTTGCCTAGACTGAAGCTTCTGCATGTGCTCAGAAATGAACCAGATCAATCATATAGGTGCCGGACCCCTGAGTAAGCTCCATTTGCGATCTAGATTGGAGCTGTGAGATGCCAAGTATCTATCTCAATCCCCAGTCCATTAGAATCTGCAACATCTGCTAAAGCTTGCTTGTTACACAGACAGCAACATTAAGTATAGTGCAAAGCACAGTACCACTAGCAGCTTTTACCTAAGGTTCTGGTGTCACCCACCTTTTACACAATAGCTTAATGATTTGAACACTTGCTCAAGAAGTGGGAGGCTTGAGTTTTAGGCTCTCCTCAGCCTGAGGGGTTTCAAAAATACATCTTTGACTTCTTAGGAGAGTGGCCTAACTGCCAGGCTGTAGAACAGACTGCACCCTTCCTGTTGAAGCCAGGCCACTCTGCTGCAAAGAGGGGAAGAATAACAAGTGATTCAGTAATCCACTGATAAGGGTGATTCCCTCACCGGGGGAGCCCTCAATTGAAGTCCCTGCTGCCAGGATTATTTCTGGTTTTTAAGCAATGACTGTTTAATAAAATGCACGAAAAGCCCTAGCACCAGGAAGCAGAACCCAAGACCACCATTACCATATGCGAGCAAAAGTTGCTGTGGCTGCTGTGCTTTGTACTGAACTCAGTGCTGCTCTTAACTTTCCTGCTCTAATTAAGTGTTAATTTGATGCCTGCCTCCCTGGACACTCTTCTGGGTGCAGATAGAAGTGTAGCTCCCAGATATAACTCAGGATGATTTCTGCAAAGCATTCTGAGTTACAACATTACCCCAGACCAAACAGAAGTTCACTGTTGATTCCAGGGGAGAGGGGAATCTAGCTGTGGGCTGGGAGCCTGCAACCAGCTTCCCATAGCAATGACCGGGGCTCTCTGCCAGTGCTCGCTGTTTTCAGAATGGGAGGAGGGAAAGGCAGTGGAGGGAGCTTGTACTTGGAGCTCCCCAGCTGGTACTGAAGGGTGGGCTGGGTGAATTAGAGTCCCCCACCTCAGGGGGGCTCCCAATACACTTGCCACACCCTCTGGGGGGAGTTGAAAACACCCCAGACTGAACTCCCTCTACTCTCCCCCTCCCATTTTGAAAAGAGTGACAGGCTGGGAGCTCAGGAGGCACAAGTTACAAAATATGCTATATTTTGAAATGTCTTCATCTGATATCTCATACAATGAGGGGGCAGATTTTCACCTGATTGGCCATTTTTAAGCTGTCTACAGCTATGTACTTGTGTTTGGTCACAGCTATAAGCTGCTTTCTGTGGCCAGGTTGGGTGAAAATAGTCACTTCTCTATATACCCTCTGGGTCTCAAGATGGAGAACACCTGGGTGCAGACAGAAGTGACAGTTTTCACCTGAACTGGCCACAGAAAGCAGTTTATAACTGTGACCAAACACACATGCATGGCTGCAGACAGCTTCAAAAATGGCTGATCAGGTGAAAATCTGACCCCTCATTACATAAGGTATTAGATAAAGACGTTTCAAGATGTAGTATGGTTTGTAACTTGTGTCTACTGAGCTTCCAGCATGTTCATAGATTCATAGATTGTTAGGGGCTGGAAGGGACCATGTAGATCATCGGGTCCAGTCCCCCTGCACTAGGCAGGAAAAGACAACCGAGGTCAAGTGACCCCAGCGAGGTGACTGTCCAGTCTCCTTTTGAAGATTTGTAGGGTAGGTGACTGCACCACCACTGGAGGGATTTTATTCCACAGTCTGGACACCCTGACTGTGAAGGAGTTTTTCCTGGAATTGAGCCTGAAGCTGCCTTCCAGGATTTTGTATCCATTGTTCCTGGTGCTCCCCAGGGGTGCCCTGGTGAACAGCTGTTCACTGAGTTCTTGATGTGCTCCCCTGATGTAGCGGTAAGCCACTACCAAATCCCCTCTCAGCCTTCTCTTCTGTAGGCCCGAAGTCCCTCAGCCTTTCCTCGTATGGCTTGTCTTACAAGTCCCTGATCATATGGGTGGCTCTTCTCTGGACTCTCTCAAGTTTTTCCATGTCCTTGTTGAAGCGTGGCTCCCAGAACTGGATGCAGTACTCCAGCTGCGGTCTCACAAGTGTGGAGTACAGTGGGAATATCACTTCCTTAGTTTTGCATGAGAGGCAATGGGTAATGCACGCCAGCGTGTTGTTTGCCCTGCTGGCCACAGTATTGCACTGCTGGCTCTTGTTCATGCAATGGTCAATCACTACCCCTAAGTCCCTTTTGGCCATGATACAAGTCAAATTGTCACCATTGAGCCTATAGGTATTTTGGGGATTGTTTGCCCCCAGGTGGAGCACCTTACACTTCTGAGTGTTGAATTTCATCTGGTTCCAGGCCGCCCAACTCTCCAGCCTGTCCAGGTCTGCCTGTATCTGCAGCCTATCTTCTGGCATGACCACGCTCCCCCATAACTTGGTGTCATCTGCAAACTTGGGCATAGAGCTTTTCACCCCCACATCTAAATCATTGATAAAGATGTTGAAAAGCACTGGTCCAAGTATGGATCCCTGAGGGACACTACTGGCCACTTCTTGCCAGGACAACACAGATCCGTTCATGAGAACGCTCTGGGTCCTACCATGCAGCCAGTTTTCCACCCACTGAACTGTTGAGCAGTTAAGCCCACAATCTTCCAATTTTTACACAAGGATATTGTGGGATACTAGATCAAAAGCCTTTGGGAAGTCTAGGTATATAATGTCATCCTTTTCTCCTGTGTCCAGGTGGCAAGAGACCTGTTCACAGAAGATGAGATTTGTAAGACAAGACCTACCTGCGACAAAGCCATGCTGGCTGTCATTCAGAATCTTACCCTCAATGAGCGTATCGCACATAGATTCTTTAATGAGTTTTTCCAGGATTTTCCCTGGGATGGAGGTTAGGTTGATTGGCCTATAGTTGCCCAGATCTTTCCTTTTCCCCTTCTTGAAGATGGGCACAATTTTTGCCCCATTCCATAGTCCCTGTGTGCCATGATTTCTGAAAGAGTTTTGCCAGGGGTTCCGCAGTGACCTCAGCCAGCTCCATCAGCACTCCCGGGTGAAGTCCATCCAGTCCTGCTGACTTATAAATGTCTAGCTTTTCTGGTTGGTTTTGCACCAGCTCAGCATCCACAGTAGGAAGGCTATCATTCCCACCATGTCCCCTTTGATTCTTATCTCGCTTGTCTTTCTCCTTGGTCCGGTGGAATACCGTAGCAAAGTGGGCATTCAGGAGTTTGGTTTTTTCCTAAGTGTCCATTACCAGCTGTCCTGAGGTGTTAAATAGGGGCCCCATACTTCCATTTGTTTTCCTTCTGCTCCCTACATACCTAAAGAAGGATTTCTTATTGTCTTTGACTCCCTTGGCTAACTTAAACTGAGTTACTGCTTTAGCTTTCCTAATTATTTCCCTACAAGTGAGGACCACTGTTGTATAGTCTTCCTTGAGGACTGTCCCTCGATTTCATTGTGTGTATGCCTCTTTTTTCTTTTTCAAGAGAACCACAATGTCCTTATTGAGCCAGGAGGGCTTGCCAGCCCTTCTGCTACCTTTCCTCTTCATCAGAACAATTTTCTTTTGTGCTTCGAGGATCGTGTCCTTGAGGAACGACCACTCTTCGTGCACCCCATTCACCTTACATCCCTGGTCCTGCATCGCCTCCCCTACTAATGCTTCGAGCCTGTTGAAGTCAGCATTTTTGAAGTCCAGGACTTCAATCCTGCTAGTTGATTTGTCAACCTTGTGGCAAACAGTGAACCTGATGAGCTCATGGTTGCTGTTGCCCAGGCTACCCTCAATGTTCAAGCCACACACCAGATCATCTCCTTTGGTCAAGAACAAGTCTAGGAGAGAGGTACATCTGGTTGGCCCTTGCACTGCTTGGGTCAGAAAGAGCTTGATTATAGTTAAGAAGCTATGTGACCTATACAACCTAGCCGAGTGTTCCTCCCAATCTATGTCTGGGTAATTCAAGTTGCCCATGACAACCAAGTCCCTTGCACACACAGCCTCTGTCAGTTCTTGAGAGAACTCCAGATCAAGTTTCTCCTCGAGGTTTGGTGGCCTGTAGTAAATGCCCACAGTTAGATGTCTCTCATCTTGTCCCCACCCCCTTCCCCAAAGCTTGACTCAGCTGTTGTTTTCAGAATGGGAGTGGGGAAGGGAGTAGAGGGAGTTTGGAGGTTTTTCAGCCCCCCCAAGGGGTGGGGTGGGGTGGGTGTATTGGAGACCCTCCCAGAGGTGGGGTGGGCTGCAATTCACCTACTCCACCCTTCAGCACCAGCTGGGGAACCCCAAGAACAAGCTCCCTCCACTGTCTTTCCCCCCTCCCATTCAGAGGACAGCAAACACCAGCAGAGAGCCCTGGCAGTTGATATGGGAACCTGGCTGCAGGCTCGCAGCCCACAGATAGATTCTCCTCCCCCTGAAACAGTGAACTTCTGTTTGGTCTGGGTTAATGGTGTAACTTGGAATACTTGGCAAAAATCGCTCTGCGTTACAGCTGGGAGGTGCACTTCTGTTTAAGTCAGTCACCTAATCTCTGATGAAGAGTGAGAGCTGAGACACACACCTGTGCCTAGCATTTTTATTTAATAAGCTGTAGTTGCTTCCCTTCCCAGGAAGGTCTGGTTCGCCCTTTGGAGGTGGGTATCTGTCTCCTATGCTGCCCAGGGATCTTAGAAGTGTAACTTAGTTGATTTGAATTACTTTTTCCATGGTAAGATGCTTAACTATTAGGCATTGGAGTGACTAAATTAAGGCACCTATCTGTCATTAACTGTTTAAGGGTGGGTAGCCCGTTGCCTTCCTGAAGGGAAGCAGTAACAAAATACTTCAATAATAGGCCCAATGTATACCTAGAAGTGTAGAGAGCAAAACCAGGAGCCATTTATGGCATTCATTGACCTAACCAAGGCATTTGACTCCATCAGTCATGAAGCCTTATAGAAGGTGTTGGATAGATGTAATTGTTCACTGAAGTTCATCAGTGTCCTCAGGCTACTCCATGACAGGATGACCACCACAGTCCTTTGCAATGGATCAGAGACAGACCCATTTATCATCCATACTGGTATCAAATAGGGCTTCATCATCACTCCACCACTTTTTTCCATCTATCTTGCTGTGATTCTGATTCTCATCCATGACCACTTTTCTCCTGGAATTGGGGTTGAGTATCGAATGTACAGCCTCTGCAGCAAAACAAAAGTTACCAAAACTGGCATCACTGACCTTCAGTATGCTGATGACTGTAATATCCTCACGCACACTGAGAACAATCTGCAGTCTACCCTTGACCTTTTTTCAGGTGCCTATCACAACCTGGGACTCTTCCTTAACATTGGGAAGACCAAGGTGCTCCATCAGCCTGCCCCAGCACAAGCTGCCCCCTCACTGCCCACAAATGATGATTGGTGGAGAATACCTGGAAAACATTGAGCATTTCCCATACCTTGGCAGTCACCTCTCCTAGTCAGTCAGTCATAATGTAGAAATCGAACATAGGATTCGCTGTTTCAGCATATCCTTTGGAAAACTGCTTCTCTGTGTCTTTGCTGACTGAGATCTGCAGATGGAAACTTAGCTCCTGGTCTACAGTGCAGAGGTTATCCCCATGGTCCTCTACAGGTATGAGATGTGGGTGACATATCAAAGCCATCTTAAGGGTCTGGAATGGTTCCTTAGGAAGTGTTGCCTCAGGAAGATCCTTCACATTAGATGGGAAGACCACTGCACCAATGCCAGCATCTTCTCTGGCAAAGATCATGAACCTTCAACTCCATTGGGCTGGCCATTGTGTGTGGATGGCTGACACTCGTCTCCTGAAGCAAGTCCTCTTTTCTTAACTTAGTCATGTAAGAGGACCTGTGGAAGACAGAGGAAGTGCTGCAAGGACACCCTGAAAGCATACCTTAAGAAGGGTGGCATCAACCCTATCAATTGGGAAGTGCTGGGTGTAATAGGTCTTAATGGCACTGCATCATACATCAAGCTACAGTCCACTTTGAAGAGAACTGTTTTGCTCAGGAAGCTGAGAAATGGCAGAGGAGGAAGGAAAGTGCACAACATCCTGGCCAACCTGTGTGCCCCCCCCACCCAAGGCACCACATGTCATATCTGTGGAAGAACTTGCAGAGCACAGATTGGACTCCTCAACCACCTTAAAACACACCAGGAATCACCCCCAACAGACATTATCCTCATATCGAAGGATAAGCGATGATCACATACCTAGCAGGCAAAAGTGACTATAGCTCTCAGTACTTACACCTTCTCACTGAGTGACAATGGATAAATCTCTACCAAAGAAAGAATAGACAGCAATTTGGTTCCCTCATCTCTGACTTCATGGTACCCAACACACTGCTCTGAGTGGTTTATTTAAATTCACTTTATCTTTATAAAACACAGCTCTCTAACATCCTCAGACCACATGTTGAATTAATAAACATGCAGATCCTCAGCTAGTGTAAATTAGCTTAACTCCACTGGCTTCAAATCAAGCAAAGGATCCTACATTTTACAAAATACTTTAATTTTACCATCAGAATGTATCAGTGCATGTTGAGCAGATATATGGTGTTATTGGACAAGGAACGACTGCAGAAGTTAGAGTGTGAGAAGTGTTAAATGTTGGGCCCAGTACTACCTCCTCTGAACTACCTAGATTACACTGACTTCACTACTTCACCTTCATTGGAAGTTTTGGGTGCCTGAATGTGGAGAATGACATAGTTATATGTAGCATTTAAAAAAAAACGCCCCCAGGTTACATGTCTGATAATGTTTGGTTTGAATGCATAGGGGTAAATCAAAAGGGTTGGTGAAGGAATAAAGTAAAAAAGATAAAACAATAACAAAGCAAGGGTCCTAATGAAAACAGTGGAAAGTTATTTATTGGGGAATACCCTGGCTACATGTAGCCAGACTACAAATGATTTATCTTACTCAAGGCCAAGCTTATAATCAAAGGAGAATGGTAAATCACTAAAGACTCAAGGCCTAGAAAAGGGAGGGAGTTTGGCTGAGCTGATTAGGGCTCTCTAGGAAGTGTCAGAAAAGGCTGACAGGCATGCAGGGAGACACACAGAGGCAGAGATGGTATGCTGCAACCAAAGAGTTGGGGCTGAGGAAAATTTACAGATCCTTGTAGATGAAGATAAACATGTAGGCAGGAGGGACTATGGGTATAAAACTTTCTTTCTTTTTAAATCTTTTTTTCTACACACTTTGTACTGTGGGTGAATGAACAGATAATGCTTTGCTGCTTCTGTATCACTTATATAGTCACAGGCCACTGAAGGACAAAGATACCAACTCAGATGGGAATGTCAGGTTTTCATAGCTGGGAAACAGAGGGCTGTGGTCCAAAGAACCAGTCTGAGAGTGGTTGGACCATGTGGTTCCACTTTGCACCAGGTGCAGGAAACCAGGGTTCACTTGAAGGGTCTAAGATGTTACTCACTGGACATGTCTATATGTGCGCATTTACTGCACTGTAACATAAGTTATGGCTCAGTAACCAAAAATGACTGCACAGTACGGCAGTGTGTCTACATGTGCACTCCTGTACTGCACAGTAACTATGGTGGCTTATGTTGACTCGGGCATAAATTTGCTACCTGCATAATGCAGGTAGCAAATTTATGCCCAGTTAGTTACTGTACATTAACACATGTGTAGACGTGTTACTGCACAATAATGTGGGAGCTTCCAGGCTGGATTTGCCCAGCCACTAGGGGGCCTGCCTGGCCCCCTGTCCTGCTGCTGGCTCTGGAGGGCTGGCAGCAGAACCTCCAACAGGCACCCCCAACAGCAGGCCGCATGTAGCTCTCTGGCAGCTCCTAGCTGCAGGTTATAAAAGCCTGCAGACATTTTGAGCCTTGGGGCACAACTACAGGGAACCTGAAAGAGCTGCTTCTGCCTGCTGCACCCCAGCAGGCCCCATGTGCCCCCTGGACAGTCCACATACTGTGCTTGCCTGGGTTGTCCCTGTCCTGAGCTGCTGCCCAGCCATAAGTAAGGGCTGCAGTTTGCTGCACTCCTTGCCCAGCCCTGTGATCCCACGAGGGCTGCTGGCCCTGCTGGCTGTGCCACCAGGGCCACCACCTGCTCCCCAGTGCTGTTCACTCCTCATCTCTCTCTCTTTACAGAACCATGGTGAAGCGCCTTGGCTGTGCGGCTGTGACTCCCTGGCCATGACCCTGTTGGGGGTGCTGCTACCAGCCCATTTCCAGCATCACAGAGGTACCAGTGGAGAGGGCGGGGGCATGCCCTGCCCCTCACCTCAGTTGTCCAGGAGCCCCATGCATTCGGAGTTCAGGTGCCAGGGGCTGGGCAGAGGTGCAGCTGAGTGGTGGGCCTGCAGAGGCATGGGAGAGGGGTGTCAGTGGGGGTTGGAGCCACGGCAGCAGGTGCTGCTAGCAGTCTGGCCTGTCCTGCCCTGAAAAGGGGGCATGGGAGGCAGGTGGCCTGCAGCCAGCCTCTGGGGAGCAAGCCAGGATGGAGGGTTTGGGCAGCACCCACCCAGGCCTGTCTGACC
>NW_017729032.1:63330402-63359807 GCF_001723915.1 Gavialis gangeticus | reverse complement strand
TGGATGGAGGGTTTGGGCAGCACCCACCCAGGCCTGTCTGACCAGTTTACCATGGTCCCTGGGCACCTGCATGCTGTTGCCCTCTGATTTGAGGCAGTGCAGAGCTCTTGGAGCAGAGCATCTTATCTCTCAAATGTTGCAAACTCTCACAAAAGCCTTCTGTCTCTTGCGTCTGCAGAGTCAATATATAGATGTGGGGGAGATGCCATGGGGACCCGCACTACCACCGCCACAGCCTTGCCACCACCCGCTGCTGGAGTGACCCAGAGGTGCTGACTGCACCAGCGGTGCAGCTTTGATGGGACCTGGCTGTTCCAACAGCTGGCAGTGGCCATGGAATGTTGGGTAGTGGACCAGAAGGTGTGGTAGGCAGAAGATCTTGTCTGGGAGGCCGCCCAGGATGAGGCACAGATGCAGGCAAGCTAGGCCTACTGGGAGGAGCTGGTGTCCCTGTAGCTGCTGCTGCAACAGCAGCTAGCCACCAAGGGCCACCCAGCAGAAGCTGTGCCCATACCCCCTGTGCCTTGCCCCCTGCCTCAGCCCCACAGAGCCCCTGGATTCCACCCACTGCCTTACAGCAGGTCTCTGGGAGCATACTGGAGCAGGTGCTGCAGTGCCTGCCAGCTGCAGGCATCCCTGGCCTTCGCTGAGGCCCCCAGACCCATGGTGAAACCATCTGTCTAGGGTGCTGTCCTCCTGCTGCTGGGTTCTGCGCCCTGGGTGGCCCTACTTCTGAGCCCTGGGCAGATGGACTTGGGGACAGGGTCAGATATGTAATGTGTTTTTTAAGTTTGGGGACCAGGGTTTTTATTGTTGGGAGGTGGAGGGGTGCTGTGTGTGGGGGGAAAAAGAGGGAGGATGCTGTTTGTTGAGTGGAGAGGGAGGTGGGATGGGGGGGTATTTTCTGTTTTAATAAAGTTTGTACTGTTTGACATACGTATGTGTCCTGGAGCAGTGCTGGAGGTGGGCAGGGGGTCAGGGGTGTGTGGGTGGCAGGGCAGGTGGGCTGGAGTGGGGAGTGCAAGACGAGGAAGTTGGCCACAGCCTGCTGCTGCCAGTGTCCTGGCCCTGGCTGGCAGGTGTGTGGCTGTCCTGGGGGCTGGGCAGGGGGGACCTGGTGGGGCCAGCAGGGCCAGCACTATGGCCAGCAGCAGCACGGGGTGCTGGTCATTGCTGGCAGGGGCTGGGTTGGAGCAGCGGTGAGATGGCCTCCGCTGGCAGGGGTGGGGCCAGGGGTGGTATGGGGAGGCAGGGTGGGCAAGGAGGTGGCTGTCACATGCTGGCCCTGTGCTGGGCACTCAGTCCTTGGGCAGGGTAGGGGCTGAGGAGGGGTCAGAAGGTGGTGGTGTGCTTTTAAGATGGCCGCCAAGTGCTGGCAGCTGCCTCTGGGCTCAGCATGGCTTTCAAGTGCTGGCAGCCATGTGACCAGCAGCTGGGGCTCCCTCCGGTGGCCACAGGCGCACATGGCAGACTGCTGTGACCTGGGTCTAAATCTAGTCCCAGGTTGACTGCATGTGTAGACACTGGCTCTATTCCCGGTTATGGTGCAGTAAATGCATGTGCAGACATGCCCACTGGGTTCATCTACACATGAAATATGTGCGCCTGAATAAAATCTACTGCAGTTTGTGCCATAGTTTATTGCTCCTGGGTACAGTGTTTACATGTGTGCACAGGACCTCAGCATGTTGAGCTGTGGCAGTTTTCCAACTACACCTGTATTGCAGCACACTAAATAACTGCTGTAGAATAGTACTTGTGCCTGGCAGTACTATCCTATGGCAGAGTGAATTAGTTTACTGTGGCCCAATAGCACCATATGTGTAGACGGTAACACTTACTGTGGAGCTAATTAGTCAGCTGTGCAGTGAAGTGCATGTGTAGATACCTTCACTTAGTCCTAATGACACCAGATAATGCTGGATGGGGTACATTATATTCTCATTCCTGATCATGTAGTTTTAACTAACACTACAAAAATTGGATGCTTCCCTTTGCAGGAGATCATCTGAACATTTCTTTTGGTTCTGATTCATAGGGTCACTGAGTTTTCACATGCACCCAGAATCTCAACACAAAACACAACTGAAACTTCCAGGCATCATTCAGTGTCTTACTGTGAAATCATAAAAAACTGCTAATTTTGTATGATCTGATGTGAACCCAGAAGCTACTCAAATTTGTTGAATTTTTTTTACTAAAAGTGATTTGAATTCAAATTTCTTACCAAAAAAGAAAACAAGCAAATTCTAAGTTTCACTGGGAGGGTCTACATAAGACACTGACTGTGCAGGAGCTGAAAAATATTGCACAGTAGCACGTCACAGCACAGACAGTGCTAATACCTCTCTGTGCAGTATTATTAGGCTACTGCTCAGTAGCATCACCTAAAAGATGTTTGCCGGCGTTATTGTGCAGTATGTCCAGTTACTGCGCATTATTTGGCGCTTGGTAATACATGTGCAGTAATGCCTGCTCAGTAATGTCTCATGTAGATGTGCCCACTGACGCTACAAATGGAGGGCAGGTTTAATCCTGGGCTGATTGTCTCAGGTTTTGACTAGCATCAAAACAGGATCAGCAAGAGAGGGGAGCATGCAATCATTTACATAGGCAGCTTGATTGTCCTGAGGAAAAGTGTTAATTTGGATACTTCATGGGTACTTGAAGTGGAACACTGAATTTGTAGAACTGCAGGATAAAAGTCTTTGTCCTAGGAAAAATGGTCATCTGTGTTTAGCCTCAGCTTCACTGTACACACCTGATGAGAGGTCTGATCCTCTGTCATGGCACTAAGAATGCTACAAATGGTCCTCAGTATCTGACAGCGCTAAGCACTGACTGATTTGTTTCCAGCCTGGAGTTTCTCCCCAAAATTATTTAAGTATTGGTTCAGCAGGACATGTAAATCTCACTGGACCCATGTTTCAGGGTTGTTGGTCATAGCTGTGTTGGTCTAAGGACATAGGCAGACAAGGTTCTTTGGGTAAATGTGATATCTTTTATTAGACCAGGTAAATAGTTGGAAAAACTGTTCTTGCAGAACAATTATAGAAAAACTAGCTCATTGCTCATCAAGAATGATGGATTTCAGGGAGTGTTTACATGGTTCCCCCCTCACCCCCCACTCACTCTTCGGAGCTGGCCATGTAAAGACTACTTCCACCACTGCCGCCTCCCCCTCCAGTATCCGATGGGGTCTCCCTTCCTCTGCCTGTCTCTGTCTTGCAGCAGGGCTTCGTCCCGCTTTCCCTCCCCTCCCTGCTCCCCTCTCTCCCTCCCTGCCGTCTCCCCCTCCCTGCTGGCTGTTGTTGGGGCCAGGCAGCAGGGGGGGCACCGCCACTGTGACCCCCCCTGCCTGCCCCTCCCCACTTCCCTCGCTCCTCCCCACTTACCCCGCTCCTCCCCGCTTCCCTCCTTCCTTCCTTCCGCTTTGGACGCACTGGACCAGGCTTGCTTGGAGCTGCATGGGGTGATCCTGAGTGTAAGACTCCCAGGTTCCTATCACTTTTCTTTTCTGACTTCCACCTGTCTAAAGGTCTCTTGCTTCTGTTTAGCTGGCTTTCTGATTCTTTTCTTGCATTTTCGCAGTGTTTTTTTTTCTTTTTCTCTGTTCTCTGTCCCCTCCCCCTGTACTTCTGGTCTCTTTGCAAGTTGCTTCTTTACAGCCTTTTTTTCTTACTGTCTTTTTCCTTTCCTTCTTCCTTTTCTGCTTGCTTGTTGTGGGGAGTTATCTTTTCCAATAGCTTGCCTTCCGAGGGGTGCTCTTAATTTCCCACCTCCCCACCTTTTTTTTCTCCTTTTTTCTGTTTCGATTTTTTTTGTAACCTTCATAACCTGCCACCCCTCTTCCCACTGGCTTTTTTCCCTCCACCCCTCTCCTCTTCCCATCCAGGTTTTTATGGCCGCATTCCCAGACATTTATCTTTTTAGTTAGTATAAACATTTTTGTTTTCTTTTTCTCAGTTACCGCTTGAAATTGACCCTGTCCTAGCAGGAATGGCTTCTCCTACACCCAGCAGCTGGCATGAGGATGCCTCTAAGAACCTCCCCATTACCCATGGCTTGAGGGTTCACACCCCTCCCTATATCGGGGTCAAGGGCTGCGTAGATGCCCTTGCTAGTCTCCTGGGACAGCGTAACATACGTTAGGCAGGTCGTGTTAACACGGTCCCAATGTTTTACCTGAGCAATTCCACCCTAGTTAACAGGGTGTGTGCAGAGGGCCTGGACATTGCGGGTGCACACTATTTTGTCACACCCCTAGACACCCCAGCAGTGAGGGTGGTGATTTCTAATGTGCCCCTACATGTGACCGATTCGGAGCTGGCCAAGGAACTCGAGCCCTATTGGGTTCTTACGAGCCCCTTTTGCTGACTGACGATGGGAAGCAAGAACCCAAAACTGAGGCATGTCCTGTCTTTTTGAAGGCAGGTTTTCATGCTTCTCAGGGAAGGTCCACGGTCTCTGCCTTAGTCCCTGAGCCTTATGTTCAATGGGCAGAGGTTTGTGATCTGTTTTTCCTTTGGGAAGACAATATGTTTCCACTGTGATAGCTCTTCCCACCTAGCAGCCCAGCGCCCGCAGGGGAGACTGGCTGGAACATTGGCGACTGCAGCAGTGCCGATGGATGGCACATCCACCTCTGGGACACAGGCCCCACCCAGTAAGGCTGGGAGCTTTTCTCGACCTCCTTCCACCCCTGTTCCATCTGAGGGGTCTGGAATTTCTGGTGTTAGAGCACCATCCAGCAGAGGGGCTGGGACTAGTTCCCAACCCTCTCCCCCACCCATTCCACCTACAGTGCCCACCCCCACTGGTACAGAGACAACACCAGGTGGGGAGGCTGATGCTTTCACTTGCCCCCTGCCTGCCCTGACCGCCCTGTTTGAGGCAGCTGGGATGGCCAGCGACTGTGGTGCCAAGGCCTGACAGATGATGGGGCTCGGGCCTCCTCCCAGCTGCCCTCCACTGCAGCCTTGTCCAAGGTGGATGGCCCTGGGGAGGCAGGCCAGAAGCAGTCTGGCCCATCCTCTATGAAGGGTGGGCCACCTGCCACTCAGAAGAAGAAGAACAAAGAGAAGGAAGTGGAGGGGACCATTCAGGACACCCCATCCCTGCTGGGACTCTCCTCAGCTGGTGCTGGGGGGCGGGCCCTGCTGGAGAGCCTGGCCCCACCCCGGCTGTCATGTCAGCAATCCTGTTGACTGAGGACAGGGGCATCTTGGAGATGGGGGAGGTGAAGGCACCGGTCACCAACCCCTTGCCCGTCTCCCAGCTTCCGGAGGCGGGTGGCAGTAAAAGCTATCAGACCTGACCCAGGGGGCAGCAGAGGAGTCTGCTGACCTCTTGGTCACGTCCCAGGCTACTGAATTAGATGAAGAGGCTGGTGAGATGGAGATCCAGCTTTCTTAGTGTTGCAAGTGACCTCGAGAGCAAGATGACCTCTCCCCATCCAAGAAGGCGGGGATTGCTCTTCGAGAGCCAGTCCTTGACCTGGACGATCAAAGGAGGCTGATGTGTCTCAATATTGAGTGTGTAGATACTGCATTTGTGGATGAGCTCCTAAGTAGAGTTCAGCCTCGCCGTGCGTCTGTTGGAAATGTCCAGCCCATGTTGGCAGACCCTCCCTGGGTCGGTTCTGACTATGGGGGGCTCCTGACCTTTTTGAAACAGACCAAAGGGCAGAAGAACATACTGGGGCGCATCACCCACTGTTGTGCAGATCCTAAAGTTTTTGTTAAGGCTGCCAGAGCTGTGGCCAAACTTATGCAACAAGATCTAGGCACTCGACAGATGGCTTACCCTCTGGAGAAGCTCGCACAGCGGGTGAGAGAGAAGTGGGGCCTGGCGGGGTCCCTGGAGTAGAGTAGGGCATAATAGGCCTTTTACAACCTGTCTCTGCATTTTGCTCTGCTCTTGGGGGCTCGCTCTTCTACCTAACCTTACCTTGCTCTTCCTTCCCCATACCCACACCCATGGCAGCCACAGTCATTGGCACTTTTAACATCAACAGCTGTTGAGATCCAGTGAAACAGAAGGCCGTCCTGGAGCTTCTGCGCCAGAAGTGGCTGGCTGTCGCCTTCCTCCAGGAGACATATTCTGACAGGCTCAACCAGTTGGGTTGGCATGCTGCCTGATGAGGCCACTTGTTCATGAGTCATGGCACCAACCTTAGTGCCGGGGTTCTGACTGTCCTATTGTCACAACTACAGCATGATATGGTTGTGGCGTGGGATATTGTCCCTGGCTGCCTGCTGACTGTCCGCGTTACCCTAGCGCAACATCATTTGCTACTCGTCAACGT
The DNA here is from genome assembly GCF_001723915.1 of Gavialis gangeticus. Lineage (NCBI taxonomy): Eukaryota > Metazoa > Chordata > Crocodylia > Gavialidae > Gavialis > Gavialis gangeticus. The sequence goes on along the minus strand of NW_017729032.1, from coordinate 63,353,500 downwards.
CTGTGCACCTACTGATGCCCAGGAGAGGGTCACTTTTTTTGATACCTTGGCTGCCCTCTTGCACGATGCTAGTGACGATGATGACCTGCTTTTTGTAGGTGGGGACTTTAATTGTACCATTGACACCCACTTGACCATACGGGGCCTGAGCCTCACCTGCCCTCAGCCTGCAAGCTGCAGTCCATCTTGGAGACTGCAGGCCTCATTGACGTCTGGTAAGCCCTGCACCCCAATGTGTGCCAGTACACCTGGGCCAGGATGAGTCCCTGTGGTCTCACTATGGCCCACCTTGACCACCTTTGTGTCACCTGGCACCATCTGCCACTCCTACGCAGTGGCCGCATCATTCCCTCAGGCCTGTTAGATCATGGCCTGGCTTGCTGCGAATTGAGCCTGCTGGGGAGAACCTGCGCGTGAGCGCCCTATTGGTGCTTCAACGTCAGCCTGCTTCAAGACTCTTACTTCCGGGATTGCTTCACCAACTTTTGGCAGGGCTGGGAGGCCACAAGACTGAATTACTCCTCCTGGAAGCTATGGTGGGACATGGGCAAGGTACAGATCCAGGCTTTTTGCCAGCAGTACACCCAGTTGGCCACAAATGAACTGTGCCGCCTTATCAGAGAGTTGGAAGATGTGGTGGAGCTCGAGGCTGCTCTGCTGGCTGCTGGCAGTGATGGGGTGCTGCACAAGAGCCTCCGGTTCCTCAGGAAGTGCCTGCATGACTTGGCAGAGAGGGCGGCCCACAGAGCGAGGATCCGTGCCTGCTGCCAAGAGCTGGCTGAAACAGATGCCCCAACCCACTTCTTCTTCAACCTGAAGCGACGGCAGGCAGCGAGCAAAGTCTTGGATCACCTCAAGACCCCTGAGGGCCGGGTAATCACTGACCCGGGCGAAGTACGTGAGCACGCCATCGCCTTCTATCGTGACCTATTTGCGGTTGAGCCATTCTGCTGTGAGGCCATGCGGGAACTCCATGTGGACCTGCCACACCTTTGTGCCCTGGAGGCCAGTGAGCTTGAGGAGGAATTGTCTCTGGCGGAGCTGGCAACTGCTGCAGCTGGCCTCGCCTCTGGCAAAGCCCTAGGCCTCGATGGGTTACCTGCTGAGTTTTACAAACTTTCTGGCCTCTCGGCCCCTGTCTTCTGTGTGTTTTCCAGGAGAGCCTTGCCAACAAGGTCCTGCCAATCAGCTGCCGCTGTGCAGTGCTCACGCTACTGCCCAAGAAAGGAGACCTTGGCTGTATTAAGAACTGGTGGTCAGTCTCCCTGCTGTGTGCAAACTATAAGATTCTGGCCAAAGCACTGGTGACTTGCCTCCGCACGGTTATGGCCTCTGTCACCGGGCCTGAGCAGAGCTACTGTGTGCCGGGCAGAACCATCCAAGACAACTTGTTTCTGCTGCATGACCTACTTACAGCCAGCAAACTCTTAGGCCTAGACATTGGCCTCGTCTCTCTGGATCAGGAGAAAGCCTTTGACTGGGTGAGCCATGCCTACCTCTTTCAGACCCTGGAGGCCTTTGGCTTTGGGTCCCTCTTCACCGGGGCCCTCCAGGTCTTGTATCAAGACACTTCCAGTTTGCTAAAGGTGAACAGGGTGCTCTGTGCCCTGTTCCCCTCATGCAGAGGCATCTGTCAGGGCTGCCCCCTGTTAGGCATGCTTTATGCCCTGGCCATTGAGCCACTGCTGCATGTGCTATGGCACCGCCCGAGTGGTATGGCCTTGTTATTGGCCACAGGCCTGTCCATTACCCCTCTGCTCCAGCTATCAGCGTATGCAGATGGTGTGACCATCTTCCTTAACACCCAGGAAGATGTGAAGGCCCTAACAGACTGCCAGTGAGCCTATGAACATGCCTCCTGGGTCCGTATCAACTGGGCCAATAGTGATACCTTGCTGCTTGGTGCGTGGATCAGCATGACCCCCTCCCCCCAGATTTGCTAGGGGACCTCACCTGGTGTCATGAGGGCCTTAAGGTCCTGGGCGTGTTCCTAGGGCCACCGACTTTCATGGCGTGCAACTGGCATGGCCTTGAGGAAGGGGTAGAGGCCCAGCCTCTCCTACTGCGGACATGTCCTCATTGCAAACAAACTGGTGGCGGCAGCCTTGTGGCACCGATGCACCATACTCGATCCACCACAGGACCTACTCGAGAGACTCCAGCGCCTCCTGTTCGATTTTTTTCTGGGATGGGTGCCACTGGCTCCCATGAGCTGTCCTTTACCTACCTGTAGCTGAGGGGGGCCAGAGTTTGGTTGACCTTGTGAACAAGGTGGCCACCTTCCACCTGCAGGCCCTTCAACAACTCCTGTACAGCGAGGAGTGCCTACCTTTGCAACAATTGGCGTGCCAGTTCCTGCAGAGGGTGGGGGCCCTTGGCTTTGACGGGGAGCTCTTCCTGTTGGACCTCACACTCCTAAACTGGACGGTGCTTCCGGCTTTCTACCGCAGTGTGGTACAAGCCTGGCAGGCCACCTTCCACCTCCAGCCCCAGGCCCGTCACCTGCAGTTCCCGCAGCTGCTGAGGGACCCCTTGGTGCACAACCCAGCTCTGAGGCGCCCCGTGCTGAGCCTGGCCTCTGCCAGCCTCATGGCCATTCTCATCCAGGCGCCTGTCCTCCACCTCCATCTCCTTGACCCCCCTCGGTTGGCCTGGCTCTCACCTGAGGCCTTGACCACCCAGCTGGGCATGCGCTCCGTCCTCAGCATGGGCCGTCTCCTGTGTGACATCCAGGCTGCCCTCCCATTGGAGGCAGCAGCTACTCTAGATGACCATCTCTGGGTGGGCCAGGTCTCCTGTGCTGCAGAGGCCCCGAGCGAGGTTTTTCCCATGCTGCCAGTCACACCGGCTGTGGCCGGCAAGCTGGCCAGCGGACCTGGCACCCTGCTGACGCTCCCTGTGCCTCCTGATAGTGACACGGGTTGCCCCTTTGCTTTTCTGTCATGTAGAAGCTTATATGCCTGGGTTGTTCATGTCCGCCATGCCCAGGTGCTGGCGGGCCACCCTGATACACCATGGTGATGGCTCCTGGGGCTGCCAGACTCCCCACTGGCCCACCCGGCTTGGCGCACATTGTGTAAGCTGCCAGCTGCCAAGAAGACTGGCGACCTGCAGTGGCGGTTACTGCATGGCATCCTAGCCACTGGGACGTTTGCATCTCACTTTGACCCAGCTGCCTTGACAGCCTGCCCCTTCTGCCTGGGGGGGTGTTGAGGAGACCCTCTTTCATGCCTTCCTCGACTGTCCCCGCCTGCAGTTGCTCTTTGTCACCCTCAAGCCACTGCTGTGAGCGCCAGGCAGGAGCCTCTCGGAGACCACCTATGTGTGTTCCTACCCATACCGGGCGGCTGAGAAGGGCTCCGTTTGCCTGGCCAACTTTTTAGTGGGTCAGGCCAAGACAGCCATTCTCAAGAGCCTCTTTAACTGGCTTGCCGGGACTGGCTCAGATGATGCCCTGCAGCTTTTCCTTCTCCTGGTGGAGGCGCGCCTCTCATTGGAGTTTGAGTACACTGTGCTCTGGTGGACGGAGCCTGCCTTTGAGACACACTGGGCCCTTGAGGGAGCTCTGTGCCATGTGGAGGATGGCTGTCTCAAATAAGTGTTCTGATGTCATGACCAGTCTGGGCAACCGGGCAGGCTTGATATCGGACTATGACTTCCAGCTTGTGCCGCACCCTGGGCCCTCACCAGGCTGCTTTTTTGCTCTTTTTTTTGTGTGGGAAGTTGAAAGTGTTGTCACACGTATGACTGGATAGAGCAGGGTAGGAATTGTTTATTTATAGATATGACCATGTGGCCAGCGTTCTGACCGCATAATAGCATGTAAGACACAACATGGAATGTAGTGAAGGTGTCTGTCATGGTGTGATGTGATGAATGTAGTGACATGGTGTTATTGGTTTGATGGTAATTTGTTTGTCTCTGCTTTGTAAGTGGACAACCTTTTTGTATCCCCGAGCCCCTGAATAAAAGTAGTTAAGAAGTCAAGTCCTTTCTTCCTTCCTTTCTTGCTGCCCGGCCCTAACAACAGCCACCACCATGACCCCGCACTTCGCTTCCCCCTGCCCTGTGCCCACTCGGGCCCTTGCAGCTCCCTCCCTTCCCACTGCCTCCCCCTCCCTGCTGGCTCTTGTCGGGGTCCCCTTCCTGTTCCCCTCCCTCCCTGCTGCCCAACCTGACAACAGCTGCCACTGTGACCCCCTCCTTCACCTCTCCCTGCCTTGCTCCTCTCCCTCCCTCCCTGTCCACTGCTTCCCCCTCCTTGCCGGCTGTTTTGGGGGGCATTGGGGATGGGCGGTGGGGGGGGGTTCCTCCACCATGACCCGCCACTTTGCCCTCAGGCAGGGAGGCATGGGGGAGCCCCACTGCTCAAGTGGGCGGGGCATGTTCACCACTGCCACAAACTTCCCTGGCAGCGGCTCAAACTTGGGTCTGTGCAGCTAATTGCTGCCTGCCCTCTCAGCGGCTCATGCACAGTTGGCCATAAAGCATTACAGACATATAGAAAGACACACAGGCAGACAGACTCAGCCCTTTATTATATTAGAATTGTTCTTGTAGAACAATTTTTCCAACTATTTAGTTGGACTAATAAAAGATATCACATTTACTCAAAGAACCTTGTCTCTCTGGAATCATCACATCGAAGAGGGTGGGAAATCAGCACCTACTTATCATGAGGAATGGCTTATGCACATGATTAAGCAAACCACACATTTAATTGCTTTGTTAAATAAAGGCCATTATCTTAACCTAAGTTACTTGTGTGCTTCAAATTTGATAGCTGTAGCTAATCTCAGGGCAAATACAAATCTTCTATATACAAGCTTGCATCTGCCCAAACCAACATAATTTTTCACAAATTGTACAACAAGCCATGTTTATGGGAGTTCCTGCTCAAACCTGGGAGACTCAGAGCAGACTTGAGTGCTTTCCCCACCTACCTCTGCTCTCCTGAGATAGAGAGTCTGAGGGCAGCCCTGGACTGTGCACTCAAAACCAGTCTGAGCTGTCTCCTCTGCCTAATTACTGGCCTCTGCTGCTCCTGAGTGAAAGCAAGTGGGCAGGACATATTTTGTCAATGATAGACCTAGGTTTCGGAGAGAGGCTGAGTAGAAATGTCTGTAGTATGCAGACATACATCACTGACATGCATTTGTCTAATATACAGCAAAAGTAATTCCATGGAAATCATACATTTAAATATGACATAATAGTAATATATATTGTTATATAGTGATTTACATCAGTAGATCTCAGCTTATAGGGAGAGAGCATCATTATTCCAATTTTGGAGATGGGGAAACAGGAATTAGCTGGTAAAACACTTTGTCCAAAATCAATCAGCAAGCCAGTGGCCAAACTGGAAAAAGAAATCGGACCTCTGTTCACTCTGTTCTCTGTTTTAGGATGCAGCAAAGCACATGCTTAATTGCTTTGTTAAATAAGGGCTATAATGCTAAACTATGTTACAGTAGTGTGCTTCAAATTTGACAGCTGTAGATAATCACATGACAAATAAAAATCTTGTAAGCAGAATGGGATGTCTATGTTTTTAGGATCCTAGTTTTAGGTATATAAGGCTGAGCACCCACAGCTATCGTTATCTTTACTCTGAGTTGGGAAGGCTCAGCTTCTCTGCAAGAATTTTCTTAGGGAACTAAAAAAGTTGGATACCCAAAAATGAAAGTACTCAGAATTAGAGAATATTTTTAAATGTTGCCCTAAATGCATTAGAACTGATAAAAGCTCAAGTTTTGTCCTTAAAACGAGAGGCAAGTTGAGTGTCCTGAAGAAGGAATTGGCAAAGAACTACAGTTTGGAGACACTGCCCTTTTATAAGCCAATCAATTGTTCACATACACCCACACACATACACACATACCCGCGCACACCCCTACCTAAACCCAGGTTGCCTGGGGTGTTTAGCACAAACAGCAGAACTAGCAGCTGACCCGACTTGCACTGAAGAAGTCAGTTTGGCTTCTTTCCACATACAGGTGGAAGGGAAGAAAGGGTATTGTTGTCCCCTTTCCCCTCAGTCTGACATACCCATGCTACAGCAGATATAGTTTAGCCTAAATTATTGCTTATCTCTAATATCAGGGCACTGTTGAAACACTTCTCTGTATTAATAAACTGGTGGTAATAAGGACCATTGGTGAATAAAATTAGAAAACTATATGACTTGTATAACATTTTCTTTATGATGTTAAATATACAGTTTCTGAATCATTATTACCAAGGGTACACTACTTCATGGTGCACAATGCATTAGCTGTCTCTAACTGATAAATGAACATGTTTGGTTATCTGTGGCTGACCCTATAAAATCTCTGCAATTTATCCATGCTTCTTCCACCAGCAGGTGTCATTCTGGAAAAAGGAAAATACTGCAGATCTCAGAACCAGGGAATTTGGTTGTGACAAAGCAGAATAAAATGTTTGCTCAAAATATTGCTATAGAAGGATACCTTACTTGAAATAAAAAACAAACTGAAACAAAAATTTTTTGCTCTGTATGAAATAATACAGCATCTCAGACTAGAATAATTTCTAAGAATCACTGAACATACTATAGAATATTTTCACAGAGCTGAGATCAAAGAGGAAAGTTGTCTCAACTTTCCTTTCATTGTGTGATCTTGTCACCACTAACATGAAGAGCTATTCTATTTGAAATGATAAAAATGGTGACCTTTGTCAATCTTTTTGGAAGATTCTGTGCTTTAATGCCCATGAATTCCATTTGACCTCAGTTACAGCCAGGTAAATCTGAAGTTGCATCACTGAAGCAACTGAAAGTGGCTGGGTTACTGGCTTATTCTCTTATAACCAAGAGCAGGTTTTGTCCTACTGTTCTCAGAAATGCAACCAGTGGCAGAAAAAGGAGAAATTCAAAATGTCTGTTATAGCATTTATACTCTCCTCTCAATATTTATGTGATTATTATTTGCAGCTTTTGTAACATCTATACGTTGTTTTAGCTTTCTGATGTTTATGGCAAGAAAAATAACAATCGGAATACAAGAAACATAGATCTGGGAGGGACCTTTTGGGTTAAGTTCTGTCACCTACTTTTGTGGGCATTCATACCATATAGTCCTGTTCATAAGGTTTCTTGCCCCACTACGCTTATTAGAAGATTGTTTCAAAATCCCAGTCTTCTGGTGGTTAGACATTTATTAGACACATACATTTATTCATGGCCAGTTTAGACTTTTTTGTTGTTGTGCCAGTATTGTCCCATAAGTTAAATAGCTCCTTTCTCTCCTTGATGTTTAACTTCCTAAGATATTGGTAAAAAGCAATCATATACCGTCTCAGCCTTGATTTTTCTGGGATAAACTAGCCAACTTTTTGTCTCCTCTTCTCAGATGCATTCTCCTTGTCCTTGATCCAGGGGTGGATCTAGAGAGGTTGCAGTGATGTGATCTCTCCCCCTCTTTTGGACCATGCTGCAGGAACATCAGCCAGTACTTTGTTCAAGTCCCTGAAATAGGTAAGAACCCTGCCCCCCCCAAACACACATACACACACTTCCTCTTTATGCTCAGGGACATCTCCTCCCCTCTCATTCCCCCACCCCCCTGCCCACTGCTGCCCCTGCTGTCTTTGGCTCTGAGGAGAGCTCCATACCTGCTCCTGCCCTGCTCCAGCTGGGCAGTGAGGGGAGCCGGGCTCAACTGGTGGCAGTAGCAGTAGCATCAGCATCAGTGGGAGGGTTCTTTCTCCCTGCTTGGTTCCCCAGGATATCACTGCCAGCATGGCAGCAGGCTTGAGGAGGGGGATCCCAGCCACTGCCATCACTGCTGCTGTCCCCTGCTGAGCCCAGCTGGAATGAGGCAAGGGCAGCTCTGGACCTCTCCCCACCCCCAGAACAGTCAGAGACATCAAGGACAGTGGGTGCATCTACACATGTTCTTTAATGCGCATTAGCCTATTATAATGTGCATTAAAGTGTCACTAAAAAATGTGCTATTTAGTTAATTCACATTAAAATAGGCTAATGAGCAGTAAGCGTCACTTAAAAACTGCGGGGTGCCTATACGCAAGCACAGAGGATGGTCTGACAAAGTTACAGCACGTTGGAGCAGATTCGATTAATCAGATTTAATTAATTTCCATCACAAAGATTAATCGAGACTGCTGGAGCATCATAATTACTGTGCTCCAGCAGCTTTCCATGTCTCATTAATTAGCTTCCCCACACTTCAAAAGGTGGTGGTGGGGCACTTGAACTAAAGCTCATCAAACAAGCTTTAGTTCAAGTGCCCCCACCGCCATTTTGAAGCGTGGGGACACTGGTACATGAGATGCTGCAGCCCTTTAATTAAAGAGGCTCTTGGAGCCACTCTGATTAAAGTATTGCCACCCCACCCCCAGAGCACATGTAAAAGTGCCAATGCTCTTTAGTTAATGCACATTAAGCCAGGTGAATGCACATTTTCTTAGTACTTCACAATGGAGGTACTAGATTTAATGCACATTAACTAAGACACAGTGACAGTGGTAGGCAGAGGAGATGTAGGGATTGGGAGAGGAGGGGACATTCCTCTGACCATGGAGGGGAAGGGAGGGGATGCCAAGAGAGTGGGGAAGATTCTTAATTGATTTAGGGACTTAAAAAAAAGAGTCCCAAGCTGCTGCTTCTGTGATATGGTTTGCGCAACCTGGCTGAAGAAGGGATGGGAAATGGGGAGTGGCATTGCAGTGCCAGTTGCTGCTCCTACACCCCATGTTTACAAAATCCTGGATCTGCCCATGACCCTGATGATCGTAGGGGCCTTTCTTTGCACCTCTTTTACTTTACCTTTCTTGAACATGGGTGACCAGAACTGTACACAAATGATCCTGAGGAGTCTTACCAGGTACCGTGTAAAATGGCACGAGTGCTTTTCTTTATTTTCTGAAAGTACCTCAACTGATACATCCCAGGATAGCATTTGCCTATTTTATATCTACATCATATTGATGTATCATATTATCCTGTTATTGACTAATATAACCAGGTCTGCCTTCTCAGTCATTTTCATCAATTCTACTGTATAAAGATAGAAACTATTCACTACAGTGGCATAGGACTTACTTATAATGATAAAATTCATTCTTTTCAATATGAAATTCTGACAAATCTCCCACTCAAACCAGGTGGAAATTTTGTTTGAGAAAAGGCAGCAAATATGGCTGCAAGGAGACCTGACATGCATTCATATTTAATTTTAATTTTACATTGTTAAAAATTGTAATAAAAAAGAAATAACATACGATATATTAAAAACAGCAAGTGTGCTGTGCACAGCAATTTGCTTCATTTCTGTTTTGATAATTAAATATGAATGTTGCATCTTAATCCTCACGAATGGCATGAGCCACCCTCTTCATTCAGTGAGGTCAGGTTGTACAGAAATAATTGTATGTAATCATGTAATTGAAGACTGCATCATAATGCAGAAGGAGACAAAGTTATGCTTGTGTGTGTAATCTTAAATTTGTCATTTCCTGACTTTTTAGTACTTAACTTTACAGCCATAATGGTCTCTTAACCTACTTTTTTGCATGGAATATAGGTATATACATACTTTAAAATAAGTGTACAAATACAAAATTGTATATATTTAATACTGACACTTTTATAGCACTTTTTATCTCCAAAGCCCTGTACAAACATTAGTTAAATACTCATAACACCCTGTGAGATATCTACCAGTATCCCCATTTTACTGACAGTAAAGCTAAGATTGAGAAGTGGCATGATTTATGCAAGGCGCTTCACTAGGTTAATGGCATGGCAGCTGTTATTTATTTATTTATAATAGATAAATACATTTTAATAGCTGATTTCTAATTTGCTTATTAATAGATATCTGATTCCCAGATTTTTTCAGTTTCTGGGTACAGTTTATGTACTATATAAACTCCAGAACAGCATCTACATCAGAACAATAACTACATGAACTTTCTCACACAGAAATTGGTTGTCAGCCTTGATTCTAAATTCTGGTTTGCAGGATATTTTGTGATGACATTTACTGCAGAATTATTTGCATTTTCCAAGTAGTATAAAAGGTTTGACCAGGATCATAAAAAAACTAAATTTTTAAAGAAGCACCCCAAACTGCCATCAGATTATATTCTTGAAAGGAGTAATTATGTAATGCCACAGGTGTTCATGGTGTAGCTGGGGGAAAAACTGTTAAGATATAGACTGTCTTCTTAGGCTAAATTCAGAAACTAAATTAAATCAAATATTGTTAACTGAATGGATTATAAAACGATGGGAATTACACTTTCTACTCTTTCAGGGTATAATTATATTTATTTTCTTAGACTTCTTGGACTCACATTCACTTTCCAATGTGTTAGGGCCCCGTTGTATACATCAACTCTTAATTTGGCCTATGAAATCTAAGTTGGTGTAACTTACCTGTTTTTGAGGACCAGAAGTGGTAAGTGTAGCAAGGAGAGCAACTAACTAGGGGAAGTCAGAAGGTATAAGATGAACAAAGGACTCCACTACTTTAACTTAACTTACATGTTTTTATGTCATCTTTTTTTCTTTTTTTTGGTGTGCAGAGGCATATCTCTAGTACTTCCATGGTGCTCCTGGGAGCACTGCCAAGAAGCACATCCTATCTTCCCATTCACACTCAATGCACAACAATTCCAGAAATGAAATAGAGAAGCCACCCTAAGGGCACAGGACACAGTCCTCTGGTGGGGTGGGAGGCAGAGGAGAAGCAAGCTGAAAGGAGGGGGAGCACTCAGAGGACAGCTTCAGTGTCTCCTCTTTGTATTAGTGCATGCAGAGTGGGAGTAAGTAAATATCTCTAAAGCATCAGGGAAGCAGTATAAGTAGACCCCAAATTACCTCAGTTTTGACTTCTTTACACTTCATTAAGTAGATCTAATGGAGTTAAGTATAAGACTATGCTAGTACTGGTTTATACAGAATTTATGGATAGCAGGATTTTTTAAAATTTTTTGTAAAAAATAAAAGGATATGTGGGCAAACCTGAGACAAGTTTACTAAAAATCTGAGCTGAGTCTTTAGTAAGTTTATGTTAACTTTTGAGTACAGTTATCCCAGTGAACATGGGCTGAAGTTTGGAAGATATCACCTATTATTCCTAGGAAATCTTGTACAAAATTCAGTGTTTTCACATAGCTTCAGCTAGACAGATTCTGAAAAGCCAGATTTCTGCACCTCTTTATTTTAGAAGAGTTTGGCTTTGGCACCAATGTTGGCAGCTGGACACCTTTAAAGTGGGCTGAACTGAAACCCTCACTCCAAAAACCACTCTGCGCTTGGGCCTTCTGAAACTTTGTGGGTCATAGCTAGTTTCAACCTGAAAACAGACACAATTCAGTGGTTTAGGTTCAGTTTTGCTTTCTTTAAACCTAAAACTCAAAGCAAAACTCATGAGCTGCATATCTACATGAAATGAAAATTAAGAGAGAGTGCAAAAATTGCAAATGGAAACAACAGTTTTACTCATATCTGTTGATAACCCCCCTTTTTGTAAATTTGCTTTTCAACTGCATAAATTGAAGTCATCAAAGATGAGCAGGTTTCACTGCCGGAGGAAAAGATGAATTCTGTAGCTTTGAAACATCACTTTCTTTTCTTATTTAACCAGTCAGAGTAAGATCTGTCTGTGAATGCAAGCTCTAGACATCTGTCAGGAGATGAAATTATCTCTATCCCAGACTAGCCACATTCAGTTCCCACTTAACTATAAAATAACAGTTCTTGATTTAGAACAGAGGTGCCCAGTCTTTTGACCCTGTGGGCCAGATGAGTGGGGCAGGGCTTGTCCTTAGGCTGGATTGAGCCCAGAGTTCCAGGAGCTGGTCCTGGGGCCCAGCCCTACCCTTTCCCATCTCAGCATTCTGGGATTGAGTCCTGGAGGCCTGACACTGTTCTTTTTCCACTTCTGCATGCCAGGGTTGGTCCTCAAGGGCCCAGTGCAACCCCTCCCCACTGGGATTGGTCCCTGGGGGCCTGGTACCCCCTGTCCTGCCCCAGTGTACTGGGATTGTATCTTAAGGGGCTGGTGCTGCCCCCTCCTGGCACCCCACACAGGATTGGACCATGGGGTCTGGTACCACCTCCTTCCAGCCCCCTACATGCCAGGATTGGGCCCTCAGGCCCAGTTCTGCCCCTGGCCATCTCAGCTGGGATCAGGTGCCCCATGCAGCGCACAGGGCCTGGTGCTCCCCATGGGTCTGGAAATTTGGCAGCAGGGGAACAGTGCCATTGCTCCCTTGCTACCAAATTCCTGGATGCATGGGGAGCCCTGTGGCTGGATGGCCATGGCTCCAGGCCGGATCTGGCCTGTGCGCCGGGTGTTGAGGACTCCGGTTTGGAACCCTAATCTTTTTTCTATATAGATTTCCATCTCTGAACTCAGATCCAAAATCTCTTGTAATACTATAAATTACATTCTATCCCTTCTCAAAACTTCTTGAATCAATCCTTCACCTTCAGCAGGTCATCCAAGGCTTCTTCAAGGTTTGGGGTCCTAATTTTCGAGATGCTGAACACTGGCAGCTCTCACTGACTTTAGAGGGAATTGTATTACTTAATGCTAATACCCTAAATACTCCTATTTAAAATGATGTGATGCATAATCCTCATCTCTGCTTTAACTTCACGCAGATGTTAACTGTGGCTGAATGATCTGAATATTTGACTGTAGAGTTCACATCTCCCATGATCAGCTGATACCAGTTAGCCAGGCAGTTGATCCATTTTCTTTTCCTATATCTAAAATAGGCTGGACCTGGAATTCCTCAATTTATGAAATAATAATTTGTGAGCAGAGAGGAGAGACTTAAAGAGTAACACAGAAGATCAGTTCAGCTTCTAGACGGAACTCTAAAACTTTTTCAACTTTTGCACAGAAATGCTCAAAATAAAATTAACTTGAAGACAGTCTAACATTGGGTATATAAACATTATTACTCATGATAAAGTAGATGGGTATATTTTAGGTTCTGTGAAGAAACAGTGCTTAGTAAATAGAGAATACCAGGGAAAAGGCTGAGTTTAAATTTTAAGCATATCTGAAAGACAACTCGAAGTCTGAACTGCACAAAATTTATTTTGAATGGAAATTATAATAAATTGGCTTTGAGCTGTGCAGGAGAGAATTTCACTCAGTTTGAGGCTTTGTGCTAGGAAAATTGAATTGTATGATTATTTGTGGAAAATGAACACCATGTGAATCTGAATGGGGTTCAGATTTAGAGCCATCGAAGTCTTATGATTTGAATCATTGTAATAAGTACAGTTTTGTAAGGCATAGGATATATGCTGATCCTCTGCACAAGGGTTATTTTCCATCTTAAAAACCTTAAATCTAAATCCATAGCAGGTGTAAGTGCTGAGCTCCACTGAAGTCATGATCAGAGTAGATATATCCTAAATCCAAAAGGGAGAGAAGTAAAACAGAACCTTTACAACCTTTGTTTTCTCCTCTGGTGAAAAAAATCTATTTGTCTATGTTGTTCATTTGTATAAGACAAGGCCAGTTCTGCTCTCACTGTGCTGCTCTGGAAAATTGGTTGGGTAGAACTCAGATTAGAATTGGGTCCCCAACCTCTACGTTACCTTTATCAGAGGTCAGAGATACTTTTAATCTTTCAGTGCACGCCAGAAACTTCTTTTGTATTTCTCTTACACTAAGCTTGATTTAAGGCAGCGGTTCCCAAACTGTGGATTGTGACCCCAAATGGGGTCACAACATCAGCAGATGGGGTTGGGCTGTGGGTTGGGACTGAGGGGCCATACTGAGAAAATAGGGTCATGCTGAGGAAATGGGGCCATAAGTGGAGTTATGCTAAGAAAAGTTTGGGAAGCACTGGTCTAAGGCTCAGCTGGAAAACTCCTATAGACAGAGCAGCAGTAGAAAAGATAGTTTCATGTCAACAGTGCTAGAGGAGCTAGAGGACATGTATTGGGAAAAGTCTGTTTTCTTAATTTTTCTTTATTTTTTCTACATTTTTACTTCAAACACCCATCCAGAGATGTTATGCAAAGAGTCAATTGTCAGACTGAGGGCCATAGGCCAGGATTAGAAGTACTGCTGAAGTGAAATTCTACTGCAGTCCAGAGGGCAAGTCTACCACAAAATAAAACTAATTTTAAAAAGTAATGAGATTTCCCATTGATCATTTAATAGCACCACATCACCATTTTTAGTAACAACTCTGGATTATTTGGCCCTCCACTTCTGTATTGTTGACTTGAAAATGGGCTCTTCCTGAGATTGATGGTGAATCTTTCAGAATACTGGAATCTGCCACTAATAAAAAGGGTCTCTCAAACATTAGGATAGAGGAAACCAACTAAAGGTAGATGAAATGGAAAAAATAAAAAAAAAGAAGAAATATCTTTTTGGATGTTTAACTGTTATTTTTTAGATTACTAGGCTCCCAAAAACGTCTGTAACAAACAAGCTTTCTCTTAAAAAGTATTAAGTTATCAAAACATGTAGAAGGGCCAATCCCTAATATTAAATCCTACTACTCAGCAGTATTTAAATTCAACCAGATCATTTTGCTGAGTAACTCATACTAAAACTTGGAGCTTTCCCCCAAAATTATATTTCTAAATGATCTTGATAGTGTGAGGAAAAAAAATTAAGGGACCGTTCATCAGAAGGAATTATGGAATTAATTTTCTACATACAGTATATTTGCACAAGCCATTTTTGTTAAGTCTTAATAAGATTCTACTGTAATTGTTTTTACCCTGGGACCAATACAACATTGTCATTATTGGATATAAAGTGCTCTAAAAACAAATCTAATTTATAAAGTTTATTTTGATAAGAAATAAATATAAAAGGTAGTGCATAGTTTGTATAGTGTTGTTATCATAGTACTCCTGGGTATAATTTACATAAAGAAAATAAAAAAGCATACATAACTTTCTAGTTGATTTCCTTTAAAAGGGGTAATTGAAAACAGTTTCTGTTATTTAAACGTAATTTATTTTAAATGCACTTTTAAAAACAAAGTTCTTATTGATATCCATTTTAAGTATAATATTATCTCAGTGTGGGATACAAGTAAAAGGTCAAATCATGTAGGAGTATTTTCTGTATGACTCAGTTCTGATCACAGATAAACTTATCAGTGAAACCAAATTAGTTAACCTTTTCCATACCAAAAGCTTGTTTAAACAGGCAACAACTGTTTCTTTCACAAATACACAATTTCAAAGCTAGCACATTTGTTCTGAAAGATGAAAAAGGGACTGATAATTTATTTTTTTCTTTATCTGATAAAGTAAGCAGGTTAATGATTTGGAACATTGAATTGAACTTGCTAAGAAACTAAAAACACTCCAAAATATTACTATTTTTTGAGTGGAAAACCATTATTTGTAATAGTATTTTAACAAACGTGTACAATTGATTAATGCCCATTATGCTTGTAATTTTTTAAAGCAAAATTGAGGATATTTTTTCTGGATGGTATCATATTCCTTATGTATGACTCAGCTTACTACAACACTAACATGTACCCTATAAACAAAATGGGTACATGTATTATTTCTAAGGAAACCGGCCTCTTTCCTATTAGTTGATATGTTGTTCAATTCCTGTCAAGCTAATTGGTTTGCTACATTTCTCGGAATCCTCTTCAGCCCTATTTCCTTTTTATTTCTCTTGCATTAGTTTCAACAATGCAGCAACCTGTATTACTTTAATAACTACTTTAGCAAAACTCAACTGCAAAACCTGTTTTCTTTATTCAGTTTGGCCTAGTATTTACCCATATGAACACTCCATTTGATATCAGTGAGTCTACCTACATGAGTAAATACTACTCAAGATGAATGAAAGTGGCAGAATCTTTCTGTAAGTAATGTCTGGACTTGAGAAATTACCTGGTAAAAAACTTTAGGTAACAGATTTCAAAAAAACTTTTTACACTTAGTATATTAAATATATTAAAAGCAAAAAAATCCCCTGATTGTTATTATAATAAATCTTGGAACAGAAAACTCCAGCAAACCCACAGAAATATAGCTGGCCTGTACAGCATACAGTAAGAGCCAACAATCCCATGTTATTATTATGGTGTGAATGAAAATATGCCTGAGACAAAAGGTCCTTCAGGTCTATTGGCACATTATTTTTAGATTGATGGTGGCTATGAAATTTTTTGCAGTTTTCATTTACCAAACTTTGTCAAGATGGGTAGTTACAAATATTTAAAATCCTCTGGGTGCATCTACATGAGACACTATGTTGCCATAGCAATGTGTTACGGTGATGTAGCATTGGTGGGCAAGAAGCATGATGCTGCAGCTATGTTGCTGTAATGATGGGCTCCCTTAGTATAGCGCATTGCTAGGGTAATGTAGCAGCTAAAAATAACCATGTGCCATGTGGACTGTGCAGTATGGCCTGTTACTGCGTCATCATTTAGTACTTCCAAAAGGCTCCATAACTGTGGCACTGTAGGAGCACATGTAGACATGCCCTCTGTGTGTGGAATGATTTTGGTGCCTAACTTTCTAGGTATGTGGTGTAAGAGAAAATACAATAAGGAAAGATTTTGTCATGTTCTCAAGAAATTTAATTTCCTTTGGGCTAGGAACATAAGTTACAGATAAACCAGTTTAAGTGATGAGAAACTGGTTTAAACCTGTAACAGAACAGAAGTTCTGTGCACATAAACCAGTTTCAGAATGGCTGAAACTGGTTTAAGATAAACCTGGTTGAATGTAGTATTAGACTTAACTGATTTAGTTTAAACTGGTTTATAAAATGTCTGTCCCAGACCCCTTCTTGGTTCAAGTTAAATTACAGTCCCCCAGCATCCCAGGATGCTTTGTAGCCCTCAGCTGGGCTGTGCTGTCTGCTCCAGAGAGCAGGTTTGGCCCTGCCTGAGGGGTGGGCAACCCCTGTCAGACTTTTCCCTGCTGAAGTGGAGGGGGTGTGGGCAGGCAGGCTCATGCAGAGGGGAGGGAGGGGAGTTTAAAACCCCTCTCCCAAGGGCATGGGACACCAGTTGGGGTCTACTTGGCAGGGGGCCAGCAGGAGACCAGCAAACTCCACCCCCTCCCACTTGTGGCAAAGACTGAGGCAAGCAGTTGATAAGGGGAGGGGGAGGGGCGTAATCCCCCTCAGCTCCCCAGGCTATAGGGGAGGGGGAAGAGGCTGGGGAACTGGGCCTGGAGGGACTGGTCCCCTGCCACCTGTGAGCATATGGCCAAGCCCTGCAGGACCAGACTGAGAGGTGGGAGGTGTTGGCAAAGACCAGGCACGATCATTATATGTATGTGCTGGAAATGGAGCTAAGGGAACAAGAGAGGGTCCCAGACTGTTTGGGCTGGTATGACCAGAGAAAGCAGAGAACTACATTTCCATTATAAAGCAGAACCTGTAAAAGGTGGGAGACTGAAATACCTAAGAAGAGGCAAAAGACACTGAATGCATGAGAGCCCTGCCAAAGGTGATATAGGTGACAAGCATACTAATGTCAAGGCACCCAAGGGAGAGAAGGGGGTGCAAGTGTACCTGTAAAAACCCAAGTAGAGATGAGGCCTGTGGGATCTTCACTTCAACACCTAAGACCACCTGCTGATTCCCCACGAAGGACTTTCTGAATACCTGGCTGTAAGGAGACACTCTGCCCTCAGGATTACATAAGCAAGGCTTTCTCTTGTCGTTTTGGTTTGTTACATTCCATTTTAAGTTAGATTAAGCTGTGTGCACTCTCACTGTGTTTTACTGGGCTATGTCTTGGTTTAGACAAAGATTTTTGGTTCTTTGTTGTGTGCTTGAGGTTGCAGATTGCTGTGTTCTATATATGCTGGCTTCAGAGAAAGGACTATTCTTGTTCAAGCTTTTATGAATTCAGTGCCACTACCTTTCCCCCCACCCCTGCTTCCCTTGAGCAGGGAGCAGGGGGGTGGGGGCCAGGCAGGCACTGCCCCCATGCCCAGGCAGACCTGGATTGGGGTCCTGTGTGGGCCAGGGAGGGGATGTAAACCCCCACCCTCCAGCATGTTAGTCCTCAGAGGGGGCCTGGCCATGCCCCCTCTGCTTGAGCAGGGAGGGGAGAAAAGCCTTGGAACTTCAGTTCCTTCCCTTTGGCAGTGGCTGGCAGGTTGGGAGGTGTGCTCTAGCACCCCCCAGCTTCTGCCCTGAGCCACTGCAGGCCTGTGGCTGCATTTCCTGAATCAAAAGTGAATGTCTGTTTACTTGCTTCTCAGTTTATCTCTGTAGCTTAGACTAACCTGCAAAAACTGAATCTATTCAGCCTCGGGCTTTTTGACTGTCTGTACAGGCAGTCGTCAGACTTATGACACAATTGGTTCCTGAAAACCACGTCTTAAGTCAAAATGTTGTAACTCAGAACCAATTTTCTCATAAGAAACAATGTTATAAATGGGGGATTGGTTCCTGAACTAAGGCCTGATACCCTATTTTCACTAAAAATAACCCACAATTTTGTACTCAATCGATAATAGATGAGTAATATAGCTACATTAATGTATTTATATTGTAAATAGCGATCATATTGATTTGGAAGGACTTCTTTGAGGTGACTTTGCTGGACTTTTTGAAGGGTTCTTGCCTGGAGTCTTCTCAGGAGTCTTGGCTGCAGGTTTTTCTGGAGTCTTGTCTGCTTTCTTAAAGAAAGTGTCCAAGGAAGTTTGGACAGATGTTTTCCAGGGAGATGAGCGATGCAACGAACTTGTTCGCTGGTGTGGTGTTGCATTGTAAAGTCGAAACTGACGTCATAAAGTTGAAACAGTGTCAATTTATACATGTTGTAAGTGCAAAACGTTACAACTTGAAACATTGTAAGTTGAGGACTGCCTGTACTTAGTCTTACAGGGACAGGATAACATCATTCTCTGCATGGACCATGGGCAAATACTCCACACATAGGAGCACTGGATATTTTCTTTGATTTTCTGGATAGAAGAGAATGGGTGCTTCTACATGAGACGCTAATGTGCAGTAGCACTCCTGGGCACTAACTGTGATGCGACACTACTGCGCAGTGGTAAAGACCCCCTATGCAGTAGCTTGTTGCTACTGCACAGTAACGTCAAATAAAAAAAAGTGTAGGGATGGTACTGTTCAGTAACACTGGTTACAGTGCAGTCATTTAGTACTTGCTTGTACAAGTACTAAATGACTGCACAATAACAACCACACAGTCCGCTGCTTTTGTAGACGTGGCCTGTGAGTTCTGTTGTATTACCTTTAATGATTAAAATGAGAGAGCAAATCCAGAATTTACACATAGACTAGTAAGACCATACAGTATTTTCTGTTTATCAATTGTTTATATTTAGATTGGTTCGTTAGACTTTTTTACAGTGGTTAGAAGTGAAGCCTGACTGAGAATTTGGTCAGTGAGTTTATCTAATTTTTAATCATGCCTCCAGAGCCATCCACTTTTCCCTCCTCTGATTCCATATCACAGAAGCTTTTGTGGTTTTTTGCAGAGACCAAATAGACAGGTCTTCCACTACCTCTCTATTTTCTTTTCTACCTTTCTTTTTTCACTCCCATTTTTCTTTCATAGTACCTCCTGTTCATATATCCCCCAGTAACCCAAATATTCTTCATGGCTCTGTAATTTAGAAGGCAATGTGGCAAAGGTAATTAGTTAACAGAGTTATAAGAGTTATAAATAACTAAAGAATCATTTCACTGTTTGTTCAATGGTCATCTGTTAAGATTTTTAGTGGACACTTGTCTTGCCTACGAAGTTACTGTATATTCTTCCTTATCTGCCTGAAGCAGAGATGAGGCCACTACAGGTTGCTGGGTAGGCTAATCTGAATGAAGGAGATTTCAAGTTTGTCACCAAAACATATACTAAGTCTTTCAATTCAGAGAGAAACACAAAACTTGCTTAGATGTAGCTGTTTTGCAACTGGCTAATGATGAGTACCCAGTGCTTCCCAGTTGTCACTTCTTTATTGCTGATGATATCACATTCTCACTCTTCCCTTAAATGTATAATAAGCTTCTCTCTTTTTGTGAGAAAGAAAGGTGTAAAGCTATAGCAGTTAAAATGTACCAGTAAATTGCTGCACTGTTAAGCCTTTTTTTAATGGAAAATAACCTCCAGACAGATAATAGTGGCATCCACAATGGAAAACTTAATTGGAACTATTTTATCCTAAAATGATCAGCCATTTTATGGGTTTTATTTTCTATTTAGAGGCCTCCAAATTACATGAAAATGTTATTGCTAGCTGAAGTCTACTATCTCATAATATTCATATTTTACATGCAGCCGATATTTAAAAAATACCAAATGTAGACTTCATATGTAATAAGGGAAGAAGAACATGACTGAATAAATTCAGAGCAGCTGACCAAGGCTGTTGAATGCCTTAAACTGCAAGTTGAAAGTGCTCAACATCTTAGAGTCTTCAGTGGTAATTACAGTCTCAGACACCAGATGTAATGTTTGAAGAGACACCTAGAACAGGTTTGCTTGCATTGTAATTTGTGGTTTAAATGTAACCCCTGAGTCATGCTATGTATTTTTTAGGTATTCATTCCTTTCTGCAGGGATGAAGGTGATCAGCAACATGTTCTTAGTGGTAAATCCAACTTACAAGAGATTTGTATTAATCTAGTGTGCAAGGTACAATAAAAGGTAATACTGTCACTTTGTACATTTGTATTTAATGCTGTGTATCCACTTATATCTAATTAAATGTGTTGCCATGTCATCTAATTAATTGGTGTTGCACGGTGTGGGCACCTAAGCTTGGCAAGAAAATCAGACTTTCTGATTCAAGTTATCACCAATAAAATCAGGATTTCTTCTTCTTTGGTCCTCTAAGCAGAATACATTCCTGAATACAGATACCCGTTATTAGTGATTATGGATTTTATCCTTTTTGCAATTACTGTGGTTGCAGTTCTGCAAATAGGAGACTACAGTGAGATATGATTACCAAACATGGTCCTGTCATATTTGTGGATTATGTGGTCTTTTCTGAATGGTGAATAAACATACTCGCCCACCGCAGCTGATTTTTCACTAAATTATATTATCTTTCATATAGCTGAAGTCATTCAATTGACTTAGCACACTCCTGCTGCATTTTTTAAGTTCTGAGAACTAGAAATCAAATTTTTGTCAGTTAATAAGCCAACATATGCAAACTCTTATATTTGTTTAGACTTGTTATCCATGCTTCTGAGAGTTATCCAGTATGCAAGTAAATAAGATGTGTTTATGTGTCTATTCTTCTCTGAAATGCATATCTGAAAAATTAAAAGCTGGCAAGCTGTCAAATAGTCGCAGCCCTCAAGAGTATTTGTTGTACTCAGCAATTTAGACCCTTGATTTTACACAGTATAGAGCCCTTTGCGTGAGGTGGTGATGGGCTAACTTCTTCTGGAGTGCAAGGGTCTCAGAGCACTCATAGATTTAGAAGCCATGTCTAGACAAGTGCAGACATTTGGTACCCCAGGGACATCTAGCAGTGGCACACCTTGTGCTGCTAATAGTTGTCCCCAGGGAACGCCCGTGCCACAGGCCCTCTGGCCCATGGCAGGTTACCCAGGGTCTATGAAGAGTGCAGACCTGGAGCTGGGTCAATTAGCTGGGCTTTCCCAGCCCTGGGGCTGCTCTCTGAACATGTACACACATTCATTATATCAGGCTAACCTGTTCCCAGTCTAACATAGTTTTCACCACCTCAGGTGAACTAAGTTAGATAATGCTGGCCATTTTTGTCCAATCTAACTTCCCCACATGTCTGTTAAGATTGGCACTTAGATCAGCTTAACTCCGAATGTAAGGTCTGCACATACTCGTAGTGACTTACAAGTGCACCTTGTAGTATAGGAGCATTAAGTTTCTCAAACTGAAAAATAAATTTCATTTTTGCCGGGTTTTTTTCAGTGACATATGGAAGCCTATTGAACTAAAATGATTGCACATGTACCTCAGCTTAGGAAAAGAGAGCCGTAAGTAAGAGCATCTGTAGTCAGATTCTCCATGCTAGGAAATATTGATCTTATATACTTGGCAAGTTCATAGGGAGCCTCCCACATAAAAGTCTTGCTGGTAGGCAGGGGAATTGAGTAGTAGCCACTCTGTGGCTGCAGTCACTACTTTTAAAAGTGCAGTGAAATGAGCGTTCAGAAAAGCAACAGGGTGGGTAAAACAATCAAATTCAAGACTTTTCATTTTATTTTTGAAAATAAGAAACTTAATTCATTTCATACTCACACATTTTGCAGGTTTTTTTGGGACATAAAAGGACTATTTTTAAATAATAAGCCCAAAAATTCTAAGTTTTAGAAACACTGTATTACAAAAAAACCTAACAAGTGTCACATTAAAACACAAAGTTCACTTTTTGTACGTACTAATGTGAAACTGGCACTCTGTAAACACACCATGAGAAGTGTGTTTCCCAGGCTATACAGTGTCCCAAATGAAACTGAATAGTTTTCTTTAAAGCACATGAAGCAATTTCTAGAAGCTGACTTATCATTCATTTTAGTCTTGTCTTGGAGCCCTGAGCTTTACCTGAGCAAAAATGTGCTGCTAATTCCATATTTTGTAATATAGACAAATGTCCACTGAGGGTGATAATGAAATTATAGACACATCTTGACTTAAGTAAAATTAGAACCTGGGAAAAGTAGAACAAATGAACCATCTCATTGCACTGTTTCGTATGATCTTTGATTTAAATTGTTCTTTTATGATTTTTGCAATTATGTTCTTACAAGGAACAGCTTTGTAGGGTGTGATCCTTTTTAGTAGAATTTCCTTGCAAACTGTTTTTTTATGCAGTTTAATTTGTATACCATAACTCTCTCCCATTACATGGGCCTTTTGAGGCTCAGACCATGGCCTGTTGATTTCTCACACTTTTTCCTGCTTTAATCCCACATGCTTTACAAGGCTTTTTCATTGCAGCTACCTGACTCAAGCAGTGGATGGGCCACTCTCCCTGCAACCTGTCAACACCATTTCTTAATTAGCCTGAGGAGATGCTATGGATATAGGCCCTCTTCCTTCCTGTTCTGCTAAATTTTCTCTGCCACAACCCTTTTACAGCCAGTTTGCTAGG
>NW_017729032.1:63324512-63325402 GCF_001723915.1 Gavialis gangeticus | reverse complement strand
GCAGTGGATGGGCCACTCTCCCTGCAACCTGTCAACACCATTTCTTAATTAGCCTGAGGAGATGCTATGGATATAGGCCCTCTTCCTTCCTGTTCTGCTAAATTTTCTCTGCCACAACCCTTTTACAGCCAGTTTGCTAGGGAACTGAGTCCTATAATCTGAACTGGGTATAGTGCTAGGCAGACAGACTCTCACCCCCGCCCCCGCCCCAGGCTGTAGCTTATTACAGCAGCATTTTAAAAAATAAAACAGGAAATGATTTCAATAGGGGATGTGGTGGCTGACACAGAGTAGTGCAGTAGGTCTGAAGTGTAGTTTACTTCTGTAAGTGCACATCAAGTTTCCCCAAAAATGTTATATTAGGTGGTCTGCATGCACTTTAATAAGGTGAAAAATTCATGACTGCTGTTCTTATTGTTACTATGCTGATGTTTCTTGCAAGTTTTGCCCTCATTCTGATGTTTGGGATGTACAGAACATTAGAGTGAGAGCTCATGCCCATGGAGAGGTATAAAGTGCAGAATTACTAATTCATGTGCAGTTTAGTTACTCTTTCCCCAGATCCACTATTCCTTCTGTCAGACACCTTTTATATCCAGGTGAACTATTGCATCAAAATCTTAGAAGGGCCTGATCTTGCAAGTTGCTCAGAGTTCTCAGTTCCCATTGTTTTCTCAGCAGGGGCCAATTTGAGGAAAGAATGTGCAAGGGGATTAGATTGCCCACAGGCCTTAGGCTGTCTGAATCTGTTGGCCAGATGGGTGCTTCATGTCCTCAGGGTGACAGTGTCTTGTTTGGAGCTAATGTCTTGGACTTGGAAGCACTCTAAACCTTCACTCTAGTTCTGTAGCTCAATAGTTTCATAGTTTCATAGTTTCTAGGGTCGGAAG
>NW_017729032.1:63321148-63324501 GCF_001723915.1 Gavialis gangeticus | reverse complement strand
TTCAGGTCTCCTGGAGATGTGGTTACTGACCCCCTAGTCCCAATACTTTATGGTAATTAATATTTTTGTCTCAAGATTGGATGAGTAAGTTCTTCCTATTACGTAGTATTTTTTTATGTATGGGATGGATGCTCAGGTCTCTGGCTGGGCACCAACAGAGGTTGCTGGCAAAACCTGGATCCATGATTCAAATGTTGAATACCCCTGCAAAACAGGGACTGTCTGGACCATTGGATGGAGGTCACCCCTTTGCTCATATCTTGTGCCAAAGGCTGCCACCCTGTCTGCCCACCAAAAGCATAGGTGTCAAATTGCAGATGGAGCCTGTCACAGATATAAAGAAGGGGCTAAGACATGAGCATGGGGAAATGGGGGAGGAAAATGCTGTACAGTGGAATCTACATACTTTTCAGAATTAGGTTCCTAACCTGTTTGTGAATATGAGGTTTTGAGAAGTAACTGGGGGAATATGGAGCACCACAGCAAGCAGCTGTATGGGATCACTGAGGTACTCCATCTGTTTGCTGTGGCTTGATTTCAGAGGGCCACAGCATTTCTCTGATCAGCTGCGCAGAACCACTGATGAGCTTCAGCAGAATGGAGAAGCAGCATCCATTGAAGCAAAAGCTGTACTTAACAGCTGAGCAGTTCATCCATGTGTGGGCAAACTGCTGTGAATTAAGTGGGTTGCAAACCACCCAGATACAAATGATCTCTGTTCTATGCTACTATACTTTACTGCACTGGCAAAGTGTACCTTTTCTGCTTTTTTAAAAAAAATTAAACTTTTTCCTCAAACTTAGCAAAATGTATATTCCTCATCAAGAATTTTGTACTTGGCATGATACTACTTTAAAAAAGCAACCATTTTAAAATCATCAAAGGATTTCTCTATCCAGAAGACACGACTCAGGAGCAGGTACTGAGGAGAAACTCAGAACAGCCCTGCTGGCAAATGTGTGGTTCTGGAACCTGTCAGTAGAATCAGATGGGATGGAGTGTACTTAGCATGGCATGTCTTGGGACATACTTCAGATGTGGGATAGACAAGCCCTAACTGTTAATGCAGAGTCTGAAAAAGCACTTAAAGTTTGAAAAATGCCTTTTTCTGCTCATGCTCAGTCAATTTAAAAGAACAAACATTCACTAGTACCTGGCCACTGGTGTGCCCACTAGGGGTTGGTGCAGCAGTTTCTTCATTACAATGGGAGAGGGTACATTCTGAACCTCAGTGAGAGTGGCTGCTTCTAAACCACAATAAAATAAGGTATGGCACAGTAGCCTATTTTCTTATTAGTTGGGGTGGATCTGCTCCAGAACCAATGTAATAACAAATGGACATTTTCATGAATTTACCTAAAAGTTCCCTCAAACACGGCAGTTAGCAAAACTAAAAGTTAAGAGCTGTCTGTTTGAAATTTTGTAGGGCTGTCAAATAATTAAAAAAAAATTGTAATTAGTTGTGTGATTAAAAAAATAGTTGCTTAATTACAATTTTAATAACACAACTAAAAACTCAAAATTATGCGCAGAAAAACTCAACATTATGCAAAATTATGCAGGTACTTTGTATGGTTGGTGTGTGTGTGTGTGTGTGTGTGTGTGTGTGTGTGTGGAGGGAATTTGTGAAGGTGTGGGGGGCTGTGGGTATGTGTATGGGGTTTGGAGCCTGGGGAGGGGAGTCCCCACAGGGGGATGTGGAGCCCAGAGGGGGGACCCCTGCACGCCCCGGCAGGATGCAGGGTACTGTGGGTCAGGAGTGAGGGGCGGCGGCAGGGCTAGTGGGGGATGTGGCTTGGGAGTGAGGGGTAGGGGTAGGGTGCAAGCATATCACTGCCCCCCCAATTATTACCCCACCTCCCCTCCCACCACGGGTGTCCTCTTTTTTGAAACTGGAAATATGGTAACTCTATAGGAATGCAGCCTGGTGGCATGTAGAGCAGTGCCCAGCAGGTAAGTCTGTGGAGAGGGAGGGGAAGAGGTGGGGGGATGCAGATTGAGGCCCCCACAGTGAGGAAGGGAGTTGGGCAAGGACATAGGCAGGGGTTGGGGTGAATGAGATCTTGGGACTGGGGTGGGTCATGGGATGGAGCTGCAGAAGGATCGTCCAGGGGCATGGGTGGGTGGTGGCTCCCCACCACTGTGCACACCCCTGGGTGAGGCATGGGGGGGCATATACCCCCAGGGTTGGTCTGTGGGGCAGAGGCAGGCTGCTTGCTGTGATCTGGGGCTCTGTACCCTGCTGCCTTTGCTATGGGAGCCACGTGCCGGCTGTGCCGTGTCGCTCCCTCTGCCCACCTGGCAGTGGGAAGCACAACATGGCATTGCCCGGCTCCCAGGGCAGAGGCAGCAGGGTGCAGAGCCCCAGCCCACAATGGGAAGCCCACCTCTGCCCCATGCACAAATCCAGAGGACACATGCCTCCCCTGGGGATGCAGGCAGCAGTGGGGAGCTGCCCCCCCATGCCCCTGGAAGAACCTCCCATGGCTCTGACCCACCACCTGCCCTAACTCTGGCCCTAGCCCTGGGGGCCCATTCACCCCTGCTCCTGCCCCACTCCCTCACTGTGGGGGCCTCAATCTGACCCCTCTGTCCCTTCTCTCTTCCCCTATCCCTTCCCCTCCCCAGACTTATGGATGCTGCTCTACATGCCACCAGGCTGCATTCCTGGCTGTGTGCAAACTGCAGCTGCACGCCTACACATGGCATCCCAGTATGGCACCCATATATCAGTGTACCTCTAGTGTGTACATCTGTGTACCCTCCAGCCCCCCCGATGCAGCAGCTCACAGTCCGTACTGCCCTGTGACTCCTTTGCACTACCACTGCCACCCTGCTGGGAGGCCCAGAGGCGGCGGGGATGGTGGAGAAAAGGAGCCCGGGTGCAGGCTCCAAAACCATGTGTGTGATAAACGTGTTAAAAAAATTAAAGTGTTAATTGGTTCTTGGATTAATTGTGCATGTTAACAGCTATTAGTTGATAGCCCTAAAATTTTGTAATAAAATCTCAGGGTTACTTGTTTGAGTTGCAGAAAAGTTTATGGAAGGATTAATACAGGCATACCTCACTTTATTGCGCTTCGCTTTATTGCGCTTCGCAGATATTGCGTTTTTTACAAATTGAGGCAAGACCCTCCACCAGCAAAAAGATTACGACTCACTGAAGGTTCAGATGATGGTTAGCATTTTTTAGCAATAAAGTATTTTTTAATTAAGGTATGTACATTGTTTTTTTAGACATAATGCTATTGCACACTTAATAGACTACAGTATAGTGTAAACATAACTTTTATATGCACTGGGAAACCAAAAAATTCGTGTGACTCGCTTTATTGCGATATTCGCTTTATTGC
>NW_017729032.1:63282401-63316148 GCF_001723915.1 Gavialis gangeticus | reverse complement strand
TCGCTTTACTGCGGTGGTCTGGAACTGAACCCGCAATATCTCCGAGGTATGCCTGTACTGTAATTTACAAATGCAGAAGGTATAAATACAGGTAGCCTTAATGGAAATTACATCAACATATAGAATTTTCTAAAACACAAAAAAAAGAGGATAAAGTACAACCGAGATTGAACTCTGGAGTGGGGAGGGGGGCAGGGCAAAGCTCCAGAACAGCAATTGACGGCCTGGTATTTTTTTAACACAACTATTCCCACAAATAGTTGGTTTCTACAGTCATTTTTCAAAAAGCTGGCTGTGGTATTCTATCAAGTTACTCTGATGTGAACATTACATATGTTCTTATATCTAGACTCTCCACTTTAAGGAGAGTTGGTGAAAGTGTATGTGCCTTATAAAACTCAGTTCAAGAGAGAGTGTTTAAATAATAATGACTTTTTTTGAAGAGGGTGTTGAAAAGTGCTCTTGTCTACTTGTGCTGAACAAAATGCGGTGCTTTTTGGACTCCTGTCCTGAAGAGTATGCTCAGTACAGGACAATAACTCAGACCAGTGGCAGGGACAGCTGTTGAGCTCACAGACAGACACACACCCACAATGTCTGCAATGCACACAGCTGTTGCCTGGCTGCATTACAAAGGTGCCTCAGCAGAAGCACATGGGCTGTCTGAAATACAGTCTTCAAGCAGCACTTGGGCTATATTTTACAAGTTAGTTTTCTAACATTGTGCAAGCACAGGCACGCTTTTATGGCATCTAGAGCATTTTGCTGAATTATTTGGTAGTACACTACTGACTAGACAGCACATTTCCAGATTTAGATTATAAGAGGAAAACAGCAAGTGGTAGGTTCAACTGCAGGTCAATGGATATGTTATACTAGAATTCACTCACTGAGCACTGGAGTACTTTCATTCCTTTGGGGCCAATACCATAAACCGTGCTCAACAGAGATGGCCCAAGGTGTTTGCCTTTACCACTCTGAGCACTATTCACACTGTGAAAATGCTATCACATTTTAAACACCACTTTTAATATTACAGAGCTTTTCCTGTTGTTTCTAATTTTTTATGTTCACTTTCTCCTTTTTTCTAAAGACATTAGTATTTTATCAGGAAGTTGAGAGGTACATGAGAAATTTCTAAATGTGTTGCATACATTAAATCTGGTAACAGAAGGAATCACACTTGAACTCATTTTTAACTGACCATTAACATCAACAAATGCAAGGGTGAAAGGGATCAGTGCAAAGTTGCACATTGGACCACATCAAATGAGAATTGCTTGCTTAAACACTGACAATTATAGCATAGATATGTATGAGAAGGTAACATTTTAGCAGGATTAGCTTTTGTGAGTTGCAGAGCTGTGTGTATAAGCACACAATATTTGAATGTCTTGCCTCTGTTAGAACTTGAATACACATTTTAAAAATGTACACCGAAAGCAAGAGACCAAATACTTTCTTCATTTATATCCATGTAGCCTGACTGAAATCAATGGGATTTATACATGAAAGAAGAATTAGTCCTAATAATCAAGTTTAGTGATTACATTTCTAGTTTTGTACCTTGCAAGTTTTCTGGATCAGACAGTATTTAAATCAATTTGGGATTACCTTCATGTGGCAGTTGTTTAATTCACACACACATACACACACAATACAGTTTTTGCTCACCTAAATCATGGCAGTTCTGTTATCATGAGGGAAGTTAAAACTGCTTACTCTTTAGTTGTCATAAGAAATACAGCGCATTTCTGTGGCTGAGTTAAAAATGTTTGTGAAACTGAAGTGTAGGCCCCTACCATGTGTTTGCTGACTAAGATCTAACCTATGTAGGAGTTAGACAGTAATAGCACACCCATAGTCACAGTTCACGTTACTTGCAGATCTCCCACATGCTTTATCAAACAATGTTTTTAATGTCAGAGTTTAGTGAGTTGTACTCCTGGGCTGCATTAAATTTGACTTTGTGGGATGATGGCCTCAGAATTTCAAGTGCAATGATCCTAGCAGAATACATGAGGCAAGAGCAATTTTCTACTTGCATACAGGGTGAGTTTTTTAAAATTTCACACAGAAAAGAAAGATGCCAGGCTGGGTGTTGACCTACTCAAACATAAGGTAGTAATTTAGGTTTTATTTTAAATATCCATTTTGAGTTTGGGTAATCTGACAATTCTGCTAAGAAAGGATATTCAGTTTGGCTCACTGGGCTGAGTAACTTCAATTTCAGTGTTTGAAACATTAACATTAGTTTGTGAAGAGATGCTTTGATGTCTGCTGATTAAAGATGCAATGAAGCATTCAAATGACCACTGCTAACTAGATGATGTTTGTTTTTTGTGATCACAATTCTTTCCCTCACAATAGTCCAAATCCCAAACCTCTGCCTTCCTTTTTACTCAGACAAACCTCCTACAGACTTCTCCAGGATATTAGACTTTTGTCTGAGTCAGAGCTGGCCAGTGGCTTTGAGTTTGGCCGAATATGTATGAAAGAGAACTTTTTATGAACAAAGCATTGTAGGGCTAAGCTGCTTTAATTTAGCCTAGTTTCTGTATGACATGAACATATTCTGGCCGCCTAGAAATGTGGTACTGTAGTACATATTTTATAACAGGCTAGATGCAGTCATTCACGAGATAAACGCACTGAAAATACCTATAATGTCTTGAGTGTTTAGAAGCATCACGAGAACTTTCCCCAAATCATTCCTTTGCATAGAAGGAGCTCTGGCTATCTTTCTGTTTCTCTGAAAATCTGGTGTTGAGGAATAGCTTCGGATATACAGTTCTGAAACATGTGGTCATTGCTTAACTAATAGTGAAGCCTCTACCATGGGACTTGATTTAAATGTTTTTAATTCATCTTCAACATGCCTCATATTGCTCTCAGTGCCTACAATGGGTCCTTTGGTAATTTCCATTAATTTCCACTAATCATCCACCTAAAAGGGAGTGTATCTGAAATTTATAGTTTTGCTGAAAGACAAGTGTCCCTGTGGATAATATAAGACATTGTTTCATAAAAGATTTGATTATTTCTGACAGTGTACAGTCAAAATGTCGAATACAACATAAAACTTCTGATTTTATATTTTATACACACACACACAACATAAAACTTCATAAAACATAAGAAGAAGATGTCTATGCCAACATAATACTAAGGGCAGTCCAGCAGTTTTATATGCTTGATAGACTTACTAGGGCAAATATTGTCCTAGAGCTAAGGATGGATTAGAATAGATGGAGTTACTCTGGTTTTACCCCAATTTAACTACGAGTGGCATCTGATATAATGCCTTTCAAAAGAGTGTCATGAATCTACTTAGTATTCCTAAGTACTACATTTTACATTGGGATCTCACATTTAGTGAACAGATGTGGAGAAAGCCCCAACATATGTAGCCAGACAACTCCCTACTTCCTATGCAGCTCGCAGTATTGAAGAGTGCAACTTACTCAACTAAAGCTGGCAAAAATTCATATTCAAAAACATCCCACAGGACCTGCCTTTTGCTGCTGGCATAGTGCTGTGAAGGGTGCATTCCACCTACTTAAGAGCTAACTACACCCATTCTTGAGGTCTTCCAACACAAACAAAGACATGCACGTGAAGAAACCTGTCCTCTTTGGAATGCTCCTTATTGGAGCATTCCTGTGGATCCAGCCCCTTAGCTGCATGTCAAATTTCAGAGCTCTACATTGCAGATCTAATGGCATGCACACATTGCACAAATACTGTACACAAATTATTCCATGTCTGGTTCTTTTAATGAAGACTTAAATGAATCATAGAAAGCCTAGAGAACAAGATAAGAAACAAAGCTATACTGGATTACTCAACTGCTTTTGTTGCTCTGATTGCTTAGGTTTTAAAGCATAATAGGTGTAGTTCTTAATGACTCTCACTACCTTAACCTGCCTTGTAATTAGTGAAGAGTGAAGCTATACACTTTCAGTAATAAGCAGAATGTGTGTGTTCACAGAAAGCCACCAGAAGCATAGAGAGTCAGTGCTGCTCTAAGCAGGTGTCATGGTGCCTGCAAATGCAGCTGCAATTGCAAGGAGGCTTATTTTGAACATGAAAACTTCAAGCCGGGAGGCACAAGGGCTGACTAAAAGGCGGAAGGAAGAGGAGGAAAGACTGCACAAAACTTTCTTAATGCAGTTCAGTTATAATGTCATTGGCTGATTCCATTCAGACCCATAGTTCTGTAGAACAGTAAAAGAGTTTGCCTGGGATATTTACTGCTGCTGGAAAAAAAAGTTATGTTTACCATTGCAAAAGACTAACATCTTGGATGCTGTTAGTCTATAAGGTGTATCTCTACCTTGGCTTCTGCCTAAGGGCATTTTTACATGTGGTTCCAATGCGGCACCAGGTGCTTTTAATCAGCAAGCTGTGCTAATTAAAAGCGCCCATGCATCATGTGTATCAGCGGTGCAGCGTGTTTCCATGCTAAGAAAATGGTGGTGGTGTGCTTTCAACTAAAGCATATCAAACATGTTTTAGTTCAAAGCGTACCACTGCCATTTTATCAGTGTGGAGGCGCACTGCACCACTGATACACATAATGCGTGAGGCTGCCAGAACTCATCAATTTGTGCTCCAGCAGACTCGATTAATCAAGTCTGCTCCAACATGCAGGATTTTCAGCGTGTCAGAGCAGGTGGGGTGCATGTGTGCAAGTGCCCTAAAAGGCTAACAGTAATCTATGAATCATGGGAAGTTTCAGGCAAAGTAAAACTAGTATGGCTTACCCCCACTATATGTGTAGTAGACTAAGTGCAGGTCAACCAGCTTTGCAGGGTTGTTGGTTGTAGCCATGTTGGTCTAAGGACATAGGCAAGCAAGGTTCTTCCAGTAGATGTGGTATCTTTTATTAGACCAACTAAATAGTTGGAAAAAAGTTCTTTTCAAGCTTTCGGGCACAAACACCCTTCATCAGGCATAGGGAGACTTTGCTTGTGTTATGTGTTCTCCCAGGTAGAAAAGAAGCTAATTTACAGCAAGCAGGTCTGTGAAAATGCAAGTGAGTAGAGGTTAGGAAGACACTGGGTAGAGATAGGAGGGAAGGAGGAGGAGGGTGGGAAACGTGTGAAGGAATGCAAGTGGTCAGCTGCAGGCAGGTTACCTGAGGTATCAGATGTCAGGCAGGTTGTAATGTGTCATAAATCTAATGTCTATATTAAGTCCATGATTATTTGTATCCAGTAGATTTATGAAGTGAAGTTCATAGGCTCATCTACAAATGGTGTTTTGTAAATTCCCTTTGAGGATTTGAACTGAGAGATCGGAGAGGGAGTGATTGTCTTGTGAGAAATGGGCACCCACAGGTAATTGGATATTTTTGTCTTTGATGGATTTTCAGTGTGTGTTCATTCTGGTATGCAGTTGTTGTTTGGTTTCTCCTACATATTTTCCATCAGGGCATTTAGTGCACTGGATGAGATAAATTACATTTCTAGAGGTGCAGGTGTAAGCTCCAGGAATGGTGATGGTTCTATGATGGGGTGTAGTTATTGTGGGACTGGGAGATGTGTTGTCAGGTTTTACATTTCTTGTCTTGGCATGGTCTGGATCTAGCAATAATGTTAATAAGTAAAGTAAATTATCCATAGCATTATACATTCAGGTATTTCTTGAGGCGTGTTGAAATGCTCCCTGTTTCATGCTTGTGAATTGATTAATAGTACTATTTCTGTACTGGTTAAACACATGCTTTTCTATAAGATCCTGTATTTAAAATAATCAGATTCCAACTCCCTTCTTACTTTATAGTTTCGTAATAGACAATATAGAAAACTATTTAGTCCAGACGGTCCTTAGATTAATGGGTACACTATTAAAGTAGGATTAGGTCCGATCTGAATTCAAGAATAAGGGGTCAGGTTCCCTTTGTAAACCTCAGTGGAGTTTTGGTAATTTACAGCAGCAGCAAATTTGTCTGAAATACTTAGACTGTAAACACCTTTGGACTAGAACTTTTTCCTTCCAATTTGAAAAGTATCCATCATACCTATGCTGTAAGATAAAACCTTGCTCACATTGGGTGCATCTGCACGTGAACTTAATTCAAAGCAATAAACTTGGGAGCAGTTTAAGCCAAAGTAAACTATTCCTGGGCACAGTGTGTACATGTGCGCCTGGGACAGCAGCAATTTGAGCCAGGGTGGAGCAGTTTATGGCAGGGCTGCTCCTGCTCTGCTCTTCCCTGATCTCCAGATGGCAGTGGTGGGCAGTACAGGGGTTGGTTGGGGCACGAGGGTGCTGAAAGTGCAGAGCCATGTGGCTAGGTGGCAGGCAAGAGTCTGGTCCCCTGTTTGCTTGGCTGACCGGTTGCAACCTATGCCCACAGTCAGCGCCTACACTTGTGTTTAATTGCAGTTTATTACTCTGTCATAAGCTAGTACTGTCGGGGACAGTACTAGCTTATGGCAGTGTTAATTAGTCTACTGTGGCCTAATAGTGGCATACGTGTAGATAGTGACACTTTACTCTGCAGCTAATTAGTCTACTCAGCAGTAAAGTGCACATGTAGACATGGCCATTGAGTAATATTTACTCACGCAAGCAGTTCTGTTACTTTTAATAGGTTTAAACATGTAAGTGTCCTTTCACTGCATAAGCACTGCAAAATCTGACCCTACATTAGTAATAATAATTCCTCTTGTTCTAATTTTGTGGCTGGTTTTATTATAAATAAATACTCTACTTTCAGTGCAAAATCCACAATATAGAAAAATGAAAACAAAGCAGGAAATTATTACATTTAAAAGAATATAAAAGGGCTCTTTTGAAATTTTTTTCTTACATTGATATTTTCTATCTATTTATCTCTATATACACACACACAAGAACACATGTAGTTTTTAAACTACACAGGAAAATCTTACTCATCTCTATAGAAAAACAGGGTAAAGATTTCACAAATGCCTTATTTATAGAACTGTGTGATATTTGTGTGTATGCCCGTGAAGTTTGTGAATATGCAATTTATCTAGCACTGGAAAGAGCTATGGTTTGGCTGACTAAACTGTGGAGTGATATATAATGATAAAAGTACTCAGGGGAATTTTTGGGACGCCCAAGAGCCAAACATATACTACTGTGTAGGTGTAAAAAAGACTTTTTTCACTTTTTTTAGTTGTATAAGTTGCTGACATTTTATACCACATGCTAGAAATCTTACCTGTAACTCCCCTCACAAAATGCATCTGTCTTATAACTGAACAGAGGCTTGCTAAAGGGCAAGACAGACTCCAGTTTCTCTTGATTGCCTGTTTTGATTGTAGTTCTGATATACATTTATGTACAATGCAGCACATTTAGACACTAACTATGAAATGAGTGAACACACAAAACCCACAGCTAATCTGGGATATGCACTACTAGTTATCTGCAAAACATTGAGTAGCAAACGTTCTAGAGCTGCAGCGAACTGTGCACTAGTTTTAAATTCTTGGGAACAAGAGTCCTGCTGAGCTCATCATGAGTTGACATTCATACACCCATTAGGATAATCCTCTAGGCAAGGAACTGCTGCTGTGGTTGCATGAGCATGCTGAGACTAAATGCTTCCTCAAAAATGACTTCAGGGAATGGCAGTCTGTATTGAAGAAGCACTGTGTACCTGATTCTGAGAGGAATGGATGACCTCAGCTTCTATAGATTTAATTGTAAGTTAAGGGTGCTCATGATTTCAGAGGAGATGCTTAGAATCTGATAGGATCAGATCTGGACTGGACCTGGAAACTGAAGGTCAGGTTATGCTTCTGTAGCTTTAAAAGTAGTCAAAAATATATATTTGAACACATTTTATTTTCCTGAGTATCCAAGATTTTGGGTGAAATGTTCAGCTGATACAATTCTTTTTGGTTCTTTTTTTGGAAGATTTTTAAAATACATATTTAGGGTTAGTTCTGAGACGGTGCTTCACTAGTGAAAGCAATACTTAGCAGCCTATGTGAACTGAACATCACCATCTTTTCCATTTGCTCCTCCTGGCTCTATACTGCCTTGCTCAGTAGGACAGTTTGGAAGCATGGAGGAAGGCCCAGGATAATCACACCTCTCTCTCATCTCTTCTGCTGCTACTCTTCATGGGATTCCTGATTTGTGTTGGCAACTCTCACAGTTCTCTTAGGGTTCTGGCAATATTTGATATTTTCTTATAGCCCCATCTTCTGACTGCAAAAATGTCATGGCTCCTGCATGGGTACAGAGAAAGGCCTGAAAGCGTGACCACTGAAAACCACCAAAACCAGAAATCAAAGAGCCTCTTTTAAATCTCATGATTTTTAAATCAAACTGATGATCTTGGGAGCCTGATCCATGAACTACGAATGTCAGGGACTGCTATTGTTTTGACTGCAGCAGGAATTTTATGGACTAAAAGATCAGGGAAAGGGACCCTAAACAGGAGCCAGAATTAGCACGTATTTTTGGAGAAACACAGGAAAGCAAGGGAAGAAAAATCTTTGGACCAAACTTTTGTTTCACAGCCCTGCAACCGCATAAAGTCCCTAGTTTCAGCTTTATGCACAGTTAATGTCCAAGTAGAGCAAAAATATGAGTAGTAGCAGGTGAACTGCCCTAAAACCAGACGTCTTCATATGTCTTTTTTTATCCAATTAAGTGGGTGAGGTTGCCTGGCAAGTAGATTTTTCCAAACTCTCTGATATTCAGTTTCAATAAAGAAGTTTTTAATTTCATATTACTAGACACTGTCTTACAGCCCACAGAGGCTTACATTATTATGTGCATCGTCACGCTGAATACATTACAACATCCTGTAAAGTAAAAAAATTAGCAAAACACTACCACATAACAGAACTCTGAAAAGTATGGTTCCCTGTTCCTTTTTACATGGACATTTAGTTAGGGACAGAAACACTTGATATGAAATCAGATTGCCTTCTGATTTATCTTCTTTTTAAGTCTTAAACCATTTAAAGCTACTCATTCTCTCCTCTCCCCCCAGTCTTTGTGGTGGTTCTCTGTGGGAGAACCTGGGCTTCTGGCTACAGCTTTCAGTCACTGTCTGACATATTTTGAATATGTATTTGTGTTGTGTGCCAGTTGCAATATTGCAGGCTAACTCTGAGCATTTCATTCACCCTCCCACTGCCACACACAATTCACATTGTGTTAAAGAAGTATCACCATCTTTTTAGAGAGATTGCATAGGGAAACATCATTGTCTTAGTGGGCAGAGGAGAGGGGTCCTCCTCTGAGCTGTTCCACTTAGAAGTGTTGAAGCCAAGGTCACTATCTCAGTTTTCCTAGGGCATTATGGGACTAAGGATCCTTACCTACCTTAGTGAGGCACTTGGAATGCTATGTATAATATTAATAAATGTCTACTATTGTGACTAGTCATGACAGCAGGTTAGTTCCTTCAACTCTTGCTTTGAAGCATAGGTGACATGTAAGAAGGCCCGGGGGGGGGGGCATGTGCCCCCCCTGAGAGCACTGGTGCCCCTCCTGACAGCAAGTGCTTCAGCTGGTAGGGGGGCATGGACAACGCTTGTGCCTCCCCTAAAATTGGCTCTGCTGGGGGCACATCGGTGGTGGAAGTGCCAGTGGTGGAACTGCCAATACTTCCACTGCTCCTGTGCCGCATGCGGAAGTGGCACCACTTCTGCCGCTGCCGTGCTGCATGTGGAAGTGCTGGCACTTCCACCACCACCATGATACTGGCGTACTTGGTTACCAGCCACTGGGGGGAACCCTCCAGGTCACTGGCTGGCCACTGGAGGACTCCCCCCCATTGTGCCCCATTGGTGGCCTGCTGGTGCCCCCCCCCAGACTTGGGAGACACCAGTCACCCGTGCTTTGAAGTGAATGAGAATTTTCTTTCCACTGAAATTGTATTTATTTTACCAATTTCTTTTAGTGCCTATTGTTATGTTGTTACAGGAATTAATGCACATCAAAAGTAGTTACAAAATACTAAACAAAATGAATAACTTCCAATATGCTCTGGATGTCATTAGTGTTAGGTTCTGACAGGCAGTCTCCCTTGCAGTGTGATACAACCTTCTGTCACTGCTTTGTTGTGTGATGACCAATCTCTCCACTTGACTCTGTGGCTGTTGGTGGTAACAGTATCTGCTTCTCACCCACTTTTCTTTCTCCATTTCACCTGGCTTGTCTTTCCCCTTCCCTTCATTTCCCTCCCCTTATAATGGCTTACATTTTTCTTCCCTTTTGTTCCAGTCTCCTCTTCCTTAGGCTTTAATTTCTGGGTCTTACTCTTCTGATGCTGATACTTGTCTTTATTTGCCTTTTTCTTAGGTAGCTTCTTCCCTCTTTGAGACCGAAACTTATACTCAGGTGTAGGCAATGCATTGCTGGGGAGCAGTCTTTTGGATGGGAAGTAAGATGGAAGCCCTGTCTTAGAAATGACATGGCACTTCTTGTTCAAAATCCAGCTCAAGAAATTACATTCTATGCACCCAAATTCCCTCTGCATTTTCAGATGCATGCAATGTTTTTCTTTATCTTCTCTCTCAAACCCTTGCATATTTCTGACCACTGTTTAAAATCTGCTGTATCTCACCATAGAGGTGGCTGCACTTCATTGGCAGGTGAAAAGATTCCTTTAATGCCTTTTGGGTTGGCAAATGCTATATACAGTTAATTATCTCATAGTAGTTTGGAGTAGATATTGAACTGACAGATTTATTGATACAGACCTTTTGCTGAGCTATCAGCATGAAAACAGGAAGCAATGTGAGAAATGTTAATAAAACTTGACAACAACAGCTCTGAAGGTTTTTGATCCACCATTCAAGTGTGCATAACTATTACAGGATGAGGAAACAGGAAGTAA
Organism: Gavialis gangeticus; assembly: GCF_001723915.1. Lineage (NCBI taxonomy): Eukaryota > Metazoa > Chordata > Crocodylia > Gavialidae > Gavialis > Gavialis gangeticus. Next base: position 63,305,305 of record NW_017729032.1, on the reverse strand, counting down.
GCTAAGGGGAGGAGATGAGAACTGAACAGTAAAAAGAGACTAACAAGATTCCAAGCCACCCTTTCTGAACTCTGTTGACATGCACTAGACATTAATCAGAGCTCACGATTTCTCACTTAGGTGTTATTCATGTAAACTACAAGGAGCCGGAATTAAGATCCATCAGCAATAAATTCCATCTCAGCACTAAATATGAGTTTGGGACAACACTGAAAAGAATTACAAATGAACAAGGCTGCTTGTGCCCAAGGGGTGTTTTTTAATTCTCAAAAGGAATCTCTGGACAATCCTTGCATATGTCCATAGCTCTGAATTACCAAAAATGCCCTACTGCTATTTTCTCCTTTTATTTAAAAAAAGGGACAAGTTTATCCTGTGACTGCTTTCTGTCTTAGTCTCCCCTCCCCCAGTCCTTTCAAAGAATCTGAGTCAGAAAAAAATCCCCTATCTTTCCTGAAGCATTTTAATATAATGGCTTATCTATATTATTTATCACTGAGGTTATATGACTAGTTCCCTAGTAGGCTGCTACTGAAATGTAGTCTATTGAATTTGTGTATTTCAAACAGACTCTGAAGGAAGAAGGTTGATTGATTTGTAAGTGATAACAGTGAAATCATCACTTATAGTAGCTTTTAATATTTTAACTATCATTTTACAATTTAAAGCTGGAAACATTGCAGCCCAAAGTGTAAGTGGCTTGGTAAATTCAGGTTTATGATAGTGTCCAGGTCTCTTTATTCCCAGTCTGGCTTCCTCTCCTCTGGACTATAGTCTTTCCCCTGGTCCATAACACTAAACACAATGGTTTCTTAATGTATGTCCATTGTCTTCACTTTCTCTCTAGCATGCTCACAGGCTTTGAGCTTTTACAATTGGAAGCAGTAGCTACAGATCACATGCTTGTATCTTATGTGCCATAAAGGAAATCGGATAAAAGGCCTTTTGCCTTTTAGGCAAGGGATCAGATGGAGGCAAGGGATCAGAGGGAGGGATCTGTGGTCAGGGAAGGGCTTAAGAGAGCAGTCTACCTGGTAACCAGGAAGAACTACTGAAGAGGAACGCTGTGCCTACTTCCAAGCTGTGGAAAACTGGACATGTTCCTAAATGTCTATGTAAAAGGGTGGGGTCCCCGGGCACCCAAAAAGATCAGTGCCTCCCTCCTCTCCCATTTAGGGCAGTCCACCCTGCTCTCGTCTGTCATGCCTTTGATATAAAATAAATTGATGTAATGTGGCAGGCTGCCCCATTTGCAGCCCTGGTGGCTTAGGCAAAACATACAGCTCCAAACCATCCCTACACCATGTCCCATGTTTCATAGATGGCATTGAAATCCACTATTCCCCCGGCCCCTCACTGGGCCATAACCCCCTCACACTTTAGGACTCAGGCCCCTCACTGGACCTTGGCCCTGGCCCTGGCCCTGGCCCTGGCCCCTCACTGGGCTGCACTTTGACCCTTCACTGGGCCTATCACACTCACACTCTAACCCCTCTCTGGGCCACATACTCCCACTCTTTAGGCCTTAGGCCCCACTCAGTGGGCCATGGCCCCTCCCTGGACCTTTTGCCCTTCAGGCCCCTCTCAGTGGGCCTTGGCCCCCTAGTGCTTTTCCATTGGGGTATGCTCCCTTAGCTTTTCCCCTATATGTGGTCACTCACAAGGCAGTGGGGGCTAAGGCTTTCTGGCATCCCGTACTAGCCTTTCACAGGGAAGGCACAGGTGTGGCATTTCCTGGTGATGGCCCCATCACTGGCAGTCCCACCACACCATCCAGCCCCATCAGGGTGCAGTTTCAGGTCTTCATAGATTTCAAAGACATTAGGGCTGGAAGGGACCTTGTGAGATCATCAGGTCCAGTCCCCTGCCCAGAGGGCAGGAAGTCAGATGACTCCAGCAAGATAATCATCCAAATGCTTCTTGAATGTGTCCAGAGTAGGTGCTTGTGCCATTTCTGGGAGGAGTCTGTTCCAGTCCCCTCTGAGCCTATGCTTCACCAGGCTGAAGAGTCCCATGCCTCTCAGACTCTCCTCATAAGGCCTGGTCTCTTGACCCCTGATCATGTGCGTGGCTCTCCTCTGGACTCTTACCCAGGACCCAGGTCTTACCCAGGACTGGTGACAGACCACCCTGCCCTGTCCTTGTTCTCCCTTAGGGTATACCTCCTCCCATCTGGGAAACTTGTCCCTTCTCTGACCCCTAGTTCTCCTTCAGGCTTACCATGCCCCTGTTCAGCATTATACCCAGTCCCTTGCAACCTGATTTTCAGGTGGCTCTTCTTGCTCCCTTCCTATGGGTTAAGATGGCTCTGGCTCCTACCCCTCGCTGGTGATCCCCCACTCTAGGGACCTTTGCCTGTCTAGGCCTGGTCCCACTCTCTAGCCAGTCAGGGTGCCAGGCCCTCTATGGCACTGGCCCACCCCGTCATGGTGGTCATTGCCCTTTGGCCTCTCCTGGGCCCTGGCCCCAGCCTGAACCAGTCAAAGTGGTACAATGCCTTCCTGGACATCCACCCTCTCACTCACTCTGGGTCTCACTCTGACAGCCATATACCCTTACATTGGTTTCAGAGCCTCAAGTCCCTCATATTCTTCACCCCCACCACTCTCCCAGTACCCCTTTTGCTTGGCAGAGTTCTACTCATGCCCCTGACCTGCAAACTCTATAGGCCTATTCTAATTCATCTGGTGGTCCACTGCCCCAGCTACGCAGGCCCCACTCTCTCCGGGCCTGCAGGATACTCTCTGGGATCCTGGTCACATGGCTCCACTCTTTCCACCCCAGCCAGGCTAAGGACCCTCTAGGGCCCCCTGGAACCTCTTCCATCCCCAAGAGTTTCTCCAGTTGTTCCAGGAGCTGCAGTCCTCAAGTGGTGTGCTGGAACTCCTTCATTTCCGCTAATGTAACTCCTAGAGTGCAGCCCTGTGCCTGAGCTGGGTCCCTAACCTAGCTGAGGTTCCTTTATCCAGCTTGCTGCTTGGCAGTAACATAAAGCTTTTTATTGGCACCACCTGCCCACCTCTCAAGTAGCAGGCTGCTCTAATGAGGGCCAACCTCACCTGCTGGGCTTGCAGGCTGAGGGAGCTGGGCTTATTTAGTCTAGAGAAGAGAAGACTGAGAGAGGATATAACAGCAGCCTTCAACTACCTGAAATGGGGTTCGAAAGAGAATGGAGCTAAACTGTTTTCAGTGGTGACAGATGACAGAACAAGGAGAAACGGTGTCAAGTTGCAGCAAAGGAAGTTTAGGTTAGAAATTAGCAGGGATCCTGGTTTTCTCTGATTTAAAAAAATCCCCAATTTTCAATTAAAAAAATAACCCCAAATCTACATTTTTCCATGATTAAAATGAAACACTTTCATTTAAATCACGGAAAAATGTGGATTTGGGATTACTTTTTTTAAACTGAAAATTGGGTTTTTTTTTAAATCAGAGAAAACCAGAATCCCTGGATATTAGGAAGAACTTTCTTTACTAGGAGGGTAGTAAAACACTGGAACAGGTTACCCAGAGAGGCTGTGGACCAGATGAGTTTTTAAGACAAAGCCTTGGCTGGGACAATCTAGTTAGGGATGATCCTGCTTTGAGCAGGGGATTGGACTAGATGACATCCTGAGGTCCCTTCCAACTCTAATTTTCTATGATTCTGTGATTCAGGTTGTCCGCATGGCTGGGAGGAGAGGAGGGAGTCAAGCTGCTTATGCATTGGGGAGAGCCTGGGAGGGCCTGCCTCTGTGGTGAGTAGCCCTCAGGACTACAGCCCCTGGCATTGAGCACCACATGTGCTCCTGGCTGCCTGGAAGTTGGACAGCCGTGATTTAAATGGTTCCACAATGTATTAATAGCTTGAGAGCTACACAGATGAAATCCATTCTAGTATTCAGTTGATACAGGAAGATTAATAGGCAAAGGAAGATGTTGGTATTTGGATGAACGAATATATTGATATGCCCAGTATGGTGGGAGAGCAGAAGTCAAAGACATCTCTAATTAAAGAACAGTTCAGGCATCACATCTGTGTGGCCTATTTTCTGTGTAGCTATAGATTTCCAAACATGTTTCTTTTGACCTGGGATGTTCCTGACTACAGTTTCCAATGTGTGGGATACTTGTAATTTTGAAGATTGGCTTGAATTTTTAATATTTTGCAATTTATAAAAGAATTTGGACATGACCATGTATGTATATTTTTCCATATGGTGTTAGTTCGTTAGTTAGTTATGCAGGAAGTGAGTGATGACTGACCTAGTTTAAGCAGCGTACCCAGTATAATACATGCTTGTGTAGTGTTGTTTTATCTTGTGCAGCCAATCTTGTTTGCAACACATTGTTTATTAACAGAACTGTGACAGCCTGTCTGGCAAAAATTTAAATATGTTACATATTAAAGTGCTACTGAAAAACTGGCTAAATACTGCAAAATGTCTGTTTTTTTTAAAAGCCTTTTATGTAGACTGAAAGATGCAGTGCAGTAGCTCTTCATATCTGTGTAACACCAAATGCATGCTAGTAATCTTCTTCTTGGTGTGCAGTTATGTGTACAAAATAAAGTATGTATCCTGATGCAGAAGGCCTGCCTCAGTTATAGAGTGTTAGCAGTCCGCTGCTTACAGTATTATTGGGTGGGGGGATTAAAATTGTCCTTCTTTCAAGTATGAGGTATTGCTGTCAGCTTCCCATGGATGTTCTCTATAATGCTTTAATATTCTCCTTTGTTTAACAAGTTTATAAACTGACAGTTTTATTACTAAACTGAAAGGCATTTTGTGCTGGTAAGCTTATCTAACATCTCCACTCACTATATAGTTGGTCCAATAGAACAGGGCTGTTTAACCTACAAGTGGCATGGGGCTGCATGGCCTATGGGCTATACCAAAGGGAACCACACACCCTGCAGGCTGCTCTAGGGCAAGCCATGGTCCCCAGATGTCCTCCCACTGCTGCACTGCATGCTTATGCCCACCCCTACTGCTGCACCATATACCCACAGCCCCCACAACTGCTGCACCATGTGCCTGTGACCCCTCCTGCTCCACCATGTGTCTGCAATCAACCCCAGTGCACTGCACACTTGCAATTCCTCTCCCACCCCTGCCACTGCACTGTGTACCTCAAGGTCACCCTCAGTTCCCTGTGCTGCCACACCACCAAGCCCCCTGGAATATGGGTGGCCATTGGTCCTGTTTCATATTGGAACCTCCTTTTTTAAACCCTTTGTCCCTTGTCCATTTCTAAATGAGGAACTGTTAAGAGCAAATTCAGGCCTGGATCATGGAACTCCATTAAGTAGGTCAGCAGATGCCCTCTACCTGACCCATCCTCTGCAGAGTGATGTCAGATACCTGTAGAGGCCCAGGAATAGAGTGCCGTACACCCATGTGCTGAGAGCAGAGCCTGAGTGAATGGGGTGCACTACTCTGATTGACAGGTTGGTGTGTGCGAGACTGTGGGTGTGTGGTGTGGCTGGACTGAGAAGTTGACTGAGAGGTCTGTGTGCATTTTTGGGGTGTGGGGAGGCTCTGAGAGATTGGAGGAGGGTGTTTGGTGAGGGAATTGGTGGTTGCGTTGCTAGGGTAAGAGACTGGAGCGAGAGTTAGGATAGAGTGACTGGTTTCTTTGGCCGGTGCACCATGGAGGCACATTGTGCTAGATTTCAGTGACTTGTGAGGCTCCATCGATCTCCCTCCATTGTGGTGAACCTTCGCTGGAGGTAGATAAGGTTGACTCCCCGGTTTCTTTCCTACCGGGTGTGTGTGTCACATAAAGCAGCGGCCCTCTACTTCCCATTGTAAGTATCACCCATTCCTTTTCTCCCTCACTCTTGTCCTGGTTATGGGCTACTCCTCCTTGTTTGTGAGGGGCAGGTAAGCCGTACTGAGCAGTTGCCTGAGGAGCAGACCACGCTCGGGAGACCAGAGGCAGGGACATGAGCCTAATAAAGTTTCCTCTCTCCCTCAATAAAGTCTACCCCATCCTTGAGTAAATATTATATTGCTGTATTGGTAAGGGTCATTTTGGGAACCAGGTGTGTATATATGTTGTTTACTTACCTGTTGTTTGTTGCAATTTAATAAACCATTTTATTCGTATACCTTTAGCAGTTATCTTAGTGATTATTAATTAAAACCAGTGATAGATACGCACAGGGCGAAGGCCCACCAGATCTTTCTGGGGAGACATCCAAGAGGAAACAGCTGTTTGGGCCTGCTTTATAATTTGGTTTAAAAGAGTGATCTTTCTTCTCCACCAACAGAGCGGGCAGCAAAAAGTTCTGTTTCTCAGTTCATTGGTGGAAATACATTGCAATCATTTGTCCTCGCAATTCTATTGGCTGTGCCTAGAGGTAGGGTGGTGCACAGCCAGCAGAAGCAGGGTTCCAAGCTAGGGAGGAAGGGAGTGGACTTTTGGTGGTGGCCCCCTCTTTGCTGTTGATTGGCCAAGAAGCCCAGTGGCCCCACCCCTCACTGCTGATTCACCAAGGATGCAGCCCCACCCCTCACCATTGACTGGCTGATTGGGGCCACCCCTCACCAAGGCATGTCCCATATTCTGGGGATCTGTTGGTGGCCACCTTACCTGGGGTGGAGGCAGGAAGTAGCAGCTGGAGTAGTGAGAGGGGAGCCTGGAGACCTCTGGCTGCTATTACAACTAGAGTGATGTGGGGAGTGGCGGCCAGGCAGGAGCTGGATGGTGAGGGGGGAAGTGGCGATTTAACCCCTTGTTGGCTGCATCCGGCCTATGGGCCTCTAGCTGGACAGCCATGCAAAAGAAGATATTAAGCAAATCTTGCTTTTTGCACATTCCCATCATGGCTACAACAGCACAAGAACAACATAGTTGCACTTTGGCTTGCAGTGTTAAAGAAGATGTGGTCTGGAATGCCTTGCCATTCTTTTTCAAACAAAGTAAGAAAATACAAAGAATTCATGTAGCAGCAGAAGGGCCTTTCTTAGAGGATGAATTTTACCATGACCCAGATAGGGTACAGAGAGATGGAACACTTTTACCACTATCAAAAGGTGGTGATATAAGTTGTTAAAATCCAACTCTTAGGTCTGCATCATTCTACAGCAATACAAGTATAGCAAAATTGCTTCAAACTTAACCTTCCTTCGTTCCAGTTCCAGTTAAGGTAGTTTAGCTAACCTACAGGATCATGCTGATGTACCAGTTGTAGAGTAACTGCTGATGCCCTCTCCCCTTTTAAAGGTTCTATATAAAATGTTGGTTTCTCCATACCTACAGTCTCATCACATGTGTTTGTTCACTGAGTAAGGTTATGGAGTGCAAAAGACCCCCATTTTACTGTAACACTGGTTTTACAAGAGAAGGTATAAAGTAAACAGGAGACCAGTCTATCAAGTACTATTTCCTTTTTGGGGAGAGGCTGAATTAATTTACTACAACCTATCTTTTGACTAGAGATGAGGCAGTTTTTATTTTATTGGTCCAATGGAGTTGTTCTTCCAGGTATGCTGATCCAGGAATTCTTCTTATGCAGTTTGAACAGGGCCAAGCTATAATAAGTGTTTTTCAGTGGAGAGAAACTAATGCTGAACTCATCAAATCCAGTCTCATTTAAGTTTTCCAGAATTCTGTAACAGGCAGCACAGCATAATGAAATGACTGAGAAATCTTCTCACATAGTTAGTCCATCTTGGAGCACACATGGGATGGTGAGCATGAAGATCTTCCTTATATGCCACCAAATAGGTTTTGGGTCTTAGGAACCCAATGACCTGAGCTAAAGAAAGGCTTCTGGGTTTGCAGAGTGCTGTGTAGCTCAAGTGGTACTGGTCCAGGTCTGCCTACCCCTAGTTTTCTCTGCAAAGTACCTATACACAATTATTGATATGGGTGGATGTCTGTATAGCGCTGTCAGCCCACACTACCCCGTTGTGATACTGCATCCTACCACCTCTACTGTAAGAATGAGATCAGAATGGGGAAATGTGGGTCCTATAGCAACGGGGAAATGAGAGAGCATGGATGGGGCTGACTAACATTTGCAGCAAGGCCCCTTATGCACTCAGGCAATGTACAGACTGTAAAGCAGGGGTGAATTACGTTTGAATCCACTTTTAAGTCACTTTTACTCTTGCAGAATGTGTAAAGAGGCTGTGGTGTAAGTGAGAATTGGGTCATATCTGGTCTTATATTATCTCTTTGCTAAATATTAGAAGAGTCTCTCTTCCACTCAAAAACAACAACTCTGTAAGCATACATAGGAATGACCGCTTTTAATATGCCTTCGGGCTAGATGGGAGTGAAACAGGAATTTTGTCTTTTTCAAGCATAAGAGTTTTGCATGGCCATGGTTACAGATCTTACCCTCTCCCTTTTGTTTTATGGTGATGTGGATAATAACAAATCTGTCATTTGTCTTTTATATTATAGATTTTTCCCCCTTTCAGTTCTGCCTTTGCATTGATGTGATTATATGGACCTGGCAATTGCTACAATGATCTAAGGATGTGACACATCCAGGATTCTGTGCTGAGGTAATTTTTTCCATTTGTCCCTTGTCCTCATTTTCTGTGTTGGTACTTTTTCAACCATTGTCTATGTTTTGAATATGTTTGCCTTCCGCACTCCAATACAAAACCATGTTGGAGGGCAGCTGTCCCAAGGAGCATAGCATACTGCTTTACTTGTGAATACAGGGCAACCCACCTCAAGTCACTGATTAACCCCTTCTCCCCCCAAAATCCTGCTATACGCCTAACTTGAATCTGAGTTTTCCAAGAGGACAATACCCAATGCATATCTATAGAGGACTTCCCTGAATGCTTTACTGTTTTTGCTAGTATGATACATCTATTCATTAGAAAACAGGAGATGTACACAGGATGTACATGAAGTGCATTGCATTCTGAATTAAAGAAGGTAGACAGTACACAACTGTCCAGTAGATGAACAAACTTTGAAGAGAGCACAAACAAAGTGGAGCTGAGAAACGATGAGCCTCTAACAATGTTCAAAAGAAATTTCACGGAGAATGTAGTCCGCATCAAGGACCAATTGCCAAGGTCAGGGAAAGAATCGACAACGATATATAATTTTAAACAGTGCAACAAGGAGTTACGGGGGAAAAAACACTGTATAGTAAGAAGGACAGACCATTTATTAATTGACCTTGATGGTCATCTTTCATGCCCAGTTTGTTAATCTTGCAAGAATTTGCATAAGGTACACATGGGTGTGCAAGTCTGTTGCAATCAGACTATGCATAGGTCAAGTAAAGTTAGATGCTAAACAGAACTTGCCACCCAGTTTCAAATGCCTTGTGCACTTGCTTTCTTTTACTTTACTGTGGAGTGTAAAAAGTGGAAGGAGTTGGGTAGAGAATAGACATGTCTGAGAAAATACAGTTTTGAACATGACCTTTGTCTTGGCAAGGAGGAGGGCTGAGCTGTGCATTTTCCTCCGAGGCTTTAATCCTGCTATTAGGCAGGAACAAACTGGCAGTCATGCAGCAGTGCCCTCAGCAGGTTCCCCTGCTTTCTCTGTCCTGCAAGAATAACTTTTTACCTTCCTCTTTATAGGCACAACACTCTGCACCTGCACTGGATGGAATGAAGCCCAGAATATTTCTCTGTTATAGTGACTGAGCTGGCTCTGTGGTCTTAAAGTGCAGTTCCACGTGACTATATAGCAATGACTCCTTGTATCCAGTTGACTATACTGTCTCCTTTAGAATGGACAAATTCCTTCCTAGCTTATATTTCAGCTTTCTTCATACTGTGATGTCAACAAAACAGTAGATGAGGAGATAAGCCTGGCTGGCATAATTTATTTAAACCTTTAATAAAGTCCCTCACAAGAAATATTTAAGGAAACTAAGTAGTCATGGAGTAAGCACAGACATCCTGCCCTGACAGAAATTCCTAAGAGACAGAAACCAAGCAGTTGAAATAATGGCCAGTTAATAGTGTGGCAAAAATTTAACTGGAAGGTGCCACATAGAGGACCTAGGTTTGAAAAATCTGAGAGAAAGACTGAAATAATTTGGAGTAGCAGTAAGTCTTCCAGTTTTTGAGAGGAGTCTTCTACCTGATTTCTATCTTACCACATGATACTAAGTGAAACTGTAAACTGTGTATTTGATCCAGAAGAACCATGAAGGAGACATGGATATATTGGAATAGTATGAGGTGTTTTGGTAAGAGAATAAATCATCTGACCCCAGCACTCTTTCCTGCCTAGGCAGGGGGTCGGACTCAATGATCTGTTGAGGTCCCTTCCTACCCTAGCATCTATGAATTTTAACAACTTGTGCATCCTGAGATCAGGATGTAAGATCATAATTTAACATGGAAAATATTATCTTAGTATGAGAAGGAGGCCAACCCCTAGGAGGAGTAACCAGTATTACCTATATCCAGTGACTGAAGGCAGAGAAGATGTAGTTATAAAGCAGGGTATTGTAAAGGCAATCTTGAAGATACATTGCAAGGTACTGAGGTCAGTTTGGAAATGTATCTAAACTTCTGTCTTCTTTATCACACAGAGAAAATGACATCAATGTGAATGTAAAGAGTGTTCAATTGGCAAAAAATTGTGGTTTGGATATATTTTGGGGAAATAAAAATTTCCTTCACTTGGAGCTTGCAACAAACTACTTTTAAATTCATGTAGATGATTTTGAAAGATGCTGAGTAAGTATTTCATTATTTGAGAATAACAAGGGAGTTTCCTCCTAGTTTATCTGAGAAAGGTATTAACAGTTAGGAGTTGCAACTGTCTTTCCTGAAATACTTTTAGCTAGGTCAATAAAATCCAATAGCAAGAAGACAATTTATTCTTTGTATGGTGTAAAAAGTATAAGCTAATTTATTTAAAGCAATTCTTATGCAAAAACTACATTAGTCTTGAAGAAACAAAGCGAATGCTTTTTTTTGTCTAATAGAATAAAGGAATGTGAAAATATTTGTTTTGTTGTTTAATAATTTAATGTTTTACTTTGATAATTGAATGCTGAAATACTCCTAATAAGAAGTGCTAATGGGAACAAGCATTGTAAACTTTCAGAGTTGTTTCTAAAAGAAAAGAAAGCCTATTGTTTCCCAAAGTAAATAGCTATTCAGAATGGTTAGAGGTGTATGTGATTTGGTTGTTTTTGAACTGGGAATATTCTACAGCTCCAAATAGGAAGTCTGGGATGGTTATTTTAGTTAAGTGTCTGGAGCATCTTTAGTTGCCTGGTAAGCAATCACTAATAATTTGGTAATGCTGTCAATTGAGTAATAAAGTTGCTTGAAACCTGGTGACATTATGGGGATGGGTGTCTATGTACAACATCAATTAAGGCTGATGTTATGAAGTTATTAAAAATATATATTGTTAACACCTCTGTGTCAATGCCTTTTTGACATTGCTGACAAGGACTATGTTATATCCCTCCCAGGCTATGGAAAATAGTTGGTCATTAAACCTTAATGGTTCTGTACTGAGATGGAGCCACCTTGAGACAAAGGGTTAGCTGCAACCTAGTAGAACCAGATGTCTGTCACCTGTCTGCAAGGAAGGGCTTTGGGGCAGTACAAGACTGTCAGACACAGAACAAAGATACCAGGTGTTGTAAGGAGAAGAAACTAGGGATGGCTTATAAAGTCATGCATGAAGCATTGGGCAAGAAAGAAAATAGCAGACAGACTTTCAGAGCGGTGAGTATACTTGATTTAGCATAGGACCAACCAAGTCTGAGAAGAATGCTTCATAGTGGTGAGGAACTGAGACAGACATGCATGTGGAATTTATTATTTCTGTCTAGATCTTTGTATTTTCCATAATACTAAGTAAAAAGTGATGAAGATATAAGAGACTGTGTGTGTGTGTGTGTGTGTGCGCGCGCACATGCAGACGCGTGCATGCATGATATGTATACACCAACTATGTGGCTCTGGAGATGTAAGCTGTAAACATCAGAACATCCACAGCTAGATAAGATATGGTATAAGCTGCTTTAGTATCTTGCAGATTAGCACTGGTGCTAGGACCTAAAGAAGTGGGCATTGGGTCACAAGGATCTACTTCCATGATGAGAAGTAAGAGCTAGAGAGCCTGTCCCCAGAAAACATGCCAGAGAGGCCAAGGGAAGAAACATTCTTGAAGCCTGCTGAGATCAAGGGAGCTTAGAGCACATGGGGCAGCAGCTTGGGAGCCAGTGCAAGCAGTCTGAGTACCCAACAGTGTCACTCACAAACCAGATTCACAACAGCTGGCAAACAGCTTTAGAACTTGCAAGTAACTGCTTCAGTGCCTCTGTGCAACCCAAACTTCTTTGCTTGAGAATATGTGCTTCCTGATATGTTATAGTTAGTCCATGGTTTGAAATCTCTGTGTTTCTGGACTTGACTGTTGTTGTCCAGAGTTCCTTGAAATATTGTTAGAGGTATGCTACTGAACCACTGATCTCTTCAGGGAGTGAAAGGGCTACCCAGTAGGGGTGTGTGAACCAGACCCTATTTGATTCGGATTTGGATTTGGCCCAAATCAGGGATGCCACGTGCCTCTTTGCTCCCCAAGGCGACTCAGGGGAGCGGAGCAGTTCCCCGGAGCCGGCAGAGCCTACACCAGGCCCCAGCCCCTGTCTCTGTCCCCGCCCCTGCCTCCGCCTCAGGGAGGAGCTTATCTTCCGTAAGTGTCCCATGCCGCAGTCCAGCTCTCTCTCGGTGGGTGCGTGGCCTTAAAAAATTTGTGCACAGCAAGACTTTGACTTGTGCGTGGCCGCACATGCATGTACGTTAGAGGGAACCTTGATCCCAGAAGAAATTTTTTTCCCCCATTCAATATGGGTGAATGGGGTGGATGGAGCCTTGGCTTAGATTTGAGTACTGGCCTGGGGCAGGCAGAGAGGGGAAGCATGAGGAAGACCACATAGTGGGAAGGGGTGTGGGGGGAGACCCATGGTGTTCTAGATCTCCCCTCCCCTTCCCTCCACCATGCTGCTTACCTTTGACCTGGCCAGGCTTATCACTACTCTACCTGACTGGGCTAGGATGTGGTACGAGCCAGAACTGAAGGTAAAAGGCAGGGGTGGGAGCAAGTGGTTGGGGTGGGCAGGCAGCGGGAGAGCAGGGGCTCAGTGGCAGGCAGCAGGGGGGTAGGCATAGGTGGAAAGGTGGGGGCAGGTTGCAGAGGGGCAAGCAGGGGAGCAAGGAGTGGGGGATATAGCTGTCTGCCCCCCCATCTACTTTCCCTAACAGCAGTGGGGTGGGGGTGGGGGGTGGAGAATGGGGTGAATTTAAGATAACCCTCCAATAATTACATTCTGTACTTGGAAAATTATAATTTTCTGTGTATAGAATCTAATCATTGCAGTGTCATCTGAAATATGTAGCATCTTGGATTTGGGTGAATACAATAGTATCTGAACATTTTTCTGTAGTTCTTTAAGCAGTGTGGATAACATCTGTCACGTGTTTGTTCTTTTACCTTCTCCCAAGGGGGATAAGTGTGTGCAGTGGAGTGTTTTGTTTTTGTCAAGGTTTTTTTGGGTGTGGAGTGGAGTGAGTGGTTGTTGTTGTATATGTTGCTATGTATTTATGTTGAGGAGGCAAGGGCAAAGAAATGCTCCTTGCACTTGGGGTGGAAGGTGGTTATGTTGGTGATGGTCTATAGCTTCTGTGGGAGTTCCAGTCTTGGATCAGCCCCTGAGAGATTTGTTCCCATACAGGTGCGTTTTACCATTGTGGCAGAGAATTCTTTTGTGCCAAAAGACCATAGCAACCGTGGTCTTCATTCGAGGAGATATGCTGCAGTTTCCTGTACTACTTGGAGCTTCTGCAGCACTGACAGGTTCATGCCCAAGTATATTACATTGCTGTAGTGCAGGCAAGAGGTGACAAAGTTGTGAATAACTGAAGCCATAGCATTGTTAGCCAGAATAAGACAGTCTTCTAGCCAACTAAAGATGGTAGAGACATTACTAATAGATGTTGCCACATGGGAGCTTAGTGTTGGTGAGCTATCCAAGAGTATTCATCAACTATGGACTTGAACTGGGTATACAGTGAGACATGGCTGAACACTCTCTTCAAAGTGCTTTTTCTTTACCCACCAGTAGCACTTCTGCCTTGCTTAGATTCAGCTTCAGCCAGCTGTTCTTTCTCCAAGCACTGAGCCTTCTTGATGGAAGTGGTTGGGTTGTAGGATGATGAATGGGTAGAGCTATGTGCCCCCTGTATATGGCTGACATACAGTTAACATGTGCACCTGTATTGTCCAGTCAGTTCATTCAGGGCCAAATCCAGAAAAAGGACTTAGATTGTCCCGCACCTCATTTTTGAGCTTCTAGGTTTTAGGTGTTTGGTACCCAGAATAGAATCTAGAAACCTGTGTTAGGATGTTCAAGCTGCATATGTATTGTATGGGGAGAGTTAGGTGCTTTAGCATGGGGATCTAAAATAACTAGCATGGGTTGGATATTTAAATCTCACAGTGCTCTGGGATTTAAGTACCCTAGAGATATGGGTTTAAATCTCTTAGGCAGAAGAGGAAACTGAACTCGGGTCTTGCACTTCCTTTGTAACTGTTGTGATCATTAGACTGTTGTATAAAAGGGAGGTGCTGCCAGTTCCTTCTCCAGATACCTTTTAAAAGAAAAGATTGGCCACCACGGTATCCTGTATGCAAGTGTTAGGCATACTCTGAGTACACTTACCGGAGGAAATAGGTTGAGAAGGGCCTCATTTCTGTATTCTGATTGGGTTTAAAGAATTAAGCTTGAAAGAGGCATATAGCTGCCAGCAGTGTCAAGACTGAGACTCATCTGGACATGTGAGGAAGCAGGCCTATTGTGACTGGGGAGGTTAAGGTTAAAAAAACAGATGCCTATGGAGTTTAGATGCTTTCAGGTTTAGCAGAGCAGTGGATTCCAGAAAAGGGCCAGACCATAAAAGGACTTACTGGCTGTGTGGAAATGTTGCCAACGCCTGAGCGAGAACTGTTCCTGGTATTTCACAATTCCACAGTTGAGGGATCTAGTTATAGAAGTGCAGTGTTCTTGCAATCTCTAGCAAGCAAAACTTGCCAGAGCAGACAATGTTGCACTCCATTCATCATAGTGGTTACAGGGGTGATCCATGTCCTGTACACCCAAGAGTTGCTGAAGCCATTATGTCTGCCTGAGACACAAGTCTTCCTCTAGCCTTCACTGAAGGAAAGCTCTGCTCCTAGCGCTGAATTATGCCATGAAAATAAACATATTGAAGATTTGATTTTCCTATATTCAGACATCCTATATATTATTCTCTTTAAGTTGCCCCAGTATTGATCCACAGATTTTTGCAGTGCTACTCCATCCAACTCTGTATGAAAAGTGCTGCTTATTCAGTGAAGAGTCTCTGTTTCTTATCTGCCATGTTCAGTTGTAAAAACCACCATAATATTCCACTCCCCCCATTTTGTTTTTCTTTAAATTAAACTTCTTGGCTCCACTTCATCTTATGACTTAGATTCAGTTACTTTCTAAATGTTTTTTGCTGGTAATCAATAGGGAATTTTGCTGTGTAACCATCTTCTGTGAAATAGTGGCTGGCATTTGGTTGTCATTTGGTTGCATTGTATAATTATAGAACATGTTATGGTTTGATGGATGAAGTCATTAAGACCACAGTAATTAGTACCAGCCTGCTACTTTGAACTGCTGTGTGGTGACATATTCCTTATAGTGAGTTACATCTGTGCACACACACTGAACACAGCTTTCTAACCATCTGATGCCTCAGGCTTACATGCTGTTATCCTGTATCGAACCAGGACATTTTCATTCATTTAAAAATACACATACATAAAACCAGATAGAAGAATGTTGCTTACTACCTCTTAAATATTCACATGAAATCTAAATAATTTATGAGGGGAAACTTAAAAGACTAGCTAAACTACATTATATTACATGGGATGTCATACTTGGCAGAGGAAGTAAAGTCTTACAGTGGTAATACAAAGTTCTGTGCTACCGAATGTATCACCCAGATCTAGAAGTAATTCTGGGTTTGGGCCTGCTGACTCAAAAGGGTGGTATGCCTGGCCTCCAAGAACAGCTAGGCATGCAGAAGGATCCTAGCTATGCAGCTAAATCTTACTTAGGAAATAAAGGAAGCCTTTCTGCAAAGGAGAGGTATGAATGCTGAAGTATGGAGAGGATGGAAGAGTTGGAGTGAAACGAAAGTAAATGGCTCATCACCTACGAGGTGGCCTTCCAATGACACCTAGAGGTGGTCTAGATTTTCTCCCCCAAATAAAATGTCACCTTTCCAGAAAAAATAACATCATGAAAATCTTTATCTGTAAACCAAAATTTTTTGTTCAGAAATGCTAACTCAGTGCCTTATAAAAACTACCATTTAGGTACATCCTACCTCCAACTTCCTCTCTTAGCTAGGCCCCCTAAATTTAATATCACTGCTTTTGTTTGAACTTATACTAACATCTATGGTCAGGGAGGTAGAAGAACTGATCTTTGCAAAGGGAGAGCTGTATGATTTGTCATCTTACTTTTTCATTTTAGGGAACTTTCTCCTGTTACTTTATTCCAGTAGAATATGGGACCCCTTCTAAGACAGCATTGAATTATTTCTCTTCTCCATTTCTAGTTTGCTAGGGAAAGGGCATGCAGATAAGTTACCATGAGATAAAAAGGATACATGCAATGAGGGTTCAGACTGCTATGGGATTGGGCCCCTTTAAAGCGCTCTGCAGCCGTGCATTTGTGTTTGGTCATGGCTGTAGAGCACTTGGAGGGGCCAGATCAGGCAAAAATTGTAACTTCTTTTTACGCCTATTTAGTCAAGTGTAGCAATGACTGGCAGTGAAGACTTGGAGGCACTGTCAAGATGGTTCAAAAGACTAGATGTTGTTTTACAAATCTGAATCAGATATATACATTTAATTATAATGACTCCAAGACTAATGAAACAATATCTTTTGACTATTTTGATCACTTTTTAATTAGCTTTTGGTTTTTTTTAAATTTAATATATAACTTAGCAAATTAGTGAACATTCTAATAAAGTTATATTTGTTTTTGCTTTCATCTTAAATGAAATAAGATAGTGGTAGGCCCTTGACACACTAGTAAATCTTCTAGTTTCTCTTTAACTGGAGAAATATGTGTTGTGTTATTTGTGATCAGGCACCACACCATCTGCACCCCCCTTTTCAAAATCATAGATCTGCCCATAACTGTTTGCAAAAGGGTTGGAAGTCCTTGAATCAAACCTACTAGAGAAAGTCAAGGTACTGTTTCTGCTGTTTGTAATACTGTAGTGGTACCCTAAATTTTGTTTTAGGCCTTGCAATCTATCAATTTAGTGTGAGGGGAACATTAAGGATGCATAAGAGATTTTTAATTCAGTTCTCACTTTTTCCTGCTTACAATGCAACTTTGCTGGTGGCTAGCAGAAGCCCTCAGAAAGACGTGCAGATCAGAAAGAATATGGCAGGGTAATGTCCAGGGTTTCCATAATCCAGAGGAAGTGTTGTCTGCTAATATAAACTAAACCAAACATATATTTAAAATGGTATATGGTTTTTGTAAGATAAAGAAAATGAACTGAATTCAGAAGTGGCATAGCCACCCTTAAGACAGTGTAATTTGTTTGCATGTGATACAAGTACAACTTGCACCCATTTCTATTTCTGAAGCCTGACCAAAGCACTAAGCACCTCGTCTCCTGGGTCACAAACCAGATTGAACTTTATAGCTGCAGCTTATAGAGTTTGTGGCTTAGACCATATGGTCATTCTTTTATGCAGTATTTCTTACTTTTCATTTTCCCACACCCACTCCATTTATTGTTGGCTGCTCTCCCAGCACCTTTCCTCCACAGTGGGAGTTGAATAAATAGACCTCTGTAGACTTTAGAATGCAGATGCTGATGGATGGGTCTTCCTTAATAGGCAGCAGTGTGGTGTAAAGAGCAGATCACCTATAGTGCCTGCATATATAAGATATCAATGTTCTGTAGTTGAAGAGTTTGATCTCTAAGACTGTGCCATCATGTCCAGTATGACCTGGGACTAGCAACAAACTGTGTTTTAAACTGCTGCGTATATTGTTCACTGGTGTCCTGCTTTGACTGATTAGTCTGTCTGCAATCAGTATGAATGAATAGAGGGCTCTTGGGCAATTAGGAATAATTGAGGAAATTAAAATCTGCATAATGTTTGCATTTTTCTTTTTATATTTTTTTTATAATGATTTACTATTTACGTACTCAGTATCTTGAAACACTGGTTGATTTGTTTCCTTCTCTTAATTTGCTACTAAAACATTTAATTATTTTTAAGACTAAACATACCAGTGTATTTATTTCGTGCACTTCAGTGAGATGTACTGCTTACAGGCAGAGGCCCAATCTTGCATTCCTTTTACACTCAATACTCCCACTGATTTAAGGAGTTTTGGTGGCTACAGAAAGCAGCACCAGATCCACAGTGTACCGTATTACTACATGGTTATCCCTGGAGGGAGAACAATTTATTTTTATTAAAGTTTATCTACATTAAAATGTGTTTTAATTTGAGTTAAGAAAACTAAAATCAAGGTAAGGGTCCCTCTAGAGGAAAGATGGGGAAAAATGAACACTGGAGTTTCTCTGGCTTGGAGGATAGCACAGATAATTTGAGAGAGAGACTATGAAGAGCAGATTATTAGAGATCCTTTTGGGGTCTCTAGGGACAGGCAGATGAAGGAACAAACTGAAAATGAGATGATATGGGGTGTTAATATATGAAGGATTGTACAATGGTGGCAGTGTAGCTACATCATAGGGTGTGAATATAGTTCAAAGGTGATATAAAGGTTGTAGGTAAAGATGGGTGCAGCTTTCCGACTGATTTGAATAAAGAGAGAGTGCAGCTGGCAAAGCAGTTTATGGGGCTGGGGCATGTTTAAATATGCAAGATGAGCAAAGAGAATTTGAGTCTAAGCCATTAGGCTGAATGAGGAAATTAGATGGTATCCCACAACAGTGTATACCTCTGGATAGATATTGATGCAAATGTGCAAGGCTGATAAAGCCAGATGAGCTTGCTTTGAACAACCCCAAATTTGGAAGAAGCCTGCATCTGGATTCAAACTAAGTACACTCAGACTCTGGACTACTAAAGACACAGACACAATACATGCACTCCAAGATGTTTCATTTCTGGAAAAGGGTCATAGGCAGCTTGAAACTGGATAGGCATATATAGCGCTTTCAAAAGCATGTAACACCAGCACAGCAAACAAGTAGCTTGTGGGATTGACTACATCAACAATAGATCTGCAGTTGCTAGGCCAACTAAATATGGCTTTCCACATTGGATGACTGGATTTTTGTCGTTATGAATGCACCACATGTTTTGTTTGTATATACACTGTACTTTTGTGTATTTGGTGAGAAAGCAGGCCTATCATAAAAAACACAAAATCACTTTCCTTTTCACATACCTGACAAAGTCCAAATTCTGGATTTTAAGTTCACTCTGCTGCAGGTGAGGACATCATTAGCATCTAGAACAGCAGAAGCAAACCTAGGCATGTACAGCCTTGAGTGGTGTTTTAGGCCATGGTGGATGGTACCTGCTACTGCGAAGGAGGCATAGACCTTTGGACTTCAGGCCTTTGGCAGTTACAAAACATTCCAGTTCATCTCTGAAACATTTAATCCTTAAATAAATCACTGTCTATACAATATATGTGAAGTAATGCTTCACATACTTGTAAAGAAAGCCTTTGTCAGTACTGAAGTTTCTTCCTTTACTTCTGAAGTAGATTCTTCAAGACACAAGGAGCCAGGAAGTAGACCCTTTCTGTCTGTCTTTATGGTGCATTTTGGAGAAGTTCCACATTCATTAACTTTTGGCGGAGGGAATGGCTCCATGTGTGAAGAGGAAAAATCCCCAGGGAATCTATTGTGTAAACCACAGTCTGGGAGATAAGGCTGGACCTCAAAGAAGAAATTGGTCTTCTCAGCCCATATTATGTCTACATGTCTGGGACCAGACAAGCTTTGGGAACAAAAAAAGCAGTATGCAGGAGGTTTTCATCAAACTGAGAATTCCGTGGGCAGATAGAGTAAGTTGGCTAGTAAGATAAAGGCATAAAAATATAAGGAACCGAAGTACCACAATAACGGAGGATGGAAGGCATGAAGCTTTACTGGGCTTTAAGATAGAGAGGATTTCTAGTACATACAAGGTCTAGAGTGCTGGACTTCCTGGGAGAATACTCCCAGACAACACCCACTTCTTGGGGAAAAAATGTGGGCTGGGTTTTGGCACTTTCTGTAAAAAATTATACTTCATAAGAAATATTCACACTATAATGACTGATTAGAACTCTAACAGGACTTTTCCCATGGGCAAATATTTCTGAAGTCACTGCAACTATGAGGGTATAGCAGATTCCTATATTCAAGTCTGTTCATTTTGTAGACTAAAGTGTAAATTCTGCGTAACTAACAAAATACCTGCCCATTGGCCTTTAAATAGTTGTCTGCGGTTCTTGTGCATCTCACTGAGCAATTTTTTTTCCTTTTTAAGATAAATCATTCCAAACACTCTCTGCTTTTAGCATTTTTTCCTGTTTAATCTGAAAACCACTGTGGGACTGCATCATTGTTTCTCAAAATTCAATCTTAATCACATTCAGTTATAAGAGAAAAAAGAATCTTCAAAAACTGTCAGTCCTTCAAACCTGACTTGAGATTTGAACATAAGACTAATCTTTTTTTTTTCCTTCTTTCAGTCTGCTTTCTCTAATAGCGGGTGGCAGACTGATTTGAACCTCATTTACATCTGTACAATCAATCTGCCTTCACATTATGACCTCAGTCATACTCATACAACTCTATTGACTATAATCCAGCTTGTTCTCTGCTAGCTGCATTTGCTCTGCAGGACTCAAGGAGTAAAAGCAGCAAAAACTATTGTGACTATACAGGAGTTAGCAAATAAGAGTCAGAATATGCATAGGGAGGAGATCTGCTATTAAATTGTTCCTGCTTTTGCACAGTTACTTTAGACCTCCATTTAATCCATTATCCTTTGGCCTACTTTGTTTCTTAAACACACAGTTGTTGTTTTTCTCAGATTTCTGTATGCAGCATATTCTTTTTGGCTGGGAGGGAACATAGTCAAATAATATAATCTGGGGGTTGCTTACCAAGAGGTGGCGGTAGTGTGGGAGGAAAGAAATTTTTTTTTAATTTGCTGCATTTTGAGAGAGAACGTATATTTTCTTATGATGTATCTAACAGATGTTGGTGCTGCGTGACACAAAACTAGTTTCTTGCTCCCTCCCCCCAGAATTTACCTGGTGGTTCAGAAAGTAAGAAGCCAAGATGCAAACTAAGGCTTGGTGTAAGTGGAAATAATTCCATTTAAGTCAATAGAACCGCTCTAACTCTTAGTATGGTCTGGTCATCTGAACCAGTACTGCTACTGTTGGTAGCTCTAGCGTATGAATATAGTAAAATAGGCCTTGAAGAAACCTCCGGAGTCACTGAGTCTAGTCCTGTGTTAGCATGAGTGATCCCATTGTACGATCCCTTTCATGAACTGATCCCACCCTATTTTAAACATGATTAGCTTTTTTTACACCCATGCTGCTGTTGGAATTTGTTAAATAATCTCACTCCTTCATTGGTTTCCCTGCCCAGTGGCACCCTACAGTTCCCAGCTGGAGCAGTCAGACTCTCAGCTGTGGTAGGCACAGGGGGACCCCACTCTGAAGAGAGCGGCTGTGCTAGGAGCCTAGCTCTGCAGTGCATAGATTCCTCTTTCCCTGCCCCGCTTCTCTCCCTTGTTTCCACTGCTGGCCAGGAGCACTCTCAGCAGGCAGAGAGGGGAGCAGGGCAGGGAAGGAGGAATCTGCACGCTGCAGAGCTGGGCTTCTGGCATAGCTGCTCCTTGCAGCACAGGGCAGGAGTGGCTCTGGGCTCTATCTGTGCCAGATCATGAGGGAAAGCAGCAGAAGGGGGAAGCTAGTGATGGAGGGGTAGTCACCAGGGGGTTAGGAATGGGGCATGATGCCTACTCCCTGACCCCTGCTTTCCCCCACCCCTGCCTTCCCCCTGCCTCTGTTTCCCCTCCCGCGTGCCCTATGCTTTCCCAGTCTCCTGCTCTTTGGCCTGGTTTTTCTCACCGTCTACCCCCATCTTTATCCCTCTGCCTCTCCCTCTGCCTGCCCCCCCACCCCTGCTTTCCTCCCACCTGACCCTCATCTCTGCTTTCTCCTTTGCCTGCCCCCCCGCTGCTGTTTTCCTGCTGCAGGGGGAAGTAAAAATTTAAGATGACCCCCAATTATTGGTTTCTAAACAAGAAAAAGTTATAATTTTCCATGTCTAGAATTGAATTATCGGGAAGTCATCTTGGGTTCAGGCAAAGCACCAGCATCACTACTTATTTATGACCCAATTAGTTTACATTGGGGTGTCAAAGTCATTTGGCCCTACAGGCTAGATCCAGGTCATGGGGCTTCTGGTGGGCCACATCCACACTGCAAGCATCATCATCTATATGTCTGCTGGAGCCCCTATATTGAAGCAGCTCTGAAACCCAGAGGGTTAACATAGCTGGCACTCAGCCCCCTCCCTGCCTCTCCCACCTACCTCCCACCTTTTCCCTTGCCGCTGGTCAAATTCAGCAGTGATTTCATAGTTTTCATAGATTTCATAGACATTAGGGCTGGAAGGGACCTCGGAAGATCATCAAGTCCAGCCCCCTCGCCCGAAGGGCAGGAAGTCAGCTGGGGTCATAGGATCCCAGCAAGATAAGCATCCAATTTACTCTTGAAGGTGTTCAATGTAGGTGCTTGAACCACCTCCGATGGCAGGCTGTTGCAGACCTTGGGGGGCTCGGACAGTAAAGAAATTCTTCCTTATGTCCAGCCTGAAACGGTTTTGCAGTAG
>NW_017729032.1:63276515-63282066 GCF_001723915.1 Gavialis gangeticus | reverse complement strand
GAGCCTATAAGGATGCTGCAGGTTTTTCCTCCCAAGGTGGAGAACCTTGCATTTTTCAGCATTAAACACCATCAGGTTCTCATCCGCCCATTTGCTGAGCCTGTCCAGGTCAGCGTGGATCACCCGCCTGTCTTCTGGTGTGGATGCTTTGCCCCAAAGTTTGGTGTCATCGGTGAACTTGGCCAGTCTGCTTCCGACTCCAATGTCCACATCATTAATGAAAATGTTGAACAATATGGGTCCGAGGACAGAGCCTTGGAGGACTCCACTGGTCACAGGGCACCATGACAATTGACTTCTGTCAATTACTACCCTCTGGGTTTGACCACGGAGCCAATTTTCCAGCCAGCGGATTGTGGTGGACCCAAGGCCACAATTCGTCAGTTTCGCCAAGAGGTGATCATGGGATACCAGATGGAAGGCTTTTTTGAAGTCAAGATATATGACATCAATCTCTCTTCCCTTGTCCAGGTGATAGGTTACCTGGTCATAAAAGGAAATGAGATTGGTCAAGCAAGACCTACCTGCAACAAACCCGTGCTGGCTATGCCTCATAGAAAGATGGAAGGTGAGAAGCATCTGAATTACTCCCCTGGGTTCCAGAGCTGTGCTGAAGCAGTGGCTCCAGCAGCTGCAGTGACAAGTTCTGTGGGCTAGATTTGGCCTATGGAGGCTAGTCATCCAGTCCGTGAGAAGCCCTATGGGCCAGACAAGACATTTCACATCCTTCATAAACAATCAAGTCAGGTGATGTGAATGCAACCTAGTTGTCCCCTATTTAATTAAAACACTTAAACATATGCTCTATAGACGCCAGGGTTATAACTACACCCCTGAAATTAGCTTGAATCCTAAAGGCCTGAAGTTTTAGCTTAGTTACTGAGATATGGCTAAGTCATGCCCATGTGACTTGTGAAAAAGGGAACAACGGAGTCCCCTGAATCAGCTGTATTTGCAATGTGGTTGTGGTTTGCAAACCATCTTCTAACTGGGATACTGGGTTGCATGTAGTCATTTCAGTCATGGTTTGAAATATGATCACAAGCAGTAGTGTGGATTGGGCCTTAACTGCAATAACTATGATATCATAGATCACATTTTAGGTAATTTTTTTGTGGACTCTATTTTAAGATAATTTGTAAGTTAAGCTTAGAAAGAAACATTTATTTTGTTGCATTGATTTGTAACATACAGAGGTAGCTTCCTTTATTGAAGTGTTGTCCTGATGTTTAAACGAATCCAGGACTGTCAAATTCACCTTGTGTCCTGGGCCGGATCTGGACTACAGAGATCCTTGCAAACTGGATCCAGCTTAGGGCATGAGGTGGCTCTGGCCTGGGGCATTCAACAGTTGTCTGCAACATGGTGTGGAGGTGGGGCCAGCGGCAGAGGAGGTGGGGCAAGTACATGGGCTGAGGAACTACTTGCCCCAGCAGTGGCTGTGGTGATGAGCTAAGTGGTTGCAAGGTGACTGGGGCTCTTCTGCTACTGATTGCTATGTCCACCAAGGCCCAAAGGCCCCAGATTCTGTGGCAGGCCATTCTCCCAGACCATGCCCCAACTCCTGGTCACCTGCCAGATAGACCAGCTCTACAGGATAGATGGAGCCTGTAGGTCATATGTTTGACATCCCTGAACTAAACAATTAATTATGCAAAATAATAGTCAAGACAGAGTGTCTTGATTGTTTGGCTCTTTCAAGGAACTGGGATGCTTTACTATCTGGACAATGTGGCGTATAATACAGGGTTGAAAATGCACAACAAAGAGTCCCAACAAAAAGAGTCTTAAAAAGCATGCTTAATTTTTTTTTCCCTATTTGGTGTAAATCTTGCAGTGATATCATTCAAGAGAATTAAGCATCTTACATATTCACTAAATAGCAGCTCTGTTTATGCAGACATTGTGGGTGTGGGTCTGGATGTCAAAAGCAACAGCAAGAAATGGAGGGGAAATTCAGAAAGATTGAGATAACAGTTGTAACATAATTTCCTAAACTAGCTATAAGTTAACCATGAACTTGGAGGTTTATGATGCATAGGATTCATTATTAGCTTATCCCAAAGTAACACAAGAATTCCTCTCTAACCAGATAATGGGCACAGTACATCATTTATGATAATACCAGTCAAAAAACCAAGCACAATTTTACAGGCTTATATTTACAGTAAATGGATAACAGACTAAAAATCCCTATATGTATGTCAAATAGAACAAATTATTTACTCTTTAGGCAGTTTTAAATGTAAGCAGATACATTATAATTAAGGTGAATTTACAGAGAAAATATACCATACTGTATTTCGATCAGGGCCAAATTAACTACTGGTATAAACAGTGAGTTGCTCACACTTACCGACACCTCAGCATTGCAACTTTGAAACAAAGATATTCTATTTAAAAGTCTAAATATGATCTGTCTCTCTTTATTCTTCCTTCTCTTTTTTTTCACCCCTCTTTCTTTCCTTTCATATGTTGTTTCCTTTCAGAATAATTTTTCCATAATGATAAATTCTCTTATTAAAAAAAATAAGTTCTCCACAGCTCTCTCTTTTTCTACTTTCTGGCTGTTTAACAGTGTTTTGTTTTCTAAAGCTGTTTTTTTTAGCTGATTTCCTGCAAGCATGGTCATATTTATAGGTGTTCTTAACGATTTTGGCCAGGACTCACTGTGTCATGAAGTCTGGGGGTCTTCTCAGGACTAGTGAGATTCAGCTGGTGCAGTTATTCTCTCTCTCGGGGAGGGGAGACGGGGGGGGGGCACTGCAAGGCACAGAGGAAGCCTTCCCTGCAACTGAGCCATGCTGCCACTCCCCCTGGTTTTCCTGATGAGTATCACCTCTGCTACTTCCTGTGATTTCTCTTCTTTTCCTGACATTGGATGAACCCCCAGAAACATATTAGGACACTGGTAGAGTGAGATACAGGCAGCGTCTGCTGGCAAGCTCCTTTTCTTTGGAACTTTACACAGGCAATTCTTGGTGTTCTGCTTTATCTACTTCTCTCCAGGTCCTGAGGATAAGCAAGCATCTGCCAGAGTTCTTGCTTATTTAAGAACAACCCCAAAATGTGGCATTCCAGATGAACTCTCTTCTTCATTGAAAGGTACATTGGCATCATTTGCATCAGCATCTGGTTGGACCAGTGTCTGTATTCAGTTCTACCTAGTCTTTTACTGCCCACTTGCTCCAGTCAAAATAGAGACTTATTTCTTGCCACTGTTTATGATAGGAAAGGTGCCAGGATGTAGTGAAGCAGCTATGCTGGTGTCCATTTTAAGGATGGCACTTGCATCTCCTTAAGGCCTAATGTGTCTTCTGTCTGAACAAATTTCCCTTGTTCAATGCATATTCCAATCCACTGTGTCCTGGAGATCAGTAGGTGTAACTGCTTTGTAGTTTGGATCTTGAATGCACACCCAGTTACTTTTTGTGGATGTGATCACAGACACTTACATTTGAACTAGTTTGTAAGCTACCAATAAATCTTGGCTCTCAGCAACAGGAGGCTAAATTTGCCTAGTAGGTTATTTACCAGGAATTATTTGCTTGGTTTTATTTAGAGCATGGTACACAAGTGAGCAGTTCCATTTTAATCCAGAAGAGGGCTGAGGCACACACACACCGTTAAATAGCTCCTTAAATAACATTTGTGTTTTCTGTTATCCTTTCTTTTTTTCTGAACACATCCTTACCCTTTATTTCTCCTTTTGTGACACCTCCCTCAATCTTTTGCTCTCTAGTTCACTCCCTCTGGCAATGTCCCTGGCTCTGCCCATTCTTAACAGTTCCTACAGCAAAACCATAGAATAAGCTAAAGCAGTGGTCTCCAAAGTGGGGTGCGCGCACCCCAAGGGGTGCACAAGACGATCCCAGGGGGTGCGCGAAGAAAATATTAAAACTTGTATTTTTATTTATTTTTTATCTAAAAAAATAAGAAAGAAATTAAGCTTTACTAATATTTAATATACAGATTGACACTGGCGCCCTCGCTCAGTTCATATGTCAGACGGTCACATGTCACGTACGGTACGTGAGGTATCCTGAGGGAAGAAGCGTTTGTTCACTTTCAGTGTATTGCAATGTATTGCAGTTTACATGTGCCTGGTTAAGTGGATTTACAGATTATATTATCTAGTTTTAACTAAACTAACCCTCACAAAATGGACAAGTGGCTTAAAAAGATTCCTGCAAAGAAACCGCGGATTGAAGATAATGCCAATAATATGAGCACAAGTGAACAACAAGAAAATGGCACAGCTGACACTTCTCCTACTCCTGGTACGAGCTCTTTGTCAGCCACATTACGAGATAAAAACAATGACGATTTAATTTCTATTTTTTGTGTATGTTTTATAGTGTACATAATATATTAGTACAGTAGTACATGTATATAAATTATAAATAAATAAATATACATATATTGGGGTGCAAGCTCAAAAATTTTTTACTGATAGGGGTGCACATTCAAAAAAGTTTGGAGAACAATGAGCTAAAGGTTCCTCTTTTCTGTCAAAGCTCCCAAATGTGTGTATGTGCTTACTTACTCATACTTTCTTTCTCATGCCACCATTCCCCCCTTCTTTTGGGGCTGCAGCACCATCTGTCATAAGTGTCCAGATACACTAGTCAGTTATGCACTCTTTGCACTTTCCCCCTGTAGCTGCAGGACCCTAGATCCACCCTGGCTCTACCTTCTGTTTCTTTCCCCCTCTCCAGAGCTGCTGGGACCCTAGAGCCTCTTTGCTTCTACTTCCTGGGGCCTTGATATCAGCTGGAGTCCATAGCTATTCAGGGCACAAGCCCTACCAAGTATGCCTCTGGTTTTGTTTCTTCTCCCCAACCCTGCTGCTCTGCCTAGGGTGTCAAAGTAATTTGCTATGTCTCTGACTTCAGCCTGCTAAACCCCAGCCTCCTCCATGTACCTGTTGGGTTCTCCAGATCACACAAAGTGTACCCGCCAAAATGAACCCATTTCTCTGATCACATCAAGGACTTCATTGGCACCCTCCTCTCCAACACACCTAATTTACACTTCGCATCTTTGTATTTATCTACACAACTTTTCCCTTCTGTATTGTCTATATGGCCCAGTCCTGACCCCTTGCATTCTATGAGTGACACCAGCTTTGAAACCCTATTTCATCTCTCCTACAAGTATTTCTCATTCTGTATGACTGCGTATCGAACAAGTATCTTGTGGCTTGCTGGTCCCTCCCTGCATGGAAATCCCTCCAGTTTAGCTCATGTATTCCACACTGCCCATGATAAATGAGCCTTTCATAATCTCTTTCTCTCCCTAATTTTTTCCATACATAGAATTAAGGAGAGGGACACCAAAATGACAAAATTTATTAGCTGGGTAACTACTAGATGATGATTATTTATACTGTTTCTCCTTTATCCAGAATATATAACTTATCACCTGGCATTGCCATTTGGCACCACATCACAAATGAGAAAAGACCCGTGTCTGAATCAACTGGAACACTCACTTATAATACCATAACAGGTATTTCATAGATTTCATAGACATTTGGGCTGGAAGGGAC
>NW_017729032.1:63272937-63275258 GCF_001723915.1 Gavialis gangeticus | reverse complement strand
AACCATGGTAGATAAACCACCTCATCAGGTACACATCTGTTAACTATCAGAGCACTTTGGAGCTCTACAGGTTATCACATTATCTGCAAGGCTGGATCATAACTGCAATTACCTCTCTCTTCAGGGAGCACAAAGACCCTGACTTCATCCTGCAGCTGGTAATACCGTAAGAAAAATGGTTCCTTAACACAAACACAGATAGATCCAGAGTGTGTCCATTTGCACTGAAGAGTCAGAAATGACTGGATGTAAGCCCTTAACAGAGTCATGAGTGTTTAAGCTAAAGTAAATCTGTCATCGCTATGGATTGAGAAGCTTAAAGCCATCTTGGTGACTCCAACACCAGGCCCAACTATTGCACTAATTCTCAAAACTCACAATGTCTTAGCTGGCTTGTGTATCAGGAGTTGCAACAGAAAATGGCAAGTAGTTAACCTTTCAAATTAGGCTTCTCTGACACGTAAAAAAAGAAAAGAATTATGCTTTACCTTTGGTTTGAGGGTTATTCGAGTCCTCCATAGAAAGTTTCAGCTGTTGTATGAACTTGCCGCCATACACACTCCTTTCTTGCCAGATGTTAAGCAGTCATTCTAAGGGCTTTTTGCAGCCCTCATCTGCCTCTCTTCAATGAACCTTCTGAGAGAATGAATGCTTACACAAACAGAGTCATTTCCCTTTTCTGAAATTCAACTTGGGAATGTGCATGCTGGGACTCCTAGTTGTCTCTAGCATTTACACAGCTTTGGCTTACATCTGATTAAAGATGTTATGGCGACATTGGCTTTGCCTTCTGCAATATCACGTCATTTTGGTACAGCCGTGAAGGTTACAAAGCCTTGTATTGATTTCAGCAATAGTTCTGCATTGGACAGAAAGCAGAATATTTTATTTTTCTGTACATTTTTAATTACTTAGAACCTTCTGTCTCCTCTGACTCTAAGATTTTGGATGGCTTATGTTTTTATTAATCTGTTATAACTGTTACTGAAAGCTGTACATTAACATTCTTTATATACCTTAGTACTCTTGGCTGTATATGAAGAACCCAGACTCTTTGAAGTGGGTTTGGATTCCGAAGATTAGCCCTTTTATTGTGGTTTCCTTTAATGTAGTCCCACTGTGTATTAGAATGATGCACCACAATAAGCAAGATGATTCAGTCGTCTACAGATCAGATCAATGGAAATACATTGTACCAGATGTACATGGCATAGATTGCAAAGACTGATTTTAAGCTTCACCCCTAGCGGACCTGTTGATTAGGTTTGATAACAAATATGGACTAAAAAGGGAGTGAGACGTAACAAAAAAAGAACTGTGGATCTCTTCCATTAAAATATCTACATGTCTGCAGTAACAAGGCTAGGAACAGAGCTGCATTAGTGGGACCAACTCAGGGGGAGATTGGGAGGGGTGGGGCTTAACCCTGCTTTCTTGAGAGGGAAGAGAGCTGAGGCAGCCCCCACTCAATCTTGAGCTTTCAAAAGATAGAGGAGCTGCTCTTTTAGTGCATGCAAAGATTTGAGGGATGTTTTGGCTCACACAGCCAGAATTGGTTCAGGACTTCAAACAGTGCTTCTACCCACCACCATCATTGTGCTGTTTTTTACAGCACCAAAAGCTTCTTGTCTCCTTTTCCTTCACTGTTCATGTGTTTGTGGAGGGGAAGGTAAGCATCAGTAGCAATGAAAGGAGACGTGTGGTGGCAAGACTTTGGTGTCATTCTAGAGGCAGTGTCTCTTGAAGATGAACCACCATTTGTAATACCATGTGGGCCTCAACTGAAAATGTCTGAAAACTGGCTCATAGGATCGATGCTGTTATGGAAAATTGTGTCTGAGCTGACACTTTGTATCTTAAAGTTCAACTGAATGTGGATTAAAAAGATCCAAGACATTAATGTTTGCAAAAGGGGGAAGGGCTAAGCCACTAATGTAGCATCCCCCAGAGATCTGGGTTCAAATGTGGAGCAGGGGTCAGAAGCAAAATGAGTTTGGCAATCTCCTGCTACTCCCTTGTGTACATTTATTCATCACAAAGACCCACACCATTTGTCTTGACTGTCAATCTCAACTCAGCAGAGACTGGAGGTTTTAGTAGCAGGGGTATTGCAAGTCAAGGTTGAGATACACTGGCAGAAGCGGGAGGAAAGTTGCAAAGCGATTACCTGCAGTTTGCTTGGCTCTCACCAGTGCTAGGGGTCTCTTACTTTCAGAAGCAGTAAAACTGATCAAATTCAAAAACAAAAAAATATTTTAAGAGAGTTTTTAATGGAAAGGCTGGCAAAGCCAGGACTAAAATATCAGCATCAGGAGACCAGT
>NW_017729032.1:63270133-63272926 GCF_001723915.1 Gavialis gangeticus | reverse complement strand
GCAAAGCCAGGACTAAAATATCAGCATCAGGAGACCAGTTGAGCTTTCTCAATCCTCTCTGCCAAGGTTTGTTAAAGTATTTTCCCTATTAACTCTTTTGCAATCCTTGTCTTAACTGTGCCTGAAATTTTAATGTTAAACCACTAAATCCATTTTACAACCACAGATTATAATGTCAAAGAGGAAGGATTTGTGAGGTTAGGGGCTGACCCTCAAAAGCCAAGACATGAGACACATTTACATTATTTCAGACCTTACCCTCATCTTGTGAGAGTCACTGACACAGGTTTGGGTCCATGTTTGAGAGTGCAAAATCAGTCAGGGAATGAAATTGTATATATGTATTATAACTTGGTATAAGCAAGTTACAGTGTTTGATTGTAAAGTGCAATGTCTGCCAAATACTTTGCAATGGCAGCTGTGAACATTATTCTGAAATATTGCTATAATTCCATTTTTAATTGTGAAAGGGGAAGCTTTAAAAGAAGTAACAGTGTATAAACAATGAAGGCACTAAATATGATTTATGGGGTTCATTTAAGGATCTAAGGCAAGATAGAGAGCATAGTCCAAATAAAGGGCATAATTTTGTGAGCACACTTTAAAGCTAAGCAATGAAATATAGTTAGATATTGGGAGGGGCAACTTCTCAGTGAAGGTGAACAGCTTGTGTATGTAGAAGCCAAATAAAATAGTTGTAGCAAAACCAGTGGAACAGGGGAATTTAAGGCAATGATCCTTAGTCATTTAGGAATACATAATGTAACAGGATGTACCTTCTGAGAAGCACGCTATGTCTTCTGCCTTGCCAACATGATATGGTTCATCTACAAATTCTTGGTTTCTACCAAAAATCAGTCATATGCCAGCACTGTCAGCCAATTAACCAACATTATTCTGTAGCATTAGCATTAATGGTGATTAACAATCAAGTTCATTTTTATATTGACTTTGTGTGCAGCTAAACATGGAAGCTGCTGGCACCTTTTCTACCTCCTCTCCTTGACCTGAACTGTAAAACCAAGAAGTATTAAGTGTCAGAAATAATGATTCATTCTCAAGCTGTGCAACCTATCAAGAGAGCTCTAGAGTGGGACTGCTGTTCATAATGGAAGCAACAATCCCTCCCCCGGTTAGGAGAAAACTGATGCCAGGCAACTAGGTTGGCTAGGAATGAATCTTGTAGAAGTTAAGGAAACTAAATATGGGATCAACAGTGTGGAAAGCAGGCCAGAACAGAAAAGGATAAAAAGGAAATAATAAGAAAGAGAAGGAAATACAAAATAACCCAAAGGTACTGTTACCCTGAATGAAGTATTCATTGGGGGCTGATTTCTGCACTCCATGGACAGAGACTTATTTTTACATCTATATGTGCACATTTATCACACAGTAACCAAAAAGTACTGCACAGTACGGGCGTGCATCTACACATTCACTCCTGTACTGCGCAGTAACTATGGTGGCTTATGCCAACTTGGGTGTAAATTTGCTACCTGCATGATGCCACTAGCAAATTTATGCATGAGTAGTTACTGTGCAGTAATGCACGTGTAGACAAATTACTGCTCAGTAACACAGCAGCTTTCTGTCTGGGTCTGCCCAGCCACTATGGGTCCAGCCAGAGCCCAGCCCCAGGGCTCCTGCCTGGCTCTCTCTCCTGCTGCTGGGCTAGGCTGCTTTCTGGCAGCCCCTAGCTGTAGGGTATAAAAGCCTGCAGCCATTTTGTGCACCCCAGCAGGCCCCATGTGCCTCCTGGACAGCCCACAGGCTGTGTTTACCTGGGCTGTCCCTGTCCCAAGCTGCTGTCTGGCCACAGATGAGTGTTGCAAAGTCTGCAGTTTTCTGCACCCATTTCCCAGCCCTGCGATCCCACCAGGGCTGCTGGCCCTGCTGTCTGTTCTACCAGGGCCAGCACCTGCTGCTTCTTGCTGCTCACCCCCACCCTGTCTCTCTTTGCAGGACCATGGTGAAGCACCTCGGCCATGCAGCTGCAACTCCCTGGCTGTGCCCCTGTCAGGGGTACTGCTGCCAGCCTTCCAGAGCCGGCATCACAAAGCCAGCTGCGTGGGGCATGACATCATCCTCCTTCCCTGTGTCCAACCCCAGCCCTGTCTGCCTGCTCCCACCTGTCTAGAGCCCCAGGGGCCCAAACTGAACACCTTGTGGAGTAAGGAGGACATCCTGAGGCAGTTCACCCAGGGTGGGCACTCAAATGCCCACATTAATGAGGCCCTAGTGGCTGGAATGCACATGCAGGGGCACTCCTGGTTGGCGGGACAGTGCTGCATTAAGGTCAAGGGCCTGTGGGCCCAGTGGGTGGCCATGACCAGCCACAATCGTTGGTCTGGTGGGGCCCCCAAGACCATGGCCTTTGTGCGGAAGCTGACCTGCATTTTGGTGCCATGGGAACCTGTGCCTGAGCCTTACCCTGGCACTTCTGGTGACACATTACTGGAGGAGGGGACCTTGGGCCTTCAGCACCCCTCCCTGCACTCCTCTCTGGCTGCTGCAGCCACTGGCAGCCCAGGGAGCCCTGGCCATTGACTGCCTCAGCCTTGGCCCCACCCTGCAGCCACTGAGAAGCAGCAAGCCATGCCAGCGCCGGCTGCCAGCAGCACCAGCTCCTCCTCAGGGAGGAAGAGGGAAGTCATAGTTTCATAGTTTCTAGGGTCGGAAGGGACCTGAGCAGATCATCTAGTCCGACCCCCTGCCATGGCAGGAAGAGCACTGGGGTCAAATGACCCCAGTAAGGTGGTCATCCAACCTCCTCTTAAAAACCCCCAGGGTGGG
>NW_017729032.1:63262074-63270060 GCF_001723915.1 Gavialis gangeticus | reverse complement strand
TCTGACAGGACCTGCCGCTGATGAACCCGTGCTGGTTGCCCCTGAGCATGCCGTTCCCTGCTGGCCCCTCCTGGATGCGTGCCAGAATAATTTTCTCAAACAGCTTGCCCAGGATCGAGGTAAGGCTGACTGGCCTGTAGTTCCCCGGGTCCTCTTTCCTCCCCTTTTTGAAGATGGGAACCACATTGGCCCTCTTCCAGTCCCTGGCTGGGCACTGGCTCCCAGGTCACTGGAGGCCACAGACACCAGGCAGAGTTGGACACCACCTGGTGTGGGGGGCCCTGTGCCGAGCCACCAGCTTTACCGGCCTTAGACCCTTGGTAAGTCCTGCACTGAGAGGCAGGTACTGTGGGGTGGGCCTTCCCAGCACCAGTCCCCACCCTTGCCCTGGCCCCAGCCCCTGGCCCCAGCCCCAGCCCAAGCCCTGGCACCAGTGGCCCCTCCTTGCCTAGCCCACCTACATTCCACTGGTCCCATGTTTCCCACCACAGCATGCAGAAGGAATTAACACAGGACAGCGCATGTCCTGGCAGCTGGGTGGGTAAGGGCCTGTCATGCACTGAGGAAGGCATTGATCCCAATGGTGATCTCCTCAGCAGCTGGGGACAGGAGCATATAGCACTGTGACAGATGGCAGCAGAGGTTCCAGTGCATGCTGGGCTTGCCCCCTGTGCCATCATAGCTCAGAGTCCTGATCCAGGAGCTCAGGTGTGCCTGGGGCAGCAGCAGGATCAGCAGCAGGGTATAGTGACCTGGGCAGCCCTACACCTACACATACAGCCCACCCCGCATCGGCCACAGCATGAACAGCAGGGGCATGCTCGGGGTGCAACATTATTGTGGTGGGGGACCAGCTTGGTGTACCTCCCCAGAGAGGCCCCCAGTAGGGAGGGTGAGGGCATGGCCAGTCCCTCACCCCAATTTTTTGGGAACCCCGTGTTCCCCAAGCCTGGGCACTAGAGGCTGGGTGGCAGTGCAGAAGAGCAGTGGGCCTGCAGAGGTTGAGGGGTCAGCAGCGGCTGGAGCCATGGCAGCAGGTGCTGCCAGCAGCCTGGTCTGTCCTGCTCTGGGAAGGGGGCAGGGGAGGCAGGCAGTTCGAGGCCATCCCTTGGGGAGCAAGCAGGGTGTGACAGGAGTATCGCTATTGGAGCCTTTCTAGGAGTGGTTCCGCCCTTCTGTTATGGGCCAATCGTCTGCTTACTCGCGTGCCACGCCTTGAACTTACTTGATTAGTTGATTGATGTAATTAGTGGGAGGCTGCCCATTTTATGCACCCCAGTGCCAGGGGGTGCTACCTGCAGCTCCTTTTCCTCCTCTACACCGCAGCCCAAGCCTTGCAGATGGTACTGACGCAGTTTGACCTGGGCCCTGTTACGCCTTGGCCCTCTCCTTTACTTCTGGGGCTTCTCACTGCTCCCTCTTCTCTGGGGCTTCTCACTGCCCCCCTTGCTCTGGGGCTCCTCACTGCCCCCTTGCTCTGGGGCTGGGGTCAATGTCCCCCAAACGCTGCACCCTCTCTGGTGCCAGGGTCCCCATGCTACCATGGAGCTCCTATGAGGCCTCCTCTGACCCCTAATAGCCTCACCCGATCCTCCGGTAAACAGTAAACGCAAGAACACAAAGCCCCAGGGCTACAACATAAAAGCTAGACCGTCTGGTCAAACAACATTCAATCCCTACTAGAGAGAGAGTACTCCAACCCCAGCAGTGACCAGGGGATGTTCCCACTGTCAGAGTTCTCCCCTTCATCTGTACTGGCTGAGTTCCTTCTCCCTTGGTCGCCGGAGGGGAACTGGCGTCCTCACCCCCTGCCTGGGCTTAAGAAGGGCTACGCCCTGCCCCTTCCTGTCAGCTGGTTTCACTGGTTGCCCTAGCAACCAGCACCTGCGCTGCCCTGGTGACTGGCAGCTAAGCCTCCCCCTTCTTGCCACTAGGGGTCTCTCCCGAGCCGTTTCTGCTTTCAGGCGCAGGGCACCTAAGTGCTCTGCGACACAGGGATAGGGGGCTTGGGCGGCTCTCACCTGGGCCCGGGCCTGCCCAGCCAGTTTACCATGGTCCCTGGACACCCACACGTGGCTGACCTCCAATCTGAGGCCAGGGAGCACAAGGCCTCTGGTCTGGGGTAGAGCATCTTATTTCTCAAATGTTGCAAACTCTCACAAAAGCCTTCTGTCTCTTGTGTCTACAGGGCCAATATCTGAACACAGAGGAGATGCCACAGAAGCCCACACAGCCTCACCACCATCTGCTGCTGGAGCTGCCCAGAGGCACCAGCTGCACCAGCAGCACAGCCTCAATGGGACCTGCCTGCTCCAATGGCTGGTGGTGACTGTGAAGGGTTGGGTGGCAGACCAGCAGGCATGGTCAGCAGAGGATCTTACCTGGGTGGCCATCCAGGAGAAGGTGCAGATATGGGATTGCTGGGGCCACTGGGACAAGCTGGAGGCCCTGGTGCGGTGCCATGTGTACCTGCTGGAGCAGCAGCTGGCTGCCCAGGGCCACTCAGCAGAGGCTATACTTGTATTCCCCCATGCTTGACTCCCTGCTCCGGTCCTTCAGAGCCTCTGGTCTCACCTGCTGCTCTGCAGCAGGCCCCTGGCAGCACACTGGAACAGTTGCAGTGCTGCCTGCTGCAGACATCCCCAGGCTTTGATGTGGCCCCTGGACCTGCAGAGGAACCATGTGCTGCTGGGGTGCTTGCTGCCTGCTGCTGGGCTCTCTGCCTTGGGTGGCCCCACCCCTCAGCCCTGCACACATGGACTTTTACATTTGGAGAGCAGGGTTTTTACTGTTGGTGGATGGTGGGGTGGAGGGGTGCTATGTGTGGTGGGGAGAAGGAGGGGGATGTGTTCACAAATTGGGGAAGGAGGAGGGATGGGGGACATTTTGCTGTTTTAATAAAGTTTGTATCATTTCACATACGTGTGTGTCCTGAAGTGGTGCTGGGGATGGGCAGCAGGTCAGGGGTGTGTGGATGGCAGGGCAGGTGTACTGGAGTGGGGAGTGCAGGATGAGGGGGGTGGCCACAGCCCTGGGCCCGGCTGGCAGGTATGCAGCTGTTCTGGGGCCTGGGTGGGTGTGGGGGAGCCTTGTGGGGCCAGCAGGGCCAGCACCATGGCCAGCAGCAGCGCAGGGTGCTGGTCATTGCTGGCAGGGGCCAGATTGGAGCAGCGGGGTGCTGGTTGCCACTGGCAGGGGCAAGGGCAGGGGCAGGGGCAGGGGCAGGGATGGTGCAAGGAGGAAAGGTGGACCGGGAAGGAGCTGCCACTTTCTGGCCCTGTGTTGGGCATGCAGCTCCTGGGCAGGGAGGGGCTGGGCAGGCATCAGAGGGCAGGGGAAGCTTTTAAGATGGCCACAAAGTTCTGGCAGCTGCCTCTGGTGTCAGCATGTCTGCCAAGTGCTGGCAGCCATGTGATGGTAAGGTGGAGCTCTGCCCGGTGGCCACAGGGGCACATGGCAGGCTGCTCTGACCTGGGACTAAATCTAGTCCGAGGTTGACTGCATGTGTAGACACTGGCCCTATTCGTGCTTACTGAGCAGTAAGTTACTGTGCAGTAACTTTAATGCACAGTAAATGCGTGTGTAGACACACCCACAAGGAAGTACAAGATACTGTGAATCCTTCCCTAGCTTGGAAGTCAAAGGGAGAATTTTCTGAATGAAAATTGCCAAAGGACTGCAAGATGTGTCCCTAAAATATGAGAATTGTCTAAATCCTTCAGGGTTTGTTCTTAAATTAATCTGAACTACCCCCTTGAAACCAATGGTGAAACACCCACTGATTTCAAGAGTGCAGAGTAGTGTGTGTATGTGAAACCTACTTCAAAGCTTGCAAACATTCATTTAATATCTTAGTCTAGATCAGGGATGTCCAACCTTCTTGAATGTGGGGCCAGATCATGAACTTTTTATCACCCAGTGGGCTGGCAGGAGCGGGCACTCACGCAGCCTGTCTAGTCAAGCCACAGCCTGGGGGCGCAGAGGTCAAGGGGGGTGCTGCCTGACCCTGCCATGTCCTTCCTGACACCTGGATGGCCTTGAGGATGCTTCCAAATCTGCGCGCCTGGGCTCAGCAGCCAGGGGGACATGCAGGGATCCTATGGGGGGTGCAGGACGTGCAGAGACACCTCCCCTGCTCCCTCTCCCTTGGGGCAGCCTGAGCCTGGCTGGCAGGGCTTCTTCCCTCCCCGGGGCCCGCGACTTACCGATGTCTGCCGGGTTGGGGGGATGCGGGGAGGCAGAAGTGGTGCCAGCTTCCTGCCCTGACAGCCACAGCCACAGCAGCAGCGGAAGCAGCATCTCCTGTGGGCCTGGACGCAGCTTCCCTCTGAGCCGGCATCCGCACCTGCCCACCTGCAGCTGGCAGGGACCAGCACAGGGCGGGGCCGGTATGAAAATTAGGAGGGAGGGGCAGGGCTAGGAAGATACACCGTGAAAAGAGGAAGGAGGGGAGATGCTGCACCGCGTCAGCAATGTCAAGCTGATATGGTGCATGTGGGAACTTTGTCCCTTCCCCAGCCCTTCAGCAGCCATTAGAAAGCTGCTGAGGGGTTGGGGGAGGGACAAAGGGTAGGAACAAAAGTCAACAGTGTTTACTTTCGTTTCCTGTCACAGTACCTCAGGCCTCAGAAAACGGCTTGGCAGGTTGCATGGCGGCCTGCAGGCCGTATGTTGGACAAGCCTGGTCTAGATCACTTAAACCTTCAATCTCTGCTGATTTATGTTAAAATTCCAGGGAGAAATCTTGTAGTCCTGATCCAGTTGATTGTTTTCTATCAGAGTTTTTTGGGTGCTTAGCACTTTTGAAAATCTAATGATTTTCATTTGTGTTGCACTTAGAAGCTGAATTTTTAACCTAGTGCTTTATGACACAACACTTGGTTGATGGATAGCAGAAAGGATTGCTTTAATAACTACCAACAAGTTACAAAACTAAATGCCAGAAAAAGACTTTCCCAATATAGAATGAGCTATTAGTCCTTGTATTATCTTAGCTGCAAAGAGAACTTTACCCAATGCAGGCAGGAAACAGTTCTTGTACAGTCTCACAGTGTGGATCCTTCACTTTTGGCTTGGTGGTGTAGTATGGCTTCTTGATTTTCCCTGGATTGCACAGACATCTTGCTGGCAGTTCTGTCTTGCTTTTTATACTGTTTTAATTGTATAGCTTCAAAACATTCCTTCTTGATAGTTGGTTAATCCAAGTCCAAACAAAGCAGGCAAGGACAGAATTAACATATTACAATTGTATCCTGTTTGTGTGTTTGTGACATTTGCAAGCTTTTGATCAATTTGGAATCAAATAGGATGGACATTGATTGAATGAGTTACCTTCAGGAAGTTGATTACAGAATACTATCTTTCAGTAGTTATTTTAACAATGGAGCTGCATCAAATGGTGTATGACAGACATTAAATGACTGTTTTGAGAGATGTGTCTTGATTTACAAGTTTCTTTGACTGTATGGGATGCTTTTTATTAGACCAAAGCAGGTTTGCTAAAATGTAAATGGAGGTAATGAGAACAATAGGTGTGAGTTTCAGGAAAATACCCTGGTTTAGCATAATAAATGTTTAGAGACTGACTGCCTATTTTGAGAAATATACCTTAATTAATAATGCAAATGTGAGGTAGTGAGGCTCAGAGGCCACTAGGGACAATAAGTATGAGTTAGTTTTGGGTTAGATGCAGTCAGTATACTGACTTAGCATAAAACTTTAGAGAGATATTGGATGTTTGCTTTGGGAAATAGGTCTTAATCAAAGGGGGAATGTGTTAACTAGGATATTTTTACAGTCCTGTTTTCAATGAACCTTGCCTTTTCTTTTGTCTCTTACAGACTTTGCTTTGAAGTAGATATTTTAGTTCTTTTGTTTTCTTTAGTGACACTTAGCTTACTTAATTGAGCTGTAGATGTAGTTTGTAGGGTTCTCTTCAGGCCCCTTGGCTTTCTGGCTTGCTCTCTGAGTCTTGTTACATTAATGTAATGAGTGTGTTAGATCTTTGCCAATACTTGTAACCATCACTTAATGTTTTTAGGCTCAAGTGTGGTAGAAGGTTGAGGACTGTTATTATGACTTTTATTACCTCATAGCATGGGTCTGGTATTGGGTACCGCAAGCACTCCACTCTCTCTTACAGCTAATGGGTTGCAAACCATTAGCAGAGTTTGATTTTCCTGTGGCAGTCTTGTTACCACAACCCAGTCTTTTCCCAGCCATTGCCTTGCATTTTTGTGCAAGAGACACTGTCCAAGCATTCACAGTTTTCATATGCAGGAATTTGGGTGCCTAAATGGGATCTGAGCTTACCCAGGCTTATATTCTTATACTTTCCTAAATACCAGGTCTTTCCTCATTTACTATGATTCAATACAAAAACTAAAGACTGTACAAACCTGATGATATGCCTTTCTGTAGTCTAGAGATGAATAGTTTATTTATCTTATGTAGAAAGGGCAGAGTGGCATCTGAGAGAATAACAGGTTCAGAGTGGCATATACTATTGTAGGCAACAACCTAGTTCATCAGATGCCAGGATTGGCATCTGCCCTACCAACTGCCTGACTTCAGACTAACATGGCTAGCCATATCTTATGTAGTAAATGTCATTATAATATTTAAGGGCCAGCTCCAAACTCATTTTTGTGAACAGCTACATAGGGTTTAAAAAGGCAGCCACTTTAAAGGCCTAACTGCTGCCTAAGTTCGATTGTGATCCAAACTAGTTTGGGAAATACCTAAAATCTGTCTATATCCCTGATTTCTTAGGTCATGGACAGATGCTTTGGGGGCTTGAGGGGCCTCATCCTGCATACCCTGGGAATTCCCATGCAGGATCGGGCCTACAAGCCTTGCAAGTTCTTGCCTGGCTTTCTCTGCTTTCAGGCATATGTCCCAGAGAATCTTGGGATGCTTGCCTATAAGCATGGAATGTTGGAGTTCCCCATCATTCAGACCTGCCATGGGATCTCCAGGGGTGTGTTGCTGTAAGTGGGCTGTACCTCCACGTCGGGACCTGTTCAGCTCCATGCCTCAATGCTGGTACCTGTGTCAAGTCTTTTGCTGACTTGTACTTTACATGGTGGCACAGGTCAATGTGTGTCCTGACCAGGAGGTATGGGATGGTTTGGGACCTGGGGAATTCCCAGTACTTCATGCCTCCACATGGAGTTTTGCACTGACCTCTGTTTCACGTAAAGAATGGGTTGGGATGGGACGTGAAGCAGATCCCAGTGTAGAGCCATGGGGCTGCATAGGTCCCACCACAGAGGCATGAGGCTCTGAGAATTTCCCAGGTCCTACCCCATCCTGTGTTTCTGGGCCACCCTGTTCTGGAACCTGCACTGACCCATGCCTCTGCATGAGGCACAGGTTGGTGTGGGTCCCAGCAAGAAGTTGCGGGGCAATGAGGGACAAGGTGTATCCCCATGAAAGAGGAGCACATCACCTGTTGTCCTGTTTGAGCCTCTGTGGCCTCTGCCCAATGCAGGACAACAGGTGATCTGTTTTGCCCAGTAAAGCAGATCAGCTGTGGTGGAATGTGTCCCACCCCAGCTGATCTGCTTTGTTTAGTGATTTCTGTTTTCACACTAAATCATAAACTTGTATTTGCAGCTGTATTGTCACAGTAAAGCACAACTGCCTTGGAACATCACAGAGATGTAGCAATCTCTGGGCTATCAACTGTGCATCTTGGTGCCTACCATTCCAGCCCCCACAACCTATGTTAAAAGATCATGATTAAGTTTGCCAAGTCAGGCGTTGAAAGTTAGGAATGATACAACTAAAGCTGCCTGTGAAAACTTTTAGGCCTTATTTACTGGATACTATTCAAGCTTTGCTCTGACGACAGACCAACCTGATTGCCTTCTATGATCAGGTCACAAAGGCCATGGATGCAGGTGTCGCGGTGGATGTAGTCTTTCTGGACTTCAGCAAGGCCTTTGACACCGTCTCTCACCCCATCCTAGTTAAAAAACTAGG
>NW_017729032.1:63260354-63261426 GCF_001723915.1 Gavialis gangeticus | reverse complement strand
AGTGGTGCTGGCCCCTACCCTGGGGGTCTTTAAGAAGAGGCTGGATGCCTACCTGGCTGGACTCGTTTGAGTCCCATTTCTCTTTTTGGGGTTTTTTGTTGTTCTCCCGCCCTGGCGGGGGGTCGGGCTAGAAGATCTACTAGGTCCCTTCCGACCCTTAATCTATGAATCTATGAATCTATGAATCTATGACAGAATTATTAATTTACTGGTGTGCTTTTCTATGATGCTGTTTGAGAGGGCTTCCCAAGTATTAATTAATTATTTTTCATATCATCCTTGTGATTGGAGGTGGACTAATTATTCCCATTTTATGGAAGAGGAACTGGGGCTCAGTGCAATGCTGTGTAGACTTACCTAAGCTAGAATGGTTATCAAAAGTGGTGTAGCCATGTTAGCATGACATTCCACCAGGGTTAATTAGAGCTAGCTCAAGTAGCACTTCAGGGTGCTTTATTGTGCCATAAAGACATACCCAGCATGATTAAGAAAAAAAGTATCTAATAATTTGGGGTTCCCAATTTGAGACACTTAGGACCTGATCTTTTCAGAGTACTTAGCATTATGCATCACTTCATATATTCAAACACAGATCCTATTGAGTGCTCAACATATCTATAAATCAGACCTAAAGACTCCCAAGTTAGGCACCCAGAAAATGAGGAATGGGTAATTAGTGACGACTTAGAAAATCACCTTGTTTAAGTGACTTGCTCAGCTTCACACTGGAACAAAGTTTCAGAGAATCACAAGCCATGTGATGGATCAGCCCAGGTAAGCACTAAGAGGCCTGATCAGGACAAGGGGGTATCAAGGGCACCCACTGGGGGGCTTAAATGTCTCTACACTTAGGCTAGGAGCATGGGGAACAAGCAGGAGGAACCTGCAGTCCTGCTTGCAAACAACAACTTTGACCTGGTTGGGTTAACTGAAACCTGATGGGACCCTACTTATAATTGGGTAGTAGGCATTGAAGGTTATAGGTTGCATAGATGGGATAGAGTGGGCAAAAAAGGGGGCGTGGAGGTTGCTGTCTATGTTAAGGAGCAACATACATCTTCTATAATCAAGA
>NW_017729032.1:63252112-63255354 GCF_001723915.1 Gavialis gangeticus | reverse complement strand
ATGGGTAAGGGTACAAGGGGGGCAAAGGGAAAGGGACTTGGTAGTGAGGCTCTACTATAGACCACCACACCAGGAGGATGAGCTATACCTGGAAGTCTCTGGCCAGCTCTCAGAAGCCATAAGGTCAAGAGATATGGTTATTGTGGGTGACCTAAAATACCCTGACATCTTCTGGGAGGATCAGTCAGCCAGAACTAATCGCACACGTAAGTTCTTAACCTGCATACATGACCTCCACCTGATGCAGGAGGTATATGATCCCACTAGGGGGAACGCCTTGCAGGACTTGGTGCTTGCTACGGGGGATGACCTGGTGGGGGATCTGCAGGTACAAGGCAACCTAGGGGATAGTGACCATGAATTGATTGAATTCACTATTTGGTGAAGGGTGGGAAAAGTAACCAGCAAGGCAGAAGTGCTAGACTTCAAAAAGGCTGACTTCAGGGTGCTTAGGAGATTAGTTAGTGGGGCATTAAAGCTCCAGAGCACTGACAAAATGGGGCCCCAGAAAGGGTGGTCATTCCACAAGGAAGTGATCCTTCAGGCACAGAAGGAGTCAATTCCACTGCGTAGAAAAGGGGGCAAAAGGGCTAAGAAACCCTCCTGGCTAAGCGGGGAAATCTAGGAACGCTTAAGGTCAAAAAAAGGGGCATACAGGCTGTGGAGGCAGGGGGTAGCTATCAAGGAGGAGTATACCTCCTTGGCTTGCACTTGCAGGGAACCAGTCAGGAAGGCCAAAGCAGCATTAAAACTCAGGCTAGTGACAGAAATTAAGGACAACAAAAAGTCCTTCTTCAGGTATATAGGGAGCTAAAACAAGGCACAGGGCAGCATAGGACCACTGCAGAATAAACAAGGGCAGCCAGTTACAGATAGAAGAGATAAAGCAGAGCCCTTCAATGAGTTTTTTGGCTCTGTATTCTTGATCTAGAGAAATCTCCCAAATGGATTACTGACAGAAGCAGGAGAAACACCAGCCCACCAACTGTCAGCATTGACCTAATAAAGAGACACTTGTGGGGCTGGATGTATTTAAATCAGCAGGACCAGATGAGCTCAACCCAAGAGTGCCAAAAGATTTAGCCAGTGTCATAGCAGAGCCACTAGCACGACTGTTTGAGCACTCATGCTGCTCAGGTGAGGTCCCTGAGGACTGGAAAAGGGCCAGTGTGGTTCCTGTTTTCAAGAAGGGGGGAAGGAAGATCTAAGTAACAATAGACCAGTTAGTCTCACCTCTATCCTTGGGAGATCCCTTGAAAAAACTATCAAGGATCACATTTGTAGGGGTTCAGTGGGTAAAATAATGCTGAAGGGCAACCAGCACGGGTTCATAACAGGTAGATCCTGCCTGACTAACCTTGTTTCTATGACCAGATATCTAAAAGCTTAGGTGCAGGTCTCGAGGTAGATGCCATCTACTTGGATTTTAAGAAGGCCTTCGACATGGTATCCCATCCTATTCTTGTAAACAAATTGAACAATTGTGCCATAGACGATTACACAGTCATGTGGGTGGTGAATTGGCTTAAAGGTCGTACCCAGAGAGAGGTGGTGGATGAGTCATGTCGGGGGATCACTGGGTATGGGTGAACACCTCTGCGCCCAGTTGACATTCACAAACTTCTTTCCTGTGTGTGTTGATTCCCCTTCCAGTCTAGTTGGGTTGGTTCTGTCTGCTCTCGCCTGCCACAACTTTGATGGTAAATATACTAAAAAAAAGGAAGGGGTGATGACTCCTCGCCCCAACTACAACCGGCGCCTGGATCACGCTGCTGGGCCCAGTTCTGGTAAAAAGTAAAAACACACACACGCACACAGAGGAAGGAAGGCAAAGCCTGTCGGCACTGCTGAGATTCCTTCCCGGCTGTCTGAGCTCAAAACGACACTTTTTCCTTTTACCTGTTCTCATCCAAATGCTTAGCTGCCAGCGTTGCAGGTAAGCAGGATTTTTTTTTTCCTCCGTTCGTGATTGCTGCCGCGCAGGCTGGATTGGGCACCTGCGGTGGCCACTCAGATTGGCTGGATAGGTGAGAAGAGAACGTCTCCCTCTTCTCTCTCAGCGTTGGGTCTCCTTCTTCCATGAAGGGCTCAGAGAAATCCCTCTCCCAGACCCAGCTTCACCCAAGCACTGGGCTGCCCTAGTTGGGAGCCAGCGGAGGGAATTCTTCCTTCCG
Source organism: Gavialis gangeticus (assembly GCF_001723915.1). Lineage (NCBI taxonomy): Eukaryota > Metazoa > Chordata > Crocodylia > Gavialidae > Gavialis > Gavialis gangeticus. Next base: position 63,253,180 of record NW_017729032.1, on the reverse strand, counting down.
CCCTTAATTGCTGGTGCTTAATTGATCGCCTGCATCAGCTGATTAACAGCAAAAAAAAAAAAAAAAAATTGGGGAGAACGCGCTTCTTTCCACTCTCTCCTTGCTTTAGTCTTTTTTTCTTTTGGTGAGAGCTCCTCCGAGCTCACAGGACCGGCTCAGTCCCTTGCCCCATTCCCGGGGACTTCTGTCTCGGACCATAGACAGAAACCGCCACTTGCCTGTGTCATGTTCGCTCTCACTCCTCACCTCTCTCTAGTCTCCTGCTTTGCCCTGAAAGTAGCCCTGGCTGCCTGGATACACCAATCTGCCTCAGCAGATGAGGTGGTAAACTCAAGCTGGGGCAGACCAGGAGCTCCCACCGTAGAGTGGTTACCCAGTTCCAGCCGGGCATATGGTCTTGGGATGGGTTCCACCCTGGGTAAGCAGTCTCTGGTCCCTCACAGGTCATTATCTACATCAAAAGATGTGGGAAGTGGGTTCCCTCAAGGCTTGGTGCTTGGGCCAGTGCTGTTCAATATTTTCATTAGCGACCCGGATGAGGGTGTGGAAAGCACTTTGTTCAAGTTCACAGATGATACCACTTATGGGAAGAAACTGAATCCAAGTGAACCTGGACAGGTTAGAGAAGTGGGCAGAGAATAATAGGATGCAGTTCAATGAGGACAAGTGCAAGGTGCTGCACCTAGGGACAGGGAATCATCAGTACACCTATAGGCTGGGGGATGACTTTCTCAGCATCGCAGCTGCAGAAAGAGATCTGAGAGACGTTCTCGACTCCAAGATAAATATGAGTCATCAGTGTGACGAAGCAATTAACAGAGCTAACTGCACTTTGTCATGCACTAGTAGGTGCATCACAAACAGGTCAAGGTAGATGATGTTCCCTCTCTATGCAGCACTGGTCAGGCAGTAGCTAGAATTCTGGGCACTGCAATTCAAGAAGGATGTGGACAACCTTGAGAGGGTCCAGAAGAGGGCCACTCATATGGTTAGAGGCTGGTAGGGAAGGCCTTATGAGGAAAGGCTGAGGGACCTGGGCATCATTCTCCCATTGTACTTGGCCTTGGT
>NW_017729032.1:63245391-63247112 GCF_001723915.1 Gavialis gangeticus | reverse complement strand
GCTAGTAAAGCGAGCAAAATGCTTTGGCCTCCACAATTCGAAAAGCATGTGGAGAAGTCTGAGGGTGCAGAAAAGAGCCACGTGCATGATCAGAGGTCAGGAAAACAGACCTTATGATGAGAGGCTGAGAGCCATGGGGCTCTTCAGCCTGGAAAAGTGCAGGTTCAGGGGTGATCTGGTGGCCAACTATAAATTTATCAGAGGTGGTCATCAGGATCTGGGGGAATGTCTGTTCACCAGAGCGCCCCAAGGGATGACAAGATCAAACAGTCACAAACTCCACCGCGACCGATTCAGGCTGGACATAAGAAAGAACTTCTTCACTGTCCGAGCCCCCAAGTTTTGGAATAGACTGCTGCTGGAGGCAGTTCAAGCATCCACTTTGAACGCCTTTAAGACACATTTGGATGCTTATTTTGCTGGGATCCTACGATCCCTGCTGACTTCCTGCCCCTGGGGCAGGGGGCTGGGCTTGGTGATCCTCCGGAGGCCCTTCCAGCCCAAATGTCTATGAAATCTATGAAATCTTTTCAAGCCTCTGCAAGGAAAGGCTGAGCGGGGATCTTGTGGCAGTATACAAATTCACTGGGGCAGGGGGCGGGTAGGGCAGCAGGGAATAGGAGATGGTCTGTTTACCAGAGCACCCCTTGGAATAATCAGAAACAACAGTCACAAGCTGATGGTGAGTATGTTTAGGTTGGACATCAGAAAGAACTTCTTCATGGTTAGGGTTGCCAGAATCTGAGATGGGTTTCCAAGGAAGGTGGTGCTCTCCCCTAACTTGGGGGTCTTCAAGAGGAGACTGAACAAGCGCCTGGCTGGGGTCACATTACCCCAGTACTTTTTCCTGCCACTGGTAGGGGGTCAGACTCGATGGTCCTTTGAGGTCCCTTCCAACCCTAGCATCTATGAATCTATGCATGGGTGTCTGGAGGGGAGAGAGGGACTCCCCTGCAGGCAATCTCACTCACTGTAAAAGTGGCCACATCACTTCTGGAACTCCCATGGCCACTTCTGGAAGTGGCATGGCTGCTTTTGCGGCTGGCCCTGCTCCCTGGTCAGTGCTCACAGTGGGGGCACTGGTACTCTCACCTGCCCAACTGCCTGCTGGCTAAAGAGGGAGCACGGCCTAACAGGGCATGCACTGGTGCTCTCAGGGGGTGCATGTGCATCCTCATGCACCCCTATGCGTCGCCCCTGAATCTATGAATCTAAGGCGGGGTAGACTTTAAATCTTCAGGTTACTGTTAAGCAGCCTGAACTCTGTTCCTCCCACTCCCTTATAGTCAGATGTTATAAAAAGGATCTATCACATTTTGTTTCAGAAAATCTTATTAAATAAATAAACAAATAAAGGACCAAATACTGAGGTCTTCCTTGAACCCCAATCTTGGAGGGAGTGGGATGCCGCATAGTACAGGGCCAGAGCCTTAGCTCTTTATTCTTTCCTTTCACTCATTATGTTGAAGTCAGTTGAAATTGCTGAGCTGAGAACTTTGTAAAAAAATTAAGGAAGGACTTCAGAATTTGATCCAACAAGCAGAAGCACATCAGATGATCAGACTGTCGCACATTGGACATGGTGGAATTATCCAATCCAATGTGAAAAAGTGCTTATTATTAGGGCCGCATGATGCTTAGGGTGCTGATTTGATTCAGAGGAGATTCAGCCCAAGTCAGTGGCCGAATCTCTGAATCTGAATTGAATCAGGGGACCAATT
>NW_017729032.1:63240792-63245237 GCF_001723915.1 Gavialis gangeticus | reverse complement strand
GGACCATGGGGGGACCCCTGCCAGGCCCCATCCCCTGCCGGATCCGCCAGCCACTCTGACCCCCGCCTGTTCTCCCAGCCCCCCCCATGGCTGCCCCACCTGCCCTAGCCCCCTGCCCTTTAAAAAAAAAAAAAATCCTCGACTCACTGGCTGCTGCAGCAGCCTCAGGGCTTTTGGGGGCTTGTAGCAGAGCTCCCCATGCAGCATGGGGCAGTGGGATGGGGGCAGGAGCCTGTGAGCCTAGGGGTTTTTTAAAATTTTTTTAAAGGGCTGGGAGCTAGGTCAGGTGAGGCAGCCATGGGGGGAGGGGCTCATGGCTGAACCCCTCCCATATGGGGTGGGGCAGTGGGGGTAGCGGGGATCGCTCCCCCACCTGGTAGCAGCCGGTGAGTGGACGCTTTCTTTTTTCAAAGAGCTGCGGCGGGGGGAGCAGCCATTGAGAGAGGGTGGGGGATAGGGCCTGTGTGATTTGGAGATTTGGCTGATTCGGCAGCAGCCGAATCTTTGAATCAGATTTGGCCACATCGATTTGGGACAGGGATTGGAATCACCAAATTGAATCACTGTTCACTGAATCAGCTGAATCTGAAGTGAATACTAGCCTCTTTGCACAGGCCTACTTGTTATGATTCCAATTTTATTTTTCTTTAAATTCGAGTCATTTTTCATTCTAATTTAGCAGTATGTATATATAAGCAATGAGGTTCCATATTTCCTACTTACTCCTGAGCAAATGTACTTAGGTAAGAAGTACAAAATGCTTTTTGTAACCGCTGGGCCTGAAGCCCACTCTGGAATCAGAAAATCCAGCTCAGTATATGAGCACCAATTTACCTCTACTATTTTTACACCTCAGTTGTACCTTAACATATATTTCTCAGTTGGGTCACTGTTCTGGTGATGACTGACATTTGAGAAAGAACACGCAGCTATTTTTCTGATGTAATAGTAGCTTGCAGGATTAAGAAAGATCAAAAAAAGAATCTTTGCTTTATAACCTTGCAAACATGTTCTGGAAGTCAGTGTAACAATATTGATGGACTGCAACAATGGAATTTTATTTCTCTGCTCAAAACAACACTGCACTTTAATAATTAGAAATCACACAAACAGAAATCACACAAACAGAAATCACACAATAATAATAATTAGAAATCACACAAACAGAAATCACACAAACAGAAATCACACACCTGAGAACACTGTTTCCATCACATATGTTAAATACAGCAGGTATCAAGAATGCACATAGATCCATCACAGTTTCCATCATGTATGTTAAATAAAGCAGGTATTAAGAAAACTACATAATGCGTCCTAGTATATCAATGACTAATCAGAATCAACATATGAACAGTATGTGACAAGGTAAGTAGGCAAAGAAGACAAAACAAAGACTCTCATGACAAAAGGGTCAGGTAACATTAAAGGTTTCAAGAGGAAATGTCTTACTCAGCAAGAACAGCAACACTCTTTAAAACAAGGGAACCAGAATCACTATCTATATAACTTTAGGAGATAAATCAGCAACAGATATCAGTTTAAGCTATCTTATTGTTAATGCAGGGCAATTTCACACTCTTGGTTCACTTACAACTCTGCAATGGTTTGTCAGATTTTTTCATACACCTGGAATTTGTTCAGTCTCTATTGCAGTGTAATGCCTTTTTACATGGAAAGGATAAATCTGGTAACAAAAGTGGCTTTGAGGTTCCACTGTTTTCCACAATGTCCAAATCAAAGAATTATTTAATCTGAATGAATGTAATTGATTCAGATGAAACATAGTCAAGTTCATAAGGTAAAGTAGGAGAAATTCCAGCAATGACTTGCTTCAAGAATGAAGGATTTTTAGACACCCCACAACACATAGTATATACTAGAACAAAATGTTGGACTCTTGTTTTTGTTGGCTGCAACTAAATTCATCATGGGACATGGTTTAAATATGACCTGATGTAATTCCCATTCTTTTACTTCTAACTGCTATCTGTTGAGCCAATTTCAACTCAAGCTCAGTTTCCTCTGAACTTAGATTGCAGACACACTCTCATTTTCATTTGTTCTATCCCACTCGGGATGTAAAGCACTTCTGGAGTCAATCTATATTTTTGTGCCACCTTTTTTATTATATGCAAGATGACTGTCTCTTCTTCCATTCTCTTAGGACTAGCTCCAGAGTTTTTCAGAGCTTTAGCCATTTGCTGATGTTTTAGAATTCCTTCTACTGTTCCTTTTTTAACATAAATATTTGTGATTTTACTTGTCACAGATAATAAATCAGAGAAAACGGGACCTTGCAGTTTAGATATAGATGAGTCATAGAAAAAACACAGTAGTTTACAAGATAAATAAAAAAAGGAAATCTTTGCACAGTGCAACAGTTCTAGTATGTATATTATCCATAATTTCAACCTATGGTTGATAGTAAAATATACAATGGTTACACAGCACAAGGGCCAGATTTTCTGAAGAACTCCTACAATGACTAACAGGTTTTCAGAATCTCTCAGCCAAAATAAATTTGCAGATTTGTACATTGGTTGCTGAGCTCCTTTGAAAATTTGACCTCAGCTGTGGGTCCTTGAAAATCTGGCCCATGTTTCTAGATACGGGAAAGGAGAGTAACAGCGCCTACTAACCTCCAAATAGTAATTGATATTAGTGGCTTTTACATGAGCTCCCATACCCAAGGCTGGAATCCCTGGAGAGACGAATCACTGGTGGGTCAAAAGAATTTTCCTTTTAATACAGTGTTCCATATGTGAATCTGCAGTCTATAAATTAATACGTCTCACTGAAATCTAATAGGAAATACCATGTCCGTACAGTGAGCCATTATCTCCAGAAACAGTAGGAATAGGTCAAATTCTTGTTTCACTTATATGCATACAATTCCTGTAAAGTGAAGGGCATTGGCTATGATGTATGTGATGGTCCACTATCTGGTTGTCTTCTGAAGGTTCCCCAGATAGTAAAATTTACATTTAGTTCTGAAGTGCAAATCACTCTGATAATTTTAGGCTGCCTCTTCTTTTGGGAAATTTCTCTCCTAAACAAATTAAATCTTTGGGTAGAAACAAGCAGTGCTCTTCTATAGATTTACAGTGAGTGCTTGCCTTGGGAATATGTTGATAACCTTTCATCTAGCATGGAAGGCCGAGCTTTTATTAGGAGGTTGTTAAGGTTGTGAAAGCTGCAAACACTTACTATAGCTCTCTTAGGAAAAGAAAGGAGAAAAACCTTTGCTTGCCTGTCCTGATATCTAAAACACAATAATGGGTTGGTGGGGGAAGTTCTTCAGTATCCAGTTTGATATTTCCTGTGAGTTTTTTGTCTGGAGGCATTAGAAATGTACTGAACTTTCTTTCCTCCTTATCTAAGGAATCTATTCACTGTTTAACCCCAGGAAAAAATAACTGTAGTAAGTGATCATTGCAGGAAGCATCAACATTCCATAACTGAAACTATTAGTTGTGTCTCTTACTAGTGTGAGCGCATTGTGATGTGCACAGAAAATTTCAATTCATTTTATCACAAACTGTATCATAAATAAAGGAAGGAGCTGTCTGAAGCCATTTGAGCTTTTCCTTGGATTATTTGGAATTTTTGGGCTTAAAATATTAAATGAAAGACCTTTAACCTATGTGATGACAGCCCTGGAGGGAAAGAACACTACACATGACTTCTATCTTCATGGCCACATAAGCCTCATAATCACTTGCAAGAACACTACCTTATTTTGTCATCAGAGTCTCCAGGAGCAGTTGCCTCCACAGGAAACTGACTTTTTTTTTTGGGTGGGGATGGGGGTGGTAAAAAGACAGACACACATGCATACGCACACACATGCATGCACACTTGCTTTGTACATTTTGAATGGGTGCCTGTTGATACGTGATTTCCAGATACTGACAGACTCTACCATTTATTCCAAGTAACTAGAACAAGGAAAGATAAAGTAAGAGTTCCCTTGGAGCAATGTTTCTAAACAGATAATGGCATTAAAAATTGCTTATTCCATTTGAGCACAATGGACGGTGTCTGCCTCTTAATCTCTCATGTTTCTGATTCAGGGGAGAATGACAAAGGTTGCTAGCTTTCCTCAGGTAAGCTCCTATGAGGAACTTTAAAGAAAACAATTTGTTCAGACTCCTTTTGCCTTTTTTTTTTAGATTTACTCTCAATTATTTCAAAGTCCTATATTATCTCAAGAGAGGGCTAGAATGTTTCTTGGGTGCCTGTTTTAAATGCGCTTTGTGCTAGGGGACCATATCCAGACTAAATATCCAAAACTTGATCTTTAAAATAATAAATATCAGCGTGTCTCAAGGCTTCAGACAAAGGTGTAAAAGCTGGGGGCTACCTAACAAAATAATAATATGCCTGATGTTGACAGAAGCATTCTTTTCTTTCCCAATGAAAGGTCTGTGGCACTCCTTCAA
>NW_017729032.1:63206052-63235792 GCF_001723915.1 Gavialis gangeticus | reverse complement strand
TCAGACAAAGGTGTAAAAGCTGGGGGCTACCTAACAAAATAATAATATGCCTGATGTTGACAGAAGCATTCTTTTCTTTCCCAATGAAAGGTCTGTGGCACTCCTTCAAGTGCTTCTGGGGCAACTGCTCCCACCCCGCTGGCCCAGCTCTTGCCAGCTCTTTGAAGCTCCTTTCTTGTGGTCCCTCACTGGTCTCTCCTGACAGCCATGCTGCCTCTTTTATCCCCGTCCAGGTGACCCAACGGGCCAAACAGGGGACATGGAGGGTGAGTCTCTGGGCCCTGATTGGTGAGGAAAGGGTCCTCCAATCATCTTTTGCCCTTTCAAAACCCCTGGGCTAAGTCACTGCCAGCTAGCCCGTCATACCTGATAGGAATTTCACCTGAAAAGGGGAGTGAGTGAAAATGGAATAAGGACTTCAGTGCACTACCTGAAAATGGCTAGGGAGAAGAAAACAAAAGAAAATAACTAGAAGAATGTAGTCACTAGACAAGAGTCTGAAATCAAGAAGCTTCACTGAAGAGAGATGCTAACTGGCGGGTACTTTGGCATGAATTGGCATAATCAGTGCAACACAAATATTCCATGAACTTCCTTTTTTGCTTTTGGAAAGCAGAGGAGAATCAAGACTGTAGTATCTACATTCTTTGGGCACCATCCCATTAGACTACTTGTGTATTGAATCATAATCAACATGCTTATTCTCCCAGTGATAATTTAGGCCTCAGTCATGTTTACAAAATGCTTTTTGGACAATATCCTAGGTTTTGTCTGTGAATAGTATTCATGCAATTCTGGGATGTATTTAGATAACACCCATATTAAATGGACTGGTTTGGTGGTTTTGAGAGTTATTCACGAGTAGATAATACTTCACCAGGTTTTTCCAGAGATTCTCATTAGCAGACTCTGACTCATCTGCTCAGGCTCTGAAGCCAATCAATACAGAAACTTGCTAATCAGCACTAAAGTATTTCATGTGGTTTTCTTTCTGCAACTCAGGGAAGAAAATGAAAGAGGCTTAAAAATATTTTTTGTTTTATATCTTCACTGAAAAAGGTGGGAAAGATGGTTACAGGGCTAGCTGTACCTCTGACCTCTTCATTCTCCCTCAAAGTTTACTACCTGAGGTGTCAGGTTTTATGCCTCTATATCTACTTGGGTGGGATTCTGCTGTTCTTCCATGGGGAGATCTTGCCTACAGTGCCTTGTATGTCAGTCAGCAGGCTTCACAGGGCTTAGCACTCTTTGGTTCTTCCCTCTAGGAGTCTGTTACCAGTGATCAGATGGCCTTCTTAAAACCAAGATACTGTTTATTTGGATGGCAGGAATAAAGCAATTCAGAGGAAAAACAATGAATGTTCCACCTTCATGTCTGTACATGCATAAAGCTGCGCCATCTTGTGCATACGTAAGAAATGCTTCAAAAGCACTTCAACCACTTTTAGAACATTTCAAAAGGCATGTATGTTTGTATAGCTGGCCCTCTGAAATGCTTTATAGGGATTTGCAATAATTCAGTTGTTACATCTGTATGTACCCAGTCACTTCACAATCCCTAATCCTTAATTCAGAATTCCTTACAACCACCTATGAAGCCAAAGCAACAGGCTAATACAGTAAACTTCACAAGAACCAGGTCAGTATACAGTATTCATACATTATTGTAGAGCAGCTCCATTTCTATTACAGATGATATGTGTTATTTTTTCCATAAAATTCTAGATTTTTTTAGACTATCACCTATCCAGAACTGTGTCTTGAAGAAAGCAGGCCCTCTATTAGCCAGGCTGAATTATTCAGAGGGGCTTTGGTTATATGAGGAGAATCCGAGAACTAATCCACAATCAAATAACAATGATGGTGGTTTTATGCTTAAAGCCTTTTGAAGAACACTGTGAAAAATAACCCCTTTTAACCTGTGTGGTATGCTCCTGAAATGATTTCCCAAATTAGTATATTTACTAACAAATATTTCACATTCACATCCACATGCATGGTGAGACTCTGGAGAACGTTGAGTATTTCCTGTACCTCAGAAGCCATCTCTTGCGGAAGGCTGATGTCGAGGAAGAAATCCAACATCACCTCAAATGTGCAAGTGCAGACTTTGGATGCCTGAAGAAATGGGTATTTGGGGATCACAACATCAGATCCAAAACCAAGCTCATGGTTTATCAAGCACTTGTGATCCCTACCTTGCTGTACAGAGCCGAGACATGGACAACATACAGGAGACATCTAAAATTATTGGAGAAGTACCATGCTGCCTGTGGAAGATCCTCCAAATCCAGTGGAAGGACAGATGTGCCAACATTAGCTTCATCCTGCAAGTGAACACCAGAGTACTGAGGCAATGATCATCCAACATCAACTTTGTTTGGCCGGCCATGTAATTATATGTCTGAATCCAGACTCCTGAAGCACGTTTTATTCTACCAGCTCAGCCAAGCTGTACACTCCAGAGGAAGGCAGAAAGCACTTCAGGGAAGTCATCAAGGCCAATTAAAAAAAATGTAACATCGATGTCAAATTGTGAAGACTACTGCCCAGGACTCATCAAATAGAGGAAGAGTCTGCTGCAGGGATCTCAGTACTTTGAAACCTCACGACAACAACAGGAGACGGAAAAGCAGGAGTGGCAGAAACAATGTGCTTATCCCAAATCAAGAATGCAGTGCTACCCACCCCACATGGAAACACATGTCTGAGCTGTAGCAGAGTCTGTTGATCCCAGATAGGCCTCATCAGCCCTCTTTGTACACACAGATAAGATAATCATGAAAGACAATCATCCCTGACTGTGAGGGATCTCCGAAGAAGAAAAGAAGATTTCACATTTCATCCCACCTAGTTTTATCCTGCCCGTCACAACCAGTATAGAACATCCCCATAGTCCTGCCACATGAGGGCTGATCCTGTGAAGGGCTGAGTGTCCTCAAACCAACCTTTCCTCCACCAAAGACTGCAGCTGAGGTCACTTAAGTTGTGATATGATAGGCTGAGCCCTAGTCAGGAGACCCTTGTTACGGCAGCATGTTACGCTAACACAGTGCTCTTGTTCTTATCCTTGCTGTTTAGCTGACATGCTTCTAGGGTTTAGAAATCCTTGTATCATAAAATAAAAAATTGAAACCAAACTAGTAATTCACTGATCTGAGCACACCTGTCATCTTATAAACTTAAACTAAGGCCACCTGCATCTTTCAGTGCAACTTATACCCAGAACTATAAGGCACGAACTGTGCATTTTTATTCAGGAAGCTAAATGAGAAATGTATAATGCTCCTGATTTAGTTCTTGTAATTGAAATCAAGGAATATTTTGAGCATTTTCACATCAGTGCACATGGAATGAAAAGAAAGATTGTGTAACAAATTCTGCACCTTTCCAAACTGTGTGGAAAGTGGGTGGAACTGTGAATTTAGGTGTCTGTGAGAAAGGTGTAAATTAACCGTGTGTGGGTAACTTCTATGCCATTCTGTTTCTACAGTGAGGTGACTGTGATATATGACAAAACCCCATGAAGCTCATAAAGCTGTGTAAGTTGAAGCAGGAATACCTTCCCTTTAATTGGGAGACAGCCCAGGGGGGTGAAAGCTCAGGAAAAAAAGAACACTTATCATATTCAGAAGACAGAAGACATACAAGCAAACTGACCCAGACAAATAGAGATGTTTTGCTTGTTTGGAATACACTGAAGAACAAACTTCAGATATATGTAATGGCTATGGGGGCATTTTTGGCTCTCTGAAGGAAAAACCACCCCCAAAACCTTAGCAAAGACACAGTAGCCAAACAGCATATGTTCAAAACACAACGGGCCTGATTTTGCTCTTTCTTTCATTGACGTAAAGCATTAATTCAATTGTGATTCATGGAATTACACTGGCATAAAACCTATGTACCAACAATTACAGTGAAGTCCCCTATATCTAAGTTTCTTAGTGATGGACTTACTGGCTGCCAGCTCCAATTGGGGCTGCAATCCTAGAAAAGAAAGGGTTGTTATATTTGTTTTACTTTTTTATTACAGCTGTAAGAGTAATCCATATGTGATTTTTATAAGGCATGATAATATTTGTCAGCTACAGGACAGAATGAATCTGCACAATAACAACTGGCTCAGCCTCAAAGTGATAAACATATTGCGATATTAGCAGTCATTTCTTTCCCCAAATATGAAAGGCTGATGCAATTGCAAACTATCCTTTTGCTGCATGTTGATATTCTTATAATCAATCATCCTCCAGTAACTGTTTTATTATTTCTATGGACACAATGGACCAGTTTTTTATGGCCTGGACTCAGTTTTACATTTGTAGTTGGCCAGTACAAATAATTATGCAACTTAGGTCATCTGAGTAACAGAGTACATCTACAAATCAGGTTATTGGACATCTACATGGTCTAAATGGTATCTAGAATTAATGAAGAGAATACAACTATGCACCCTGTTTTTTTGTAGAATAAAAGCAGAAGCCATATTTAGGGCTGAGAATATCGCTATTTTTTGTTTATATATAATCACCAGGAACTATTTGAAGTGAGAAAAGCTGAAAACATGTATTTAAAATGCACATCTGCCTATAGTTTTCCACAGACACCCATTTGGGCTAAGTACAGACAATCAAAAAGCCCAAGGCTGAATCAATTCAACCTTCGCATGTTAGTCTAAGCTGCATAGATTGAACAGATAAGTAAGTGAACAGATAGGCTAGGGACAGAAGTTACACATAAACTTCTGTCCCTTTAAGTGATCGGAAACCAGTTTAAACCTGTAACAGAACAGAGGTAAACTGCTATCAAAATGGCCATAACCAGTTTAAGATGAACCTGGATGGATGTAGTATCAGACTTAGCTGATTCAGATCAAGCTGGTTTATGGAACTTCTGTCACAGACCCCTTCCCAGTTCAAGTTAACTCACAGTCCTCCAGCATCCCAGGATGCTTTGCAGCTCTGGGCTGTGGTGTCTGCTCCAGTGGAGCAGGGACTGCCTCACCCCTCTGCTCCATAGCTTGCATCCTGCCTGTGTCTGTCAGTACATAGGGAGGGGTGGATGGCAGGGGAACAGACCATCAGACCCTCCTAGCCCAGGTCTACACAGCGGGGGTGGGGGGAGGGGGGAGAAGCTGTTGCCACAGGAGGGAGGGGGAAGGAGTTTCCAAGGCTCCAGGGGTGCAGGCACTCGGAACCCTTGCCTCAGGGGGTTTCTTCCCATGCCAGCCAGGATTTCCTATCTCAGGGCAGCCCCAGGGAGCTGAGGGGAATTTTTCTTTTCCTGAGCCCCCCAGCTGCTTGCCTTAGCCACTGTGAGTCTCAGGGACAGCCTGGGGCAGCCTCAAGGAGTGGAGGGAAATTCTTCTGCTCCTTCACAGCTGCTTGCCTGAGACTTGCAGCAGCTGAGGCAAAAAAAGCTGCAGAGGAGCAGAAGAATTTCCCTCTGCCTCCCTGAGGCTGCCCTGGGCTATCCCTGAGACTCACAGGGGCTGAGGCAAGTAGCTGCGGGGTTTGGGAGAGGAATAATTCCCCTCAGCTCCCTGGGGCTGCCCCAGGCTGGGGGACCCTGGTTTGGGGTGGGGGGGAACCTCCCAAGGCAGGGGCTCCCCAGTTCCCCCATGCTGGGCTACATGGGCAGGCACCCAGCCCTGAGGACTTCTTCTCCCTCCCTCTTGTGGCAGTGGCTGAAGCAATCAGCAGCTGGGAAAGGGAGGGGGGGAATTCCCCATGGCTCCACAGGGGCAGGCTCCCACAAGGTGGGCCAGCACCTGGCCAGGGGGCTCCTTAACCCCATGTGGGGGGACTTCAGAGGCCTGGGAGACAGCAGGCTGGAGACATGCTCTAGTGCCCCTCACCTACTGGCCTGGGTCAGTTCAGGCCTCCCCCTGCCTTTCCCAATTGAAAACTGAACATCAGTTCAGTTGGTTATTAGTTCAATCCACACAGCTTAGAGGAAGCTGCCTAGATTGAATTGATTCTGCCTTGGGGTTTTTGACTGTCTGTACCTAGCCACACTCACTTTAACTTGAATCTGGAGGGGATCTGGGGAGAAGTTCAATAAACTGATTTAACATAAATCAGTTAAGTCTAATACCACATTTCTCTAGGTTTATCTTAAACTGGTTTTGGCCATTTTGAAAGTGATTTATGTGCCCTGGACTTCTTGTGTTACAGATTTGAACTAGTTTCTTATACCAGTTTGTGTGTCATTCTGTCTCTCACCTTAGAGCTGTCCTTGCTTCTCGAAACTTGGGTGTGTGCCAAGCTTCTGCAGGATATGTGAGAAGACAGAAGGGACAGCAGAAAAAGGGAAAGGGGAGACATAAATAGAGGAAAATGAAGAAAAATAACTAAGAACAACTCTCCAATATCTCTTAGGTTGTTAGAGAAGTTGCAAGTGTGGTTGTAATGACATGAATTGTTATTTTTTTTTAAATTTGTAGCATAGTCACAAGGGTCTATAGCAGCAGAGCAAACCTAAAAAGAATACGTGACAGAAAAGACTCTGAAAGTCACTGATTTTGAGGCCTTTTACTATAAAGCCATTCTGTTTTCCTTTGTATTGTTACTGCAGTATCTCCTTTGGTAAGCTGCCCTCCTCTACAAGAAATAACGGCCACAAGTTGTTGGAGAGTAGGTTTAGATTAGACATCCGTAAGAGCTACTTCACAGTTAGGGCGGCTAGGATCTGGAACCAACTTCCAAGGGAAGTGGTGCTGGCTCCTACCCTGGGGGTCTTTAAGAGGAGGCTTGATGCCTACCTAGCTGGGATCATTGGAGACCAGTTTTTTTTTCTCCTGCCCTGGCAGGGGTCGGACTTGAAGATCTATAAGGTCTCTTCCGACCCTACTTCTATGATTCTCTTTAGGTCTCTGTAAGGTTTCAGAGGGTTCTGACTGATGCCACCTCCTCTTCCTGAGTACATTTTCTACAGGGATAGTCTTATTTACTTACAGGTCTTTGGTTACCTTCTTTGTGCTGATGGCTTGAAAATTTGCCACAAACCAATGATATGCATGATTAAAATGTGTGACATCTGAATTTTGTTAGATACTCTTTCTTTATGAGAGAGATAAGAAGGGCTTATAGACATTAGACCTTTTTCCAAGTGGTGTGAATCAAATGACCTAGTTTTTTTCAGGGCTAACAGGTTAACTGGTGCATGAAGGGTCAGCTACAGCATGTGTCAGTGATTTGCACAGTGAAAAAATGTCCTTAAATATTATAACAGGTCTTATTCTTAAAATAATTAAAAAAACAGCTTCCATATTGGTGGACTGAATGGCTCCCTATCTGGACTTCTTATGAGTTCTGTTCAGTCAGAAGGGGAGGGATTTTTATTGCATACACTACTCCTAAATTTAATTTATAAGGCATCACCTACGATGAATGAACACTAGTGTTCTCATCTGCCATTTACACCAACTACCAGCTAGTTCAGACTCACCCTCCTGTCCCAGCTGCCTGCGGAGGGTTTAGATTGAGAGTATGGTCGGGGGTAGAAAGGTAAGAAAGATTTATTGACTTAAGAAAAACACAATTACGTGTAGTAACAAGACAAATGATGACAGACAAAAGCAATTCGCGTCAGCAACTTATCGGCAGTCCCTCTGATGCCCGATACACAGTAAGCTTCTCTTTCCACAAAGTTCAGCGAGGTCAGGTGTTCTCAAACAATGCTGTCTGAGGGGTGCTGGGAAGGACCCTGGAATGCAGTTCTTGGGCTCCTCGAGGTCCACGGGCCCACTGATCTAGGCAACAGCTAACTAATCCTTTTCACAGAGCTACATCTTCCTTCTGAATGGTTTGCAAATATTTGAGCTAATTTATAGCTTCTGAAGGACACTGATAACATACAACCACTTAGATTCCTTTTTCTTCAACTGTCCTTAGACTGACCAATAGCAGTACAAGCCTTGCATTCCTTTGATAAGGTAATTTTAACTGCGCCACAGGGCCTTACTACTTCTAGGCCTTGCTAAATTTGCTAGGCCTTACTTTATACAAGGCCTCACTACATTTTAAACTATCATTAGGCTTTTAGCAATAACTTATAGCTTAATATCTAAACAAATACAGAAAAACACTTGGTCTAATCTTTATAGAGCCTTCAGCAAGCACTTTTATCACACAGACATACTTTTCAGCTGCCATACCTCTGACACTCTATCAGTTATCTACAAACAATTATGGCTGATGAGATTCTGCCTCCCAACTAATGCCTTCCTTCACATGTAATGCTGAACATACCTCCACCTGTAATCTCCATCCTCTCCCCCACCATCAACACTGGTGCTTTTACTCTAAGGCAGCTGCTGGTCATGCTTTTTCCAACCCCTCCCAGGAGGATAGAGAGGCTTATGGGGTAAGGCCTGGAGCTGACAGTATACTTTTGAATAATGAGGGGGAGAAGAGAGAGGTAACTATGAGACCAACACAATCTGCAAAGACAGCCCAGTCGTTCAGGACAGGATCTACTCCTTCCAGCAGTATATGGATGTGGCCAGGTAACAGGTGCACAGGGACAGTAGTGACTTCCAGTTCCTGCCATGACTGCAATTCATACAATTTTATTGCCCTGTTCCTACCCTGGTCAGCACCTGGGCCAGTGCGATGGCACTTGCTGCCACTGCATGACACCATCCTTGCTACAGTACTGACTCCTTCTCTTCCTTGGTGAATAATACAACATACCAAAATCTCTCTCTCTTTCTTGCCTCAACCTCTTTCTTCTATCTGAAAATGCTAATGCCTTCTAGACAGCTCCATTGCTTTCCTCATAGGCCTCTCTCTGAGCCCTGGAGGGGAACAAAGGGAAGAGATGGAAGAGAGAGAAATGGGAACCCAGAAATACCTTCTTTGTTCTATCAGCCAGCCAGTGACTTCCATCTTTCTGGTGTGTGCAATGCAGTGGGACAGGGAGGCTAAATGGTTGCAACATACACTCTGCTGTACACCACATTCCCTTTGAGATGTCTGCTCCATCCTGGTCTCCATCTTTCCAATTTCACACTCTTCCTGCCTCTGTGACATGTATTCCTATAGGTCTCACCTGTTTCAGCTCAGATTAACCCATGATGAACTTATCTGTCTGCTCAACTTTTTCTGCATTCCTGCAAGTCACTGTTTCTGCTGTTGAGAGCACCATCACCCTTCTGTTTACTCAGCCATGGAAGCTGAGGGCTCTCCCTGGCTCCTTCCTGTCTGGTGTCCATATTTTGAAGCCAGATCTGAAAATTGCTTCCAGTATTTGCAGGATCGATCCTTTTTCTTACTACCTCTGTGAAGTAAGTGAAGGAAGTTATAGAGTCATAGAATCGTAGAGACTTAGGGCAGAAAGGGACCTCCAGAGGTCATCTAGTCCAACCCTCTGCCTGAGGCAGGATCATCCCTATCCAAATCATCCCATAAATCAAAATCTAAACTCTACAGAAGACTACCTTCAAGCCTGACACAACATAGACATAACATCCTAACCTGCCACAGGTAAAGCAGGGGAACCATGACAGCCAATGTCCTGCTTCTATAAAATGTCAGCATACTTTCAAGAGGCCACAGGTAGAGGGCTACATCCCCCAGCTACAGAGGAAGGAAAAACCCCTCAAAGATCCTACCAATTTGACCATGGGGTAAAATTCCTTCTTAACCCCCAATATGGTGATAGGTCTGACCCTGAGCAGAGGGACATGACCATCTAGCCAGGAAACTCTGGCTTTGCTCCTAGCAGGAGCATCAGCATACCCCAATTGAAGTCCCCAGCATTATCTGTAGCCAACACCCAATGCCTCTGGGGAGGATTAAAAGCACCCTGACACTTATAAGAGAAAAAGGGAGGTGTGGGGGAGGGTGGGAGCAACCAGCAAAGCCCAGAAGGATGGGAAATACCCATGGTAGAAAAGAGTCATAGCTACGCCTAGATCATCCCTGACGAGAGACTGTCTAACCTCTTTAACACCTGTAGGCTAGGGACAGACATTAACACATAAACCAGTTTAAGTGATCAGAAACTGGTTAAACCTGTAGTGGAACAGATGTTCAGTGTACATAAACCAGTTTGAAAATGGCTGGAACCAGTCTGAGATATACCTGATTGAATGTAGTATCAGACTTAACTGATCTGGGTCAAACTGATTTATGCGATGTCTGCCCCAGACCTCTTGCTGATTTAAGAGAAACTAGACTCCCCCAGCATCCTGGCATGCTCTCTGGGCTGGGCTGGACTGGGCTCTCTGCTCCACAGCAGGGCTGGCTCCTCTCCTCTGCTCCCTCTCTGGAGCTCCAGCACAGACTGCAGGCATCTGCCTGGCTTCCCTCTGCTAAACAGGGATTATTCCCCCCACCCCTCTGCCTTACACCTCTCAGCATTAGCTAGCAGACCATATGCTAGCTAAATTCCATGCTGTGGGAGATGACAAAGGCAGACAAGCTTTTAGGAGCTAATCAACAGGCAGCTGGTAATGTCTGTCCTTGGAAAAGCTATTTAAGAAGAGCTTGAATAGAGAGAGACTTTCTTTTCTTAATCGGTTGATAAACACTGAGTTAGGGGTGATAAATATTCCCTGCTGGGCTGCTGGGGGATGGACAGATGGATATAAGAACATCCTGCCAGGTCCTCGCCATGCCCCCCTCAGCTCAGTCCTGTGGAAGGGGAGGGAGGGCTGTTTTAGTGCTCCCTGGCTTCTAGCCTGAGCCACTGCAGGCATGTGCCTGAATTTTTTCAGTCCAGAGGGTATGTCTGTGCAGTTACAAACTGGTTTAGCCTAGCCAGGTTAGACTAATCTGCAAAGATTGAATCAATTCAGGATCAGGTTTTTGAATGTCTGTCCCTAGCCCTAGTGATGGAGAGTCCATAACTTCCCTAGGCGGTCTATTACACTAGCTCACTATTTTATCAGTGAAGAAGTTTTTTTCAATCTGAATTTATTTCACTGCAACTTCAAGACATAGTTCCACATCCTCCTCCCTGCAACAAGAGAGAAAAAGTGCTTTCCCTCGTCTTTATGGCAGCCTTTCAAGTATTTGAAGACTGCTATTGTGTCCACTCTTAAGCACCCTTTCCACAAACTGAACTGACCTAGCTCTTTCAGTTTCTCCTCATACGGTTTGCCTTCCAAGACCATGATCACCTCTGTTGCCTGCCTCTGGACCCTCTTGAACTTCTCCATGTCTTTTTAAAAATGTGTAGCCAAGAACTTCACACAGTACTCCAGATGAGGCCTAACCAGTACTGAGTAGAGAGGCACTATCATCTTCTGTTTCTTGCATGTAATGCTTCTTTTGATGCAGCCCAAAACTGCCTTGTCCTTTTCTTCAGCTGCATCACACTGCAGACTCATATTGAGTCTGTGGTCTACAAAGACTCCCAAGTCCTTTTCCATAGAGCTGCCATCCATCCAGGTATCTTCCTTTTGTATTTGTGTTTTTGTTTATTCCATCTAAGGTTCCATCTTGCATTTGTCTGCATTAAACTTCATCCTTTTAGCTCTAGCCCAGCTTTCCAATCTGTGAAGATCCTTCTGAATTGTGCTCACATCCTCCAACGTGTTCACTATCCTTCCCAGTTTCATGTTGTCCTCAAACTTGCTCAGGAAGCTTTCTATGCCAGCATCCAAATTGTTAATAAACACACTGAACAGTATCAGGCTGAGGACAGACCACTGTGGGACTCCATTCAAAACCTCCTGCCATTCTGACATTGACTGATTAATAATTACCCCTTTCTTGCAGCTATTGAGACAGTTATCTATCTACCTCGTTTTATCCAGCCCACACTTCTCCAATTTGTTTATGAGAGGGTTGTGTGGGACCTTGTCAAACGACTTGATATGAACAGCATTTCCTTCATCCACTCAAGTAGTTACTTTGTCAAAGAAGGAGATTAAGTTTGTTTGACATGATTTAGTTTTTTTTTGTGACTCCATGCTGGCTGCTTGCAATCAGCCTTTCCTTCTCCAGATGCTTGCAAATGGTCTTCCTTAGGATATGTTATAGTAACTTCCCAGGTATTGAGGTAAGGCTAATCAGTCTGTAGTTCCCTGGGTCCTCCTTCTTGCCTTTTTTTAAAGAGGGGCACTATGTTGGGCCTTTTCCAGTCCCCTGGCCCATTTTCCACAACTTCATGAATATCATTGCCAAGTGTTCTGAGATCTCCTCTGCCAGTTCTTTTGGGATCCTGGGATAAAACTCATCTGGCCCTGCTCTCTTGAATATATTCAGACCCAACAAATGCTCTCTGGCCATCTCTTTTGTTACCTTCTCCTTCAGCTTGCCCCATGCCTTGTCCAAATAATCACTATTAGGTGTCTAGCAGCTTATTTTTTTTGTGAAGACTGAGGCAAAGTAACTGTTGAGTAGCTTTCCATCTTTGGTTAGGAGTTTTCCCTGGCTTGTTAACAAAGGACCCTTCCTTGATCATTCAGTTCTCATTCAGGCCCTTCACATCTGCATTGGTATTTAGATTTTGCTTTTCTCTAGCATCCTTGACACTCATTGTTTCCCCTCCCTTCCATATAAAACACTGCAACTAAAATAATCTTTCTTTACTTTTGCTTTAAGACATGTATTTGCTACCAAGTTTCCACTAGTGATCCATTCCTGAGGGTACTGAGTACTTGATTTCAGATGCTGTTTCAAGCCTCCTTGGCTTTCATGTAACTCTGTGGGAGTCAGGGACATTTAGAGTGTGATCTTAAAAGATGTTCATAAATTAGGAAAGGTAGACTTCTGTTATTTTCCTGTTATAGTCATGGTGAGAAACCTACTGTCCTATGAATGAGTCCATCTTATTTCTCAATAGTATATAGTAACTGAACTATAGAGTCAGGATGATTTTGTGTTTAGGACACTAGTCTGGGACTTTAGAAGCCAAAATTTAATTTCCTGTTCTGCCACAGACTCTTGTGTGACCTAGGAAGGTCACTTAATTTTTCTGTGTCTGCATTCCCCATTTATATGAGAGAAATAAATGCACTTCCTTTTCTCATAGGGAACAGATTATGAAGGGCTCGACTACTCTAGAAATGGGAGCTGTAGATAGTTATGCCAAAATTGAGCAAGGGTAACTGATTTAATCTCTAATCATTTTCCCCCAGATAATGGCCACAATATCTGATGCAAGCTTGCCATGGAAATATGCTAGTCAAAGAACAAATCTACTTATTTGTCCTTTACCATAATAATGAAAACACTAATGATATTTCTGATTTAAAAAAAATACTCTAGGGGAGTAGGATTTTGCAAGGCTGATTTAAAACTTTCCTTCATGTCCAACTATCTGTACGTGACTCAGCTACTAAAGAGGAATCTAAATAAAGAGGCTTCTCTTGTGCTTTATATGCACAAAACTCTAGCTCTAACTAGCAAAGGAACATTCTACAGCTTTTCTACATGTTCTTTCTTTCGTCTGTAGAGTGTTAACAATAACACATGTTTCTGTGAATCATAAATGGAAATTATTTCAGTTTGATTCATTTTAGGAATCCTGGTAACAGTTTAATATGACACTATATCTCTGAATTATAAGAGCACTTAGTTCTCTGAATTTTTTCCTTTACTTATTAAAATAAAAGAAGGAAAAAGAATATCTCAATGGCATTTTCACTTTCAGGAAAAGCAAAATCTTTTAGACAATATGAGAGAGAGTTTTAAATCTACTATGTCAAATACTAATGCATGTTGTCATTTTTAGAGACTTCCCAGGGGTTTTTTAGTCCATTATCTGAATAGCCCAGACCATGAAATGCTACTGATAACTTCACTAGAAATGTTTTTCAGATTCTTAGAGAAAGTGATGTGCAGATTAGTTTTAACATTAATATATGGCTGTATGTGGTAAATGCCCTCTCCTTATTTTGTATTTAAATACTAACTAGTATACAAAGACCTGGTTCATGCCTGGATCTCACCACAATAAAAGTAATTACAAAATACTTTAGAGAGAAATAGTCACATTTTCCAGACTTGTTGCATCAGGCACGGCCTATTATCAAGGCAAACCAACCAGTGGGGGGGGATAACTTATACATGTTTCTGAATTGAAAAGATTTTGCTGCGTTCACTCCAATTCAATCCTAGTAGAGCTGGTTGCTGTGAGTAAATTATCCAATAAATTTAGCCCTTCTTGTTTGTGAATCATTTGGGGAGTGACCAGAGGTTTTACTAGGTATTTGCTCCATGCAGGATTTTGCTGAATAGTTTGAATGTAGACATGGTAGTGCATCAGCTGTTTACTTTAACGTATTTAGTAGTGTATATTTTTATTTGTGCTGTGTCACATGACTGTTTCTCTTCACTGATTAGGTCAGTGAAAGATTATGAGAGAAAAATAATTACAGGCTTATAGCAAAGGAATAATAAATAGCAAATATTATTGTTCACCTGCAAAAATAATTACTGGTATGCACAGCAGAAGTTCTTAAAACACTTAGGTGAACAAAAAACTCCACCAACAATTCATAGAAATGTTGTGGAATACTGGATGAATAAGGGAATGAACATGATCAAACCAATGGAAAAATAAACACATTTTTCTGAACGTTGTTTATGCAGTATTCCATCAAATCTAGGCCCATGTTTAGGAATGTATTTAAATATATACCTAGCTTTTAAACTTCCGCATAAGTGCTTTTTGAATAAGGATGTTTTTTGGGAAGTGATTGCTAGTTCCTTAGAACCAGTAGGCATGACAGTATTGTTATCAGCAATTATTTTAAGATGACATTAGAAATTTAGGTGCATATTGAGAATTCTGTAGGTTACTCAGTGAGATCACACTCATTTCAGTATTTTCCAGTAAGCACAATTTAGATTGTTTTTCTTAGATTTTTGTGAATGTCATTTCATAATATGAAAGGCTTGTCAGTCTTCATTTCTAAGAAATTAGCATTATTTTTAGGTAACACCACTTAGCTGTTTCCCTCACACCTTTTGAAAATTCCAAGCATACAAATACTTTTGTATCAGTGTAAATCAAGCATAATTCTAGTGAAGTACACTAAATTACATCAGCATAAAGGTGGGGAGAAAAATTGAGGCCCAAGATGGGAAATGGTAATCCAGAAAGTCACCTAGAATTTCACTACATTCACTTCATTATTAGGGCTGTGCGAAATTTTCCTGGCTGTTTCATGTTGACGCTGTTTCAACTTGTTTCGAGCTCAAAACAGTGAAATCGAAATGAAACAAAGGGCTTCAAAACAGCCTTGAAACAAAACGAGGGCAGTCAAAATGTTTTGAAAGTTTAAAATGTTTTGAGTTTCAAAGCTGAAGCTGAGCTTGCCTGCAGGGAAACAGAAAGTAAGGAAAGGGAGGAGGAAGGGGTGTGGCGGGGGAAGGACACACTAAGGGCATACCTTAACACACATGCTGGAGAAGAAGCTCCTGCAGGAGAGGAAAGAAAGGCTCTCTGATAGTTTGGCTCTCTGAGATGCTGTTGGTGCTACTGTGCTGCTCCTCACTAAGTTATTATTTTACCTGTTGTTATTTAAAGTGGTGGGCTGGACTGAGGCTGTAGGGGAGGAGGAGACCTCATTGGGGCACACTGCCATGTCATATAGAGGCTCCAGCACCAGTGAGGGCTTGCCTTAACACACACACTGTCACACATGTTATGAGTTTTGCTCGTCAGCAGCTTGAGGTGCAGTTTCCCAGAAACCCCTGCACCTATCTCTTTGAAAGCTGACAGGCTTCATGGCTTCAGCAGGGGCTACCATGTCTGCTATTTCACCCCCCTGTGCCTTCACACTTATAAGGCTTCATGTCCTCAGAAGGGGCTACCGTCCCTGCTGTTTTCATCCAAATCTGCCAAGAAATGACAAAGTTATAGGCAGTTTTGTGCTTCCTCATTATAGCCTATAGGCGAAATGTCAAAACAGCGTTGAAACAGAGAAACAGTTTTGACAAAATGAAACAGAACAATGGTTTCGAAACTAAACAAAACTCAAAATAAAACACTGTCCCATCAAAACAGAAAGATGGAAGTTGAAACAGAATGGTGCTACTTTGTACAGCCCTATTCATTATAGGCAAAATAATGAAAATAATAACTTTATAGGGGGTTCACATTTATAAACAGGTGAAAAAAGTCAGGAATGTAAACACTGAGTATCTTCAAGTACTACATTTCTGTATCTATCCATACCGCTAAAGAGAGAGTATGACAAAATTTCAAGGTATCTATAACTGCTTGTTCAACAATGTTTGATATTCAAATGTTTCGCATACAGCATTAGATATTTCCTTATCTTGTTATTTTTAAATACCAACAACAGAAAAGTGGCAGATCACAGGCTTGCACACACTGCTGTACTGAATGTCCTTCTGAAAGTCTACCCAGCCATTTATCAGTGTTAATGGGAATGTGATATTCCCCTGGGCTTCTGGAGATCATTCATGCATGGGCTTTGTGTATGTAGCTTTGGAGAACTGTGGAACAGGTATTGAGCCTCATTCATACTATGAGCTGTTTTATACCCAAAAGTTTTACTGAAATAACTATGTGAGTCAGGATATAATTTTTCTGCCACCATAATTTTATTTTGTAAAACCATTACTGTAGATACAGTTACACTAGGAAAAAACAAAACAGATATAAGCATTTTTATATCAGTACAAGGTATTGATTTAGCAGGAGAGGTTTTCTACTTTTACTATAGTTAAAATAGCAAAACCTTTAAATGTAGACAACCCATAGGTTCTTTTTACCATTTTTATACGTATAAATGGGTCTTAAAGTGAGAGTGAATTACTTTTTCACTTACTTTAAGGCTGCCACAGTGTTAGCTCAATTTTTATATAGAAAGCAATCAGTTATAGGAGTTAAAGATTGAAAAAACTGATATTAGAGCTATCCTTGTTAATGATCTGGGAGAAAGGTAAAATGAACATTAGTAGGGGATGATACATTGTTACAAACAACAGTAAGAAGTGGGAAATATGTAAATGAACTCAGAGAGTTTAGGCATATGAGCAAAACATTACAAAATCAGATTTATTTTGCGATACAGTAGTTTCAGCACCAGGTGAAAAATAGCATAATCTGAAACCAGCTTTCAAATGGAGGGAAATCATGGAAACGTTAATGCTCAAAGAAGTGATAGGGAACAGCAGGTATTTTCTCTGGTTGAATGGATAAACATGTACTAAGGATACAGGAAGATGAATTCTTGACTATTTCCAGGTCTTCTTCTTTGCCAACCCCAACTTCTACAAGGAGGTGGAGACCACATGTCCAGTCTGCTAGGGTGCAACTCCAAAGTGTGGAATAGTGCTTCTGGTCCAGAGAAACAAGTAACGACTTGTGGGAGTGTATCATCCTGGCTACTGAGGATGACAAGTGGTGGCAGATAAACTTCTGCATGTCCTGGGTAACCATCATGAAGATCTGTGCTGAATTGACCCCCATCCTTAAATGCCCAGCAACCAGGAATGGAGCACCCATGACAGTGGAGAAATGTGTTGCAATCACCATGTGGAAACTTGCTATTGCCAATAGCTTCTGGTCTCTGGCTAACCAGTTCATCACTGGCAAGTCTACAATGGGATGAGCAGTGTGAGAAGTGTGCCTGGTGATCAAGCAGGGGCTGGCATCACAGTTCATCCATCACACCAACCTGTGGGAAGTCGTGGCTGGTTTTGCCCACAAGGGATTTGTAAAGTGAATGGAGGCCATGGATGGCACTGTAACAGGGAGCCAGAGGCTTCTGTTACTTTAAGGAAAATATGCAGCAGGCCAACCAGGCAGGCAGCTGAGCATGGGCTAGCTGCATGGCACTAAGTGGGCTGTGTGGGGCAGATTCCAGGCAGCCTGAATGCAAGGGCAGCAAGCAGCTGGGTTAAGCTGCATCAGGGTGGGGCAGGCTGAGAATTAAATCCCTGTGCCTGTTTGGGGGAGCCACCTAAACAGAAGGGGCAGTGCTCCTGAGCATATTAGCCCAGCACTAGAAGCAAGGTAGGCAGTCTGGTACTGCACGCTACCGGGAGCAGATCTCCTGGGGGAATGGGGCTGCAGAAGGCAGCCTGACAAGCACCCTAGCCACCCATGAGAGCCAGGAGGTGAGATTGAAAGGGAGGTAGTGCTTGCAGGAAAGCATAAACCTGAGTTGGGGAAGATTTTTGTTGAAAGTTGTAGCTTATATCTGTGTTGCATTTGAGTTGGGACTGGAGGAATGGGTTGTGGATACAGGGCAGCATGAAAGCCACAGGGGTGCCTGCATAGAGCCCTAGGCCAGAACCACCTGGCCTAGGTCAGGGACCCAGGGGTCTGAGGGATACATAAGCAGCCTTGCCTAAATCAATGACCCCAGAGGCCTGGGAGGTAAAAGGAGCAGCTTTGCCTGAGTCTGGGACCCCCGGGGGCTCAGAGCCCAAGAAAGGCAAGACTATGGGTTGTCTGAACCAGAACTGAAATGGATACTGATAACACAGAGTTAAAGGAAGCTAATGCGAGCATGTGAGTGGAAAAACCCCAAAAAGCCAATACGCATGTCCAAACATGCCCCACACATGGTCCGTATGAAATTGAATGAGGTAATCTGAATTGGCTAGAACTTTCCAAAAAGAGATCCCTGTGATTGGCTACCTGGCTAGTATGTAAGCCAGCGAGTTTCCGCCCAAAGCGGAGACCAGTTAAATTAGAAAGCAGAGACCCGCTCTGACAGAATCCTGGTTCGGAGACCTCTCAGAAAATCAGAGAGCTGAGACCAGAGAGAGTGATTGTCTCCCCGCCACCGTCGTGTCCCGGCGTACCCTATCCTCACACATGCTCGTCTTTGTTTCGATTAACTCGTTCGTTCGCCACCGTCGTGTCCCGGCGTACCCCAGCCTCACATACAGTCGTCTTCGTTTTGCAGTTATCATTGTAACCAAGCCTGACCTGCACTACACTACCATCACCTGGTGGCGTAAGTAAAGAGAAAATAAAAAAGTTTTTTTTCAACCATACAAGTATTGACTGCCTGACTCCTCGCCGCTAGCCCCCACCTGCCCGATCGTGTCAGCCCAGACTGTGACAAGGCAACTTGGTCGCCACATGGGTTAGGGGGTCTAAAGAGACCAACAGACAGGGGTCAGGGGGGGCCAGAAACAACAGACAGGGGTCATGGGGCCCAAAGACTGACATAAGGATAGAGCTGAGGCTGAGAAAGCCAATATAACAGTGGGCCATGGCTGGAGGTTGGCAGCCAGAGTAACAGTGGGCTAAAGCCAAGAGGGAAGATGCCCCTACAGGAAGGTCCAGGACGTTGTCTGAATAAAACCCGTGAGGCATGGACATGGCTACAGGGGAAGATGGAGACCATGATTATCACCCCTAAGGCAGCTTGTGCTCTAGGGCACAGATAGAGCCATGGGGACATGACTCAGAGTGAGATGGCACTTGAGATGACAGGCAGCAAGAGGCTGAGGCTCACACTGGGGCCCTGGGGCAGCCTTCTTAAGTATGTTAAGAATTAAGTAGTTACATCAAGGTGTGTCAGGTAAGGTAAATGGAGGGTACCTTAAGGAGCTGGAGTGGGGCAGGAAGCATTTGGCCACTAGGGGGCATCACAGGCACTCCTGGGGCCTTGGTCATGCTACAAGAACCCACATCACCATCCTTTCCCCTGTGCATGGTGCCCAGGACTTTATAAACCACAAGAAATTCTTCTCAGTTATGATGCAGGATGTAGTGGACCACCTTAGATGTGTTACTCATGTTAATGCCAGCAGGCAAGGTTCATGATGTCAGAGTATTCAGGAACTCTTGGCTCCCTAAATTTATGGAGCAGGGAGTGTCTGGCCATGGGGTTCCCCTCATCAAGGTGGAGGGAGTTACTATTCCTCCCTCTGCTAATCAGGGACCTCAGCAAGTTCTGCATGACTGTGGAGTACATATCTGGGTGCTTCAAACTGCACTGGAGTTCACTGGAGGTCTTCCTGGAATTCAGGAATTGCTACGTGCCCTGGTTTGGCATCTCCTTCTGCAACCTGCATGGCATCTGTGAGACCCAGGAGGAGTCTAACAAAGCCCAGGCTGGAGAAACAGAGTGACAAGTGGGCTGGTCTAGTGCCAGGCATCTCATGTGAGGGAAGCCCTGGCAGACCACTTTGAGAGATTCTGGGGTGAAGGGTAGGGAGGTGGCATTTAGGGAGGAAAGGGGAGGCAGGAGAGTGACCCACGTATTTATTTGACTTTTACTCATGTCTTCCATTAAGCATTGCCAGTCAAAATCAAACTCTCCTGTGACCAGTGCTAGTGCAGGTGTGGGTGTGGATGGAGGGGGAGGGTGAGAGGTTGGGGAAGTGGCTTTGTGGTGGGGACTACGGTCTCAACCTGGTGGGAAAGGGAGAGGTGTGAGAGATAGTGGCCTCCCTTCTTGTTTTTGAGTCCAACAGCTGCTGCATGAGCATACCTCTCACAGAAGAGGGTTCGTTTATGCCTCTCCTTATGCTTGTAATGAAGCAGGGTTTGTTCCCCATGTCCTTCCTTCTACAGCAATGGAAATCATATTTTTCCTTAACCAGAGCTGGTTTAATTAAAAGAACAAAAAAAACCCTGAAAGTGTACTTCTATAGACAGCCTCTCTATCTAATGCAGATCTGTCCCTCAAACCATAATAGATTTCTTCTGGGCCCACCAAGGCCATCCTTGACTCCACTCCAGTTCACTTCCCACTGGGCTCTTATCCTTATGTCCATCCCTGTCTGGTGTGCAAATCACAGCAAAAAGTCTTCAAATTTCATGCTGCTACTTTCATTATTTACAGCAGATTTGGAGGGCTGAGAGCAGATGTACATATCAGGGGTCTATCCTACATCTTGTCGTTTAGCTAACTCACTGCCCGTAACAAAGAAAACAGTATGTGTTTAGAGAATAATTAATTAAGAGTTTTTATTATATAAAAAACCTGTAGGTTGGAGACTTGAAGCTAGTAGTGGCCAACTTTTTAGAAGTTTCACTTGTAGGTATGACATCATCTACATTCTTTCCTGAGCAGGATTCTTTCCTTATGACATCATCTACAAGCACTGGTAATGTTGGAGGCTCGTATCCTTTTCACATGAGCACTCTTACTACTCTTCTATTTTGTTGAAGGGGAACAGGTTAGCTAGGGAAGGAGCTGTAGTAAACAGAAAGGTGCCGGAGAACAAAATCTGCTCGCTCATTCAAGAATTCCATATTACTCCACCACTGTCTCACCTACAGAGTTTTCCTCATAATTTTGAGGGTTCTTTGTCTGTGGATTTTCATTTTCCTATCAGCCTATTTCACGCAGTACAGTTAGAAAGGCCTGCTGTTGTTGCAACTACTTCCACTTTTGAGAATGGGTTTCTGATTCAGAAATCACCACCACTTGATAGTTGTTAAACAAATCAAACAAGAAGTAAAGAACTGGCAAGGTAACACAATGGGGCATATTTGTTTTCATATGCATAAGTATAGCTCAGATAGTTTTTTTCTAAGGCAGTGGCAGTACTGGTTATTTAAATCTGGGCTAACTGAAAACAAAATATGGCCTTAACTGTTAGAAATGAGCACCACTGAAATAGCTCCAAATAAATAAACAGTGATTAATTTTAGTCAAAGTAGCAACCTGACAAATTTTGATGAAAGGGACAGGAAGTTTATATTAACTTACATCAGATGGGAAAAGGATCAAATAGGCCCCATTTCTTTAGTTTGTTGAAGGAAAGAGGAGGAAAATAGGGAATATTAATGATGGAGATAAAATATAAATCTGAATTTCCTAATGCCATTGCTGCATGGACCTTGGTTGGGGAACATGCATTAAAGAAAGATAAATTAGTTGTCATATTTCCAAGTCACTCCATCTGCCCCCTCCCCCCAAAAGGATTGTTTTGGAAATCAAAGTTAGAAACACTTACACTCTGGTAGAGTTCTGGGGTTGTTGAAGTGATGTTGTAGCCACGAGATATGAGGATGGGTACTGTGGTCTCTGAAAACTTATCTAAGGCCAGTAGAGACATCACACTTAGTGACTGGAAATTGATCTAAACCCGTAACTGTACAGAAGTTTGGTACACAAAGAGGGAGAGCCAGGAGTCCATGGCCCCCAGTGTGGTCATGCCTCCTGCTATGCAGCCTTCTCCCCCCATCCGTGCCCCTCCCCAACTCCCACTTCCACTCTGTAGCTTTCTCAGTCAGACAGTGAATCTGGGATCACACATCTCTCCAGCTCCTATATGGAGAAGTACCTAGGAATTAGTATGCCAGATCTAAACCTCCTACCCCGTGCCTCCCTTCCAAGGTCTTGTGTTTGTTGAGTACAGCCTGTGTGGCATTCCCCCAAACTCTTTCCCCTTCCCCACCCTAACTGTCCCTTCCAGGTTATTTTGCCCCTTTCACAAGCCACCCCTGCCCCCTCCAGAGGTTTGCTGTTTTTTATCAATGGGAAGAGGGACCAAGTTCTGCCATGGGTAATATTCAACAGGTTTTTTTAATTAAAAACAAGAATAGTTTGGCAACTGCAACACTGTAAACTGAGGCATGTCTTTTCTTTGCCCTGCCTTCCTCCCACATCCTGCTGTGTGCCCCAGAGGGGATGGGGGGATGGGATGGCGAATGCTGTCCAGGCAGCCTGGATTGTGGGTAGTGCTGCTCAGGATGCAGGGCCAGAGGAGCAGTCATGAAGTTGGCCACCCTGTCTGTTACTGCTATGTTGCCAACAAGTTTGGCACAGGCAAGACCATGGCCAGAGAGGCTGTCTGGGAGGTGTGCCTGATCAGATGGTTGTCTGGAGTGATGGGTGGCAGCATGCTGACATCCTGGCATGTGATGTGGGGGATCAGGTGGGTGATGATGTCCATGAAGGTGGCTCAGCACACACACAAGTCCTGGACAATTCACTCCCGCCAGTTGCTGTTGATGGCATTAGCCTAGAACTGGCAGTTGATGGTCTGGAAGTGGTGCCAGAACACCCTGGTATCCATGGCATCCTGGGTGGCTCATCCTTGTCAGCTGGTGCTTGGTGAGCACAGGGTGTGGTAGTGGCTCTGTGCAGGATGTCTGGCTGCTCATGTAGGGGCATGAAGCCATGTCCCATCGTGGCCAGCTGCCCTGTCATGTCCAGGTGGGCATACATGATGTCCCACAGCTTCCAACTAGTGTTGCACAGGGTGACATGCAGGCCATGCCACATGCCACAGCTCCTGCGTCTGCTTGGGCATGAGTAGGGAGACACTATGGAAGGGTGCAGGCAGGCTGGGACATGGAGCCACATGCAATTCATGATGGCAGGTGCTTGCTCTGGGGTTCTTCTGGAAGCCTAGGGCTGGGTGTGGGGGAGGGTCCATGATGACATGGCAGAGGGTTGGGGGCATGTTTGCTCATGCCCAGCAGCCAAACAGAGGTGGCTCAGGTGTTCAGCTGCATTTGGCAGTCTCTGGCAGCCCAGGGAGCTTGTGGGGCATGCTAGGAGGTATGCAGGAGCACACCCAACCTGCAGGCCTTGGCTAGTGCAGGCAGCTTGCATATCCCTCTTGCCCCAAAGTGTGAACATCTATACTATTTGCTACCCAGCTAAGCTAGGCCACTTATAGAAAACCATGTAATTTAGATTGATTCCTCCTTGGGCTTTTTGAATGTCTGTATTTAGCCACACCTATCCCAACCACGCAGTTGGTCTAATAAAAGATATCACCTACAGAAATCCTTGCCTCTTACAGTCTGGTAGGATTTTTTTTACTGTATCTCACACACGGTACAGAATGTGTACAACCTGCCACATGAGTGTTAGTAAAGGGAATGAGGGAGTTGCCAAATCTTGTGATTTTGTCACAGGTCTTGCAATATTTGATGCTTTTCTTAAAGTCTTGGATCCAGCATGATCCAATAACAGGCTAAAATGTGTGTTATTTCAAAGCTACTGTTGCAGTGAAGGGGATAGAATCTTACATTTTGTAGATATCAGTATTGGCACTGAATCCTGTTTCACCTCTTGAATGACCCAAGTACAGCTTGTGAACAACTCTGAGTTACCTTAACCACAATAGTTACCTGACTATTGAGCAGGAGCAATGCTTTTGCCCTCTCAGACTGTATAGGGAGATATTTGCACATCTCTGAAGGGTTATTCTGCAATGGGGGTACTTATATACCCAGAGGGGATAATAGATGGCTAACTCCAGAGTTAGTCTCAGATTGCACTTTGGTTATCCAGGAGGTGAAATAGGATTCTACACATAGGGTTTGTCTGCATATGCATTTACTGAGCATTAAATTTACTGTACATCAACTTACTGCACAGTAAGTAGTTTTTAGGCCAGCATCTACATGTGCAGGTGTTAAAGTGCAGTAACATTGTGTGTGGACTGACTTGGGACTAAGGTTAGTCCCAAGTCAGTCCATACATATCACGTTACTGGGCAGTAAGGCATCTAAACATGCAATACTGCTCAGTAATTAATCGGCCATAAATTTGATACCTGTGTGATGCAGGTATAAAACTTATGCCCAAGTTGGTATAAATTGGCATAATAAATATTTACTGTGTGGTATGGATGTGCGCATGTAGACACACACCCATACTGTGCAGTAATTTCTGGTTACTGTGCAGTAGTTTTTGGTTACTGCGCAGTAAATGTGCATGTGTAGATGCGCCCATAGAGTCCTAAAATCGTATGTGGCCTGTGAGTGTGAGCTTCATATATCTCCTGGATCACCTCTACTTGTGTCACTAGTATAAAATTTGTTAAAAATCCAGTATTTTTTCCTGAAGCAGGAACAGCTAAGGAAAGTTGATCAAGAGAGCAGAGGCTAATATTTGATGTAATACATTGTCTGAAAGAAAGCAGATATTCTTTCATCTCTTCTTAGGTGGTGTGAGTTCTGGTATGACAACTAGCATAAAGCATAGGGTTGACAATTAAGAAAATTCCTGCTCTAGCTTGAAGTGTTTGGATTTATTTAGCATTTTATTGGTACCTTTTACAAATATTTTATGGCCATCTTTAATCGAATGTGGAAGACAGTGGTTGTGTGACTTTTGTTTGTAATTACCAGGGATCCTGGTTTTCTCTGATAAAAAAATCCCCAATCTTCAGTTCAGATTTAAAAAAAGTAACTCCAAATCCACATTTTTCTGTGATCAAAATAAAACACCACTATATAGATAGCTATATATTAGTGGTGTTTCATTTTCATCCTGGAAACATGTAGATTTGGGGCTACTTTTTTAAATCTGGAAATTGGGGATTTTTTTTGTCAGAAAAAACAGGATCCCTGTTAATTACTATAAAAACTGAACTCTGAAGACTTACTATGCTTTGCTGTGCCAGTATATCAGAAAATAAAGAAATATTGAGGTGTATTGAACTGAATATTCATGAGCACAGAGTGTACCATTATTTATTATTAAAGAAAAATATAGCAGCTTTTATTTAAATAAATCTTTCATAGGGGGAGGGATAAAAAAACAAACTTAATTTTGCTCTATTGCTCATGTGTCAAAACATCTGTATCAAACATTCAGTGAATAGTGACATTGCAAAACAAATGTAGAGCAGACATTACAGATGGACAGCCCGTTGACAGATTAGCAGATGAGTTTCCATTATGGTTTTGAAAACATAGTTCCCCAGCCATCATGTACAAAGGCAAAATCTGGGATTAAAGATCAGATAACAAGAACTAAGCTTTTCTTTTACAAGTTTATTATTCAAATTCCTTCATACAGAAGAAGGAACAAAGAACAAGCAAACAAAATGCATGACATAATATGGAAAATGAAACAGGCACCTTTCAGAAATAAAAGCTGCAATTAGAGTTGGATGAAATATGCAGAGAAATGCAGATTTGGGGCTGCTGAAATTCCTTGCAAATTTGTATTGAATTAATCAAATTATTTTGACAGGAAAAACAGAAAACAATTTTGAAAAGTCAAATGTTTCATTCTGATTTTTTTAAAATGAGATGTGCTGTATTTTCATTTCAAAATTATATTATTTTAGACATTTCACTATATTTATTTTAGAAACCCTAAAACAAAACAAAGGGTGCTGACAGCTGTGCACAACTCCCCCAAAACAGCATTTTACTGGAAGAGGAAGCATGTTAGTTTAACTTGGCTCCCCAGTGTTTGTATAGATTCGGCACTTCAGCGGGGCTTTTTGGTGCTCTTGTCTCAAGCTGATTCAATCAGTTATTAGATAAAAGCACCAAAAAGCCCTGCTGAAGTGCACGATCTATACAGATGTTAGGTGAGCCATGTCAAACTAATGTGATGCCTCTTCTGGGCATGCACGGTGCTTGGTGCAGGGGCGCACCAAGGTGTTTGTCTTTTTTTCACACTTGTAAGCAACTGTTCTGTTCAACCTGTTTCTTGCCTTTGTTATTTGCTCGGTTCTGGATGCTGTATTCAGATTAAACATGGTTGGTTTTTGCTAGCACCTATGCAAATCACTGTTTGTCTTGGCAAAATACTTAGGATTTTCCTGTCAGAGCCAGAATAGGCATATATCAAGCAATGTTCCCTTTAAGCTGCGTTGCGTGTGCAGCCATGCAGGCGCACCTGGCAGTGTGGCATGAGTGCGTATGCGTGGCCACGCACGCCGCACAACTTAGAGGGAACGCTGATACCAAGAGTGTATACTAAATCCTTCTCAGGTTTAAACCTACCGCAGTCATGGGAGTGCATGTGAAACTTTACCTCTGTCTACATTCTTCCTTTGGTAGATGTTTTCTTGGTTTTACTTTCTGTTGAGAGAAATGGTTAGCTGCGTTGGGCTAAAGTCAAGAAGAAGGTAGGGCAGGGTAGTACCAGCTTAGGGGCTGTGCAGGCAGCCCGTGCAGGCAGTCCGGCGGCAGTGCATGCAGGCAGGCTCCACTGAAGAAAAAAAAAGTGAGGACCCTGATCTTTTTTTTTTTTCTTCTCCCTGGAGCCAGCCTGCCTGCCTGAGCTATGCAGGGGCCCGATGCTTCTCTCCATGGCTGCAGGGGGGCAGTGCTTCCTTTCACAGCTGTAGTGCCCCCCAGGACTGCCCAGGCCAGGTGCCTGTGGGTGGGTGCCACCTGGGGATGTGCAGCTGTGGAGGGACCCCTGTAGCTCAGGGACTGCTTGGCTGCCAGCAGCTTCTCTCCCACCACAGAGGCAGGTAAGGATCGAGCCTGACCCCTGTGTACATGCCACAGGGGTTTACTTCAGTTTACTTCTTCCTAATTTTTAAAAACCTACTGCGTCAATTTAGGGAGAATTAAACCAAAGTAAACCCCTGTGGCATGTACAAGCAGCCTTATTAGAGACTAACTGGTTAAAGTGCTATTCTGCCCTGTCTTTTACTTACTGTATAAAGGCTGAATCCTTTAGGAAGCAGAGGCCTCCTACGAGCTTAGTTTAAGGGGGATGAAGACATACATCATCCTTCCTGAGGCACTCAGCATTTTACAGGATGATATCCTAAAAGGTGGGTGCTATTAAATATGTGTTTACGTCATACAGTGTGATTTTGCTTGGGGAGGACTGTAGTGTGTGACATATTGCTGCATACAGCAACTTGACACAGTCTTTGACAAGCTTTAAAAGGACATTGCCAAGAAGCTTTGTCCAAATGTTAACAGCTCTGTTTTGGCATATACAAGTATGAGAGGAGGAGGGAGAGGCACTCCAGCAGCACTTTCCACAGCCACTCTGGTTGATTCCACCAGAACGATACTGGGAGCAATCCCCTTCGCAAGGGTGTAGCATATGTTTCTCTTTTGAACTGCCCTGCTCTGCTGATGGGTGTGGAAGGGGGCAAAGTTATAGCTCATATCCTTTGGGGTCACTGACTGTTGTTGGTGCTAGACACTTCTGGCCTTTGCATGCAAACTAAGGATTAAATTAATAGCTGCTACCTATGTCAGTTTCTGAGGGACTGGGGGGCTTTTCTGTCCTCAGGTAATTTACCATACATGGGCATCCCAAACCTAGTCTTATAAAACCTAATATGAATGGACTTGTTTTCCTGAAAAGCTCTTTTTTTTAACTTCCCCTGTATTACATGCTGGCATAAAAAAAAAATCAATACAGAATCCACTGACAGCCGTTTCAACCCACAGCCACAGAAATCATTTGCAAAGAAGCATAGGCAATTTTAGGCAATTTTGTATTTCTATCAACCATGCTAGAATAATAAGTCAGCTGCCACCATCCTCACAAAGCTGAAGCTGGAGTTGGAGCTCTTACAATAAATTATAATGAAGAATGTAGAAACTTCCCTTTTCAGGATTTGATTTTTAAGATACAAGGTTTGGGGTATTATTTTTAGGAGATCTAAATTTAGGCAGATCTAAAAGGCACACTAGCATAATTAAAAGCATAGAACTACCACTCTCACTTCCCAGCAGATACATATTCCATGTCACAGGTCTCACATATTAAAAAAAACAGTTCACAGTATTTCATTGGGAGCTGGCCTCAACTTTCTGTGCCTACTTTTTGTATAGTGAAGTGAGTACCAATTGCTTTCCAGATGCAGGAAATACTAGTTATCTAGGGTTCAACCCAGCTGTGGCAGAAATCAGTGGTAGTCTTTTCACTAACTTCCTGACAGATGGATAAAGTACCTAATTGGTGAAGTAGGAGAGGATAGGGAGAATCATTCAAGCTCCCTACCTGCAAGTGTACCATAAAACCATCACTGCCATTGAAAGGAAGAATGGGGTAGGCAGTACTGTGTTTTAGGTAGAGATATAGGAATCCTGGAGACTAGAGCTATCTTCTTAGTCCTGCCACAGGTCTTCTATGTGTCCTTAAATAGATCATGTAGGTCAAAAGATCAAACAATGATGGTTTATTTAGATGGGAAAAATATGGCCTGCAGGCCAGATCCAGCCAATTGAGGGGCGTTGTCTGGCCCATGGCACATCCCTCAGTCTTGCCTGGTCCAGGCATTGTCAGGCAGTGGCATGTCCTGCCATCTCTTGTCTTGGGCATGCAGTGAGGCTAGGGCATCTCTGCAGTTGGACTGCCTTTGTAGGCAGACCAGGTGGTGGCAGCTTTTTGTGTCTGATGCAACCACTGACCCCAGCCCTGTAGCACTGGTACCCATGCCACAGTCCTGACCTGGCAGGCTGCATGCTTCCTCTAGACTCACCTGTTCATGCTAAACAGGGGCAGCACAGAGCAGACACAAGGCAGCCCAGCACAGACTCTGGGCGGCTGTAGCAGGGAGTGCTGGGCAGCAACAAGGGGGAGGGGCCACTTTTCCCCTGAGCTCAGCAAGAGTTTCTGTCCAGCCGGTGCTGCTGCTACCACTATTTAGCACGAGCAGGTGAGTCTGGAGCAGGCTCGGGGTGTACCAGGTTGGGGTTGTGCCAGGGTTCTGGTTGATCTGCTCCCGCCAGGGTCAATCCAGAGCAGGCATGGTGCAGGGCATAGGCTGCATGTCGTTGGCAGTGATGGGGAGGCACTGCAGAGTGTGTGGGATCCGGGCTGTTGTGAGGCACGGGTGGGAGCTGACTGGCTCTTGGGGGTGCACGTAGGGGCTCCCGTGCACACTCCACCGTACCCACAAACCCTCCCCCACAAATCCCACAACCTCCCGCCACATACAATCACACACCTCACAAACACCACACCCCCCACACCGTCCTCCACACCTCCTTCACTAACCCCAAACCCCTCCCCACACCTCCCCACACACCTGTGGACCTCTGGGGGGAGCCCCACTCACTGCTGTGCAGAAACACCTCACCACACACATACACCACACCCCCTATGGACACCCCACTCCCATCCCCCATTTCCACAGGGTTTGCCCTGGTT